>NC_064615.1:599707980-600332980 GCF_023898315.1 Schistocerca nitens
AATATCGTACTATAGAGTTTCCCAGACCGAAGCGCCATCTGTTGTTGAAAATTGTAACTACTGTAATTTCGAAAGTTTGTCTGCCTGAAAATGTACTGTTGTCCCAAGCATATTGCAACAACGGTGTATTTCTATCGCTGCTCGTTTAGTTTTTATTGCCGTTTCAAATATACCGGTCATTTTTGAAACACCCTGTATAAGCGGAGCAGCGACGAACAGGATGTCATTCTAGCGGTGATTTTTTTTTTGAGTCATCAGTCTTCTGACTAGTTTGACACAGCCGACACGAATTGCTCTCCTGTGCCAAACTCTTCATCTCAGAATAGCACTTCCAACCTACGTCCCCAGTTATTTGTAGAATGTATTCCAATTTCAGTCTTCCTCTACAGTTTTTGCCCTCTGCAGCTCCCTTTAATACCATGGAAGTGGCTCACTGATGTCTTAACAGATGTCCTATCATCCTGTCCCTTCTCCTTGTCAGTGTTTTCCACACATTCCTTCTCTCTCAGATTCTGTACAGAGCCTCCTCATTCCATACATTACTAGTCTACCTAATTTTTAATATTCGTCTCTAGCACTACATCTCAAATGCTTCTATTCTATTCTGCACCGGCTTTCCCACAGACCATGTTTCACTACAATGCTGTGCTCCAGACATACGTTCCCAGAAATTTCTTCCTCAAATTAAGGCTTATGTTTCATACTGTAGTCTTCTCTTGGCTAGGAATGGCCTTTGTGCCAGTGCTAGTCTGCTTTTGATGTCCTCCTTGTTCCGCCCGTCATTGGTTATTTTATTGCATTCCTTAACTTCATCTACTTCGTGACCATCAATCCTGATGTTAAGTTTCTCGCTGTTCTCATTTCTGCTACTTCTAATTCCAGACTGTTCACTCCATTCAGCAGATCTTGTGATTCTTCTTCACTTTCATTCAGGATAGCAATGTCATCAGTACAACATGATGTATGTATTATATTTGTGGTATTTATACTTGACATCTGATGTTCCTTGCTGCCTTTCATTGTAAAACTACGCAGTAATACTATGTGACATGCAATTTGTCTTCTGTAAATATGTCACAAGCCACGCTGTAATATTTCGGTAACGGTATATAGTGTTTAAATGAGAATATATACAATATTTGATCAAAGGCCCCCAGAAACATACGTTTTTCATATTAGGTACACTGTGCTGCCACCTACTGCTACTCCATATCAGCCACCTCAGTAGTCATTAGACATCGTGAGAGAGCAGAATGGGGCGCTCTGTAGAACTCATAGACTTCGAACGTGGTCAGATGATTGGGTGCCGCTTGTGTGATAAATCTGTACGCGAGATTTCCACACTCCTAAACATCCCTAGGTCCACTGTTTCCGATGTGATAGTGAAGTGGAAACGTGAAGGTACACGTACAGAACAAAAGCGTACAGGCCGACCTCGTCTGTTGACTGACAGAGACCGCCGACAGTTGAAGAGGGTCGTATTGTGTAATAGGCAAACATCTATCCAGACCATCACACAGGAATTCCAGACTGTATCAGGATGCACTGCAAGTACTATGACAGTTATGCGGGAGGTCAGAAAACTTGCATTTCATGGTCGAGCGGCTGCTCATAAACCACACATCACGCCGGTGAATGCCAAACGGCGCCTCGCTTGGTGTAAGTTACGTAAACATGGACGATTGAACTGTGGAAAAACGTTGTGCGGGGTGACGAATCATGGTACACAATGTGGCGATCCGATGGCAAGGTGTGGGTATGGCGAATGCCTAGTCAACATCATCTGCCAGCGTGTGTAGTACCAACAGTAAAATTCGGAGGCAGTGGTGTTACGGTGTGGTCGTGTTTTTCATAGAGGGGGCTTGCACCACTTGTTTTGCATGGCACTATTACAGCACAGGCCTATATTTATGTTTTAAGCACCTTCTTGCTTCCCACTGTTGAAAAGCAATCCGGGGATGGCGGTTGCATCTTTCAACACGATCAACCACCTGTTCATACTGCACGGCTTGTGGCGGAGTCGTTTCACGACAATAACATCCCTGTAATGGACTGGCCTGCACAGAGTCCTGACCTGAATCCTATAGAATATCTTTGGGATATTTTGGAACGCCGACTTCGTGCCAGGCCTCACCGACCGACATCGATACCTCTCCTCAGTGCAGCACTCCATGAAGAGTGAGCTGCCATTCCCTAAGAAACCTTCCAGCACTTTATTAAACGTATGCCTGCGAGAGTGGGAATTTGGAAATTTGTGGTAAGGTCTTATGTGACCAAACTGCTGAGGTCATCGGTCCATAAGCCTACACACTAGTTAATCTAACTTAAACTAACTTACACTATGGACAACACACACACACCCATGCCCGAGGGAGAACCTCCGAAGTGGGGAGCCGCACGGACCGTGACAAGGCGTCTTAGACCGTGAGGCTATCCTGCCCGGCTGCGAGAGTGGAAGCTATCATCAAGGCTAAGGGTGGGCCAACACCGTACTGAATTCCTGCATTACCGATTGAGGGCGCCACGAAGCTGTAAGTCATTTTCAGCCAGGTGTCCGGATGCTTTTGACCACGAAGTGTATGTTTATTTCACAGGTTCGAATCCTGCCTCGGGCATGGATGTGTGTGAGGTCTTTAGGTTAGTTAGGTTTAAGTAGTTATAAGTTCTACGGGACTGATGACCACATATGTTAAGTCCAATAGTGCTTAGAGTCTTTTGAACCATTTGAATGTGTATTAGCCACATTGACTTGTAATGTTTGTTTATTAAACTTTCAGATTCGATGAGGACAGCACAGATCTGTCAAAACCGGTAATAAATAAAAGATTTACAAGCCATCTTGGCTGACCTGATGTTTCAGAATAATATAACAATTCAGATCGCCCCTAGTTGTTGACATAGACAGAACTCACAAAATTCATTAGTTATTAGTCTTTTGGTCATAGAGAGGTCTGAAGGAAAAAACAGAGCTATGGTACGACTCACAACAAGATTTAACGAGGTAAAGAGCAGAAAAGCAGAATAATCTATACGTTTGTATCTAAATTTAATAAATAATTCACAGCTCTCGGATATCTCACACTGTCAGCAGGGCACTCTTCAAGTTTTGCTAGGCACAGCCACGCTTTGGTATCCTCTTAATCTCCTTACGTTGCATATCCGCTCAGTTCACACGCCCTTGGTCTGCTCAGTTGGTTCCACACCCGCCATGATAAATCTAAACTCGGGACTCTTACAATAATGCACGACATGAGCTCGAGAGGACGACTGGGGAACGATGAGTCCACGATTTGTTTGTACTGTCTTCAAGGATGAAATATAAATGTATCTGAGATGTGCGTCTTGACCGAAGATGACTAGCTGGAAATTTGGTATATCTACATGAAACGGGAGTGTTTGGTTTGTGCAATACGCAAGTTCTGGTATACACAACACTTCTGTCCATTACTAACATAAAGAGATACTGATGTTTTTGCATAGTTCCAAGCATGTACCTAATTTACTAAAGATCACGTACTTAAAATTTGAAAGATGTTATATGGGAATAATTTTTAAACTTGACGCGAAACGGGATTTCCCACTAATGCTCAGCGATATGTGTTGGACGGAAGCTGTGATGCGCACACTTCGCAGCCAATAAGGGGGGACTTCACCTGCCTGTGCGAGCCTACAGATTGTCTTACAGCAAACAAAATGTCCCATCTATCTTTACTATCGCAAAGTACGCTGTCAGTCATAGCTATTCACTAATTATACTGTAAATGTCGTTGTACTTGATTTGTTTGTAGCACATTTTATATAAGTAATGTTGATACACATTCACGGAAAATGAAAATCAAGTGAAAAACCTGTCCATCGTGATTGAGAAGAGTGAACGCAGTGACTATTTAATAATTTCACAACGTATTTTCATTCAAACTGATGAAAAGGCAAACAGATCTGTCTGTAACACAGCATTAATTAGTGGTTGGTATCTGCACCAAAACCCAAATGATCGTACACAGGATGGACCATTTTAACCCATAATGTGCATTAACTCGGGATGGAGATGAAATACAGTAAAATGTTTTATATAAACGTTGTAGGTGGCGAAGAGAGTCACGCATTGCTACTAATGGACCTTGAACGTGGTTTTTAAGGCGGTTTGGAGGTTAAAGTTAAGTGCCCTAATATTTGATTCAAGATTTGAAAAGAGCGAGAAATCTTACGTATAAAATGGAACATTTATTCAAGGTCATGGATAGTTCAATGAAGGTCAACTATCCAAATTTTTTTTTTAGTTCTTGTAGGGATTAACTTAGGACAGAGGAGGGATACAGCAAAATACAATGTTAGATACAAACTGTAAGGAGCGTCACGAGGAACGAGAATCGAGGAGACTCATTCGATGACATGTAAATCAATGACCTATCTTTTATTTATCTCTGTTCTGTCTTGCAAATGCCACAATGACATTTATAAGCTGTGTTGTATTTTTTTTTGCCAATAAACACGTTACTTAAAACTTAAAGTTCGAATCTCTGTTTGCCCTTTCCAAATCCGACGTTACAAATAGAGGTTTACATGAAACAAAATTCAGCATTCCCATGACCTTCGACAATTACCTCTAAAATCATGGTTGTTGGTAACGATACGTGTCCGCTTAAGTTCCTTCCAGTCTGCATTTAACATAGTATTTTGCTGTCTTCCTCGTCTATTTTGAGTTAATCTCCAATAGAACTAAAAACATATTTGCTTATTTGGCCTTGATTGAACATTGCCATGGCTCTTTTCTAATCTTGGATCAAAGATTAGGATTTACATTTTAAAAAATCACTTTAACGATCAAATCACTTTGAAAATCTCGTTCAAGGTCACCTCCGATAGTAAAATAAGAGAAATCAGAGCTCGAAAAGAAAGATTTAGGTGTTCCTTTTTCCTACGAGCCATTCGAGAGTGGAATGGTAGAGAAGTAGTATGAAAATGGTTCGATGAACCCTCTGCCAGGTACTTAAGTGTGAACTGCAGAGTAACCATGTAGATATAGATGTAGACCCTATTTGTCACCTACAACTTTTATCTAAAGCATTTTGCTGTATCTCTTGTCCATCCCGATTTTTTCTCACTATGGACTAAAATGGTCCACCCTATATGCTCCACAAACCTCTGTACAGATCGTGGAGGAGAGTACACTGTAGCAGTATTAGCTAATTCCCGTTCAATTTTATGTACGTATGAGGTGAGGAGATACTGACTGTTTGTAAAACTCTGAGTGTGCACTAATCACTCTTGTCGTACTTCCATGGCCTCTAAAGGGTATGTGTTGTAGAATTGTGACACATTCCACCATGAATACCGATTTTTTAAACCTATCCAACAGTATATCAGGAGCCAACGTTATCTTTCTTCCAGTGATTCCTATTTTCCTTCAACGGCTTATGTATATCATAGGAACGCGTCACCTCCTTTCTTCGATGTCTACTGTCACATGTATAACCAATGATCTCAAACTCCATTGTAGCTGGTGTCAGCATTTGTATACAATTCCCTGAACAAAAATACTGCAAATTTCTCAGTATTCATCCAACAACTTTTCATCTTCCATATACCTCCCCTTCCAATGGGTTCACGTGTTCATTTCATTTATAACGCTTCATAGTACGTTCACTAAATAATTAAACAAAGTAACGTAGTAATCTCACAAATGCTATATATTTACTTCTGCCTTTCTGTTTAAGGATATGATTTTGCATTGACACGCGTTGAAAGGGACCTACCATTCATTACACGAAGGAAATACTGCTGCATCATACCACCCATGTTACTTTTAACCCAGATGCAGATCACCCTGGCGCAGTAAGGCGCTCCAAGATCCTAGCTGGTTCGGCAAGGCCTGCGGGGCAACGAGAGAAGTTTATTATGATGAATTTCAAAACGGCGAAATACCTTATTAGGCATGGAAGCCTTTCCGTCCCTCCGACTGGAAACCGAACTTTCTGGGTAATGATGATGACGATGATGATAATTATAATGATGACAAAGTTAGCATTTTTTTCGTTTTCTCGCTGTCTGGATTTTTAAAACTTTTTCCAAACATGGTCCTGCTGAATGGGGCCACTTAGCACTGCTGGCTGTGAGACATCTGATGGAGAGGTACCATAACACGGTGGCTGCTTTTTGCTTTTATAGCCGAGCAGGGTAGATTTTTTCTTCTACTCTCACTCACTTCAGTTTGCTTCCCTCGTTTCAACCGGTTACATTCACCAACACTTACAAGTCTGACGACCCATACCACGCATTTCGCAAGAAGCCAATGCTAAGACACTTGCACTATATTAGCATAAGCATAGTGAGGTCTATTCAACGCAGTCAATACTTAATTATTATTTTGGGTCATTTTCCTTTTTCGGTGTTGTCCATGGACAGAAATAGAAATTTAGATGCGAGCACTTGACACAAAAATAATATATGATGAAGTTTTACCTTGATGTTCCCTAAAGAAATGTTAATGGTACAATAACTATAAAATTAAAAGTCTGAATTCGCTAGTGATGAGCACCGACCTAGGAATTAAGATCACCACGTTTTCGATGGGACGTTGACCATTGATCTTCATTCCTTCGAAACACATCGTTTTGAAATGTCTAGCTTTCTATGGACGTAACGATAAAAAAGTGAGAATCATCTGTGGAGAATACGTTGTTCATTCAAATCACCACACTGATTCGCGAAGCAATGACTGCTGTTCCCGGTTCTCAACGTTTGTGGTTGACCACTGATACAGTATTTGATATGAATTGGCATAAAGTAAAATCGCTCGCCGCCTTTTTCTTTCTCTGTGGTAAACTCAGGCTACTGTAGGGATTTGGATACAGTTTCCACTAATAGAATAACTCATGACTAAGGTTTATGCATATCATTTACAAATATTTTGTGCAAATTAACTGAACTATGATGAATTTAAGTCCCCCGCAGCGTCTTCCTGTCTGCAGTTTTCATCAATAGATAGACTGATTGACGAGGAAGGTTTGTGTATATAATTTATTACAGTCTCGGCCGTAGATGCTACCCATGCGAAGACGAAACAGGTCGTTTGATATGAAAATCAATCAATAATCATCATATAAGGAAACGATGAATTTGTTCGACACAACGGACAGAAGTGACAGATTTTTGAAAAAAGAGGTATTTGTATTGAGTGGTGTCATGATCTGTTGTCTATAGTCACCTATTGATCGCTTGTAAAAATTTAAAAATGCTATACATTTTGTGAACAACCTCCAGGAATAAGACATAGTTTCTGTTATTTTTACTTCGACCCAGACATTTTTCACTGAAGCTGTAAATTTCAGTGGTTTTTTTTGACGACTATGAGAAGTAAGAGATGGTGAAAGCTAGTACATAATTGAATGGAAACAATCATCATTTCCAATAAAAAAAATACAGAAAGTGCTTGACCAAAGTCAGGTCTACGAGTGATTATTTCAGTTGATTTTATACGGTTTGTGTATGGTTTATTTCTCTTTCCAGAGAAACTGCTGTTAAAGTTATGTCGAAGACATACATTCGTGCCTGAAAAAGAACAGGAACTAAACCAACTTTAACAGTACCGGGTTGAGAAAAGTAAATAATAAAAGACTGCATACAACATGTTGATGAACAGTACATAGTCACATTCTGGTAACTTCATTTTTAGCTCTAAATTTCTCACATAGAGCATACAAAAACAAAAGGTTTGTCAGTTGCAAATGTAGAACTGTAATAAAGTCATTACTGCACCAACCAAGAAATACAGTGATACAGAAAGCTAAGAGCGGAATGAAGGTAAGCCCTTTATAAATTTTCGGTGCAAATGATGATCCTTCCCACACCTTTATGCTCTTGGTTACTATACAACTTACTTTATAAAGAAATTGTAAATAACCAGTGATGATGGTGCAACAGCAATGACATTTTTTTCGCAGTAAAAACCGAAAAGTTAGTTTGTTCAAGGCAGTAACCACAAAGAACTTTATTGCCAAGCAAACGCGAACGTAAATAGCGAGCTTCCAAAACTGCAAGATGAAAAACTAGAAATCTCTTTCAGTAAACCGTTTCATGTAAATGTCTGTCCTTTCGTTTGCCCCTTTAATAAAAAGACGTAATCTTTACGATGTTCAGGAAAATCAAAGTTAATTGTTGATTCTATATACGATAAACAAACCTGCAAGCCAGCGAGGAAGTTCCTTCGTTGAATCCTAGCAACACAGTAGTGGAGTGGCCATCTTGAATATGTACCAAGAAAGGAATAGTTTTTTGGCTATGTTGATAATAGCGTTATATATAATTATACTTTCCAACTGCGTTGGAGTTTAAGTATATTCGCGAAATTTATACGTGTAATAATCAGTTTTGAGATCCTTAAGACTGTCGTGTCTGCGTCTTGGTTGCTGCTCTTCCTGATTATAATGCCAGTATTTTGTAAACGAACCACTGAGTGAACTGAAAGAAGAAAACTCAATTTCCGCACACTTCTATTCACTTTATAAAACTGGAAGTACGGCACCTCGGAAAATTAATCCCACTTGTAACCTCGTGAGCGAGTTTCGATGAGGACAAAAGTTCGTGTTCTGTACGTGCATTGAAGTCACCAGAAGTTGGCTGAACTGAAAACTTGGCGAGTTACGGCCGTCTGATGAAAAAACTGACGGAAATCCTCACGGCCGTCTGGCTGAAGGTAAAATATAAAAACAAAGCTAAAATTGTGTGGTGCATATGAACATGATGGCGATAAGTAATCGGGACTGATTTTGTAATGAGGCATAGAATACTGGTGAAGCCAAGGTACCTCTATCTTTTGGTGCCGTGTCACTCTAAAAGGGACATTATTAAAATATGGATGAAGATATTCAGTACTAGTGAGCAAAGTGCTTTATTTGCAGAAACGGTAGCAGGAAGGTGATAGTTTTTATTGTATGGTAGCTCTGGAAAAGAAAATAGAGGACTTCAGAGCGACAGGATATAACTGTTCAAGCCGTTTCTAGGGTATCTTTCGCAAAGAGAAATGGAAACATGTCTAAAAAATATGTTCCGTCACGTCAGAAAATAAATTTTTCTAACAGATGTACATTGCATCTAAGGAAGTACTTGAAGGGACGTTGAGGTGTCGCCTAACGACAGCTGCCTCTGTTCTACTCGGAAACGAGCCGTGTAGAGAGTCCGTGGGAGGTGGTTGTTCGGTTGGCCTGGAGGGCGGCCTCTCGGACCGCCGGGCGCCGGCAGCACCAATCGGCAGTGGACACTACCTGCCGTCCCCGAACCGGCTGTAAAACGCAGGCGCAGGCGCCGGCCCCCACTACACACTCCCCGCAGCGACCGCCTCGTCCCCTTCACCTGTCCAAAATGGCCGGAGCCAGTCGGTATTTCTCGTTTCAAAAGGCAGCGCTTTTCCTAGCTCTCTTTTCATCGGCAGACATATGCAAACTTCGACATGTCACTCTGTTATAATAATATACTCAATCCAGCTAAACACGACCGTTAAAAATGTCATTTGTGTAAAAAGGTTACAGACAATTTCCGAAGTCAGTCGCATTTATTAATTAGCTGTGTATTCTGGGCCACGGGTACTCATCTCCAGGCGCCCAAAAGCTGTACCAAACACTTTTGACTGCGGTACGCAAGGACTCCAGAAAGTAAGTTAAATTCGTCGTCCGCCCTGAGACCATTGCGCAACAAGAGTGGCCCATTGTCCGAAATGAGTACACGTTCCGGGTATGAAAAAACAGTTGTATCACAGTGTGCAATCGAAATGCCGCGGCAGCTGGAAACGTACTCGAAAGTTGAAGTATACCGGACAGTACGGTTTGTGTGGGCAAAATGTCTAAATTGCACACGGACGCACCGCGAATTCTGGCGATGTACAGACCAACGCATTGTACGACCAGTTGTAATGAAATGATGCCAACAATTTGACCAAGGCCGCACAGATGTGGGCGGTACTGATCTCGGAGTCCAGATTTTGCACCATGTGATTTCCATCTTTCCGGCAAGCTGAAGGAATATCTGGAGGGTACGAGATGTTACAGAGACGACGACGTTCGCACAGAGGTTCTCGAACGGCTCCGTGATCAAGGAGAGGATTCCTATCGTCGAAAAATTGGAGGATTTGTAGATTGTTCCAACCGTTGATCCGGATTGCACAATTTGGTTGTTAGTAGGATGTTTAGGTTTTTATGTTGGTAACGCCACGTGGTGCTCTGTATGAAAATCGCTGACTGCACTGTAGGTAGTCTGTGGCTGGTTGGACTTATTGTTGGAATATTCGCTTGTGTAGTGTTGGGCAGTTGGATGTGAACAGTGCATAGCGTTGTGCAGTTGGAGGTGAGCGGCCAGTAGTGTTAGATGTGGAGAGAGAGATGCCAGAGTTTTGAGAACGGACGATCTGGACGTGTGTCCGCCAGAAAAAGGAAATTTGTAAAGATGGATGTCATGAATTGATAGATATATATATGATGACTTTTGAACAGTATTAAGGTAAATACATTGTTTCTTCTCTATCAAAATCTTTCATTTGCTGACTATGCCTATCAGTAGTTAGTGCCTTCACTAGTTAGAATTTTTATTTAGCTGGCAGTATTGGCGCTCGCTGTATTGCAGTAGTTCGAGTAACGAAGATTTTTGTGAGGTAAGTGAAAAAACTGGTTCAAATGGCTCTGAGCACTATGGGACTCAACTGCTGTGGTCATCAGTCCCCTAGAACGTAGAACTACTTAAACCTAACTAACCTAAGGACATCACACACATCCATGCCCGAGGCAGGATTCGAACCTGCGACCGTAGCAGTCTGTGAGGTAAGTGATTCATGAAAGGTATAGGTTATGGTTAGTCAGGGCTATTCTTTTGTGGGGATTATTGAAAGTCAGATTGCGTTGCGCTAAAAATATTGTTTGTCAGTTTAGTGATGATCAGAATAAGTAAAGAGACAAATATCCGAGTACGTTCAGTTTTGATCATCTTTTGAAAAACAAATAACGTAAGAGGTTTACCAGCACAGTAATACATAATTTTCCGAAGGGGACGTTTCATATGGTCAATATGAACACTGGAGACGTCGATTAGACGCTGTACAGCGCCAGATTTGCACCTGGTGCCCGAAATTGGAACTAATTTTTTTCCAGCGTAAATAGGTTCTGAATTAATGTAATAGCATATCTATCAAGTTTCACTACCATACGATAGTTGCATCCCACACTGGATCTCCGTGAGTAACTGCACCTTCATTATAACCACCCGGTATTTCTGTCTGCTAAACATATGTATAACCTCCGTTATGACATAATCACAGTGAAACAATACTGCAGTTATTGTGAACGTTTAATACGGATTGATGCTCTGCAAATCAATGTAAGTTTTCTACATGTATCATTCACAAAAGAGGTGTGGGTAGAATGGCTGTATATAAGCCTCTGTCATTAATATAAGCCGAAGGCTAATTTATCCCTTATGAATATAGGTGAACTCTTGGATTTTTGTCAATTTAAGTTTACTGCAGAAGACCACACCCGTCACTGATGCTTTTGAAAAACAATTTATCGGGATGTAGATTTCGGACATCTACGCTCATCTTTATATCGCAAATCTACTATTCTTATCATGATGACTATCATCAACGAAATGCAGCTGGTATTTGTATGTTCGCTAGTGTTCGGTTATTAAGACACCCTTTAATCGTAGCTACTGTGTTAATGCTTCAGACTGTAAGTGTAATCTACAGTTTCTCCGGCAACTGTAAGTAAGCTCCCAAGAGTGTTAATGAACAACTATTCTGGAATTTTGTAAGTAGACTAGCTAACAAACGTGACATTGCCTGGATATTCATTTTACTAATTTTCTATTAGAAACAAAAACGACAGTTGAAGAGTTTGTAGGGTAATATCGAAATAATTTCATTTCCATCTATTCGTGGAAACACCTTTGAAATTCAGAGCTTTATAGACGGCTATTGTTTTCGCCTACAGGCATTTGCGCTTCGCAGTTGAAATCCCTGGGATTTTATTAAGTTGACTCAATTTAAGAGTGTCTTAGTAGTAACGAATATACATATTAAAACTTCATGCATGATGCAGCGTTTTTCACACACTTCAATGTTTATGATATCATATCTCTTGTACTATGTGTCTTACAATGGTATATTTCTGTAGGTACATTCAACGGCATATGTCGATACTGTCGACGAAATATGTTGCGAATAGAGTTAGTGGCACAGAAGTAATAAATTTAAACGTTATGCCTGATGCAGCAGCTTTTCACATAGCACATTGTTCATTAAGTCATTTTTCCTGAACCAGAGTAGTTGTTTATTACCCCCACAGCGTGTGTTGCCTGAAAGTAAGGGATATGTGTACCAAGTTTGGCTGAAATCCGTCCAGTAGTTTAGGAGGAGATGTGGAACATGTACACACACACTCACACATAAATGCATCCGTTTCTATAACGCGCATGGCTGTTTACGAAAAACAGACTTATTTCTTCAAGTGTTCACTCACTGTTCTCCGACTCGCATAAGCACGTCACCTGTTACATCAACCTATTGTGGATCCGGCATTTTTGAACACTACCACGCTACAGATAATTTCTAAAGATTACGTTTTTATTGCACATTTTACTGGTAAAAGGTCTTACTGTGCAATTCTCTGCTGAAACTGCCGTTATTTGTAAACTTGGTGATGAATGCTAAAATATGAAACATGAATTTGTAAAAAAAAGTAAGTTCAAGAAGTAATTTTTCAGAAATAACAATGAACCGTTTGTTTTCTTTCTGAAGTGGATAGTGCACTAAATTTTTATAAGTTGTGACACGTATACTTAAATTACATAAAACTGTTATTCAAGTACATTACTGTATATACCTCTTCACTTTCAGTTAGTTTAAAAACTTCAGCTGTGATTTTTATATGGCAGAATTCTGATTTATAAGCAGATAATATACAGAGCGTCCGAGGAGGTACGGTTAATATTCAGGGATCTGTCAGGTACTATCATTCAAAGCAAGAAGTCTAGTAAACATCGTCTCTAAAATGCACACGGTAAGAGGTTCGAACACTTGTTCTGTAAAAGAGACGTGTTTCGCAGACGCAAAGCCTTCGCTAATGCTCATAGCTTTTAAGAAATACAATTTAGAGCACATGTTTACTGGAAATTTTGTTATTGCTTTGGTCCATACCACCAAGCAAAGAGCTTGCAATAGGAGAGATATGTTTCAGAGTATCGAAGATGAAGAAGTGCTCGTAGCTCTTAAGGCTTGCATTTTAGAGCCTATGTTTACCAGACTATCTTGCTTCACCTGATCATTCCTGTCATATTTCTGAATGTTGACCATTCCTCCTGGGACACCCAGTGTACTTTGTTTATTGAAAAACACATTTAGAATACACAGAAAATTAAATCATTAGGGACATTACGATACAGAAAAAACGTTTCCAAATCAAATTACAACCTTACTCATTTACCTTTATTTCTCAGAGTGCAATTATTTTCATAAAATACTTTGGGTTCATCATTGTATGGAAGCACTTCAGCATTTTGTGTATATCCTTAATCTTCCTTCACTGAGAGGTCGTATGTCATTTGGATGAGCATGTGTGGTAGGTGGGTCTGGGATACGTGGATATTTTGGCCCAACGATGAAAGAATGTTGAATTTTTCCTGCAATGAATGGTTGTACCAAGGAGGATATCCCTAACAGAGTCTTTAGGCAACTGGCATTTTTTTAGGAATGTGGACACCAGCTGTTCTAGCCATAAATGTCTTCAATTTCAACGATAGTAATGGTAAAATTTCCATTAACACATAGGTCCTTCACTGTGTAGTGTCTGTCCACACGTCTCAGTATTCTTTTCACTACTGCAATGTCCATCTCTGATGGCAGATAGTAATGTACTCTGATAGGAAAAGCCTTATGTTAAAGCCTTATGTTAAAAAACGCCTACGGGCTCTTACAGGTTCTAAAACCTGACGATGTTGCCGTTATTCTGGCCTAAACAGTCGGCAAAAATAATAGATGAAACACAGGTATAGAAATAATGGAGGAGAAAATGTTATATCTCTTTTCGACTTTTTTTTAGCTTGCCCCTCATGCTAGATGGGAGGATACTGAATTAGTTTTCATGTTATGCCTAGAGCAAACTGGAGCAGTCATGATACATGTTTGAACTGGTATCTTTTACTGCAACGCTGTGAACTAGGAGTTCGCTACAGCTACACGTTTTTAGGACTGCTTTCCACTTTGAAGTTCAATTCTTCGCACGAAATGCACGTGTCTACACTGACCCCACCAAACCTTAAACGTAAATGGTTATTGAAGTAGCTGTGATAATAGTGGTTAGGAACACTGTTAGGATCTTCGTCAAGAAACATTTCATGGACTTTCTACACTTATTTCACTGTTCAAGTGGTAAACGTCAGTGTTCGGACTGGGCTTGTTTATTTAGTAAAGAGGCAACGAGAGAATGAACAGAAGCAAGAGTACCGGCGTCTTTTTGCATTTTATGTTTTCCACGATGGCGTCTAGGAGACTTGCCAATAATGAACAGCAACTTAACGTAATCCCTTCACTTGATTCGGTAAAACAATGAATACTGAGGAATGCTTTCTTTCACACCTCTACCCGTTTATCTGAATCCTTAACGTAATAAATGAACAAAGCTCAACTAGTACTAGGCTCTTCTTTCCGTCCTCTTTGTCAAAAAGGCAGTACTTATAATTTGTCCCTGTAACAACAACTTTTGTTCGTTCTTAGTTGCAAACTGACTCGTGAAATTAACTGCTTATGGTAACTGTTTTTCAATAATCAAGTTTAAAAATGTTTTCCTGCATCAGAAATATGAGAAAATATATTGTAAATAAGACTTTTATTGATTACATTTCCACTGTCTGTAAGCTACAGCATTGTGATCTACAACAAATATTGTGAAACCAAATTAAATTCAGATTTCTTGCCGGAAAGCAGGTGCTATTTGCGTTACTGAAACTAATTTCCGTACGTGATTTACGTGCTCCAAACCGTTCAGCTTTGCGCGTTTTAGTGCGTTATGAACTCATTTTAATTCCTCTCTTCCTTTTTTCGTAATTTTTTCAAAAACACAAATACGTAATTCATTGCTATTAAATGCTATTGTCGTTTTCTACTTACTTATGACAGGTTTACCACATAAACGTAAGTAATATAGCCACTTAACCAACTTAAAGCTATGAATGAATCTGTTAATAATTATAATTATTCAAAAAACAAAAACGACTTAAGTCGTGGATTTAGATTGTTTTGTCGGTAAACACGACCTTTTTATTACCGAAAATACTGTACAGAAAATACCAGCTAATGTCATTTTGCTATGAAACGTTGCAAGTTAGGAATTGGAACTGGCTGTACTGGTAATTCAAAATCATGAAAATGTAGGCTACAGTCGTTTTGCAAATTGACCATTCACTTGTTTACGTACCCCAAATCTTAAAATGCACGTGATGACTGGGTGTTGTGTGATGTCCTTAGGTTAGTTAGGTTTAAGTAGTTCTAAGTTCTAGGGGACTGATGACCATAGATGTAAAGTCCCATAGTGCTCAGAGCCATTTGAACCATTTTTTTAAAAATGCTATTTATGTTGCTTAACGACTGAGGTAATTTGTTCGCTGTACATTTGAGTGCTGTTCTTGTCTCGCGCTCCATACACTTCTGTCTTTCCTTGAGGTTGAGAGACTGAATCGCGTTTCTAGTGGACTGAGGCCATCTCTAATTATCTCAACGCCGTCTGGACGTTAAAGTCTAATATTCTTGTTAGTGTGTGTGGTTCAAGGAAGACATTATTGGCGAGAGACTTTAGTACTGCACTGTTTTGCTGTAATTTGCCTGTGGCGGGATGTCATTGCGGCGTTCGTTGAGTACGAGAGAGTCGCAACTGATGTTTAGCCAAGACCAGCTTCTCAGGAAATTTGTCCCGTACTGTAATTTGGGTATAATTTATTATTAGAAGAGACCACTAACAAGAAAAACGAATAACAACTGATACGTATTGTAAGGAGCTTAATGGCGACATGTTCTCGCTTGAACTTATAGGAACAGTTCGGTTATTATATGAGTTAATTCATTATCATAAACTTATAACTAAGTCGTAAATCGTTTAACGTCTGATTAAATTACCTCAATTTTAAAAATTTTCTAAAATTGTTGAAAAGAAATGGATTAGTGTAGCACTTAGCTTGTGTGTAATAATTTGAAGAAGTTGTGTTTATAGTTATCAAATACTACCACTAAATGGAACTGTATCGGTGCATAGATGACACAAAGGTTTGCAAATTATTGAGGTGCAACAGACAAATACTAGTGGCTCTTTGTGGCACGGTTTAACTCATACTCGGTCCTTGGAGACTGTCAGCTAGGCATCTTTTATGACTGGAATGGTTTCCATAAAAGTTTTCAGAAAACATCTCCAGAAACACGTGACCCTTCCTTTTAAATTATATCTCTGCAGTTGTGTTACTGTATATCAGCGATTGGATTTTAAAAGGTTGCTGTAAAATGTAAGGCAACTACACTACATTTCATATTCATTGCCGTTTTCATTGCGTTCCGCGAACATTACCTCACAGTCTCAACTATAGCGATATTTATACAAAGGGCTCAAAAGCCTCACGTTCAAGACTGGAGCAACATGCTGCCATTTGTGAAAATTAATGACAAAATCCGTCTGTTGTATTTACAATAGCTTATTTTGTTATCCTGTGTACGTTTCGATGAACAACTTCGTCTTCAGGATTTCAGCAGACAATTGCAAAAATCTGAAAATGAAGCTATGTTTCGAAATGTATGTTGGCTGATGAAATAAGCTATTGCAATGACAAAAAATGGAATTCATCGTTAATTTCCGTTCATATTACTGTCTTGATCCGCCGCAGGGCGCAACTGTCAGTACCGTAACAAGCTGATATCATTTACTTCCATACTTTCTTTCTCGCTGAATAGTAGCTTTGGCGAGGAACACATGTTACGTAATGCTACAATCAGAAATACAGCGCGCACGCGGGCACCCCACATATATTAGTCCTGAACAGTGTCTGTTGAACACAGTTCGTAAAATCTTCGTATTGTACAAAACATAATGTTTTTCATTTTCTTGTTCCTTGCCAAAACATGTTTCGACGCATCTTCAGAGGGTATCGTTTTGTTTCTGTAAAATATATGCAAAACTACAAGGTTGTTCTCTGTTTTAAGGCCTAAAAGCTGTAACATGGGTACTTAATTTTTTTGTATTTGTCCCCTAAATAAACATTAATTTAAACGCTAGGTTGTAAAGGTTGTCCTAATTTTATGCGTTTCATGACTTGGCAGAATATCAACTGCAAAATAATCGTCTGACATGCTCTCAAGCTATAAAAGTAGTTAGATGACAGGTTATCAAGTCATAAAACGCACAAAAGAAGACGAGCCTGTACAATCCAGTCTTTAAAATTAATCAGTTTCCCGCGAATAAAAAAATTAAGGCACGTGATATAGTTTTAGAGCTCCATAAATTATTTACTCAAAAAAATTTTACAGAATACAGGGTGAAAATTAATGAAACCGACAAACTGTAGGAAGGGATTCCTCGCTGGAAATAGAGGGAAAAATGTCTTGTGGTGTCCGGACATGGTGTACGTGCAACGACAACAAGTCGTCCCAGAACACAGTACAGAGCTGCATCGCATCCACGTCACAATTGGTGTTCAAAGTGGCCTCCATGGAATACAATGCACGCGTTCACACGTCGCATCATGAACTGGCGCAAGTATGTGGTCACCAAGAATGCCTGCCAACACGCTGATGCCGGTGGTGATGAGACGCCTCAGCCGCTCCTCGAGAATTGCCTGTAGCCCACAGATGACGGTTATGGAGATTGATGACGCCATTTCTGGCAAAGGTTGCTTCGTTGGTAAAGAGGACTGATGACAGAAATCCAATAATTGTGATGGTCCAGTGCAAAAACCATCGACAAAATCTTTCCCGCAGAGAGGAATCGGCTGCTGATAATCCTTGCACTCGTTGCAGGTGACAGTGATAGTGGCAGTTGTCATGTAAGATATACATATCTTCTTTGGCACACACCATGTTGGCGGGACACTTGCCTGGAGCTTGTACTACGATTTGTATCAATATCCTGTAGAACCTGGTCCTCCATATCCTGTGTATGCACAGTGCTCCACCTCCCAGCACATTCGTCTGTCTGAAAGGACCCTTGATCACAGAAATGCCTAAAAAGGACTCGAAATGTTGTGCGATGTGGCTGGTGTCTGTGAGGGTACTTGTTTTTGGTATAGCCGTGCTGCCTGTCGACCGTTTTCATCTGCTTGGCCGTACCAAACACCATCTCGGCTTGTGCCCGATATCAATACCGAATCATTCTGCTGCTTACAGTACGGTGCGTCAATCACCGAGCCTTCAACACACGAAGAACACGCGGTACGTGGCCAGAGGAACTGTCATTCGTCAGCGCCATCTACTGTGGCAACCCTGCATTTCCGGATCTATGTTCATAGGCCCTTATTTGCTCCATTTCCAGTCAGAAGTCCGTCCCTTCAGTTTGTCGGTTTTGTTCATCTTCATCCCGCATAAAATGACACTTAGGGCTTACTGTCAATGACCCCTAGGTGTCGAAACGTGATTTGGTAAAGAATAAGAAAAAGTAAAAAACGTAAGGTCTTGCAGAAAGTGAAATTTTTAAAATCCCAATTTAATTAGCAAGCACAGAAAAACGACAACAGGAGTTCTGATATCAGCAAGATGATTGTAGGGTTTGTTAGTAAGAAATATAGGACTGGACGTCCTATCGTGATGCTCTGAGTGTGACAAATACTTCAGACTGCAACTCTGAATGCGTCTTATGAGCTGAGTTGTGATGAGCCGGCCGAAGTGTCCCTTGGGCATTGTTTACAGGCCAGATAGCCGCATCGTGCCAGGGCCAATATTTAACGAGGCCTTAGCCGCTAGACACTCTCTTCTAAGTAGCCTGACCGCGGGGCCCTTCTGTGATTGGCTATGAGCCGTGATAAACCTTGACCTTGCCGCGATAACGCAGCAGGGAAGGCGGCCAACTCGGGCTGCCCGTCCCTGTCGCTTTAGTTTGTCTGCATACTCCGGCTCGGCGTTTCTACTGGGACACAAAGCCAGGCGCAGTCGCTCGGCCTCCAGCACAGTATGCAGTTAACGCACAGAGGTTCCGTGCCCATCTTGTCAAAATCGTCATGACTGCTATTCAGATTAATCCGTATGGTTTCATGTCATTACGTAGGCCTGTTTGTCGAGTTGTGAGATACCAGAAGGCATCCTGTCCTGATGAGAACAAAAACTTCCACGTCATAGGCAAAGGAAGGCCAACGGACTAGGTCCATGTGCAGTCCCAACATGTTGCTGTTCATTCGAAACCGCAGGATTTCACGAAGTGGAACCATTGACCATAGGAAATTCGATATGACAGTGTCACCAATTCTGCTGCCTCCATATAGCCTTGCTGTCATGACATGTTTGCATGTAAAGAGAGCCTATGATCAACGCAAATTCAGGATGAATTGTAGAATAGAAGATAATCAGAGTTTCGTGACATATTAGTCACATAAATCGCGTTCTTACACAGCTGAATTTTATCATCAAACAAAACTGCACATTATGAGATTTTCACTCTGCAGCGGAGTGTGCGCTGATATGAAACTTCCTGGCAGATTAAAACTGTGTGCCCGACCGAGACTCGAACTCGGGACCTTTGCCTTTCGCGTTTCATATCAGCGCACACTCCGCTGCAGAGTGAAAATCTCATTCTGGAAACATCCCCCAGGCTGTGGCTAAGCCATGTCTCCGCAATATCCTTTCTTTCAGGAGTGCTAGTTCTGCAAGGTTCGCAGGAGAGCTTCTGTAAAGCTTGGAAGGTAGGAGACGAGCTACTGGCAGAAGTAAAGAAGTGAGTACCTGGCGTGAGTCGTGCTTCGGTAGCTCAGTTGGTAGAGCACTTGCCCGCGAAAGGCAAAGGTCCCGAGTTCGAGTCTCGATCGGGCACACAGTTTTAATCTGCCAGGAAGTTTCAAAACTATACATTATTTTGAAACTTTTTTATTTTTGTTTATTTCTTTATTATTTTTTACATCTTGCCTTCTCTACTCATGAGAGCAGAGCAGGTTGCTGGAGAACTTCGTTCGTGTAGGGCCTTCGCCTTACAACCAAGAAAAACTTCCTGCCTTGGTAGAGAACTAGGGGATTAGAACTAAGTTTAATTTATATTTGACACAGTAACTGCATTGTTCGAGATAAACATTAAAAAGTATGTGTGTGTGTGTGTGTGTGTGTGTGTGTGTGTGTGTGCGTGTGTGTGTATATTAGCGTCTGTTTCATATTAATCCTAAGCTGAGCAAATATTCGTAAATGCAAATGGGCTAAAGTACTAAGGCGATCAGATAGCTCTAATGTAAGACGCAATCAGAACAACGAATGGGACTTAAATTTTTACCTGATTAATTATACGTGTATCGATTATAACCTTAAAATGTTAACAGCTGAATAGCAGCAAGTAAAATGATCAATTAAATTCTGAGCATTAATGAAACTTTTACCCAACTGAGCTTTCTGTTACTTTTGACTTCGTCCCCTCCGCATATGCAAGTTTATTTGCAAATCTCATCTTCTTTCTTCCCCTCTTTCTTTTTTAACATTAATAATTTTGTTCCTGACCTGTTATTCCGGTTACGAATGACAGGTCGTACATGATAATTATATTATTCATGTTCATAATCATTTTGAACAAATTCACATCATTTAACTTCTATGTTGTTGTTGTGGTCTTCAGTCTGAAGGCTGGTTTGGTGCAGCTCTCCATGTACTCTCCCCTGTGCATGCCACTTCATCTCCGAGTAACTACTGTCACCTACATCCTTCTGAATCTGCTTTCTGTATTCATCTCAAGGTCTCCTCTATTATTTTTACCCCCTACACTTCCCCCCAATACTAAACTGGTGACCCCTTGGTGTCTCAGAATGTATCCCATTAACCGATTCCTTCTTTTAGTCAAGTAGTACCACAAATACCTTGCCTTCCCGATTCGATTCAGCATCTTCTCATTAGTTATGCGATCTACCCATCTAATCTTCAGCATTCTTCTGTAGCATCACATTTCAAAAGCTTCAGTTCTCTTCTTGTCTAAACTGTTTATCGTAGACGTTTCACTTCCATAGATGGCTACATTGCAGACAAATATCTTCAGAAAAGACTTCCTAATACTTAAATCTATATTTGATGTTAACAAATGTCTCTACTTCAGAAACGCTTTTCTTGCCATTGTCAGTCTACATTTTGTATCCTCCCCATTTGGGCCATCCTCAGTTATTTCGCTGCCAAAGTAGGAAAATTCATATATCGCTTTCAATGTGACGTTTCCTAGTCTAATTCCCTCAGTATCATCTGATTTAATTCGATTACATTCTATTATCCTTGTTTTGCTTTTATTGAGCGTCTTATTTCCTTCTTTCAAGGCGCTGTCCATTTCCGTCAATTGCTCTTCCACGTCCTTTGCTGTCTCTGACAGAATTACAATGTCATCGGCATACCTCAATATTTTTATTTCTTCTCGTTAAACTTTAATTCTACTCCAAATTTTTCTTTGGTTTCCTTTACTGCTTGCTCAGTGTGCAGATTGAATGATATAGGGTGTAGGATGTAACCCTGTCTCACTCCCTTCTCAACCACTGATTGCCTTTCATGCTCCTCGACTCATATAACTGCCGTCTGGTTTCTGAACGACTCGCAATAGCCTTTCACTCCCTGTGTTTTACCCCTGCTACCTTCAGAATTTCAGAGTATATTCCATATATTCCAGTCAACATTGTCAAAACGCTTATCTAACCGTACAAAAGTTATAAACGTAAATTACACTGTGTGAAATACTACAACCAGCCACAAGTCTTTTTGAGATGGTTTTATTGTACCATTACTAGTTTCAGGCCTCGGCCCATCATCATATGGTAGCGTTGCCTTCTGTGCGAATTTTACATTTGTACCCTAAAGTATAACGAAGTTTCTGTGATTACATTATTTTGCACTTATAAATGCTCTATACAGCGTACTTACTTCACCAAAGCCCTCCTTTATATATAGACTTATTTTACAATCCATACTGATCAATGAACTGAATTAAATACTAGAGACGGATACATTAGTTTACATCGGCTGCTGATTTTATGTGCCAAAGAACTCATGGAGTTACTTCAAAGATTCTTCTTCAGAGTACAAGTAATTTTATACAGTTAGACATTTAATTATTACGGCTTAAAAGATGCTGTAATGGACAACGAAGAGTTTTCCCTCACTAAATTAATTATTATTTGTATCATTCCAAATTATAGGAGCTGTATGAAATTTTGGAGCTACATTTGGTTTTATAATTCTAGTTGATCATTCAGTATGCAGTCAATTTTTTTTTGTGATTGTGGTTACATATTTCTAATTCCTGTATTAAACCATCTGTACTTCTTTTTCGGCTAAATGTAATATCTCTAAGTTTTCTTCGATTCTTATCTCTGTGTTTTCGTGTTGGGTCAAGTGAGCAGCGAAAGTTGACTTATTTAGGTTGCTGAGCCTTAGAGCACCCATGTATTCAAGGTATCATACGTTGAAACTCCTATCAGTTTAGTGAATGTAAAATTTGGGGCACACAGAACAATTTAGTTTACAAGTGCCAGACCTGTGGTGCACTTGAGTTTTTAAATTTAAGCTGTGAACAATTTTACCTTTCAGTTTATTGTTTGTGGAAATATTAATTTCGATGTTTTTGACACGGAATGAGTTTGCAATCTGTTATGACACTTTACCAATGATCGGTATGCAGAGTTTTGGGGAGTTATTTGCGATAAAGTACGGTTTTATTTGAACTTACAGTTAGCTTTGTTACTATTGTGAAGTTTAGTGATGGTGTCAGAGCTATAACCATTATTGTGGGCTATTAGTTTGATTGTTTTTAGTTCTCGTAGTATATCTTCATTGTTCAAAGGGATTTTTTCCATTCTGTTGAGCGTTGTCATATAATATGCGATTTTGTGTTGCTGCGGTGACATGATGAGCTGTTGACTGTGTCATCTGTTGTAGTGGGTTTTATGCATATTTTAAATTTATGTTTATAATTGTATTTGCTAATTTTTAGAGCCGAGAAATTTATGCAATTATCGGTTTCATCCTCAAAAGGAAACTTTATCTTTCCGGTGAGTTTTTTAAGCTCTTTTAAGAACCCTAAAATTATAGGCTAAGTTTAAAAAGTTATCAAGGAGTACAACTTCCTCCTAACCTCATTTGAAAAATCTGAAAGCACAATAACGAACCCTTCAGCCCCAAAACTTCGATTACAAGCAAAGATTCAAATAGAAAATTATTCTATACATCGGAATGTGAAGATAATTTTTGTGTAAGCAATAGCTCAACAACCTAAATAAATGAATTTTCGCTACTCACTTGTCCCAACACAGAACTAAGCATCGAAGAAAACTTAGAGATACTATATTTTGCCGAAAAAGTAGTACTGGTAAATTTGTTGGAGAGTTTATAAATAGGCAGCCCCATTTACAAAAAGCGTGACTGCATAAGAAAAAATGTAACTCCAAAATTTCATACAAGGAGTATAATTTGAAATTATAGAAATTATAATTAATTAACGGAGAGAAAAATTCTTGTTTGTCCAATACCAGTATCTTTCAAACTAAAGTAACTAAATGTTTAACTGTATAAAATTATCTGTACTTTGAAGAAATATCTTTGGGCCATATCTGTACACATATCACGTTCTTTGGTACATCAGATCAGCAGATGATGTAAACAAATGTATCTCCCCTCTTGTTCAAATAGTTCAAGTGGCTCTAAGCACTATGCGACTTAACATCTGAGGTCTGCAGTCCCCTGGACTTAGAACTACTTAAGCCTAACTAACCTAAGGACATCACGCACATCCATGCCCGAGGCAGGATTCGAACCTGCGACCGTAGCAGCAACGCAGTTCCGGACTGAAGTGCCTAGAACCGCTCGGACACAGCGGCTGGCCCCCCTCTTGTATTTAGTCAGTTCATCGATCAGTATGGACTGTAAAAGAAAATCAAACCTCTGTCTTGTGATATGTAAATCAGGGCTTTTGATGAAGTAAGTACGTTTTATAGAGCATATATAAGTGTAAAACTACGTATTCACAAAAACTTTGTTATATTTTAGGACGCAAATGTAAAACCGTCTATAAACTATGCGTAACGAAAGCGTCGTTACGTAAAACTTGCAAAGAAATCAACGCTACCATCTGATGATGGACTCAGGTTGTAACTAGTAATGCTACAATAAAAGCGTCTCAGAAAACTTGTGATGGTAGTAGTATTTTCCACAGTGTAATTTAAGAAAACAGCTGCGGTGTTCTCTAGTCGGATAAAATAATGTGGCTATGAACGTGTGCTTCTATTTTCTTTTAAGAGGAGTCGTGGGGGCAGTATTGCCTCGCGCGTTCCTGCATTTCTCCAGAATCCAAACTGATCTTCTCCGAGGTCAGCTTGTACCAGCTTTTCCACTCGTCTGTAAAGAATTTTTATCATATTTTAGCTGAAAAAAGCTGTGATGTATTGTAACAGCTGCTTGTAACATAACTAAAGTACTTTTGGTGGCATTTTTGTCTGGTTTTTACCACTCCCATGTAGATCGTATTAATTATTTCTGACATAATGCTATTAGTGTGTGCATGTATGTCGTAAAAACTGGCCTCTTTTCGGTGTTAGGCAGTTAATATGCTCCTCGGCACGTATGGAATACAAGGTATGCTGAAATTGCGATATTGGTTGATTAGTTGGACGTATATGCCACGCGTATCTATGACTCATTTCATCAAATTAAAGAAAAGAATCTTCTTTTGAGCTGCGTTATTAAAGCATCAAGGTTACCCAATGGGTAGTGAACGAAAGTGTCGCATCTTGTCGCGATCGCAAAACCAGACAGGTTATTGAGTTCTAGAACGACTGAACAATCGATTTTTAGTGACTACTGTACTTAATTCTCCCCTTGTGTCTCGATATTCGTATTCTTCCCTCGTACTGTTTTAAATCAGTATAATGCACTAGCCGGCCGAAGTGGCCGTGCGGTTAAAGGCGCTGCAGTCTGGAATCGCAAGACCGCTACGGTCGCAGGTTCGAATCCTGCCTCGGGCATGGATGTTTGTGATGTCCTTAGGTTAGTTAGGTTTAACTAGTTCTAAGTTCTAGGGGACTAATGACCTCAGCAGTTGAGTCCCATAGTGCTCAGAGCCATTTGAACCATTTTTATAATGCACTGACAATTTTAATTCACTCATGCCTTAGCCTGCCGTGCCTTTTCTCCTCCAGTCAGTAAAATGTGAATATATAGTATCTTCCATTCCGAAGCTCGGATAAATTTAAAACCACTGGTTAAGCGATGAGGGTAATGTGAGTATAAACTGGAAAAAATATTTTACAACTGATGGAATACTGGAGATCCACGTCACCGCAGCGCGCAAAAAATACTGTGCTACATACATTAGAAAGAAGTAGTGGTTACATTAAGTTTCAGATTGCAAAATAACAGCAGTAACACGTGTTACATAGCGTAGCACCGTAGTAAAGCTTCTACACGTGTTGAAGTAGAACTGCGACATTGCTATTGCGTAAGCTGTCTGCTGTCACAGTGCTTGGTGGACACCATTTGTCCTTACTTAAAATAACCAACAGTTTCGGAAAAGGAGAAGCTGCAGACAAATGACTGTGACTTTCTCCCCTGAACAACCTGATCCCGACGCGGTTGCGGCCAGCCGATTAAGGAGACGGTTCACGCACCGATGTATAGCGGGAGGCATATCTTGCAGTAGTGGCGACACACAACCAACCAAGCGACTGTTCGGTTCGCGCAGAGCGCCGATAACAGGGAAGAGTTTGTGATGAAGGAATCACTGATAACAGCACAACACATCTAATCCAATTCGTTTTTCAAGTCGATCGTGGGGAAAAAAGTAAGCTGAACACCCACAGATTAAGTGTTTTGTGCTGGGTTTCCTATAAAAACGATAAAATGTATTGCATTAGCGCGGTGTTTATTTTTTAGACCTTCCTGTTTCTTCAAGCTCACGCCCTAGTGTTTTCCTTTTTTTTTTAAGAAGAATTTTAAGACCTATTTTGTTGAAATTGAAGACGAGGAACCCATGCGGCAGTGGCCGAAAAGGTGTGTAATGCCATTAGGTGTTGTTTATTACTGCTTATGCGTACTGTTACCACACTACAGAACGAAATTTTCACTTTGCAGCGGAGTCTGTGCTGATGTGAAGCTTCCTGCCGGATTGAAACCGTGCGTCGGATCGAGCCTCGCACTCGGGACCACTGTCTTTCGCAGACAAGTGCCCAACCGACTGAGCTACACTCACGCCCCGTCCTCACAGTTTACTTCCGCCAGAACCTCATCTCGACATTTCCAAAGTTCACAGAAAGTCTCCTGCTCAACATGCGGTGCTAACACTCCTGAATGAAACGATATTGCGGAGACATGGCCTAGCCACAGTCTGGGGGATGTTTGCAGAATGAAATGTTTGCTCTGCTGTGGAGTGCTGAGTTCAGCCCAGTCAAGAGGCTGGGCATGTTGAAGAAGTTAAGCGTAGATTTAGTTATTAAATAAGACTCCTTTTCCTGGGATTATTACACTCCCTATTTTAGAGCCAAAGAGGCTACGAAAAATTTCAAGGTGATAAAAGATGCGGCGGAAAGTGAAGTTAATGTAAGTTTTCAGTGGGCTATTGGCAGCCGATAGCAGTCAATCACGCGCATAAGCAGTAGTAAACAATAAGTAGTGACATGACGCCAACGGCCTTGCCGCAGTCGGTCCACCGGTTCCCGTAAGATCACGGAAGTTAAGCGCTGTCGGGCTGAGCTAGCACTTGGATGGGTGACCATCCGATCTGCCGACCGCTGTTGGCAAGCGGGGTGCACTCAGCCCTTGTGAGGCAAACTGAGGAGCTACTTGATTGACAAGTAGCGCCGGCCGTGGTGGCCGTGCGGTTCTAGGCACTCCAGTCCGAAGCTGCGCTGCTGCTACGGTCGCAGGTTCGAATCCTGCCTCGGGCATGGGTGTGTGTGATGTCCTTAGGTTAGTTAGGTTTAAGTAGTTCTAAGTTCTAGGGGACTGATGACCGCAGCAGTTGAGTCCCATAGTGCTCAGAGCCATTTGAACCATTTGATTTTGACAAGTAGCGGCGCCAGTCTCGTAAACTGACATACGGCCGGGAGAACGGTGTGCTGACCACATGCCCCTCCGTATCCACATCCGGTGACGCCTGTGGGGTGAGGGTGACACGGCGGCCGGTCGGTAACGTTGGGCTTTCAAGGCCTTTTCGGGAGGAGACATTATGCAACTTCTCGGTCACTGTGGCGTGACTTCCTGGTCTTCAGGTTCAACAAAATAGGTCTCAAAATTCTTTTTAAAACAAAAGGAAGAAACTATCGGGTGTGCGTGAAGAAACATTAAATTCATCGTCCTAGTATTGCATAGCCATTAGGCAGGAATTCCCAGAGTAATTCGCTCTCGGATGCAAGATTTCTGAAACACTCTGATCCAGTAGCTCTATCCAGAAGTAGCACGTTCGGATACGGTAGAGGAACAGATTTTAATGACCATAATTTGATCACCAAGAAGAGAATGAATGGTTTGCACTATTGCCGTTCAATTGAGTGGGCTTAAATCACAAATAGAAATCTATCAGCAGTCACTAATGGAGTGGGAGCGCGTGACTCTCTTGACGGCGATCCTTCAGCAGGACAGAGACTCTGGTCTTGTCGTCTCCACTGGTGCTATTTGAGTGGTTTTCGCCTGGGAACCGTCCCTTGATTTTGCGTTACACCTTTTACCCAGCAAGAATACAAAAACTACCTCGCGAGCAACTCATTACAGTCGTCCACACTGTAATATGCCCACTTCATTCATATGTTGTAAGAAGTTAATGTCAGGCGACTTCTACTAGGACCTCGACAAGAAAGTAGCACTGAATTCTCATTTGCCCTCAGAGCCCGTCAGTGATTAGATAACTGCTTTTGGCTGGGCTTAACTCAGAGATGTAATGTCAAAAAGACCTTGAGAGCAGATTCACCTCTTACTATAAATTGTGCACTGATGTAGCATAGCAGACGAGGACATCTTACACAACAGAGTTCCTTTCCCCTCTTTCTTTTTGTCTAATATTCCAAAGTTCGAAAACGTCTGCGAGCTATGTATCGTACACTGGATCCCGATGCCACAGACATTCACAATACTGCCGCATCAACCACTTCTAGTTGGATACCAGGGCAAAGAAAGGATCCTCACCCTCCTAAACAAAGAAAGGATCCTCACCCTCTTAAACTACTCTCAAGCGGCAAGGGGGCATGGGTTGCTGCTGTTAGCATCAGAGGCTGCAAATGATAGTCTTAAAAAAGGACTGACAATAATTTTATTACAATGAATCTTTTCGGGTATCTTGGCGCACCAATCCGCAGTGTGTCCGCGTCGTTTCGTAAGGCAGCTTCCTCTTCTTCCGTCCCCTCCTACTGCACTGAACGCAACGACAGCCTTCATCCGCATAAGACGTTTATTATAATTTCGGTGAAAATAACATCCTGGTAACGATTTTCGTCAGTTTTATGAACAATGCTGCTGAGTTCAGCTGTATCAACTCGAATGGTATTACATAAATAGGTCTTCCCAACACGAAAGTTGGTCAGAGCTTACTAAGCATGATTCCTCGCAGGTGGTATGCCCTTGCTATCTTCAGACTTGTACGCTGGTTTACTCAAACTGTTAAAGGAGGACGTAAAGTTTATGTACGCTCCAAATCACTGTGCAAGATGGCATTTTCGACTTATACGAATGATTTCCAGAGATCAAACCAGAGATAGCTGGTAGAAATTTCCTGGACTATCTGAGAACTGAACCTTTCAATTTGTAGTCTTACAACAGCTTAGCCACCAAGTCGCACAAATGTTACACACGTCCGCTATCTGATCAAAAGTATCCGGACAACCGTATGTAATGTCGAGTTGACCACTAGATGTCCCAAAATCTGGACCCGGCAGAATAAAACATGGCGAGGAGTTTTGTGACGTCAGTAGAGAAGTAATAGCAAAATGCGCCCGTCAGCAGAGCTCGTTGACTTCGATAGCGTGCTCGTCATTAGATGTCACCTCAGTAAAGAAAGTCCGTTAGCATATTTTCAAGTGATATGATTGTGAATTGGAAACGCGCAGGAACAACCAAAGATAAACCAAGATATACTGACTGACAGGGACTGTCTCCTGTTGTGGACGGTTGTTGCAAAAATTCCCATGGCATCAGGGGAGAATCGTTAGACAGTTCCGAAGTGCTACCAGCAGTTCATTTAGCAGAATGTCTTTGCGTAGGGAGTTAAGAATAATGGGGAGCAATGGTCGAGCAGCTCGTCGTAAGCAACACATTTCTGTAGTCAGTACTAGGCGATGCTTGAAGTGATGTAAGAAGTACGACACTTGACAGTGGATGAATGGAAACGAATGATTTGGAGTGAGGAATCACACTATTCCCTGGGTCGTGAAGCAGCTTCAGTGAGGCATTGGTTTGCGAACAGTAACATTCGTGAACCGATTGGAACACTTCTGGAATGAGTTAGAATGTCGACTTCGCTCCAGACTCTAGTGTCCAACATCAAACATCATCTCTACGGCTTTTGAGGCTAAATGTACAACCACTCCTCTTCATATATTCAGAACATTTCATTGAAAGTGTCGCCGGCAGAGTTCAAGTCGTAATAAAGAGGAAAGGTGGCCACATCCCGTATTAACGTTCATTAACAGGTACCCGGAAACTTTTGATCAGTTAGTGTATATGTACATTCAAAACTGAATATATCAGATGGAGGTACGTCCTAATTCTCTGGAAACCCTTTGGCATACTGTGGTGAAATCTTCGTATGTTTTGCTGCGTTCTGTAAGTGCAAGACGAAAGTAAATTCTTAGCCAATAGTCAAAGACAAGGAGGTGAACATAAACCGAGGTGAGAAAAGTCGTGAAATACCTCCTAATATCGTGTCAAATCGTTGGAAGTGCTCTGCGGGGTTACTGAGCCATGCTGCCTTTTTTGCTTTTATTTTAGCCGTCAGTCTTCTGACTGGTTTAATGCGGACCGCCACGAATTGCTATCCTGTGCCGATCTCTTCATCTCAGAGTATCACTTGCAATTTACGTCCTCAATTATTTGCTGGATACATTGAAACCCCTGTCTTCCTCTGCAGTTTTTACCCTCTACATCTCCCTCTAGTTCCATGGAAGTTATTCCATGATGTCTTAACAGATGTCCTACCGTCGTGTCCATTCTTCTTGTCAGTGTTTTTCATATATTACTTTCCACGCCGATTCTCCGGAGAACCTCCGCATTCATTTCCTATTAACGCACCTAATTTTCAACGTTACTTTATAGCACCAGATCACAATGGTTCAAATGGTTCAAATGGCTCTGAGCACTATGGGACTTAACAGCTGAGGTCATCAGTCCCCTAGAACTTAGAACTACTTAAACCTAACTAACCTAAGGACATCACACAACACCCAGTCATCACGAGGTAGAGAAAATCCCTGACCCCGCCGGGAATCGAACCCGGGAACCCGGGCAGATCACAATGCTTCGATTCTCTTCTGTTCTGGTTTTCCCACAGTCCACGTTTCACTACCATACAATGCTGTGCTCCAAACGTACATTCCCAGAAATTTCTTTCTCAAATGAAGGCCTATGATTGATACTAGTAGTTTGATCCTGGTAGACTTATTTTGGCCAGGAACGCCTATTTCGCCACTGCTAGTCTGCTTTTGATGTCCTCTTTTTGTCGTCCGTCATGGATTTCTTTGCTGCCTAGGTAGCAGAATTCATTAACTTCATCTACTTCATGATCACCAATACTGTAGTTAAGTTTCTCGATATTCTCATTTGTGCTACTTCGCATTACTAATACCTTTTTTCGATTTATTCTCAGTCCACATTCTGTACTCATTACACCGTTCATTCTATCCTTTAAATCTTCTTCACTTTCTCTGAGAATAGCAATGTCATCAGTGAATCGTATCATTGATATCCTTTCACCTTGAATTTTAATTCCAGTCTCGAATCTTTCTTTTATTTTCGTCAGTTCTTTTTCGGTATTTATACTAAACATCCCTGTCTTACACCCGTTTTAATCCAAGCCCTTCGTTTTTGGTCTTCCACTCTTATTGTTCCCTCTTGGTTCTTGTATATATTACCCTTCCTTCCCAATAGATCAGTCCTATTTTTCTCAGAATTTCGAACATCATACACCATGTGACATGGTCGAATGCATTTTCCAGGCCGACAAATCTCATGAATATGTCTTGATTTTTCTTTAGTTCTGCTTCCATTATCAGCGGCAATGTCAGAACCGCATCTCTGGTGCCTTTACTTTTCCTAAAGCCAAGCTGTTCGTCGTCTAACAGTTTTCTTTCCGACTCTTCTGTATATTATTCTTGTCAGCAACTTGGATGCATAAGCTGTTAAGATGACTGTCCGATGATTATCCCACTTTACAGCTCTTGCATTCTTCGGAATTGTGTGGGTGATATTTTTTGGAGAGTCAGATGGTATGCCGCCAGACTCATACGTTCTAGACACCAATGTGAACTTTTGTCTTCTTGCCACTTCCCCCGACGATTTTAGAAATCCTGATGGAATGTTATCAGTCCCTTCTGATTTATTTGATTTTAAGTCTTCCAAAGCTTTTTTAAATTCTGATTCTAATACTGGATAACCTATCTCTTCCATATCGACTACTATTTCCTCTTCTATCATGTCATCAGCTATTTCCCCTCATAGCGGCCTTCAATGTACTTTTTCCACCTATTCACTTTCACCTCTGCATTTACCAGTGGTATTCCTATTGCACTGTTAATGTTACCAGCTTTGCTTTTAATTTCACCGAAGGATGTTTTGATTATTCTGTATGCTGAGCCAGTCCTTCCCTTCCGACAATCATTTCTTTATCGATTTCTTCACATTTCCCATACAGCCATTTTGGCTTAGCTTCCCTGACCTTCCTATTTATTTCATTCCTTACCAACTTGTATTTCTGTATTCCTGAATTGCTCTGAACATTTTCGTAATTCCTTCTTTCATCGATTAACTGAAGTTTTCTTCTGTTACTTTCTTTGCAGTTACCTTCTTTGTAACCACGTTTTATTTCAACTTTTGCAATTGCCCTTTTTAGAGATGTGCAGTCCACTTCAACTGAACTGACTGCTGAACTATTCCTTATTGAACTGTCTATAACCTTAGAGATCTTCAAGCGTATCCCTTCATTCCTTAGAACTTCCGTAGCCCGCTTCTTCGCGTATTGATTCTTGCTGACTAGTCTCTTAAGCTTCAGCCTGCTCTTCATCAATAATAAATTGCAATTTGAGTCTGTGTCTGCTCCTGGATTCGCCTTACAGTGCAGTATCTGATTCCGGAATCTCTTCTTGACCATGATGTAATCTATACCCATCCATAATTGCGAAAGTGTTGCAGTAGCGGCATTTTGTGCACGAACTGGCCTCTCGAGAATATCCCGTAAATATTCGATAGGATTAATATCTTGCGATCTGGGTGTCCAAACCATTCGCTCGAATCGTGCGGAATGTTATTCAAACCAATCGCGAACATTTGTGGCCCGGTGACATGGCGCATTATCATCCAAAAGTGAAGTCCATGAATGGCTGCAAACGGTCTCCGAGTAGCCGAACATAACCAGAGGACACAATCTATTCCGTGTAAACACAGCCCACTTAATTATGAAACCAGCAGCAGCTTGCACAGTGCCTTGTTGACAGCTTGGGTCCATGGTTCCGTGAGGACTGTGCCACACTCGAACCCTGCCATGAGCTCTTACCAGTTGAAATCGAGGCTCAGCTGACCAGGCCACGATTCTCCAGTTGTCTAGAGTCCAACCGATATGGTCACGAGCCCATGAGAGGCGCTGCAGGCGACATCTTTCTGTCAGCGAAGGCACTAGCGTCCGTCGTCTGCTGCCATAGCGCATTAAAGCTGTATTTCGCCGCACTATCGTAACCGACAAATTCGTCGCACGTCCCACATTTATTTCTGCGAGTACTCCACGCAGTGTTGCCTGTCCATTAGCTCTGACAACTCTGTACAAACGCCGCTTTTCTCGTCGTTGAGCGAAGTCCATGGTGAGAGATAGTATCTGAAATTCTCAGCACACTCTTGACATTGAAGATCTGTGAGTGTTGAATTGCCTAACGGTTTACGAAATGGAATGTGTCATATTTTCAGCTCCAACTACCATTCCGCGTTCAGAGTCTTTTAATTTCCGTCGTGCGAACATAATCACTTCGGTAACAGTTTCATACCCATCACCTTAGCACAAATGACAGCTCCACCGATGCACTGCCCTTTTATACCTTGTATATGCGATACCAACGTCATCTGTATATGTGGATATCGCTGACTTCTGTCACGTCCCGATAGCTATAAGATTCCACCGATCAATGTGGCACATATTTCTTCATTATTGTACCACGTCGCCAATTGTTTCATAGAACTCAGCTACGTTCGGGCCGATCTTCCAGTCACACGTCCTACCCGTACAAAAGATTATTATCGTTTGTTTATGCTGTCCAACCCTTGCGATCCCATGGTGCTACAGTACCCTGACATTAACTGGCGTCCGCAGCTAGTGGTCGTGCGGTAGCGTTCTCGCTTCCCGCGCCCGGGTTCCCGGGTTCGATTCCCGGCGGGGTCAGGTATTTTCTCTGCCTCGTGATGACTGGGTGTTGTGTGATGTCCTTAGGTTAGTTAGGTTTAAGTAGTTCTAACTTCTAGGGGACTGATGACCATAGATGTTAAGTCCCATAGTGCTCAGAGCCCACATTAACTGGCGAACGGTTTGGGGGTGTGTGCATGCACACTTTTTACCGTCGTCAGTGTCTGCATTCTGGTATATTTTATTCTGTGGCAAATTCCCGACTAATAGTCGACTTTATCGCATAGGACTGGCCACCTCCCCACTCTGCCCTGACTGTCAGTTCGAAGACACCGACGAGCACCGTCTTACGTGCCCCCTCAAACGAAACGTATGGCTCCTCATCCAACGAATCGTGGGCTTTTACCTCCGTGCCCCGCCAACGACGGTAACGCCAGATTCCTTGTTGTTGCCCCAGACATTTCACTACCCTCTTGCGAAACACCATACACTAATCTGATTTCGAGGACAGGCTTTAGAATACCTATTTCAGAGTGGTCCGCATACAGTCATTGACTTTTGGTACAAAGTTGTGACCGCGCATAGCACCTTCACCAGAAACCCTTTTTACCGACAAACTTTTGACGGTTATCTCCGCAGCGTCTTCCTTGACCCTCAAAGTTGGGGTGTGCCATGCCTACCCGTCACATCATGCTGCAACACTCTTATCCACGTTCTCATGCATTGGGAAAAAATGTGTTATATTTTGTTGTATTTAATGTTATTCTAATATTTTTGTTTACCTAACAATCATTTGTATTTGTTTAAAAAATGGCTCTCAGCACTATGGGATTTAACAGCTGAGGTCATCAGTCCCCTAGATCTTACAACTACTTAAACCTAACTAACCTGAGGACATGACACACATCCATGCCCGAGGCAGGATTCGAACCTGCGACCGTAGCGGTCGCGCGGTTCCAGACTGAAGTGCCTAGAACAGCTCGGCCACACAGGCTGGCTATGTTTAAATGGTACCTTGAAGAACTGTTGCATTGTGCATATACAGGGTGTTACAAAAAGCTACGGCCAAACTTTCAGGAAACATTCCTCAGACACAAATAAAGAAAAGATGTTATGTGGACATGTGTCCGGAAACGCTTAATTTCCATGTTAGAGCTCATTTTAGTTTCGTCAGTATGTGCTGCACTTCCTCGATTCACCGCCAGTTGGCCCAATTGAAGGAAAGTAATGTTGACTTCGGTGCTTGTGTTGACATGCGACTCATTGCTCTACAGTACTAGCATCAAGCACATCAGTACGTAGCATCAACAGGTTAGTGTTCATCACGAACCTGGTTTTGCAGCTAGTGCAATGTTTACAAATGCGGAGTTGGCAGATGCCCATTTGATGTATGGATTACCACGGGGCAATAGCTGTGGCGCGGTACGTTTGTATCGAGACAGATTTCCAGAACGAAGGTGTCCCGACAGGAAGACGTTCGAAGCAATTGATCGGCGTCTTAGGGAGCACGGAACATTACAGCCTATGACTCGCGACTGGAGACGACCTAGAACTACGAGGACACCTGCAATGGACGAGGCAATTCTTCGTGCAGTTGACGACAACCCTAATGTCAGCGTCAGAGAAGTTGCTGCTGTACAAGGTAACGTTGACCACGTCAATGTATGGAGAGTGCTACGGGAGAACCAGTTGTTTCCGTACCATGTACAGAGTGTGCAGGCACTGTCAGCAGCTGATTGGCCTCCACGGGCACACTTCTGCGAATGGTCCATCCAACAATGTGTCAATCCTCATTTCAGTGCAAATGTTCTCTTTACGGATGAGGCTTCATTCCAACGTGATCAAATTGTGAATTTTTATAATCAACATGTGTGGGCTGACGAGAATCCGCACGCAATTGTGGAATCACGTCATCAACACAGATTTTCTGTGAACGTTTGGGCAGGCATTGTTGGCGATGTCTTGATTGGACCCCATGTTCTTCCACCTACGCTCAATGGAGCACGTTATCATGATTTCATACGGGATACTCTACCTATTCTGCCAGAACATGTGCCTTTACAAGTACGATAGAACATGTGGTTCATGCACGATGGAGCTCCTGCACATTTCAGTCGTAGTGTTCGTACGCTTCTCAACAACAGATTCGGTGACCGATGGATTGGTAGAGGCGGACCAATTCCATGGCCTCCACGCTCTCCTGACCTCAACCCTCTTGACTTTCATTTATGGGGGCATTTGAAAGCTCTTGTCTACGCAACCCCGGTACCAAATGTAGAGACTCTTCGTGCTCGTATTGTGGACGGCTGTGATACAATACGCCATTCTCCAGGGCTGCATCAGCGCATCAGGGATTCCATGCGACGGAGGATGGATGCATGTATCCTCGCTAACGGAGGACATTTTGAACATTTCCCGTAACAAAGTGTTTGAAGTCACGCTGGTACGTTCTGTTGCTGTGTGTTTGCATTCCATGATTAATGTGATTTGAAGAGAAGTAATAAAATGAGCTCTAACATGGAAAGTAAGCTTTTCCGGACACATGTCCATATAACATATTTTCTTTCTTTGTGTGTGAGGAATGTTTCCTGAAAGTTTGGCCGTACCTTTATACTGTTAGTTTGTTCAGTACAGATTATTGCGTGACGGACTGCCGTCGCAAGGGGACCGGGTTCGATTCCCGGCTAGGTTGGAGATTTTCTCCGCTGAGGGACTGGGTGTTGTGTTGTCTTCATCATCAGTTCATCCCCATCCGGCACGCAGGTCGCGCAGTGTGGCGTCGAATGTAATAAGACCTGCACCAAGGCGGCCGGACCTGCCCCGTAAGGCGCCTACCGGCCGATGACGCCAAACGTTCATTTCCATTGTAAGATCAGCTCGAGACGGTATTCTGAATCATAGAGCCTGTTGGCAGTGAGCTCCTTGTCGATGATGTGAGATTGCACCGTTTGTGCGGAATAGTGTCTGCGCCCGACGCAGCACGCGATCCGTGAGGACACGGAGCGGCCTAGGAGAGTGGGTGTGTCCACACGCAGACAGCGGTCTGGCAGCGGGCAGCGGGCAGCGGACGCAGGCAGAGGCGCGCGGCTTCCGCCCGTATGCGGCGGCTCAGCTCGCGGCCTCTTATCGCTTCCGCCCCCGTGACGAGGGTGACTTCCCATGGCGCGTGATAACGCCGGCGCAGATAGCCCGCGCCCCGCCTCAAACGGCAAAAACGGCCCGGGCGGAAGAGCTCGCCTGGACGCGCAGGAAATAATAAAGGAGAAAGTACCCGGCGGGCCCGGCCGTTTCTGACACAAGCAATTGGCTCCGCTGTGAGAGGACCCAAAGAGCGGGCTGTCCTTCTCGGAACGTTACAGTCTGGGCACTCGTTTAAAGAACCCCTTTTTCCAGTGGCCTCTCTGAACTGCTGATAGTGAGTCGGGTACAATACCTGTATATCAACCTCAAATACTTCTAATCCATTTGTAAGTAGGCTATTTAGGTTTTTATGTTGGTAACGTCAACTAGCGCTCTGTATGAAAATCATTGGACGTGCTGTGTGCAGTCTGTGGCTGGTGGGCATTGTTGAAATAGTCGCTATTGTAGTGTTGGGCAGTTGGCTGATAACAGCGCGTAGCGTTGCGCAGTTGGAGGTGAGCCGCCAGCAGTGGTGGATGTGGGGGGAGAGATGGCGGAGTTCTGAGACCAGACGATCTGGACTTGTGTCCATCAGAGACAGTAAATGTGTAAGACTGGATGTCATGAACTGATATATATATATATATAATGACTTTTGAACACTATTAAGGTAAATACATTGTTTGTTCTCTATCAAAATCTTTCATTTGCTAACTATGCCTATCAGTAGTTAGTGCCTTCAGTAGTTAGAATCTTTTATTTAACTGGCAGTATTGGCGCTCGCTGTATTGCAGTAGCCGGCCGGTGTGGCCGAGCGATTCTAGGCGCTTCAGTCTGGAACCGCGCTGCTGCTACGGTCGCAGGTTCAAATCCTGCCTGGGGCAGGGATGTGTGTGCTGTCCTTAGGTTAGTTAGGTTTAAGTAGTTCTAAGTTCTAGGGGACTGATGACCTCAGATGTTAAGTCCCATAGTGCTCAGAGCCATTTGAACCATTTTGTATTGCAGTAGTTCGAGTAACGAAGATTTTTGTCAGGTAAGTGATTCATGAAAGGTATAGGTTATTGTTAGTCAGGGCCATTCTTTTGTAGGGATTATTGAAAGTCAGATTGCGTTGCGCTAAAAATATTGTGTGTCAATTTACTGATGATCAGAATAAGTAAAGTGAGAAATGTCTGAGTACGTTCAGTTCTGCTCAGCTGTTTGAAAATCAAATAACGTAAGAGGTTTATCAGCACAGTCATTCATAAATTTTTCTAAGGGGATGTTTCACATTTTAAATCAACCGTGGATTCCATTGAATCTGATTCTTTCTGACCAAACCTCCTCCCGTAAGTTCTTCTTTCTTTCACTTATCTTCCTTTTATCTGTCGATATTTTTGCTTTCAGTGTGACTGATAGACCGACTCCTTGCACTAATCTACATCTACATACATACGGTGCGTGGCGGAGGGTGCCTCGTACCACAACTAGCATCTTCTCTCCCTTTTCCACTCCCAAAGAGAACGTGGGAAAAATGACTGCCTATATGCCTCTGTACGAGCCCTAATCTCTCTTATCTTTGTGGTCTATCCGCGAAATATAAGTTGGCTGCAGTAAAATTGTACTGCAGTCAGCCTTAAATGCTGGTTCTCTAAATTTCCTCAGTAGCGGTTCACGAAAAGAACGCCTCCTTTCCTCCAGAGACTCCCAACCGAGTTCCTGAAGCATTTCCGCAACACTCGCGTGATGATCAAACCTACCAGTAACAAACCTAGCAGCCCACCTCTGAATTGCTTCTATGTCCTCCCTCAATCCGACCTGATAGGGATCCCAAACGCTCGAGCAGTACTCAAGAATAGGTCGTATTAGTGTTTTATAAGCGGTCTCCTTTTCAGATGAACCACATCTTCCCAAAATTCTACCAATGATCCGAAGACGACTGTCCGCCTTCCCCACAAGTGCCATTACATGCTTGTCCCACTTCATATTGCTCTGCAATCTTACGCCCAAATATTTAATCGACGTGACTGTGTCAAGCGCTACACTACTAATGGAGTATTCAAACATTACGGGATTCTTTTTCCTATTCATCTGCATTAATTTACATTTATCTATATTTAGAGTTACCTGCCATTCTTTACACCAATCAGAAATCCTGTCCGTCTTGTATCCTCCTACAGTCACTCAACGACAACACCTACCCCTACACTACAGCATCATCAGCAAACAGCCGCACATTGCTATCCACCATATCCAAAAGATCATTTATGTAGATAGAAAACAACAGCGGACCTACCACACTTCCCTGGGGCACTCCAGATGATACCCTCACCTCCGATGAACACTCACCATTGAGGACAACGTACTGGGTTCTATTACTTAAGAAGTCTTCGAGCCACTTACATATTTGGGAACCAATCCCATATGCTCGTACCTTAGTTAGGAGTCTGCAGTGGGGCACCGAGTCAAACGCTTTCTGGAAGTCAAGGAATATGGCATCCGTCTGATACCTTTCATCCATGGTTCGCAAGATATCATGTGAAAAAAGGGCGAGTTGCGTTTCGCAGGAGCGATGCTTTCTAAAGCCGTGCTGACGCATGGCAGCAACTTCTCTGTCTGAAGGAAATTCATTATATTCGAACTGAGAATATGTTCGAGAATCCTGCAACAAACCAGGATATTGGTCTGTAATTTTGAGGATCCGTCCTTCTACCCTTCTTATATACAGGCAATGATGGGCATGGTGGCAATATGGGAGGCCTTCCTCGTTCTCTTGGCCGCGCATTGGTAAGGGTAGTTCGTCATCACCTACCTCCCACGAACGATGATCACAAAGTTTTAACTGTCTCCTCAGAAAAAAGAAAGCATTAGCGTCCGGCTATGAGGCTTGTTTCTGGACATATAGTGTAGACTTTACTACCGATGTTTTTACCACATTTAAAGCTCCCGGGCTGAGAAGCCGTGGCCGGCATATAAAACTGTCCCCTAACATTTTGGGGGACATATTCGGAGGTATAACGGCAACTGTAGCAGTGACCAAGTGTTCCCCTACTTCACAGAGCCGCATATAGGACACCAACACACCATCACGTGATGTCACCAGCGTAATTATCTCTGGCTGGGGCCATAGTTCTCTTGAAAGGAAACTGATCGTTGTTCTATAGGCCCAAAGTCAACATCAATATTTTATCTAACTTAGTAACTTCTTCTCATATGTTAAAATTATTATGCTGCTTGTAAATTTCCATAGCTTCTGTATCTGCGCGCATGTAAAGCGTTGTCTTTTATAAATCATTCATCTCACTGAATTTCATTTTATGGTGTATATCTCCGAAAATATGTTCTGATATGGGCAGTTTATAAGAATTTCTCAGTAACAGTTTTGTTTGTATTCATCTAAGTGGGTGTTAAGACTAATTTTTGTGGTTCCAATGTATACTTGTCGCTAGGGATGCCGTACTACTTCTGCAGTTCTTAATCGTTTATCTTCTTCATAGGTCTAAAGACAGTTTCAACCCCATATTTGGCCAACGCTTCCCAATGCTTTTTAATAAACGACAGAAAAACATCCCCAATTTGCGATCGTTCTTCCTCATCAGCTTGTTTTTCTCTCGTTTTAGAAGGAGCGCTCGATCCGGTTACTGAAGTAACCGTTATGCTTTAAAGCGACCGTAGGTGATTAAACTCGTCTTGTACATAAACTGACTCGCAGATTTTAAAAGCCCTGTCTGCCAAGTTTTCATGACATCTCTTTTCCGTCTAGGGTGGTGGTTGGAGTTCTTAGGGAGGTGTCGATCAGTCTGCGTAACTTTCCTGTACACCTGATGGCCCAAAATTCCCGTCCACTCGTTTGATCACATTAGACATCCAGGAAATTAAATTACGCATTGCCTCATTCTCCATCGTAAATCAACTTTTTTGGATTCAAACTCCTCTTCACCATGAGTCTATAATACAAAGGTGTCATCCTCGTAGCGGTAACACTTAGCTAATCATTTACTGGTTGTCTGCAGCACCCGTTGTTCGAAAATCTCCATAAACAAATTGGCAACAGCTGGACCAAATGGATTGTTTATGAACACATCATCAATTTGCTCATACATTTTATTGTTGTACTGAAACTAGCATTCAGCGACACAATGTCTAAATAAAGTTACTATATCAGTCTAAAAAATATCTGCTATATTGAAATAGCTTGGTTTTCAGGGATCAGTAAATAAAGGTACAATACCAAAGCTTACCAGAATATCACTCGAGATCACGTTCATGTATTGTAGTCGAACTATTTATATGTTTAGCCACAGTGATGACACCGGTTCCCGTCAGATCACCGAAGTTAAACGCTGTCGGGCTTGGCTAGCACTTAGATGGGTGTCTGCCGAGCGCTCTTAGCAATCGGGGTGCCCTCAGGTACTCAAATGAGAAGTAGCGGCTCAGATCACGAAAACTGACAACAGTGGGGAGAGCGATGTGCTGACCACATGCCCCTCCATATCCTCATCCAGTGTCGCCTATCGGTTGAGGACGATATGGCGGGCGGGCGGTACCGTTGGGCCTTCAAAGGCCACTTCAGACGAAGTTTAATTTATTGACATGTTCAGCAAACTAGATAGGGTCGTAAGTCAATATGGATTCGAAACTTTTGGCTCTGGAGAGGAGCATGTAGAAGAACTGTTGCTCAGGTTTAGAAGAATAATTGGCCTTGCACTTTATGTATATATACCTCGCAGAACGGCTCGTCATGGACGGGACCCGGCATGGTATAAACTCAGTGTTAAAAAGAAAAAAGAATGGAAACGCGTCAAAAATTAAAAAAGACTTTTAATTTGTTGACTGATTAAGTTGTGATTCTGTTTATGTTTGAAACAGACAGGTACGGAAACAGCCCATAGAAATGCATGCATGGAAAATGAAGAAGTTTAACTAAGATCCGAATGTCGTGTTTCGTTTAGCGCTGTAATGAGAGCGCGGACATAGGGACGTCCCGATACAAGGAAGTATTACATACTTTTGTTTCGGTAACGAATACTTTTAGAATCGAACCATTCTTTCAGCACTTACTCGGCATTGAAAGAAAAGTGCTAGTATCGAATGGGAACCTGGCGTTAAAACAGTTGTATCTATAGTTCGAGAAGTAGTGCACTGGATTAAAATAGTGTTGCGCAGTAAGACAAAATAAAAATAAAACAAATCCGAAAGAAGACTTCTGAAGGCACAGTTTGGACTCTCGTTGCTGATGTTAAAACAAGGTGGAACCCGGTCTTTTTCATGTTGGAGAGTTTCTTAAATTTGAGAAAAGTGGTATATGAAATCGCAAATGATAGTATTTCAGCACCTGAAATGTCAGATGCTGTAGAGATGGAAAAAATAAACCAACCTACAGCTTAAGTAAAGCCTTTTGAATATGCCAGAAGAGAAGCCTCAGCACAAAAGTATGTTGCAGTACCCAAAATTATACGATTAGTTATTAGTTTTCAACACAACTGAAGAGTATTCCCGCCAGTCTCACCAATTGTCAAAGAACGCAAAAACGTTTTATTGAGAGAGCTGAAGAAAAGGTATGGGTTGATTGAATTAAATGACCATGCAGCCATTGCTGCTGTATTGGATCCAAGATTTAAAAACCTTCAATTTCAAGATCCAGCAGCATGAGGACGAGCCATACGATAGCTCGAAAGTATGGTTTGTGAGCAAGAAAACTGCCGAAGTGGCTCAAATGGCTCTGAGCACTATGCGACTTAACTTCTGAGGTCATCAGTCGCCTAGAACTTAGAACTAATTAAACCTGACTAACCTAAGAACATCACACACATACATGCCCGAGGTAGGATTCGAACCTGCGACCGTAGCGGTCGCTCGGCTCCAGACTGTAGCGCCTAGAACCGCACGGCCACTCCGGCCGGCACTGCCGAAGTGAATCGGAGGAAGATACTGCTTCGTCTACTGTAACACAGGAATACGGCTTTTGGAATCATCATAAACGGCTAGCGCAAGGCCGCGGAAAGTAAAAAGAAACAAACCAAAGCGACGAAGTGACTCTTTGTTTGTCAAACACTGTAATATCTTTAAAAAGCAACTCATTTGCAGAATGGAAGACATGAAAATTATTTTCCGTATCTGTACAAACTTTCTCAACAATGTCTTATCGTCGTTAGAACGACTGTGCCTACTAAGTGTTTATTTTCAAAATCTTGTGCACCTACGACTCAGAACAGAAATAAAGTGCCCTCTAAATATTTGCAGCAATTGCTCTTTTTGGGAAACTCCCCAAAATGTGACTTTTTGTTTAAGGGTTATCATTAACAAAGAAATAAATGTTTTTTGTATTTTTAGACTACAAAAAATGAGCAATAAAGCAAAATATCACATTTACTCAGCAATACCTCATTTGCATAAAAAATTAAAAAACTGTCGATGTGAGCAGGCATCGATACATTTACTCACGTGAGTGGTATGGTAAAGGAACATCCGTACGCGGACATCGACATTGTTTTTTATTATTTGAAACCAGTTTCAGGACATTTAAATTGTTCAGTAAGCTCTTTCCTGGCTTGACGAGATCTTCATAATAAATGAGTATGGGTTGCAAATCCGGGCCTTTAGCATACTTATATCTCGTTAGTGCCACCGTAAAAAGTAGAGCACCGCCACACTGTTACGAAAAATGCTCGTTCTTGGAATCATCTCTCATAGTAGGGGGCTACGAACGGTTAGAGTGTCGTTGAAACTTGCCGTTACTTTGCATTGCCGAGTGTTAAAAAGCTGAAATTCGCGCAACGAGAAACAAGATTAAACTGTAACATCTGCAAATATCACGCAGGTAACAAGGTAGCTCTGTAACCGGGGTTTCTGTTAGCTATTTGGAGAACGTACAGCACAGGAATATCCCCTTCAACTTTTAGTGGTGGAAGATATATTCATCTTCAGTTTTAAACCAGATGGGAAGAAAAGATGAGAGCGTACTTACCCTGCTCACAAACATACGACACGCGACTTTATTGTTGATGACGCAGGCAGTAGACCTAGCAGTCTTCTTTGTGCTACAGTATTTGAGAGAGTTGCCTTATGTGCAGGCACTAATATCACCCTCTACCACTCCATTCACTCCCGTAATTATCCGTTAAAAAACAAATACAGCTCTACTCTGTACAAGTACTTCGTAGTTATCTACGTGACGTAGCAATTCGACAAACATACTGCGGCAGAAAAATATACAACCCAAGAATGTGGATGGAGACCTTACGTTTCGAGATAGTGACTAGGCATAGGGTGGAAGCAAGCCGGTAGCTGCATTTCATCATAAGGCAATATCCACGCATGATAATCACTAAAAAATTGTTACCACAGTCTACAACTTTCTTGCCATGCAGTTTGTGGCCTCTCTACATGTACTACCTCACGCGAGGTCTGCGTTTTGTAACGTGATATGTGGCTTATGAGGAACCGTTAAGATTTCTAAACACTTTTCTCCGTGTCTCGACCGGTACGGATGGTTGTCAGGTGTCCAGCACAATGCTCTTTATTCCTTGATTGTATTTGCAGGACAGAGCCTGGTTGCTTTCCAAACGAGGATGTCCTCTACGTTTCCTGACATTAAACAGTCGATCTGCGTGTGCACTGATGAGAGCTGCTGCACCGACGTGCTACATGTGCGGCGTCTACTGGGCGGACAGTGGTGGAAGCCAGTGAGCTCCACTGGGGGCTTTATTGCGTCCTGTCGCGCTGTCTCGTGGCGACTGCGGCTGTTATCAGTCCCTTCTACGAGTCACTTACGTCATTTTGTCTACATCTTTCCGGACGTTTCTGATCACGCTGCGCTACCGTGATTCTCTCTGCCGCTTTTGATGATCGTGATTCAGCATCACAAGCGTTCCCTAAACAGGCTGCGCATAGGGAAAATGGAGAACAACTCGGGTTACAAAACGTACACAGCAATTTTTCCAGCAGTAACAAGATATTACAGTAATTGACTCACTAGAAAGGCAGCTGAAGTTGCAGACATCCTAGAAACAACTTTCATCGACGTGTATAATGTCCCACTATCCAGACTAAACTGGGCGAACTTTCCATGGAAGACCTTATTAATTCGTTAACGCCCACATTTATAACAGGTTTGCAGAGTTGTTCCCGGTTTCACATTTAGAGACAATCACATATGCATGCAGAAAATAAACTAAGTAGATTTTAAAGAAAGGGCACAATGACAGTTCCAGAGAGAGAACGGACGATAAATGAATGAACAGATTGAAAGAAAGAAACTAATATTTTTCCAAGCGTTTTCCTAAACAACTGAGTTAAGAAAAAGCGTATTATAATAGATATAATAAAATTGTGTACGCTATATTGACAATGTGAATACTGCGATTCGTCAAACTGCTGTTAAATGTATCACTGTAGTACTGCCTCAGTCGTAAGTACGTTGGATATTAGGTGAATAACGGGGAAATGTTCACATAGTGCATAAAGGTGCTGTCAGAAGGTGTGTACTAACTTCACTGTGAAAATGCAAAACATCTGTTATGGGTTATAATGACCTTTATGCGTCCTTGAGACGTTAACCCGCAAGTATTCCACATTTTTAAGTACTTCCAGTCCGCATACGACAAGAGATTTATTTAACTAAAATTTTCTGGAAGTCCTGCATTAAACCGAGGTTACGAAAGCCAGTTTTACACAGACAATGTAGATCGCACATGTTTCTGTGTAATTTGGTACCTAATTCCAGTTGTAAAAAATTACGTCAAGCGTACCATGGAGAGCTGCACCAAACCAGTTTTCGGCCTGAAGACCACAATAAATAACACGTAACTGTAAGTAATTCTCCCCGATTATTGTCTCACATCCGTTATAAACCTTTGTTTTATTGTGGCATGGATGCTCTGCTTGGTGTCACAAGACTGTCAACCACACTTCCGTAACCGAACTCAAATGCTATGCCTTATCAGATAGCACGATTTTTTTTACAAGTAACACGCACTTCAATAAATATTATTTAGATACTTTCTTTACTTATGTGTTCTGGCTTATGGCAGGTCTTGTCATGGGGAAGTCACGCCAGAGAGGTCCACCCCATTAGCGTCTAGGGAAGTGATTCCAGTGGTGGTTTCCCGTTGCCTTCCACTGATGATGATGAAATGATAATGAAGACAACAAACACCCAGTCCCTGAGTGGAGAAAATCTACGACCCAGCCGGGAATCGAACCCAGGCCCCTTGGCGTGACAGATCGCCGCGCTGACCACTCAGCTATCGTGGCGGACATTTTGATACTAATTCACTATATATTATGAAACGATTTTAGATGAGTTTAAAACAAACTAAACCAACCTGACGGACCAAGGTTCGAACTCAGGCCTTTGCACTTCACAGGCATGACTCACGAAATTCAACAGTCCACAGACGCCTCACAGGCTAACTCAACGTTTCTCCACGTCACTTTTACCTGGCCATTCCTGCCCTTTGCACAGATGGATCCCCGGCAACAGCGAATGTATTGGGAAACAGTGAGAAGTTTTGTTGCCAGTGATAACTGCGAAGCTATGATCATAAAAAAGAAGAAGGAAGATTAGGGTTTAATGCCCCGTAGGCATCGAGGTGATTAGAGACCGAAGCTGTGGTCAGGCCAAACTGTCGGGTGTATCCTTTCTCCCAAAGGTAGTCCTATAGTTGGCGTCTCCGTGGGGGATGGAATGCAGTAGTGACGTCTTGCAGCCTCTATCTTTCGGCGAGGCACACACTGATAGCCTCGTTGTAGAAGCTTTGCCACCGGAAGACAGTTCTCAGATACCTAAATCAGCCTGGAACATAAATACGCACGCAAGTCCAAATCACGGAACAGGGTCCTCAATGAAACACAACGCTTAGCACTGAAAGAAAGTTCATCACGAGCGCCAGCGTACAGCCAGAACAGAATCGAGCAGAGCTCCTGCACAGAGAGTGCTGCTATTTATACAAACACCGAATACTCCATAATGTAAAAACATTACAAAATATTTTTCCAAAACATTCCAGAACTGATAAATACTGAAGAACAAATATTTGCCGGTGGGCGGGCCGGAACTGGAAACTTGCAACGCAACCAGTGACATGAACCATTACGCCACGCTGCACTCAGCACAGCTCGCATGAGTATTTAACATGTCACAAATCACCAACGCAGCGCACATTCAACAAACAACAAGAAATATCTTCTCACAACTGTGGTTCACATTGGGTATGACGTTCTAAAATTCCTATGACACTATTCTAGAGGATGCAAGGAGGAATCAGCAGAAAAATCTTTACATAAGAATAAATGTCCGCAAACAATCCGTTTCCATGTTTCAAGGAAATATGGCTGCTCCACATTTTTAACTCTGGTGCTAGTGTGACCTCTCTGGCGTAATTAACTACAAAAAAGCACTCCGTCTTCAGGCCGCAAGTGGCCCATCGGGACCATCCGACCGCCATGTCATGCGGATAGGAGGGGCGTTTGGTCAGCACACCGCTCTCCCGGCTGTTATGATGGTTTTCTTTGACCGGAGCCGCTACTGTTCGGTCGAGTAGCTCCTCAGTTGACATCAAGAGGCTGAGTGCAACCCGAAAAATGGCAGCAGCGCATGGCGTCCCGTATCGTCACCCATCCAAGTTCCGGCCACGCCCGACAGCGCTTAACTTCAGCGATCTGACGGGAACCGGCGTATCCACTGCGGCACGGCCGTTGCCCAGTAACTACAAAAACGGTTTGATATTGTGACCACCATGTTTGTTGCACAAACAACTGCATCTGCGCAATGAGTTCTGATACATTTGGTAAAGAAAATCTGACGTACGCTTGACTCTTTCTGCTGTACACATTACACAAAGTCTAGGTGTTCTTCCGCCTCTGCAGTGGTCTACTAAAGAAGTCTCCTCGAGTGGCACCTTAAGAAAAAGCCTAGGCCAATCGTACTCGCGGATCTCGTCGGCCGAACATGCGCTTTTCCTCAGATCGTCGCGTAGAGGTAGTCTCGGACTATCGTACCGGTGTAAAATTGAGGTCTTCGTGTGAAATCAAGTGATGGTATCGTATAGGCACTCAGTGGGCCATTTTCAAGTCCTCACTCTCACGCTATTGTGAAATTTCCTGGCAGCTGAACACGTGCCGCACCGAGGAATGAACCCGGAAGCTTGCCGTTCGCGACCAATGCTCTTATCAGCTGCGCTGTCCAGACACAACGGGCGATCGCCCTTCTAACTTTAAAGCCGGGAAGCGGGAGTGGGGCATCGTATGGTCGTGATGTAGCGCCTGGACACCTCAGCTGGTAAGAGCATTATCCACTAAAGTTAAGGTTTCGGGTTCATGTCCCGCTCCGGCACACATTTTACATATGCCAGGTAGTTTCAGTGAGAATTACCAATTTTCACTGTATTAATAGATTTTCAAAAACATTTTGGCTCATTTTAATAAAATTTTACTAAAAGCCATAGAGGAATATGGTACTGATGCAATTTCTCCCAGTATGCTGCAGAAAATATACGACAGTATTAGAGTTTCCATTAGACTTTATTTCGACGGCTAGAAACTCAGAATAGATAAACATGGCACCAAGAAGATTCCATATCACCAAAACTACTATTAACAATCACTGGGGAAATTATCATTGAATATAGCTGAACCACTTTCCTTCGCTGATGACAATCCACTGTTTCCCTGTACTGCGGGAAAACTTAAACAACCAACAGAGAAACTTCAGAGAGCAAATTTGAAATTAGATCCCAAAATCAATTTTCATGAGACAAAAATATAGTCAAACTTTCGAACACTTCGTGGAAATAAAATTATGTCGGTGAATCGTTATAATTGTTATCTAACTGCTCGTAAAGGTGCATCTTTTTTGAGATTAGTTATCTGCAGTTCTGTCGTTTTTTCTCACGAATATTGTTTTACATTTGTTTTGTGTGTATAGGAATAAATCTTAGAAAACTGACTCAATGAGTCCTCACAGTGTAAAAGAAACACTACTTCTCTGTACGGAAGTAATATAATTCCCAGCTTGGTCAGGAATATTTTAATCTTTCCGTGTTACATTTCTCGAATTGTGGGAATCTCTCCATTTCAGAATCATTCGCTCCCCATTTTATCACCAATAGATTAGGTCCAAAGTTAGTTGTAAATCAAACGTTTGGAAGAAAGTGTTGTACACATTCCTCAATTAAATACGAGTAATTATCATTCTATGTCCTTTAACATATACTCCACGTTCGTGTCACATAAAAGCAAAGGCATGCAAATTCTGTTTTACGAAGAGTAATTGTTAAGTTTTCACTGAAACAGCTGAACATCTTCGTCTTCTACTTTCTCTTTTCTAAATACATTCACTAGGCTGTTGTTTTTATTCGCCCTGCATCAAATTATAAGCGTCACGTGAAACTTGTTTGTTGATCGAAAGACACAAAATAGTGGACGTCAGTCACTCTCGATCTGCGTAGTCTAGCCGATACGAAAAACTGTCGAGCTAACGTCTGATGACTGGAACTTACGTAACGCTCCAGATAAGAAAATCGTCTGCTGCTAAAAGAAATACAAACTGCTTCCACGCAAGAAAGAAGTATGTCATGTACGAAATGAATTAATCATTTTCTGAAGCCACACTTGTATATATATCATTCCCATCGCTCTGTTATTACTCTTTCTAAGGACTTTACTCTTCTTATCACGTCTGCGATTCGAAGCTCGAGTAATTAGCATAATTATCCTTGAGTATAATGGTGCCTTGTTAATTTGAATCTTTTATGTTAGTCTTATTCGTGTCAAAACTCATTACTGACTGTTTTTTCTTTCGTGTAATGTTCCATTGATCTCTAAGTGTTTAACAATGGCATTATCAGATTCCCGACTTATTCTGGAATGTTAAAGGAAGAACACAAGTTAGACAACTAGCTTTAGTAAAAGCGTTTGTAATGTGTAACTAATTAGTGGAACCAAGATTGTGAGTGGAATGTGGTAAGCACTGAGATATGAAAATGTGAAAGCCTAAAATGCATGCCGAATGTTGTTCTGTTTCGACGCGGACAAGATTGTACCTCGCATCTCTCTTCTGATGATCGTGCACCCTACGACGGCGTTACATAAATAATATAGGGATAAGATCTTTAAGTGTCTTACGTTGTTTCTTTTCTGTTGTTTCAACAATCACCAGACAGTGTCAGCATAAGACTTCGGAAGTACACTTTTCTAGAACAGACAGCTCAGTCGTAGGTTTTATGCTCAGACGATGTGTGAGAAGTACTTGAGAAAGCGAGTCCGCTTTCACTAAACGGCGGCTACGACTTAAAATCTTCTGGACCAGCAATTAACGAGACGCGAGCTTAGGTTCCCATTCGGCAGACGGTTAACCGTCACGTGTGCTCCAAGTCAGCATTACACGAGTACTGAAGAGCTGGAGATTATACCCGAGAGATTGGTGTAAGGAGTCATGTCCAGGAAGCACCATATCTCCTCTTCTTCCTGACCAAGTACTAATGATGAAAATGCCAATAATTTTCTCACCGGCTACCTCCAGGAGAAACTACTGAGACATAACTTATCCTAAATTATTACTCCATCTCTTCAGTGTCTTGCAATTTCCTTATTCCAGTGTCCTGATCTGTACATTGACTATTCTGTGATTTTGCAAGTATCAAGGCGGACAAATTACAATTCAGTGTAATAATAAACAGTGGCGGGAGAGGTGCTTGCGTGCAGGAAACTGTTTAGGTGTCTCCTAGACTGGTGAATGACACGTCTGAATCCGTACGTTGATCATTCTTCCAGTTTAAGGGTGGCAGGACGTCAGACGGGCCGACTTGGAGCAGGAGAGGCACCAAAGGACATTTTAATTTCCACTGTCTATACTTTTACAAATAAATTCATAAAACTTCGCCAGCGTGATCAGAAAGGATTCAGGATTCATACTCATAGCAGTGAAAGTTCAGAAAAGTAACAACATAAATTTTTTTAAACTGTGAAATTTCATCATTTTTTCGCTTACTATTGGCTCCATTTGTTGCTATAGGTACACTTTTCTTCATAAGTAAGAGAGATTCTTCGGTGAATTTTGCACAGCATGCAAACCATACTTAAGGGTGTATGAAAATCTAGAATTTATTTAATTTATGAAAAACTGAATGAGCTGTTACATTTTAAACTTCATGTTTAGAAAAAAACTCAAATTTTTATAGTTAATTATCTCAATTTTTACCTCAGTTTTTAATAGATTTGGAAAATTCTAGAGTTTCATACATCTGTAAGTATGATTTGTATGCTGTGCAAAATTCATCGAAGAATATCTCTTACTTATGAAGAAAAGTGTACCTATAGCAACAAATGCAGCCAATAGAAAGTGAAAAAATGATGAAATTTCACATGTTAAAAAAATGTATTTTGTTACTTTTTTGACCTTCCACTGATATGAGTATGAATCCTGAATCCTTTCTGGTCATTCTGGCGAAGTTTTGTGGATGTATTTGTAAAGGTATAGACAGTGGAAATTAAAATGTCCTGTGCTGCCTCTCCTGCTCCAAGTCGGCCCGTCTGACGTCCTACCCCCCTTAACAGACAGCGGTCACGTATTCTTCACACAGTCTTCTGGATATAATCTGTCGAATGCCAGACTTGTTCCTTACTCCCGATTCCCACACAGAATACCATGCGCGAACATACCAGAAAACCACAAAGATTTTTACGGAGAGGCTGTGCACTCATATCAGCTCCCTTTCATAAAATAAGACGGTAATGACCAGTTCTAAGCTAAAATTAGATGCAGTGCTGCACCCCAATAACAATCGAGGTTTCCAGGCGGATTCTCATGGTTGTGAAGGAAATGGTGCAACTGGAAAACCCGATCCAGGTATCTCCGATAGGGAACCCCATCGTGCTAGTCGGAGCTTACTGGGAAAAAAAATGGTTCAAATGGCTCTGAGCACTATGGGACTTAACATCTGTGGTCATCAGTCCCCTAGAACTTAGAACTACTTAATCCTAACTAACCTAAGGACATCATCACACACATCCATGCCCGAGGCAGGATTCAAACCTGCGACCGTAGCAGTCGCGCGGTTCCGGACTGCGCGCCTAGAACCGCTAGACCACCGCGGCTGGCACCAAGCTTACTGGAATTTGACTAACAAGAAAGGACCGAGTTCTACTACCTGCCTGATCTCAGACAGCCCGCTCTTCCCAGAGAGATATAGGTGGCAATAAATGTATACATAAATAGCTAGGTAAATAAAGGCGTGTCGGTCACGTTACACCGCACATCATTCATTACTTTTGGGGTACAACATCCAAATTGTCTCAAAAGTAAGTGAGTAGTCGATCAGTGAAAAGTGGTGGTTTGTCCACTCGCCAGCAGAGGGCAGGAGCAGCGATTCCGCTCGGGAACGGGCCTGCAAACGGCTCAGTGTTGTTGGGCTTGTGAGTGAGGGCGAACGCACCAGCATGCCGCAACTGGCCCACATCTGCAACTGGTGCTGCTTTGCGCGGGCAGCGGCCGCGCTGTCGCCAGAACGCTTACCTTTGTTGCCTGACACCCCCATCGACTTCTACACGTGGCCATGCAAATCCGGCAAGTACTGCATTTAGAGATGTCAACTGTCGACTCTAGGCTAGCTAGCTTCCAGGGGCAACAATATTGTCATCTCGTCTATTATGTCTCTTCTAGCTGATTCGACCAGCTTGGGAGAATGAATTTGTTTCGATGTTTGTTTGTTTGTTGAGGAAATCTTGAACTTACCGATACCAGCTGTTTGCTTTGACCCTCGGCGTCATCAAAATGGCTGACATAAACTACTTGTCAAAATTCAGTAAACATAAAATAGTGCTAAAACAAATATTATAGCCATTCTTATGACATCACATTTGTTGGCTTCGTCAACTCACAACCAAACTGCCATGTATCACAACCTACATTAGAAAAGAAAAATATAGAAGCAAAATAAGTATTGCCAGTGTTCCCTCCTTGCTCTGTTTGCGCTTGTATAACGTTACACGCTAAAATACATTTTTCTCACCGGTCAGAAAGAACGTCCTGCATTCGTACGTTCAACCCACCATAATACGCTATTGTATCGTTCTATTTTAAAAACAAAGCCTATACAGTAGAACGCTTTCACTACAATGTACTATGTGCGTGAAATACAACTAGTATTCAATTATGTGTATGTGGTATAACATTATTTACGTAAGCAACAACAGTTTCAGAACCTTTAACACAGAAGTCGGTTCCAGAAGCAACAAAAACAATACACTGGCATTTGCGATGACACAATTGTAAGCTTCCAACACATGAACCAGTTTTGTTGGTTCTGCGGAGCAGAAAGCCCTACGGTTACTCTCTGTTTATTTAGGAAAGGGTTCTCTGTGGTCGTGAGCTCGTCAGCACTATTAACCATCGCATTGGGGATAATGCCGCTCTCGAGCCTGAAAGCATTCTGCTTCGACAGTAATTAGTATCGATAATATCTGCAGTAATCCACTGATAATCCTAGTGTTTTTTCTTACGGTGATACACGAAGTTGAAGTTGCAGAATGGTTGCCTCATTAATTTCTAGTTATACTGTAGTCTTTATTTCACCAACCTTTTGCCACATTTTCGTGTAACGCCCAAAAACTGGCTAGTAAAAGTATTTATTTTGTGGGCATGTGCGTTCGTGCAGAACTGTCAATGTTTTAGGAGGGAATATTTTAGATTTACTTTAGCCAAAGCTTTCCGTCGTTTTTGACTCTGCTCAACTTAACCTATTTTGGTATGGGTGCCAAAGCTCACGATGTCGAGCGCTTACAACCAATGTCCTCAGTTCTCTGTTGGATATATTCCAATTTCTGTCTTCTTCTATAGCCTTTACCCTCTACAGCTCCCTCTAGTGCCGTGGAAGCTATTCCCAGATGTCTTAACACATGTCCTATGATCTCGTCCCTGCTTGTCAGTGTTTTCCATATATTCCTTTCTTCGTCGATTCTGCGGTGGATCTCCTCGTTCCTCACCTTATCAACCCACCTATTTTCAAACATCCTTCCATAGCATCACTCCACAGTCGCTTCGATAGTCATCATTTACGTTTTTCTCGCAGTCCATTATTCACTACCATACAGTACTGCACAGTTCAATTAGTCCTAGTCCGTCTCTCATCCCTATTTCTCCCGTAACTCTTTCTTCTATTCCTTCCTCTACTACCACTTTTCAGTACCCCATCATTATCAAATTATATCGTTTTACGTACTGAATTAATCGTTCAATATTCTCACATGCCCCCTCTGATTACTCTGCAGTTTACAATTAAGTGTCTGGCAGCGGCTTCATCGGACCACCTTCAAGCTACTTCTCTAGCGATCCACTCTCGAACAATGCGCGGGAAAAACGAACACTTAAATATTTAAATATTTACGTGCGAGCTTTGATTTCTCTTATTTTGTTATGATAGTCATTTCTCCCTATGTAGGTGGGCGCAAAAAAAATATTTTCACACTACCAAGAGAAAGTTGATAATTGAAATTTCATGAGAAGATACTGCCACAACGATAAAGCCTCTTTTTTACTGATTGCCACTATAATTCGTGTACCATATTCCTGTCACAATCTCTTCTTCGTCTTCTGTTTATGCATCAGTATTTATACCTGAATTATTATTGTTGGTGTCGGTTTGCTGTCTGTTCCTGAACTGATCACGGTAACTCACCTAGTTTATTTTCTTATTCATAACTAATCCTAATTCCGTTATAACACATTCTGCTGCTGTTATTACCCTATATTCGCCTTACCAGATATCCTATCTTCTTTTCATTTCTCTACACAAATCCACGCTATATTTAGACGGAACCTTTGTATTTTTCTTTTGACATTTTGTTGCTTCTCTACCACTTTCAGACTTTTGTCATTCCACGCTCCGACACGTAGAATGTCACCCTTTCGTTAGTTATACAATTTTTTTCTCATATTTACTTCCCCGTTGGCAGCCCCCTTCCAGAGATCCAAATGGGAAATTAATTTTTTAATTACAGGCCACATGTCCTGTCGACTCACATTGTGTCTCTTCAATGTAGTGGTTTTAATTGCCTTCTGCATCCTCATGCCGTGTATCATTGGTGATTTAGGGGCAGTTTCTCATCCCAAGGGTCAGTGTGCCGCCTCAACCTCTGTCTGCTTCTTTTCTCTCTTGGAGTAGGCCCTTGGCAGAACGAGGCTGAGTTCTTATGCCGGAAGTCTTCGACCGCCACTGCTGTTGGTAAAATCTCTTTAACGTCGTTGTCAGTAACAGCTGTTCATTATTATAGTATTTCTCCTCTGAATTCTTCTTTCAGCTTGAAACCAGTTCATAACACGCACTTATCTGGGGATTATTACCCTACTTCTAGTGGAATACAAATGGATGAAATAACCGAACGATAGAATACAACTGTTGCTTGTAATTCCGGTAATTTCTGTACAGAATACTCGTGAGAGAGCTAACATACAACATACGCTTCATCTCAAATTTTCGAGTTGTACCTAATTCACTTCCGTATAGCGATGTTAATGGACATACATTTACACAGTTATTTATTTTTAGTTCCATTTTAATATTTAGACCTGAAAGAGTTCATTAGTCAAAGATTTCTTTGGGTATCCTCATGTGCCTTTAATTTATTTCTCGTTTAGCTGTTTATTACTTCCGACAAGTCAGTTTCTCATGTGTCTGCATTCCAACTTAAAATGCGATTAGCTGAAAGGGACAGCATCACTGTACATACGTTGACTAAGTCGTCTTGGTAGCGGAGTCAACTTAAATGGGAGGTGTGTGAAAAACTCAATTGTAGGAATTAAAAGAATGGAGGAGGGGATGGTCAGTGAGGGGGAGGGGGTGGGAAGGAAGACATTGTCAGAAAGAATGATAAGAAGAGAGAGGAGTCTTTTAAGAGGCAGATAGAAGATGCAGAGGCATAGTGGGCTGGTGGAAAAGGAAGAGAGAGGCAAGAGATGGGGCAGGAGGAGGGGTAGGGGGGTGGAGGTGTAGGAAGCAGTTGGGAGGCGGACAGGCGTAATAGGCAGCTGAAAAAGGATGAGCGGAGGATATAGACACAGATAGGGAGGGGAGTAGGAGATTGATAGAGAGAGAAGGGGGAGTTGGAAAGAGAGGAGGATGGGAGGAAATATACTGAGAGGCGGCAGGAAGAGATGGAATGAAATAAGGGGGTAGGGGGGGGAGGGATGAGATAGACAGAAAGATGGAGAAAGAAGGAGATGGAAAGGAAGGGGGGGGAGGAGGAGGAGGAGGAGACGTGTGCAATATATGTGCTGTTAGCGTCCGCGGCCGAAGCTGTGGGTAAAAACATGGTTTTGTTGTGTCTGGATAGTGTACTGCCTACTGGTAAATTAAATGGTTAGGCGCTCCTCTATATTGTTCGGCCGAAAGATACGGCGTGGTAGCCGCCGTCTGAGTCATCGAGCATACTACAGGTTGTAAAAAGGAAGCGTCCTTAGGCTAGGTCGCAGCCTATAAACAGAAGAGGCTCGATAAGACGGCTGAGATAAGTGTATCGCGGCACAATTAATGCGGCGCGGCGGTATTGTGGTCATTAGGGCCGGCAGATAGCGGAGTCTGCCTGCGGCCGGCGCCGTGATACGCTATCGTCGCCGCGCCGCACACGCGCTCCGCCGCTATCGCGGGCCCCGAGATAATATTGTCGCTGCGCGGGACCATTCATGCATGGCACGCGACGCGGTGCCCATTCATTTCGCCGTTTCGGTTCCACGTCTTAATCACAACTTCTGCGAATCTGAGAAGGTGGACGTACACTGCCTCACAAAAATAAAGCAATGCACCCGATAGGGGAGGAGGGAATGAAATGAAATTTCAGCATTCAGAGGGTGTGTGACGTTACTTTAGTGATTGCAAAATTGAGTCAAATGTACAAAGAACTTGGCAGTATCAGAACACTTACCAGTATGACGCTGCACTTCGTCTGGACTGAAGGCGTGCACTGATTCTGTTGGGGGTGTCCTAAGGCCATTGCAATCTCTCCTAAGGCAAGCTGATCCACAATTGTTGTAACTGATTCTCTATATCCTGGATATAATGTCCGAGCTGGTCCCACACATGTTCCATCGGGGATTGATGTGGGGATACTGCTGGCCATAGAAGTACCTCAGCATCGTGTATACAGTTCCTAGGATCACGTGGCATGCGGGGACGAGCGTTGTCCTGTTTAAAACTAGCACCAAGATAGTGTCGCATGAGAAGGAACACCGAGGACACAGGGTGTCCGTGACGTACCGTTATCGTCAGTTCGCTAAGACGCCAAAAATTTGAAAGAATGGGACCTGTCCCCAGGTCGTCACCATACTTGCCGAGGTAGTTCATCCGGGCTAGTCCAGAGGCGCAGTTCATCGCTGAACACAATTCGAAGCCAGCAGTCCATGCTTACCGGTTGCAGCACCACTTCAAACGCAGCCTTGTGTGTATTGGGAGTTAACGACGACATACGCATAGGACAGCACTGCGTTACTGCAGCTACTGCTGTTGTCTGATCAATGGTGCGAGGCAACTCTCCTTCCTTGTGGTTGTCACACCTGGTCCACCGGAACCTTGATGACGAGTATACACACCCTTTTGGTCCCATTTAGTCCAACATCAGGCCACTGTCACACCCGACTGCCCCACGAATCCGGATAATGCACGATTCGAACAGAAGGTCAGGTGGACTCCCACAAGGAGGTCAGTTTCAAACTCTGCTAGGTGCAGATAACGCTGTGTCACCCGAGTATGCGACATGCCTGTGTGCTTCAACATTTGACGCTGTTCGTACCCCTTATTTACCCTCCCAGGCCTGGTACCAACACTAAGACCAATGACTGTATTGCACCTTGGTGGCCATTCTAGCTGTCAGAGTATTGCGCCTCTTATTTACATAGCCGCCGACGGTGTGTATGCGTACGAAGTTACACTGACGTCCGACCATGTCTTCTGGGTGCTGCACCGTTTTTGTCACGCAATGTATTCCGTGCGTCTGTGTGTTTCAGGAGGATTCATTATACCCGGGTTCCCGGGTTCGATTCCCGGCGGGGTCAGGGATTTTCTCTGCCTCGTGATGACTGGGTGTTGTGTGCTGTCCTTAGGTTGGGTTTAAGTAGTTCTAAGTTCTAGGGGACTGATGACCATAGATGTCAAGTCCCATAGTGCTCAGAACCATTTGAACCATTTTTGGAGTCATTATATTTCACAAGACTGTGGAGCACCTCCGCACCGTTACGAGCATGTCAGAGCATTTTTAACAATGAGCTGTCGTACCGGTGGATTAGCCGTAAGAGACGTACGGATGTTGCATTGCACAGTTGGCCCCGAAGGTAGCCTGATGCCACGGTGTGTGATTTTGTGGAGGGTTGCCGAAGACTCAGTATGTTTGCCCCAACAACACTGGGTGAACTGCGACAATGTACAGCAACAGTAATAACTGCAGTAACACCGAAAATGTTCGTAAAAGTATGGATAGAGTTTGACTGTCGATTGGGTGTTGGACGTAATTCCGATGGACTGGGGCTTGAAAGTTTGTGAAGGGTAAATGAAAACTTTGTTCCTAAATATAGTTGTAAAAAGTTCCTCAAGGTTGTAAGTGGATGCATCTAAAAGGTATGTCCTCGTAAAATCAGATAATTTCTATTGAAAGTTAAAACTTTGTAATCCAATGCGTGATTTAAAATTCACCTCAAATTCACGTAGAAGATATACTCTTGTGAGATCGCATGAATCGTTTTGAAACACTCTGTATCTCACTAAGTAAGTTGACGTGACAGTTAATGCACCAGATTCCTGTTGAGGGGAACTGGAGTTTAGTCCACAGCTGACCTTCCTATTAGTTTTCCCGTTCGCTTCTGCAAAATCTGTTCAGGCGAATGACGGCATTGTTTGTTACCCAAGTCCACAACCAATTTTCTTCTCCGCCGTCCAAGTCTACCTTGTATTCTGATTCTAATTACTCCACACAAACTATTTAAACTCTACCTACTTTTCCAGCCTACCGTACTGGGAAGCTTTCTCCAGAAAATAAGTTCCGTGGAAACTGGCTTTCGATGGATAAGCGTAAAGTCACCACGAGGAGACAGACAGCGCCATAATGCGCTGTTGTTTCAAAAAGACGTTCAGCTTTATTGAGAGCCATGCTGCAGGAAACATTTTCACAAGGTAATTTGAAAGTACTTTGGAGACCGAAACCTGCTGAGTCAGAGTTGTTCTCAAGAATGCTAACCTAAGCTAACAACTGACTCATTCCATTCGACTAAAGTAATTAGAAGATTTAAGTTCCTGGTACCTAGCAGTGATAAATGAATCTAAGGGGACACAGTAGAATTGCTTCTTTCATCGCTAGTTCACACAATATTTATAAATCTCATGAATAACATCGAAACCGCCGTGAGGTTGGTTGTGGCTGCTGATGCTCCCGAGTATGAACCACTGTCGTCTCGCTCACTACGAAAGAAAATTCCTCGCCAACAGTGATGTAATAATTCTAAAGCAAATACGGAGTAGTGATGCAGAGACAATATACAAGTCGGGAACGAGAAGACGTGCCTAAGATGGAAATTTAGTGTTACAAAAAGCATGTTATAGATGGTGAAAGAATTATGAAATGGGAGATTTTTAGAATAAAGGTGAAAATAAGAACGCCCAGTAACGTTTCCGTAATTAGTGGAACACGTCGGAAGATCTCCAGTATTAGTCAAGTTTCTAGTAGGGTGATTGTCAGAGGGGCAAAAATTGCTTGCGATAATACAAAGTGGAGTAAGTAAAAAAAAAAAAAAAAATTGAAGGGCTTAGGCGGCGATGCATGCGTGCATGTTTTGCGTGGTAAGACTCCTATACTAGCTAATAGAAAGTATCCGGACACCATATTAGTGGACATTAATATGAGATGAGTCGACCCTTCGCGTTTATAACGGTTTGAACTGCACTGGGGACAGTTTCTCTGACGTGTCTAAATGTTTATGGAGGAATGGTTGCCCATTTTTCCTCAAGAACCGAAACCAGACAAGGCAGTGATGTTGGAAGCTGTGGTCTGGAGTGAACTCGACGTTGTAATTCATCCCCAGGGGTGTCGCATTAGGTTTATGTCGGGACTTTGGGCAGGTCAGTTGTCATGTTGATACGGTGATCATCTCCGAACTGTTCCTCTACTGTACCCAGTAAAAAATTCCGTAAAATGTGCCCATATCCTTCAGCATTTAGCGCTTTCTTCAGCGCAGTAAGGGAACCACACCCTAACTATGGAAAACAACCGTCCACAGCTACGCTCGCTCTTCCGTTCTTCACCACTGGCACAACACTTGATAATAGTTACCGTTCTCTACGTAATCGTCAAATTCAAAACCTAAAGCGGGATTGCCACAGGTTGTAGTGTGATACCTCATCCTATATCACTCGTTTGTCACTCTTCCCACCATTTTATGTGTCACTTAACATTGACTATAAAAGCTGCTCGACCATTGTACCCCATCTTTTTAACTCCCTACGCACAGTCATTGCGCTAGATGACACGTTGATAATACTTAGAAACTAGCGAGTCATTCCTGCCGCAGGTTACATGCGAATTTGCGCGACCATCCTCACCAATGCTCGGTGGTCGCTGTCCGTCGGTATATGATGTCTGTCTAGTCTTGGTTAGCTGTGGTTCCACCTGGCAATCAGACCACCAACAGTCGACGCAGGTGTCTCTAGGTGGTCTGGAATGTCCCTGGCGGATCTGTTACTCAGGTGACTTCCGATAAGGAGTTCACGCTCTCGAAGTGACTGACATCTCCTGATCAGCCCATTCTGCAGTTACTGCTTCCCTACTGACAGTATGATACCCCCCGCCTCCTTTCATACTGGAGGGTCTGTCTCTCACTTCATCTAGTGGTAAATTGCTCATTAAATAGGGGTGTCCAGATACTTTTTATCAAATTGTATTGTATGTTAACTGGGGGCCTAGAAACGACGGAGAGGCTCCGTCTCCGCCGCAGCTGCAGTGGTCCACAACCCCACGACGCCTACCGCAGTCCACTTTTCATGGTTATAGTGCGGTTCGACCCCCGGTGGACCGCCCCCCTCCCCCCCCCCCCCCCGCCACGCAGGGAACGTCTCACACCAGACAAGTGTAACCCCTATGTTTGTGTGGTAGAGTAATGGTGGTGTACGCGTACATGGAGAACTAGTTTGAGCAGCAGTCGCCGACATAGTGTAGCTGAGGGCAAATAAGGGGAACCTGCCCGCATTCGCCGAGGCAGATGGAAAACCGCCTAAAAACCATCCACAGACTGGCCGGCTCACCTGACCTCGACACAAGTCCGCCGGGCGGATTCGTGCCGGGGACCAGGCGCTCCTTCCCAAAGCCGTGCGTTAGACCGCATGGCTAACCGGGCGGGCTATAATCATATAGTATGACAGCAGATCAGGCAGTATGGAATATACTGGGCGAGACAGTACGAGGAGTATTCGGAGAGTAAGGTCAGATCAGGCGCAAAATGGAAACCACAGAGAAAATCCGAAGGAACGTTGCACAGATGCGTTGGGCAGTGTCTTTAGTGTGCCTGTCGATCGCTTCACGTTGCTCTTTCCAGTTCAGAGCGCAAAGTGATCACGTAGAAATGCCTAAAATAACAGTGTCTCCCGCTAAGTATGTGGTTACAGTGAGAGATTTCGCCTGAAGCTACGCTGCCCACATAAGATAAATGTCACGCGTTCCTTTCTTCAAGAAAATTTTCAGCTGCATTTTGCACGGCCAATAAAGACGCTCCTGCAGCGTTTTCGATGGGAAGTGTTTGATCACCCACAATACAGCTCTTAATTGGCTGCCGCCGTCGTTCATCTCTGCTCACATGAACCGCTGGCCACGAAGACAACATTTTGGCACAAACTAAGAAAGGTAGGTCAGCGTATAGAATTGGCGGAAAGCACAGGCGGCTGCTTTCTGTGACGACGGTAGCTGGAAGGTGTGGCTAGCTGCGACGAATAAAAAAAATTTTGATTTTTCACTGTGGTTTTCATTTCGCGACCGATCGGACCTTACTATCCGAACAGCCCTAGTACATTGCCTTAAGCTATCGGACACGTCGTCAGCAGACCAGAGATCAAACCTACGTCGAAACCTCCGTGTTAGGTTTAGTGGAATTTCCGTAAGTCACTTATCAACGCTGTGATGGTTCCTCTACCAAGATGCAACCAGTTTCCTTAGCAGTTTCTATAAAATTCAAGAGTGTTCTCAATGCTTTGACCTCAGTGTTGAGTGATGGCTACGTTCTCATCTTTCTTTCTTCCGAGAGAGTGGAGTCTACCTTAACCACTTCAGCATTCTCCTTCAGGTCGTTAGAGAGAAAAAGAATACCGGTAGGCTACTGCTGTTACTCGCATCATAACAGTCTTCCAGCAATTCTGGATTGCCTAACTCGAGCTCTGAGTTAAGTTCGTCTTGTTTTTGCTCAGCGGTATGCTGGAGATTAGAGCGGGTGCTCCCCTGCGAGGCAAACAGCTCGCCCAGTGGCTGCGGCGGCGTCTGGAGCCCAGCTGCGCGCCTTGACAGCGGGCACCACGCCGCGCCGGCGCTGCCGCTGGTCTCTGGAGGACGCAGCTCTGGGGACCCGCGGGCCGGCTCGTGCCACGGCTTGGCTGCTGTAGCGATAGTCCGTCTTCCTGTCTGCCCGCCTGTCACACCCCGGCCTGCACGCTGTTTGTTTGGAACCCTTCTTGGAGACGGTCCTCCTCAAAGTGCCACTGGAAATGCTGCGTGGTTTGCACGCGGTTTCCTGCTGTTCTTGGTATGACAGTTCAGAAATCCCCAAGGACGTGTATGCTGTTAAAAAAAAAAAAAAAAAAACAGTGACAGTTTATCGTAACGGCTCCTCTCTCACTTTTGACCTGAATGAAAAGGACTTGTCTCGGTTAGTGGGCAAGATAAATATTGGTAGGCCATCGGGATCTCGTATACTACCCAGTAACAAGCCGTGGAAAGGCATGGACTACGACCCTACTTGCAGAGAGACACTGATGTGGATGGATACTAGGGAAAAGGTGGTAGAAATCGCAACACAAATAAGATTTAGTAACACAGAGATATTCTGAAATTAGTACCGTTCCACGTAATTTTAACCGAGGCCAACCTCCACTGACATATAGAAAGAGAAGTCACATGTAACTACACAAGTTTAACTCGATAACGGTTAGGAGAGAAAATATTTAACCATGAGAACTAGGATTCCGTTACAAAAAGAGGTTCAGACTTAGGTCTATCTTACCCATGTCTGGCGCTGCTGATCTCCCGCAGTATCGCGAAATACTTGCGATTGCCAACGACCGTAAGGTCGATTGAATACGAGCAACATTATGTCGAACGTTAATCTTTACCGCAACGTAGCGGAGCGTACGTATAGACAATACACGGACAAGAGACGGTGGACGACGATCCGGCAGCTGGTGCAAGATGTTGCAGAAAGTCCTGGAGCGCGATGCTCAGAGGTTTTGTAAGTTGCTCGGCACCTCACATTAGTGTGACTAAGGCCGAGAAAAGTAGATCCGGTGCCAGCTTATGGGTAGTCAAGAAGCTAGCTGTCGCCAGCTGAGCCACAGAACTGGATGTTTCCTTCTTGCCCCAGAAGTTTCCTAACCTGGACCAGCCTCGGCCGTTGGAACGGCGGCTTTTCTGTATTTGTGCGCGTGTGAAGACCAAGGAGACGCTCCGTTTGAACTTAAATCTTTTTAACGGCCTCCGTCACATTAAGAAATTTATTTACTACTCTCAAAACGACGGTAGCCGAAATGTGTTTACAGATTTTGTTTCCTGTATCTACAGGTACTTCCTGTGATTATTTATAAGCTTTAATTCGCTGTTGAGTTTTTAGACACAGCGAAATAAAACTAATAGGCAAATTATGGATAGAACAGAGGTTTGTTCCTCATCAAAAGATCCTAGACCTGTCACCTGACTGCATATTCGTTAGTTACTTCTCGACTCAACCTTTGTTCCTGGCCTTCGCGGGCCCCCTCTCGCTCGCCACTGCACGTGGCGTTCTTGATAGGGTTCGTAACACGATGAGCTCCTGTTCGGGCCGAGTTCAGAAATCACTGGTTTTAGTGAGTCACCGCCTAGCGAATCCACTGAAATAGGTCAGCACCTTTTTTTTCTACTAGTTAGCTGGTGCTTATTTTCGGGCGACCTTGACGGTGACATATTGAACATAGTGTTCTAGCTTTCAAGGAAGAAACTTCACAGTTTTCCTCCATCGTCGATTAAGAATAACTAGTACACCGCAGTCACCACCATTCCCTTTCGACCATACTATCATTTGCTAACATTGTTTGCCTTTGAGTTATAGCATACGGCAATTCTCAAGAAGACGATAAGGCACTAGTTTTTGTGGGAAAGGAGCGACGGTAAGCAACGAAGAGATGCTGGATGGTAAACAGTTTCATGTGAAGTCTTGAGGCAAGAGAGATTTTTCTAGAATTTTGCAGAAGCAATCATGTGGGGAGGACTTGGCGTCACGAGCGAGAGCAGTCTTCAACAAGGACGAGAAGTGGCCCCAGTCCATTTGATGCTGATGGCCGCTGCCTGTTCGGTACAAGTAATAGATCGTCGATTTTCGGAATTCCGGAACGGAGGCAACTAATAGATAATGAACAGCATGATTTTAATTTCTCAGTTTTTACTGCATTACTGGCTTCCTCTCTGACCTGATAAGTTTCAGTACAGGCGGCACAGGCTCGATAAACGGACCATCTTCATCGTGACGTCAGTGTCTTCGACGTGAAGGCTAAAGGCTATACCTTGTACTGTGGTGACAACAGGCCGTACACTGTAATCACTGACAATTTAAGGCGTTAGGGAGAAATTTTGCAGGTATACTCGCATGAGAAATCAACCTACACTCCTGGAAATGGAAAAAAGAACACATTGACACCGGTGTGTCAGACCCACCATACTTGCTCCGGACACTGCGAGAGGGCTGTACAAGCAATGATCACACGCACGGCACAGCGGACACACCAGGAACCGCGGTGTTGGCCGTCGAATGGCGCTAGCTGCGCAGCATTTGTGCACCGCCGCCGTCAGTGTCAGCCAGTTTGCCGTGGCATACGGAGCTCCATCGCAGTCTTTAACACTGGTAGCATGCCGCGACAGCGTGGACGTGAACCGTATGTGCAGTTGACGGACTTTGAGCGAGGGCGTATAGTGGGCATGCGGGAGGCCGGGTGGGCGTACCGCCGAATTGCTCAACACGTGGGGCGTGAGGTCTCCACAGTACATCGATGTTGTCGCCAGTGGTCGGCGGAAGGTGCACGTGCCCGTCGACCTGGGACCGGACCGCAGCGACGCACGGATGCACGCCAAGACCGTAGGATCCTACGCAGTGCCGTAGGGGACCGCACCGCCACTTCCCAGCAAATTAGGGACACTGTTGCTCCTGGGGTATCGGCGAGGACCATTCGCAACCGTCTCCATGAAGCTGGGCTACGGTCCCGCACACCGTTAGGCCGTCTTCCGCTCACGCCCCAACATCGTGCAGCCCGCCTCCAGTGGTGTCGCGACAGGCGTGAATGGAGGGACGAATGGAGACGTGTCGTCTTCAGCGATGAGAGTCGCTTCTGCCTTGGTGCCAATGATGGTCGTATGCGTGTTTGGCGCCGTGCAGGTGACCGCCACAATCAGGACCGCATACGACCGAGGCACACAGGGCCAACACCCGGCATCATGGTGTGGGGAGCGATCTCCTACACTGGCCGTACACCACTGGTGATCGTCGAGGGGACACTGAATAGTGCACGGTACATCCAAACCGTCATCGAACCCATCGTTCTACCATTCCTAGACCGGCAAGGGAACTTGCTGTTCCAACAGGACAATGCACGTCCGCATGTATCCCGTGCCACCCAACGTGCTCTAGAAGGTGTAAGTCAACTACCCTGGCCAGCAAGATCTCCGGATCTGTCCCCCATTGAGCATGTTTGGGACTGGATGAAGCGTCGTCTCACGCGGTCTGCACGTCCAGCACGAACGCTGGTCCAACTGAGGCGCCAGGTGGAAATGGCATAGCAAGCCGTTCCACAGGACTACATCCAGCATCTCTACGATCGTCTCCATGGGAGAATAGCAGCCTGAATTGCTGCGAAAGGTGGATATACACTGTACTAGTGCCGACATTGTGCATGCTCTGTTGCCTGTGTCTATGTGCCTGTGGATCTGTCAGTGTGATCATGTGATGTATCTGACCCCAGGAATATGTCAATAAAGTTTCCCCTTCCTGGAACAATGAATTCACGGTGTTCTTATTTCAATTTCCAGGAGTGTATTTTTACTATAAGTGGCTCATCTCCGTGTCTGCATGGAAAGAATTTGATTTTGTAAGTTCAGTAAAAGTGCAATACATATTTATAAAATGAAACAGAAGGAACAGAGAAAATTACACAGAAAATCTAACCCACGGTAGCGAAGACGTTAGACGCGAATGTTGGACATTTGGCCACCACCCAGACAATGACGGCTTAACTCCCCAAGTATACTATGTAAGCGGTGGAGGATCCTAATCACAAAGGCCTGTCTCCACACTTGTTCGTCTCCCGTCTGTTTGGCACGGACGTGGTTTGAAAGCCATAAGGCGGCTTTCAGAACGACTCCACACGGGCCCGAGTGGCACACGGCAAACGAGAAGCTGCGGGGTATTTCCACAGCTGTGCTGTTAGCACGTTGGCATGTGGGGTACAAAATTACAGACAGGATTCATACAAAAAAACATGGATCGATGTAGTCAACAAATTGAGTGGATAATTTTAAAAAATGAACCAGGAAAAACATGAATACAGTAAATAAACTGTTCTGTCACTTAGCGATGTTTCATTGTACCATTTTCAAATAATCGTTTACTCAGAGTTATGTTTTAGAAAACTGCACAACTCTAAGGAATTTTGGCCGGAACGAAAATCAGACGGCTTGACATGTGTGCCATAGTTTAAACGTAATTTCAAACGCGAAGGAAATGTGGTAGCACTCACAATAAAGTAATGAGACTCGTACTAGTCGGGTCAAAACCGGTAACGGCGCTACTTGTTCTCAATAAATAGCGTTATTAAGGACGGCTGGTTGCACTTTTTGTTTTATCGAGGGAATTTACATGTATTATTTGTACGTGCTCTACGGATTTCATCTGTTCTGAAATGAATCTTGCCTCGCAACACTGTATTTTTTCATACATAAACGAAGTTGAGTTACGAGAACTACTTGAGATTCTATTAAACGACAATCTCATGGTTACACCTCGGCTGTTTTTTTATTTACAATTTACTTTATCACTGATGGCTCTCTGACTGACTGTAGGGGGGGGGGGGGGTGGCGCTTCGTCATTGACACTCGTGTCTTTCGATATCGTCTTCCGGCACATTGCTCAGTATTTACAGCGGAGCTCTTCTACCTGTGTCAGGCCACGGAGTACATCAGGCGACACAGCCTTTTCAGTTGTGTCCTCTGCTCACACTCCCTCCGCGCCCTTCAAAGTCTATGTGCGCTGTAAACCGCCCATGTCTTAGTGCAGCGGCTCCAGGAAAAACTCACTTGCTCACTCTCGGTGGAGCCGGTGCGATGTTTCTGGGTTCCTAGTCATGTCGGTCTGCACAGGAAACGAGGCTGCTGACGCTGCATCCGAGCTGCAGTCCTCGTACCGCAGCCCGCTATTTCCTATATTCCCTCCGATGATCTCTGCGTTGCCGTCTGTCAGGAGGTGGTGTCCCTTTGGCATCGCCAATGGTCCTCCCTTCACGGGAATAAGCTCCGGCTTATTAATCCTCTCCCAGCGGCTTGGACGACCTCCTCACGACCCTCCCGCCCGGATGAGGTCATTTTAACCAGGCTGTGTATTGGGCACTGCGGTTTTAGCCATCGTCATTTGCTAAATGGCGCTATCCCTCCACTTTGTACACATTGCGCCAAAGTTTTAACTTGCCGGCCGCGGTGGTCTAGTGGTTCTAGGCGCGCAGTCCGGAACCGCGGGACTGCTACGGTTGCAGGTTCGAATCCTGCCTCGGGCATGGATGTGTGTGATGTCCTTAGGTTAGTTAGGTTTAATTAGTTCTAAGTTCTAGGCGACTGATGACCTCAGCAGTTAAGTCGCATAGTGCTCAGAGCCATTTGAACCATTTTTAACTATCCGCCATTTCCTGACGGAATGTCCATTTTTTAACCATTTACGTTCCCGCTTGGGTTTGCCGTCTGAGTTATCGGCCGTTTTAGCGAGTGACGCGTTTTACTTTTTACCCGCCAAAGCAATATGGCGAAGGCCATGTAATTTCTAGTTTTGGACATCCCTTTCTGTATCGTGTCTTTTTAGCCGTTTCTCCACGTGCCCCTTTTTAGCTGTCTTCTGTTATGTCAATTGAGACTGACATATAGTCGTTTTTTAACTCGCCTCTGTCTTTGTGTTCTACAGTTTTCACTTGGGCGCGTATGACCCCCAGTTACTTTTTGCCCTAAAGCAAAACAAAACCAAACCAATTTACTTTATTACCTTTCGAAAGATTGGCCAGTTTCAACCATACAGGTCAATTTCAAGTGCTACAGCCACAAACAGCGTTTTGTAATATCATCGACTACAAGCAGGAGACATGGTAGTTCCAAAAACAAGAACATGGACGTGCATTTTAAAATATAATATTTATCGAATGCAGTGACGGTCATTGTTGAGTCTAGCGGCACATTCCCAGACACTAGATGTTTACTAATACAGCTTCCAAGAATGTGCCTGTAGCCGCAATAATGACTGTTACTGCATTCAACAGCCGGCCGGAGTATCCGAGCGGTTCTAGGCGCTTCAGTCTGGAACTGCGCGACCGCTACGGTCGCAGGTTCGAATCCTGCCTCGGGCATGGGTTTGTGTGATGTCCTTAGGTTAGTTAGGTTTAAGTAGTTCTAAGTTCTAGGGGACTGATGACCTCAGATGTTAAGTTCCATAGTGCTCAGAGCCCCCTTTGCATTCAACAAATATTATATCTTGAACTTGACCCCTGCACGTCCATGTTCTTGTATTTGGAACTACCATTTCTCCTGCTTATAGTCGCATATGCTACGACTTGGAGTCGGTACCCATAGCACTTCAGAACCGGCCAGTCCCGTGAAACGTAAGGAGTTAGAGAACAGCCGAGGTGGAGCCACTAGCTTGTCCTTTAACAGGTACTGGGCTGTGATACCATACACACATGAAGAAAATGGTACTTGAGATACCTTCAGGTTCACCATAAATCACAACCACCTCTTCCCTTCCTCCCTAACACTACTGAGGGAGGTGGCGCAATGTTTAGAACACTGGACTCGCATTACGCATTAGGGAGAACGACGGTTCAAATCCGCGTCCGGACATCCTGATCTAGGTTTTCCATGATTTCCCTAAATCGCTTCAGAGAAATTCCCGGATGGTTCCTTTGAAAGGGCACAACCGATTTCCTTCCTCGTCCTATCCTAATCAGACGTGACCGATGACTCCTGTCACTGGTTTCCTCCCACGAATCAACCAACCAACGTCTCTCCCTCCTCTGTTCCCTCCCCCTCCCGTCATCTAAAGGTGCGTTGACTCGTGCTGAAATCGACGAGACGCGGGATGGCCTCCTCTTAGGCGAGTTACGCCGTAACGGCGATGACAGGGACTGCAGAATGACTGTTTCGGCTGGCTGGCAGATGCTTCTTCCAGCGCGCTGCACAGCAGTAGCTATCGGGAGGCAAGTGCGCCGGTCCCGCGCTCCCTGGGGAGCCCCGCGGTGGGCGTGTGGCCGGCATCGCGTGTCAGGGGGCGGGGGCGGAGGCGGGGGCGGGCGTCGCGTCGCGTCGCGTGGCGCCGGGCGCAGCGGGACACGCGATAGCCACATGGCGGGCAGCGGGCAGCGAGCCGCTCTGCCCTGTCCTGCTCTGCTCCCGGGAGAGGCGCCGCGTTTCCCTCTGGCAGCCGTCAACGAGCGTTCGCTCCGCAGCGCAGCCCCTGGGGAGCACCGCCGGAGACGTCTCGTCCTGACATCGCGTCGGCAATCACTCACGCTGGCTGCTGACAGACTTTTTACTCCGAGCTCGCAAAATTTTGAAAGTACCGCTCAATCTCTCGAGCACAGTATTTCTGCAGAGTCTTCCACTGGTCCGTTGAGCATTTCAATAACGCGTTTACGCGTGCTAAACAAACCAAATCACGCAGTTGGGCTTCGAATCTACATCTCAACTCTGTAAGTCACGTTACGGTATCTGAATCCATAAACAAGCACCAGAAACATGGAGGAGGATACATTGTACCACTACTAATGATTTACTTTCCTGTTCCACTCACAAATAGGCAGGGAAAAACGACTAACTACGCTACTGGCCATTAAAATTGCTACACCAAGAAGAAAAGCAAATGATAAACGGGTATTCAGTGGACAAATATATTATACTAGAACTGACATGTGATTACATTTTCATGCAATGGTTCAAATGGCTCTGAGCACTATGGGACTCAACTGCTGAGGTCATAAGTCCCCTAGAACTTAGAACTACTTAAACCTAACTAACCTAAGGACAACACACACATCCATGCCCGAAGCAGGATTCGAACCTGCGACCGTAGCGGTCGCGCGGTTCCAGACTGTATCGCCAGAACCGCTCGGCCACCAGCGGCCGGCTTTTCATGCAATTTGGGTGCATAGTTCCTGAGAAATCAGTACCCAGAACAATCACCTCTGGCCTGACATTGAGTCAAACAGAGATTGGATGGCGTTTACAGGTACACTTGCCCACGCAGCTTCAACACGATACCACAGTTCATCGAGAGTAGTGACTGGCGTATTGTGACGAGCCAGTTGCTCGGCCACCATTGGCCAGACGTTTTCAATTGGTGAGAGATCTGGAAAATGTGCTGGTCAGGGCAGCAGTCGAACATTTTCTCTATCCAGAAAGGCCCGTACAGGACCTGCAACATACGGTCGTACATTATCCTGCTGAAATGTACGGTTTCGCAGGGTTCGAATGAAGGGTAGAGCCACGGATCGTAACACATCTGAAATGTAACGTCTACTGTTCAAAGTGCCGTCAATGCGGACAAGAGGTGACCGAGACGTGTAACCAGTGGCACCCCATACCATCACGCCGGGTGATACGCCAGTATGGCGATGACGAATTCACGCTTCCAATGTGCGTTCGCCGCGATGTCGCCAAACACGGATGCGACCATAATGATGCTGTAAACAAAACCTGGATTTATCCGAAAAAATGACGTTTTGCCATTCGTGCACCCAGGTTCGTCGTTGAGTACACCATCGCAGGTGCTCCTGTCTGTGATGCAGCGTCAAGGGTAACCGCAGCCATGGTCTCCGAGCTGATAGTCCATGCTGCTGCAAACGTCGTCGAACTGTTCGTGGAGATGGCTGTTGTCTTGCAAACGTCCCCATCTGTTGAGTCAGGGATCGAGACGTGGCTGCACGATCCGTTATAGCTATGCGGATAAGATGCCTGTCATCTCGACTGCTAGTGATACGAGGCCGTTGGGATCGAGCACGGCGTTCCGTATTACCCTCCTGAACCCACCGATTCCATATTCTGCTAACTGTCATTGGATCTCGACCAGCGCGATCAGCAATGTATCGATACGATAAACCGCAATCGCGATAGGCTACAATCCGACTTTTATCAAAGTCGGAAACGTGATGGTACGCATTTCTCCTCCTTACACGAGGCATCACAACAACGTTTCACCAGGCAACGCCGGTCAACTGCTGTTTGTGTATGGCAAATCGGTTGGAAACTTTCCTTATGTCAGCACGTTGTAGGTGTCGCCACAGGCGCCAACCTTGTGTGAATGCTCTGAAAAGCTTATTATTTGCATATCACAGCATCTTCTTCCTGTCGGTTAAATTTCGTGTATGTAGCACGTCATCTTCGTGATGTATCAATTTTAATGGCCAGTAGTGTATATGCTTCCGTATGCCCCGTGATTTCTCTTGCCTTCGTGGCCCTAAATAGAAATGTGTGTTGGTGGGAGTAGAATCGTTCTGCAGTCGGCTTCAAATCTTGGTTCTTTTTTTGAATAGTGATTCGCAATAAGAACGTCTTCTACACTCCAGGGATTGCCATTTGAGCTCAAGAAACATCTCCCTAATATTCTCGTGTTGATCATACCTGCCAGTCACAAATCTACCAGCCCGCCTCCGAATTGCTTGGTCTCCCTGCCGTCAGACATGGTGGTGGGGATTCCAAACACTCGAGGAATACTCAGAAATGAGCCGCACTAGTGTTATACACGAGATATCCTTTACGGAACAGCTACAGTTTCCTAAAATTTTCCCAATAAACCGAAGTCGACAGTTCGCCTTTCCCACTATCGTCCTTACGTGCTCGTTCCATTTCACATCGCTTTGTTATACCTAGGTATTTAATCGATGTGACGATGGCAAGCAGAACAGCACTAATACTGTAAAGTTGCTATATTGTTTCTCCTTCTCTTTGCATTAACTTACTTTTTTTTTTGCATTCAAAGAATGCTGCCATTCATCGCATCACCTAGCAACATTGTCTAACTAATCCTGTATCCTTCTAAACTCATTCAACGACAACACCTTCCAGCACACCACAATGTCATCAGCAAACAGCCGCAGACTCACTGTTCACCCCCAATGCGACGGAGGGTATTTTGTATACCACTCTCGGTTTCTCCCATTTCCCGTTTGTCACGAATGGTGCGCGCGAAAAAGGATCGTTGGTGAGCCTCCAAGTGAGCTCGACTCTAAGTTTACCTTCATTGTCTTTCCGCGAGATATACTTAGTAGGAAGCAATATATTGCTTCGCTCTTAAAGGAAAGTACCTTCTCGAAATTTTAGTGGGAAACTACACCGTAATGCAGAAAGCGTCTCTTTTACCGTCTCCAACTGGTGTTGAATGGTCATCTCAGAGACTCCTTCGCTCTTACTAAATGAACACAACACAGGTGCTGCTCGTCTTTGGATCTTTTCTATTTCCTGTATCAGTCCTAACTACACACATCAAAAAACTGTTTTGCATCACCTCGGTTCCGAGAGTCCCGGAAGCTGTACAGAAAATTGGAATAGAGATCAACAAAAACATCGTTTTCGTCCTTTTTATTACTCATCAGTACCACACATTGCAGGTTGTACCACCATACAGCGAGACCTTCAGACGTGGTGGTCCAGATTGCTGTACACACCCAGTACCACGTCCTCTTCCATTGATGCTTGCCTGCATTCGTCTTGGAATACTATCCACAAGTTCATCAAGGCACTGTTGGTCCAGATTGTCCTACTCCTCAACGCCGATTCGGCGTAGATCCCTCAGAGTGGTTGGTGGATCAGCCCTTTTCAATCCATCCCAGGCATGTTCGATAGGGTTCATGTCTGGAGAAGATGTTGGCCACTCTAGTTGAACGATGTCGTTAACCTGAAGGAAGTCATTCACAAGATGTGCACGGTTGGGTCGCGAATTGTCTCAATGAAGACGAATGCCTCGTCAATATGCTGCCGATATGGTTGCACTGTCGGTCGGAGAATGGCAGTCACGCATCGCATAGCCGTTACGGCGCCTTCGGTGACCACCAGCGGCGTACGTCGGCACCACATAATGCTACCCGAAAATAGGAGGGAACCTCCACCTTGCTCCACTCGCTGGACAGTGTGTCTAAGGCGTTCAAAATGATCGGGTTGCTGCAAACACGTCTCCGACGACTGTTTGGTTGAAGGCATATGCGACACTCATCGGCGAAGAAAACGTGATGCCAATCCTGAGAGGTCCATTCGGCATGTTGTCGGGCTCCTCTGTACCGCGCTGCATGGTGTCGTTGTTGTAAAGATGGACCTCGCCATGGACGTCGGGAGTGAGGTTGCGCACCATGCAGCCTATTGCGCACAGTTTGAGTCGTGACACGACGTCCTGTGTCTGCACGAAAAGCATTATTAAACATGTTGGCGTTTCTGTCAGTCTTCCTCCGAGCATTAATCCGTAGCTAGAGGTCATCCACTGCAGTAGTAGCCCTTGGGCGGTGTGAGCGAGGCATGTCATGACAGTTCCCATCTCTCTCTATCTCCTCCACGTCCGAACAACATCGCTTTGGTTCACTCTGAGACGCCTGGACACTTCCCTTGTTGAGAGCCCTTCCTGACACAAAATAACAATGCTGATCCGATCGAACCGTGGTATTGACCGTTTAGGCATGGTTGAACTACAGACAACACGAGCCGTATACCTCCTTCCTGGTGGAATGATTGGAACTGATCGGCTGTCGGACCCCCTCCGTCTAATAGGTGCTGCTCATGCATCGTTGTTTCTCGTGGTCGTGCGGTAGCGTTCTCGCTTCCCACGCCCGGGTTCCCGGGTTCGATTCCCGGCGGGGTCAGGGATTTTCTCTGCCTCGTGATGGCTGGGTGTGGTGTGATGTCCTTAGGTTAGTTAGGTTTAAGTAGTTCTAAGTTCTAGGGGACTGATGACCATAGCTGTTAAGTCCCATAGTGCTGAGCCATTTGATCATGCATCGTTGTTTACATCTTTGAGCGGGTTTATTGACATCTATGAACAGTCAAAGGGACTGTGTCTGTGATACAATATCCACAGTCAAGGTCTATCTTCAGGAATTCTGAGAACCAGGGTGATGAAAACTTTTTTTGATGTTTGTGCTAAGCGTTCCAGAATGAGTAACAATGCTAAAGTATTAGTCTTACGAGGATTTTCTGTTCTACTTCCTGCGTGAGTGGACTGCACTTTCTGACGTTTCTTCCAACGAATTCAGTCCGGCATTTGCCTTTCCTACTTTTAGCTCTATGTGGTCGTTCCACTAAGTCGCTCTGTACGTATTCTCCCAGGTATCCAATGGATATCACAGCTTCCAGTGATTATTCGGCACATGTTTGATCACAAAATAACGGCTGTTGCCAACTATTTACATGCAATATTCTACAAGTCATTATGTTGAGTGGCAGTTATAGTCGGTCCCTGGACCAAGCGTCGATCCTATGCACATCTTTCTGCATTTCACTACACTTGTCCAGCGTTTCGACTTCACTGTAGACAACATCGTCGCTTCCGAACATCTTCCTCTCTTCCGTTACGAACTCTTAGGCTTGACTACAGTACGTAGATTCAAATTAATTACCTTCCAGTAGTTATGCGGAAATAAAGAGGGTTGCACAGGATAACAAACCAGTCGACGGACTGAAGAAGATATCATCATCATTCACTCCGACCACTGTTCTTCCAAATTCACTGTCGTCTCTGACAGAATTATAAAGTCATCGACGTACCTGAAAGTTTTTCTTTCTCTTCGCTTAACTTTAATTTGCTCTCCAGAATTCTGTTTGGTCTCTCTTACTAATTACTCAATGTACAGATTGAACAACGACGGGTATTGGCTAAAAATTTGGCTCATTATCTTATCAACTAAGTCACCTGTACAAGGAAAAAAAATTGTTACACAAATTTAAAAGAATATTGTACCGAAGAATAGTATGCGTTGAACCACTGCACCAATGTATCTTGCTCTGCAGAAAATTCATTACATGTATTCAACGCCGTGCTATGTGCTACATACTGTTCCTTTTTCATTTTAAATTTCGATGTCGCGCCCACAGTAAAATAAATCAGAGAAGGTGAAAAACTCATCTTTGAGATTGTCGCAGAAGAGAACTGGCCGTGGCTTGATTAAAGAAAGGATCTGCTCTGCCGTTCACTTCGTGAACCTTCACTTCTTCGATTGAAGGGAAAAAAAGGTAGATTGCGAATCCGCAGATGCGAAAAGGGTTGCCGCTTCTCGTAAACCTGTAACGCAGATGGGCCAGGTTGTTACAACCAAGTTAAAGGTGACATATTTTAGTAGCCATTAAGGACGGAGCAGGACCGTAAGAGATAAGGGAACCAGCTTACACTACGATATCAACGGAAATGGCTTTGAAAATCATACAACATAATGAAATTGCTGAAAAGGGGCCTTGCCATTAAGATAAGAGGCCGACCTACTTTTGCCACAGCAACAGGATGTTTACACCAAACAGGAGTGAAATGTTGTCATCTGACGAAAACCGCCGCAAAATTCTGGGTGCTGTATTTCATTGCTATTTTCTCCTCTCAAAATTTGTTTCCCCCTTATCACTAACTTGTAGCTTATTTTGAGAAAAAACTCACTCTTTCACTAAACAATGAAACCGTTAGCGACAAAGTGCTACGTTCTGTCGTTAGAGTTGTCTCCCAGTGAATCTAACACTGCATCGACTGAGATGGAGCAGAGGGCGTGCGTGGTAGCAGGAATGAAACGCGAGGGATCCAGGGAGTGGCGATAAGAGCCCGTCTCAAATTCGAATAAGGGTACTTCCTTTAAGTGATCGTGATTTTTTAAAGAAATATATCTACGAGGTTAAAATAATCATGAACACTTAAAGGAGGTGCCCTTATTCAGATTTGAAACAGGCGATCATCGTTTCTCCTCCACGTTAAAAAATCTTATGAGGTCCCTCCATGAACCATGGATCTTGCCGTCGATGGGGGTAGCTTGCGTGCCTCAGCGATATAAACAGCCGTATCGTAGGTGCAACCACAACGGAGGGGTATCTGTTGAGAGGCCAGAAAAACGTGTGGTTCCTGAAGAGGGGCAGCAGCCTTTCCAGCAGTTGCATTGGCAACAGTCTGGATGATCGACTGATCTGGCCTTGTAGCATCGACAAAAACGGCCGTGCTGTGCTCGTACTCCGAACGGCTGAAAACAAGGAGAAACTACAGCCGTATTTTTCCCGAGAGCATTCAGCCGTACTATATGGTTAAATGATAATGTCTTCGTCTTGGGTAAAATATTCCGGAGTCCCCCATCTGGATCTCTGGGCGGAGACTACTGAGGAGGATGTCGTCATCAGGAGAAACAAAACTGGCATTCTTTGGATCGGAGTGTGTAATATTAGATCCCTTAATCGGGCAAATAGGTTAGAAAATTAGAAGGGAAATGAGTCGGTTGAAGTTAAATGTTGTGGGAATTAGAAAAATTCGGTGGCATAAGGAATAGGACTTCTCGTCAGGTGAATACAGGGTTATAAATACAGAATCAAATAGAGCTAACGAAAGAGTAGGATGAATAATAAGTAAGAAAATGGGAATGCGAGTAAGTTACTACACACAGCATAGTGAGCGCGTTGTTGTAGCAATGACAGACACGCAGCCCACACCTGCCAAAGTAGTACAAGTTTATATGTCAACTAGCTCCGCATGTGATGAAGAGATTTAAGAAATATATGACGAGATAAGATAAATTATACGTAGGTGAATATGGACTGGGGGAAAAGGAATGAAAGAGGAAGCCGCCTGGCTTTTGCAAAGAGCGTAATTTAATCACAGCTAACACGTAGTTTAAGAATCATAAAAGAAGGTTGTATACGTGGAAGAGACCTGGAGTCACTGGAGGGTTTCAGGTAATTATATTACTGTCAGACAGAGATTTAGGAACCAGATTTTAAATTGTAAGACATTTCCAGGGCAGATGTGCACTCGGACCGCAATTTATTGATTATGGCCTGTGGATTAAAACCGAAGAAACCGTAAAAAGGTATGAAATTAAGATTAGACCTGGATAAGTTTAAAGAACCAGGGGTTGCTGAGAGGTTCAGAGTGAGCATTACGTAACGGTTGACTAGATCAGTGGAAAATAATACAGTAGAAGACGAATGGGTAGCTTTAAGGGATGAAATAGTGAAGGCAGCAGAGGATCATGTAGGTAAAAAGACAAGGCCTAGTAGAAATCCTTGGATAACACCAGGGATATTGAAATTTAATTGATGAAAGGAGAAAATATAAAAATGCAGCAAGTGAAGTAGGCGAAAGGGAATACAAACTTTTAAAAAATGAGATTGACATGAACTGCAAAATGGCTAAGCAGGAATGGCAAGAGGACGAATGTAATGATTTAGAAGCATATTTCACTAGGGGAAAGTTAGATACCACGCACAGGAAAATTTGAGAGACCTTTGGAGATACGAAAAGCAGCTGTATGAATATCACGAGCTGAGATGGAAAACCAATCCTAAGCAAAGAAGGGAAAGCTGATAGGTGGAAGGAGTATATAGAGGCTATATACAAAGGACACGTTCTTGAAGGGAAATGGACGTACATGAAGATGAGATGGGAGGTATGATACTACTAGAAGAATTGGACAGAGCTCTGAAAGATCTAAGTCGAAACAAGGCCTCGGGAGTAGACGATATTCCGTCAGAACTACTGGTAGCTTTGGGAGAGACACGCACGACAAAACTCTTCCATCTTGTGTGCAAGATGAATGAGAAGGCGAAATACCATAATACAATCAGGCGTCGAGAAGAATGTAATAATTACAAAGAAAGCAGAATAATGTAATAATTCCAATTCCAAAGAAAACAGTTGCTGACATGTGTGAAAATTACTGAAGTATCAGTTTAATATGTCATGATTGCAGAATGCTAACACGAATTCTTTAGAGAAGAATGGAAAGACTGGGAAAGCCGACCTCGGGGAAGACCAGTTTGAATTCAGGAGAAATGTAGGAACATGTAGCAGGGATAAAAATGCAGGGAGCGAAAGACTATTTACAACTTGTATAGAAACCAAACGACAATTATGAGAATTGAGGGGCATAAAAGGGAAGCGCTGGTTGCGAAAGAAGTGAGACATAGTTGTAGTCTATTCCCGATGTTATTCAATATGTACGTTGAACAAGAAGTAAAGGGAACCAAAGAAAAATTTGGAGTAGAAATTAAGGTTCAGGGAAAAAATAAAAACTTTGAGGTTTCAAAAAATTGGTTCGAATGGCTCTGAGCACTATGGGACTTAGCTTCTGAGGTCATCAGTCCCCTAGAACTTAGAACTACTTAAACCTAACTAACCTAAGGACATCACAAACATCCATGCCCGAGGCAGGAGTTGAACCTGCGACCGCAGCGGTCGCGTGGTTCCAGACTGTAGATATCACTTTCATTCAGTCATTTAACAGTTGTTTCATTCCTCAAAAGCTGTTTCATTCATTAGCACCAGGGATGTTTTTCATATCTAATCTATGCAGAGAGCGAGAGCGCATTTAATGCATAGTGGTAGAGTGGCAGGCTCTTTATCTAGTGCTTCTTCAGTAGACAAGAGAGTGAGTGAACTTGCTCGCCGTTTTATGTGAAAGTGGTGAGGGAGCTGCTCAGTTAACATTTTTACAAAAGCATTTGATTCAAGCACGCTGAGGCCGAGATTTATGACTGCGAAACGTGCGATGACACACACACACACACACACACACACACACACACACACACACACACACACACAAGCACAAGTGTGAGCCTTTTACGACTCGGCAGCGCAAGCGAGATGGCGTGATAAGGCGAGCTGGAGGCGTTGTCCCGGCTGCCGTCCCGTAAGGTTCACGGAACCTGCTGGAGCCAGCAGCCTTGGTGATGTACCTGCCCTATCCCACGGCGGGCCGGCGTGCGCAGAGACCGGTTCAAGGAACCCGCCTAGACTACACACTGCCGTTGTCTGCCGTCCTTCTTTGTCTGCCGCTGGCGCGTTTAATTAATAAATGCGCCAGTCGCTGCAGCCGCGAGCCGAGGCAGCAACAATCCAGGTACTAGATACAGGAGGGGGTGGATGTGGGGGCGGGGGCGCAAATGAATGACTCCGTAACATACCCGTGCAACAAGCTAACGTTGCCGACTGCTAAGGGCAGCGCAGCGTGTAACGCAAAGTTGCCCAGCCTTTCGGCTTACCTCGGCCGCATTGAAAGAAGACTACTATTTTTGGGACTCACATAATATACTTAACACTAACAATAACCACCGAGGGGAGAAAATAAAAGCTGGTGGCCGGGGTCGGGGGGGGGGGGGGGTGGTCGGAGGTATATAGTTAATTCCGTAATTTAAAATTAATTAATTTATGATTAATTTATGATTAATTTTGCATTTTATATTTGGAGTAGCCGTAAGATGACAGCACATCTGACAGGTCGGCTAGTTATAAGAACGAGAGACTAGGAGTTTGAGTATAGCACGGGCGGCAGTGTTAACAACAGAATGGACCAGTGAGAGAACATCATCGTGTGGCGGGAGTTTCACATTGAAAATATACTATTTGTAACAGTTTTGCATAAAGTGAATGTTTTGGAGTTATTTTTCTCCGGTCATGTGATGGTGTCCACTTCTGTGGGCGCGTTGATACTTGTTTTGTAGGGCGGGCAACCACAGTCAAACCTCGACATTTTTTCAGAGAAAATTCCGCACTGGCTGTATGAATGAGTTTTATTGAATCTGCAACCGGTTTCGCACCACTTATCGGTGCAGGGCTACAGGGCAATGTTCAACTTTACTATATTATAAATAGCGTATATTGCCTGAGGATGCACCGATAAGTGGTGCGAAACCGGTCGCAGTTTTAATAAAAATCATTCATACAGCCAGTGCGGAATTTTCTTTGAAGGAAAAAAAAAAAGCATTGATATTTGCTTCGGGCCTCATGTGGCCCGCGGGCCATGGTTTCCCCCTTCGTGTGTTGTATTGTTTCCGACCTGTATCGACGAGCTCTGTTAGTCAACGTAGCCAGTAAAGTCATTTAACACGCTAAGGGCGACACAAGAGACGATCAGAGCTCCAGTGGAATTTTCGCCACTGAGACGAGTGCTTTCACCTAAAGCTTGACACACCTCAACTAGAAATAAATAGGCTACGATCGCGAAACTCACCGGTTCGCCTTGTTAAAAAGCTCGTCGCCGCTAGAAGCTTCAGTCTAAATCCCAAATTCCTGGAATTGGGGAAGGAACGCTATCACTATAATCTACGTAACCTATGAAACTTATCATAAATGAGGTTGAAACCCTCATCCTGGCATCCTGATTTAGGTTTTCCATGATTTCCGTAAATCGTTCCAGGCAAATGCCGGTATGGTTCCTTTGAATGGGCACGGCCGACTTCCTTACCCATCCTTCCGTAATTCGATGGGACCGATGACCTCGCTGTTTGGTCTCCCGCCCCAAATCAAAGAACCAGTCAGAAATGACAAATGGATTTGAACTGCCGCGTCGTATTTGGGAAAGTTAAAACAGAAATCGCACTGAACGTGGTATTTGTGCAGAAAAACTGTAGGCTGTTATTGGGGAAAACTTACAACACAAACGTGTTCCTGCGGAACCCTCGTGAATCTGTAGAAGAGCCAATGAGTTCGTCATTCCAGCACCCACGTTCCCTCTGTGGATATCAGCAACTAATCTTAACACATAACATTTATATCGTCAACAAATCATCTGTGGATCGGTGAAATCCTCACGGAAAACTGTGCTCTTTAAAGAGCCCCATGGTTCCGTACTAGGTCCATTGCTTATCTCGTTGTATACGAGCGGTGTTTCAACTGTGTTTCGCTCTTGTAACTACTACTTATATGCTGACGCTATCTAGTTGTATATAACCTAGCCCTTAGAAATTGATTTTGCAGTATCAGGCATGAATGGCGATCTTTGCTCAGTATTACAATGGACACAGTACCTCGATCTCAAACTAAACCCTAAAACGTAATTAGTCAGCCTTAGATCTCGCCGAAAGTTGGTGGGTGGGCATTTTCGTGAAATTATCTTCTTGCAGCTTGCAGAAAACCTCCCTCCTGACTCCATGCAGTCCAAAAATTTAGAAAAATATGTCGACTTCAAATGAAACAAAATTAGACCAATCTTAAGTGCTTTCAGATCTCTAGTACTAGGCTGGACGCGATCAGACTGGCGGAGTGATTTTCACTCACTCTGTTTCATAGGATCGTTTCTCAATAGTGTGTTCAGTACGTCTCAACACATGTCAAATACCTGTCACTGTTTGACAAATGAAGTACCATATAGCTTACGTCCCGAATGTCAGCTGCACCTTTTGCACAACACAAAAGGTTACTCCCCATGGAACATATCACTCTATAACATGTCTCTTAGTCAAAATGGTTCTGCGTTCAAGAGCAGATTAAAGCTTTATCTTTTATCGTCGCCCTTGCTTCCCTCTCTATGCTTCTCTCATCCCATTCTATTTTTATCTTCTTTCCATCTAATATCTTAATCTTGTTATTACACGCCACTCTTCCTCTGACCAGCCAAACATGAGGACAGTTTTCACAAAAGTAAGCATCAACAGAATTTTCAGAAAATACATTTTATTGAATTCCTTGAACGGTATATATTGCTGATGTCTCACAAAATTATGTTTCACAAATAAACTCAAGATTCATAATACAATAATGTAAAAACATGTCTTAAGAGCTTTCAGCTGCAATTGCAAAATATGTAAAAATCTTGTCCCCCCCCCCCACCCAAAACTGAACATCTACAGGTTAATTATAAACTGTACAACTACAGATTATTTTATAGCAGTAATGTTCTAGTTTAGTTAACCTACAGAACAAATAATAGTTTAATAAATTGGTTCATTAAAGTACTGTACTTCATTTTTTTTTGCCATGTTCATCGCAACAATCTAGGGACTTTCCATAGAACACTCTAACTACTTCTGAGGTATCAAAAACTCTGTCTACTGTCTTCACGTCATGAGCTTTTTGACGTTTACACTATTTCTGGCTTTTATTACAGCTGATCGAACAGTGTCCTCGAAACTATTTGTTAGTTTTCTTCGCTTCAACAATGATCGGAGAAGGAAAGTGTGTTGTTTGGATTTTACAGATGGCACTACCTTCGTCTCTTTTTTTATAAAATAAATACTTTGGCTTCAGATAGTTTGAGTGGTAGCTTCGATTTTACTAATCTGTTAGCAGTGTTCTTGAAATCGTTCGCAAGTCTTTCCTTGCCCAGAAACACATAGGTACCATGGTGAGCTGAGAAATAATCGCCGATCTTGATTCGTTTCCAAAATATCTTCCTCCGCTTAGAGACACTCACTCTTAAGTTTTTCTTGTCGAAAATCACTGTATCAATTTAGTGGCTTAGGTAGTATACAGCACACCTGGTTAGTAGAGCCTCCTGTTTCGGAGAAATCTCTGCTTGTAAAAGCTTGTGCGACTCCCAAGACACGGACAATTATTTCGTCAGCTTCTATGCAGTGTCTACATTTTGAATTTTCTGCTTATTTCTCATGTATTACCGATATAAAAATTGTAGTGCTGAGTGATTGTGGATGTTTCATTTGGTGGGCCTGAATCACCAGACTTGCGAAATTAAATAAATGCATAAAAAAATAAAAACGCTGGGTAACTGTTCTGATAGTTTACTGCTCAACCGCTGTCCAAAAGGCACGAATATTACTCACAGCTGATTCTGAGGAGTGCTCAGCTCACGTGAGGTGTTCCCGATGTGCTCAGTACGACTGAGGCGAGATATTCTGAGAGTCACACAAGCATTCTCATGTTCGTGAAGTGTTTCTAAAATCGTTCTGCCATGAATAAGGAACGGTAAAGAGATGCGTTGTCGTACTGAAGTTGCAGGTCTTCTAAGGGCTTGCTGTATCTAAACAAATGGATCGGTAGATTTCCGTATCGTGCACCACCACACGAAAATACGCCCACCTGCCAGAACTGTGCCTTTCTGGCGAGCTGTTTGGCTCACGCTGTTTTCGACGTAATCGTGCCTTGCCAGCGGCGTGTACCAGCGCGGACCTCATCCCATACTTGGGGCGTCCAGTGCCAACGTCCGGGCGCAGGTGGTGTGTGTGTGGCCTGTGGCACCAGCGGAGTGGTGGCGACTGTAGCCCATAACGAATGGCGTCTGTAGCCCATAATGAAGTAGTGCTGGGTGCTGTGGCTGTTTTCAAGTTGTCTGAACTCTGTCCGCTGTTACAGTTCGCGATAGTGGAGGCGATCTCTGTCATCAGCTACTCACGTCAGTTGACTCTCACAGGGTTTTCCCCCGATTGACATGTTCACAATAGACCCTTGAAATAGTGGCACATGCAAAGCTCGAAAAATCTCGTCACAAAGATAATTTCTTTCATACCTTGCTGGACCAACACTCCTGGAAGAAATGATTTTTGTTCCAGGTGTGCTAATCCAGGAATGTGGGGAAGAGAGCGTATGCGAAGTTTTTTTAAGTAGGAGAGAGCCATAGGTAGACGTGAAGCTGTGACATTAGGTTGTGAAGCGTAGCTGTATAGCTCTGCGAAAGTCAAGATTCCAGGTTCTAGCCCAGTCCGACAAATACACTTCTTGGAATCGAAATTTGTGTTAAGTTACACGCTCGAGGGAGGACTTGAACCTCCGACTGGGGGAGCCGCGCGAACCGTGGCAAGACGCCCTTGACCACGCGGCTACCCCGCGCGTCACACTTCCTGATAAAAACAGTGAAGCACCCAGTAGATACGGTCGGATGTAAATGTAAATTAGTCGGCCGGTATCAAAGTCTGATGGACGTGTGTTCTGATAAAAAACGATGCCCCATAAGTAGCGATAATTAAGCCCTGAAAGCTCCAAGCTATGTTAAAGTATAATTCTTCCAGCTCAGAAAGTACCGCGCTCACTTTCATAAACCTGCGCAACTATGGAAAAGGGTTTTAAAATTTTGTACATGGCTCGAGCAGCAACAGTAGGATGAAATCTTCGCGAGAAAATAATAGGCAGTCAATCAGTTGCAAACTGGAAGGTTTATTTATACCGTTCCACTATTCAATGTTTGTAAAAACTACTTCTTACGCATTTCGGCTACTTTTAACGTGCGTCCGCTGCAACTTGTAACCCAGTTTTCACTAATGTCCTTCTGAAGAAGACGTTTTTACAGACGTTGAAACCATAGTCAAGGGGTTTAAATAGACCTTCCATTTAGAAACTGACTTTTCTTCACTAAGAAAACGGGCTTGCATGGACGTACAAGGGGTGATCAAAAGATTTCAGTCTGAGGGTGCTGATGTGGCATATATGCAACTCAGCACGATTCCAATGCGATTGTATAAGCACCGACATGTAGGCGAGGTGTTAGTGTGGCTTTAGTGAGACTTTTTGATTTCCCTTCCATTGGAATGTTACATAGTGAGGATATGTAAATATCGTCAACCAGATTGGACCACTGTTTGCTTTCTTCTTGAGCGTCCAGCTGTGCAATGAGGCTGTCTCCTCAGTTTTGTAATCTTTCACTTTGACTATAAAAAATCAAACCTTCTAAATTAATACGAATTCTCAATAGCGACTTTATGTACAAGCGTAGCAATAAGCGAGTTGAGTCTGTACGATATGTAACAAACAGCAGTCGTCGAAATAGCATCTGTCGACCAATCTTGTGTGGGTCCGTAATCTTACAGCACGCAAAGAAAAGTTACTTATTACTAATGTCATATGACTGGAAATCAACAGTTGATCTCCGATACGCTAAACTGCTAAACCGTCACAGATCGTGAAGCGAGTCTACGATGTTAGAGAAGACGCAGCTTGGTGTGATATCAAGCATTGATAGAAAAGAACGACAGGCTTTGGATCGAAATAATTCCAGAACGAGTAGATCGATAAACGTGTATGCTGTTACTAAACACAGACGAATGATTTACAAGCCGACTTTGGCGCACAGAGCAACAGGTACACAAGTCAAGCTCGTGTCCCCAGTTCACAATTTTGAACAAAGCAGAAACTATTTAATAATTCAGGAGTGGCCGATGACTTTAAATTTACCTCACGACGATGTAAAAGATAACATAATGCGCTATATTCAGCATCCGTTCCATCAAATAAGAGCAGCCTACAAGTTTCCGTTTTACTACGGACAAGTACACTACCCGCTTGTGACTCGAGGAGTAATGGTGACCGAGCAGTGACAAGTAACCTAACCACTTTAGATGAAGTCAGCCATGAGCAGTAAATGAAACAGCCTTACCCAATTCCTTATTCATTGTAGAGTCTCCACAACAACACAGATCGCAAACAGATGAATGCACGAACTAGCAACCAACCAAACCCGGAACAGATCATAGAACGGAACAGAGTGGTGAATAGTCCTCCATACCAGGACAGAGTCGTGGTTTGCAAACCCGCAGAAGCTTCCCACTGGTCAAAAAAGAAACTGACAAATAAATGGAATCACTACAGCGAAGGTGGGAAAGGCTGCTCATCATGATTATATCGATTAATCGAACTAATCATAATCGATACGCCTAAAGTAATGCAAAGAAAGCTGTCGTGATGTATATTAACAACAAAATAAAATTAAGAGAGATGAAAGTGCTGAATGAAAAGGTAAGTTTCAGACAGAGGGACCGGCATAGTGCGTTAATGTTGTTCGTTTTTAGTGTTGCTGCCGAGCAGGGTAGGGTATGCAAGAAGCATGAACATCGTCAGATGTTGTGTGATTCCTGAGGACACGTAAATGCTCCATACTCTTCTGAGACGACGTTGTCGGCACCTGACACATTCAAAGCGATCTGCGTCTCCATTTAGCCGGTTGGTCGAATAGTCCAGCATTCAGATTTGTGGAGCATTCGGTTGTGACAGTGGCCCGATGTTTGACTAAAAGGGTACATTAGGCCAGGCATTCTCTTACAGATTCCTGTCGACAACGTTGGCCCACAGCAAGGGAGTGTCGTCGATTGTGCACCGAGCACATCGTAACCTCTCCTTGTCTGCGCCTGACATGGCATTTTCTTCAAAGAGAAGGAGTACGCCGGAAAGAAAGTGCATTTTTTACTGAAAATGCAGGCTTTCGATACCTGGCAGAGAGATTTTCTCCTTATTCTCGCAGTAGTCCTTCTTTATGAAGTTTCGTTTATTCCGCTGCACTAGTCTGCTTGGTTCACGTTAATGTTCTCAAAGATAAGTGCGGCCTCGTTACATTTCTTAACTTTTGAAACCGAAGGCGCAGATTTCTTGTGTGTCGTTACGCATGCATCAGTATGCGCTACTTGATATGTTCCAAAGCCGTACATAGAGCCAAGACTTTTAAGTGGCACATAACTTGGATTCTTCTAGTGGTAGAAAGGTAGGGTCAATTTTTTCGAATATCCCTTGGGCTAGGGACCTATCGTATACCCCACGAAAGGAACGTCTTACTGTAACTATCCTGCAGTGCAGGGCCAAACTTTGAATACTATGCACTTCCTCCAGCTTACGAAAGGGGAGGAAATCAAAAAGGTTCAAATGGCTCTGAGTACCTTTCGATACCTGGCAGAGAGATTTTCTCCTTATTCTCGCAGTAGTCCTTCTTTATGAAGCTTCGTTTATTCCGCTGCACTAGTCTGCTTGGTTCACGTTAATGTTCTCAAAGATAAGTGCGGCCTCGTTACATTTCTTAACTTTTGCAACCGAAGGCGCAGATTCTTAACATCGGAGGTCATCAGTCCCCTAGAACTTAGAACTACTTAAACCTAACTAACCTAAGGACATCACACATATCCTTGCCCGAGGCAGGATTCGAACCTGCGACCGCAGCAGTCGCGCGGTTCCAGACTGAAGCGGCTAGAACCGCTCGGTCACAGCGGCCGGCCTGGAGGAAATCGATTGGTTCTTTTCGCATTATCCTTTGGTGGGTCTTAAGGGGCTTATGGGCGGTTCCTGATAAAACACGAGAAACACGGTTTTTGGGTACCAAAACCGAACCGCGGATTCAAAGACGGCTACGCACTTCAAAAGGCTGAAATTTTAACGATGTACTTCTACATCCTTGAACATTTCGTGATATCTTCATCCGTTTCCGAGGTACAAAGGTTCAAAGAAACCCTATTTTTACACGTGAAATACGCACATAAAATCTGGTGTAAAGCGGAAATGTACTTTATAAAGTGATATAGCACGGAGAAATACGCTGTAAAGTGTGTCCGTTTGTAGTATCAGAAGGTTCTGGAAACCCCATGTTCTAGTACTGAAACACAAGCAAATTTTTTGTGCGCGTAAAATCCCGTTTGAGGTGTAAAATTAGTTTTGCGTTATTTTAATTTCACGTAAGTAAACTGTCAAAATTTTACTGACCCGTAAAATTCTTTTCCTATGAGTTACATGCCCTGCTGTAGCAGGGAGGAGGAGGGAACCAGTGGTAAAATGCACAAATCCTGTTTTAAAAGACTGACAAGTGGGGTACTATCTCTCTCATTCTGCCTTCCTCCACACCTTTAAATGTTTTCCCGAAAATTTTAGCATGCCAACATAGTTTTTTATGCTGAGAGAGAGAGAGAGAGAGAGAGAGAGAGAGAGAGAGAGAGAGAGAGAGAGAGAGAGAAAGAGAGACTGAGACTGAGACTGAAAAGTAATAAACCCAGGAAGATAGTAGACAGTGACTGTGGTATAGAAAGATCGAAGGAGACAATGGCAGTGTGAGACAAAGGGGGGGGGGGGGGGGGCAGTGGCAGTGGAACATAGCAGACAATGACAGAACAGTGGTAGGAAAAGACTAAACGTGGCAGAACCAAAAAAGAGGAACAAGTAAGAGTCCTTGAAATGAGAGACTGTCTACGACAGTGACAACGAGGGAGAGGCAGTGAAAGTGAGAAGAGAGAACAGTAGTGCGACGGAATGAAACAGATAGTAACAGTAAGAGAAACCGAGAGGGAGACAATGACAGTGAGTCGAGACAGTGGTAGTAGTCATAGTAGTAGTAGGCCGAGGACAGAACGAAGGAGACTGTGGCTGTCAAGCAGGGGACAGAGAAACACAGGGATAATGTGTTTGGCTGAATGAATGAGTGAGGATGGGAAATTAGTAGTGGATTGGTATCAGCGATGGACTAGTGGATGTGAGCGACTTTCGGTTAGGGGAGCTTGTGGAAGTGAGTTGCATGTTAAAAAGAGCGCGAATACTTCCGCATGTCAAATTTTTGGGGAGATCTTTTTAAAGTGCTGCGGAAGCTTGAATGAGGCAGCTGATACCCCATATTCCAGTCTGTCTTTCTTAAACAGGGGTTTATTCGCCTACTTGCACGCTGACAGGAGCATTTTTTTCACTAAACCACGGATGAATTTAAGTCGGCCTTACGGCGTAGGGACAAAGGATTTCATCTTAGTGCGGCATTCCAATTTATCCACTTGAAAGAAACATGGTTGCTTTAAATACTCGCATGCACAAAACTATTCTGTAAATGAAAATTCATTCACTATTTTATTGTGCAACATGCACCAACCTAACAAAAGCAGTCTTACTGATGTGAACGCCATCTCTGTGCCAGCTAGAGAACAACGTTACCTGGTCCTCATAAACGCTGTGTGTGAGCTCCGCACAAGCCATACCACACATAGCTCTTCAAGAAAAGATACGTTATTAACCGCATTTGGCCAAGTATGCAAAATAAGAGGAACCTAAATGGGGTCGTCGTTAGCGGGACACTCGAATGCCCGCAGCCCTTGGACGACTGAGGGTCTTGCAGGCAGGATAGAATCTTCTTTGAGCTCGGCTTCATATTGGAGAGTCAGGGAGCCCGGCAGAGCGCCGTTAACACAATAAGGCAGGACAGCGGGCTGCAGACGTCCGCTTTGTGAGTCCGCCTGCATTATGACGGCGTCCATTATAAATAGCGGCGCCGCCGCACCGCGTAACGACCGCGCGCTGGAATTGCCTCTGCTCTTACCTGGCGCTGCGCGTCTTCTCCTGCCGCCTGTCGGCCATGTTTGCGATTCTGAGCGACTGTTGCCGCCGCCGCCGCTGGTGCCACCTGACAAAGCACACCGATGTCCCAGCCGCGGTTGCAGCATAGCATTGAGGGGTAGGGGAGGGGGGGGGAAGGGGGAAAAGGACCGAGACAGCATCCGCAATAAGTTTCGGAATTCTTACAAGTCGACTATGAGCGGCACTTCTGTTATACACTGCTCCTTAAGGGCAGACGTATGCCAAAATGCACACTGACATATAAACACCGCTATCTCCTACGACACCACAGTCAAAATGTTAAAACATGGTAATACTATATTCTGTGCAGTTTTTGTTTGATAATTTTCATGGACGTCAATTTTACGACGATTAGAAGTTTTCGTAACAGTGTACATATAATGTACCTTTTCTCATAAACTAATCAAGTATTAGAGCTGAAACTTTACAGCTACCTCAGTATAAATGGTGGTAAAAAGTGTGCAACAGATTTTTGTTCAAGCTCATAGTTACTATCAAATTAATTTTTCAGTTATATGTTAAGCGAGACTGCCTTATTTTCCTCATACTGTGAAGGAGAACTCTTCCAAGACAAACGATAAAGGACAATTGCTGCAGAGGATTATTCAGTAAGCGATATTTAAGTATTTTGCCAAATTTCACTATGTTAGCTTTTATAGTTTCGGAGAAAGGTGTAATGTATGTCAAAAAAATTACTTACGGCAAATCTCATTTAAAGTTTTTATTTCAACAATATTGCCGTACCTCTAGTCATTAATGCTGTCCATAGCCGTAATCTTCATTCTGTTTCTTGTCTTCCTGCAATATTCTCTTCCTCTACTTCCTTTTCCTAACAATTGTTTGTACATTTTTTTCTGCTGCCTGATCTGTCTCAAGTCGTGCTTCATCGATGGTTCCGAGTGTCTTCAGTATGAATGCACCAGAATGGAAGCCTAATCTCTGCAGGCAGTTAATCCTATCTACATGTCCACTATTAGACACTAGTCAGGCATCACATACAGTCTGCTTCACATCTGAGGGAACATATACTCTCTTTGAACAATGCATCCATCTAAGATGATTCTAGTTCTCAATGGTATTTTGTGTTTTTCCATGTACACATTTTTTCAGCAGTTGAGGATAGGCTAGATACCTGAAAATTGGCTTTATAACATTTCAAACAGCAAGTGCCAAACCATGCTTAGGGGCGTACGGCTTTGTATTGCTTCTGTCTGAAGATATTTGCAGCACGATATGTCACGGATGAAGTGCTGAGAATTCTCATCTGTGGAAGGCTATTACCTACACTCCTTGCTGAATTGTCACACTATGTACATGGTCCCTGATGAATTTTCCATAATATATTTGTAATGAGTGTATTTTTTGTCAGTTTATTAGCACGTCACAATGGCAATCTAATTTTAAGTTACTAATTTGTAAACAAAGGAAAAGAAGGGTGTAATCTTTGACACGGCGTTCTAGATACATCTGCAGTTCGTTTCGACTTTGTGACGGAAAAATTAACACAAAAAGATGTCTGGCATAGAGAAGGCGCGAATCACAGATCCGGAAAAGGGGCATGGCAAGCGTTGGTGACCAAAGGAAATTTTTTAAAACTATTAATGGATAGGTTTCGATTATGAAACTTTCGGATGTCATTCTAGCAGCATCAATCCAATAAATTAAACAATAAAAAATTCGAATGTTTTCGCTGTTTTGCCCTACATCTACCCTAGACACATTGTAACTTCGACGGAACTTGCAATGTAATCTCGGCGAGGCCAAAATTTATCTAACATGCGAGATATACACCCAACGGGTCGCTGATCTTGCTCCTCTTTCACACGATTATAATACATATTTAGACGCAACAAATGCTGGTCTACTACGATGCGAATCTCAGGCGCTTTCCAGAAATTAATGTTCAAAGTTTTACTCGCCTATTGAATTCCTAGAGAAGCGGGATTAGCGCAACTGGCCAAGGCGGTACACTAAATGCCTACACGTACTGTTTCGGAGTCTCGTCATTTGCTATTTTTAATTATCTTCCACCAATACTTGTATGGCTGCAGCGAATAATGTTCGTTTGGATGATAATGATAATCGTTGTGATGCGTTAACGGCAAGGTATAATTGGGGTATAATAAGGAATTATGATGAGAAGAACGCTTTTTTACCAGCTAGTTTATACTCGCGGCTTTGTCGCCTTACGTGACTGTCACAAAAACTGAAATGACAAAAGTCATGGGATAGCGATATGCACTTGTATAGATGGCGTTAGTGTCGAGCGCACAAGGTATAAAAGGGCAGAGCATTGGCGGAGCACTCAGGTGAATCATGTGGAAAGATGTCCTACGTGCTAATGGCAGCACTATTAAGATTTTGAACACAGAGTGGTAGTTGGAGCTGGACGCATGGGTCGTTCCACATCGGAAATCGTTAGGGAATTGAGTATTCCGAGATCCATAGTGTCACGAGTGTATCAAGAATACCATACTTCAGGCATTACCTCCCACCACGGACAACAGAGCAGCTGACGGCCTTCGCTTAAGGACCGAGAGCAGGGTCGTTTGCTTAGAGTTCTCAGTGCTAACAGACAAGTAACACTGAGTGTAATAGCCCCAGAAATCAAAGTGGGACGTACGACGAACGTATGCGTTGTGACAGTACGGCGAAATGGGCAACGGCAGCAGACGGCCGAAGCGAGTGCAGCACGACATTATTTTGTTTATTATTCTTTTGCTAGTGTTCAGTGTATGTTGGCAGCTGAAATTTGGCTTGTGAAGAACGTTAACTGTTCCGCCTCTCCTGGCCTCGTGACCTTATTGGTTGGACTAGATGACTCGGAAACCGTGGCCTCTCAGATGGCTCCCGATGTCGGTTGGTAAGAGCTGATGGTAGGGTTCCAGTGTGCGCAGACCTCACGAAGCCATGGACCCAATTTGTCAACAAGTCGTCATGCAGGCTGTTGCTGGCCCCACAATTGTGTGAGCTGTTTTTACATGTATATGTTCGGCTACTTGGAGACTATTTACAGCCGATCATGGACTTCATGTTCCCAAACGACAATGGAATTTTTATGGATGAAAATGCGTCATGTGAGCGGCCACAACTGTTCGCGACTGGTTTTGAGAACATTTTGGGCGATTCGAGCAAATGATTTTGACATCGATATCGGCCGACATGATTCCCATCGAACGTTTACGGGATGTAATCAAAATCCTGCTGTGGCAACACTTTCGCAATTAGGGAGGTCTAGAGAGGCAGCGTAGCTAATATTACTGTAGGGGACTTCCAACGACTTTTTGAGTCCATGCCACTACGCCGGGTAACGGGAGGTCCCACACGATATTAGGAGGTATTGCAAGACTTCCGTCGCAGCATTGTATATTGCACTCACATTATTTTCCCTTCCCCATATCTCTGTCCATCTCCTCCCCCTTCTGTACTATCTCGCCCTCTCTCCCACCCTCCTACGCCATTCCCACCCCAATGGAAGCTGGGTGGTTCTTAACCCACAGCTCTTATTTCCAGACAGTAAGAGTTATGTTTACCAAGTTTGGTTGAAATCGATGTAATGGTTTAGGAGGAGATGCGGCACATACGTAAGTCACTTTTTATATATCTTTGATACATTTGGGCCCGTACCGCAGTAAAGTCATACCGGGGTATACATTCTTTGAATAGCACACACTATTTGCAACGCATCACGAATCACGAATGTATACATAAATAAATGATCATGTCATCATAATTCCATGTTATAAAAAAAAATGGCTCTGAGCACTATGGGACTCAACTGCTGAGGTCATTAGTCCCCTAGAACTTAGAACTAGTTAAACCTAACTAACCTAAGGACAGCACAAACATCCATGCCCGAGGCAGGATTCGAACCTGCGACCGTAGCGGTCTTGCGGTTCCAGACTGCAGCGCCTTTAACCGCACGGCCACTTCGGCCGGCCTCCATGTTATACCCCGCCGCTAATTCACCATGATGATGATTTATTTTCGTCGCCGCCGTCGTCGTCGTCGTCGTCGTCGTTGTAATGTTGTTGTTTTAATTTGCTATGAAAGCGGTACTGATAAACAATAAAAGCGGTTTAAAAGCTGTGAGCTATGTGGGGAAGTTAACCTTGCATTACTGCGCAACTGTTTCACCAGGTATCCAGCCTAGCTTACCAAATTCCCAACCAGACTAACATTAATTATAATCTTTTAATAGTCATACGACAACCGGTGATATATATATATATATAAAAGAGAATTTAAATAAAAAGAAATAAATCAGTTTATATTTGGAAATTTATTTTAACATTGATCATTGAAATTTCAGCATATTAAACTTGATTCATAACTAAACTGGTGCCTTATTTAGGACTGTGAAAATAGGGAGCCAAGATTGGGAGACTGCATACAACACTGCATTCATAAAATAACACACGAAGAACGTTGAAACATATGCAAGAGGAAATTAACCACAACCAACCGATTCAATTTTCCCCAAAGAAGTTACGTTTGTAGCGCAATCCTGTCCTTCATGTAATTACCACACACTGGTATACTAAATTCATACTAACTCCCTGTGAAATCTTCCCGAAAAGAATAGCTGAGGGCTACTTTGATGATTACACCACATGCTTCACGTGGTCAACTTGGTTTACACAAAGAGTGTAACTCCACAACAATTTTGATAATTAAAATAAATTAGATCGAAAAGCAATTTACAAAAGAAAAACCTCGAACTAGTTACTATCGTCTTACTGTTAACCTGATGGGTCAAACAATTGTATAAGCGCGTGGTACTGGTCTCACAAAGTACACCCCACGTGGGTTGAACATAAAGAAAAGTTGCTATATTGAAAAATATTGTCAAGACGAGACGTTATAATCTCACGCACATTCGCATTGGAGATTGATGATGCTAGTTAGAGTTACTGATCAACACGTGGTTCCACTTTACTCACAAAGTAGTGACAAAGCAACTACCGGAATAAATTCTGAACTTCACACTCGAATTACACTGCGTTGCAATTTAAGATAACATAAGATATTTTAGAGCTAAACCTGAAATAAAGGTGATTAAATTTTCAGTTAGGCTGATCTTAAGAAATCCATTGTCCTACGGACTTAGCAGACACGCGCTTAGCCGGAGATCTTACCACTTCAGACGCTCGCTGCGGACAGACTGCCGTGGTCCCTTCCTGAGGGTGGCTCACAAATACCAACGGAAGTGACCAGAGAGGCAGCTTCCTATACCAACATGACAAGGGACGGACAGGGCCATACTAAGGATAGAAACCTCTTTGCTTTTAAAAGAAAGCGTAGCTACCTGTTCCGACGTTGGTCCTACTGTTCTCTAGCAGACAGGCTTGTCTGCTACCATCCAGCATGCAACTAGAAATACATTTGCTCATTCATTCTTTCACACAGAATGGAACGGGGATGACAGTATCTTATATACAGGATATAAAAGAAAGCGGATGTAGGTTCCGAATGAGACTGTGTGCATGAATGACATATAAACTGTGTTTTAAAGTGTAGTAGTGTGACAGATCGTTCTTGTTTATGTGTAAAAGTAACACGTTTCACTGCTCAGTCTCTTCCCAGATAGTCAGAAACACCACAGTAATTTTAGAGGAGGAATTTATGCCGTAAATGACAACAGATTTAAGAAATTAACATGAAAGGAATCCAACAGAGACCTTTCATTGTCGTCGTCGTCATCGTCGTCGGCGTCGTCGTCGTCTCTTTCCAAATGAACATTACTTGTTGTGGATGAGCAAAGCAACAGCTGTTCATAGAGATACACTATGTGATCAAAAGTACCCGGACACCTGTCTGAAAATGACTTAAAAGTTCGTGGCGCCCTCCATTGGTAATGCTGGAATTCAATATGGTGTTGGCCCTCCCTTGACCTTGATAACAGCTCCCACTCACGCAGGCATACGTGCAGTCAGGTGCTGGAATGGCAGCCCATTCTTTGAGGAGTGCTGCACTGAGGAGAGGTATCGATGTAGGTCGGTGAGGCCTGGCACGAAGTCGGCGTTCGAAAACATCCCAAAGATGTTCTACAGGATTCACGTGAGGACTCTGTGCAGACCAGTCCATTACAGGGATGTTACTGTCGTGTAACCACTCCGCCGCAGGCCGTGCATTATGAACAGCTGATCGATCGTATTGAAAGATGCAGTCGCCATCTCCGAATTAATTTTCAACAGTGGGAAGCAAGAAGGTGCTTAAAACATCAATGTAGGCCTGTGCTGTGATAGTACCACGCAAAACAACGAGGAGTGAAAGCCCCTTCCATGAAAAATATGACCACATCACAACACCACCGCCTCCGAATTTTGCTGTTGACACTACACACGCTGGCAGATAACGTTCACCGGGCATTCGCCATACCCACACCCTGCCATCGGATCGCCACATTGTGTACCGTGATTGATCACTCCGCACAACGTGATTCCACTGTTCAATCGTCAAATGTTTACGCTCCTTACACCAAGCGAGGCGTCTTTCGGCATTTACCAGTGTGATGTGTGGCTTATGAGCAGCCGCTCGACCATGAAATCCAAGTTTTATCACCTCCCGTCTAACTGTCATAGTACTTGCAGTGGGATCCTGATGCAATTTGGAATTCCTGTGTGATGGTCTGGATAGATGTCTGCCTACTACACATTACGACCCTCTTCTACTGTCCGCGGTCTGTGTTAGTCAACAGACGAGGTGGGCCTGTGTACTTTTGTGCTGTACGTGTCCCTTCACGTTTCCACTTCACTATCACATCAGAAACAGTGGACGTAGGGATATTTAGGAGTGTGGAAATCTCGCGTACTGACGTATGACATAAGGGACACCCAATCACCTGATCACGTTCGAAGTCTGCGAGTTCCGCGGAGCTCTCCATTCTGCTCTCTCGCGATGTCTAATGACTACTGAGGTCGCTGATATGGAGTACCTGGCAGTAGGTGGCATAACAGTGCACCTAATATGAAAAACGTATGTTTTTGGGGGTGTCCGGATATTTTTGATCTCATAGTGTACCAACAGTATTGGGGGCCCGCTGATCACGAACCACGGTAACTTCTGACGTCTCCGCCTCTTCGCTATGACTCGTGTCAACTGGACACACTAGAGAAGGACAGTACTGCCAACAGACGCGGTCCTAACGTGCTTCACGCAGACACAGTGTATCCCAGAGTCCGCCTCGATAGCTGAGTGGTCAGCGTGACGGATTGCTGTCCTATGGGCCCGGGTTCGATTCCCGGCTGGATCGGGGATTGTGTTATCTTCATCATCATTTCATTCCGATTCGGCGCGCAGGTCACCCAAGGTGGCGTCGGATGTAATAAGATCTGCACCAAGGGGGCCGGACCTGCCCCGCGAGGGGCCTCCTGGCCAATGACGCCAAACGCTCATTTCCAGTGTATCCCAGAAGAGCTCCTCTGAGACGGTTGCGGTTCAGTAGCGGTGATGATCACATTGTCTGTGACCCGTTAAGTGCAGTTCCCATAGTCAAACCACTGGGTGTTTGACTAAAGATTCCTTTTTGAGAGGAACAAATTCGTGTAATCAGTAGTGTGTGCGAATAGGACGCAGATTAGTTGAGAGTTCTGGGAAAGCTTTGTACCCGTGATGAGGAGACTGGCGACAGTGCGACGTCTTCTAGAGCACTACTATAGCCTGACACCTGACTTCACAAGGGAATGTTCAGACTTGCCATGTCGAAATCGGTCGCCCTTTTTTTTTTTTTTTTTTTTTTTGCCACTATGCCACTATTAGTTAACGTTCTTCACAAGCCAAATTTCAGCTGGCAACATACACTGAACACTAGCAAAAGAATGATAAATAAAATAAATACTTTCTGGCTTGGCGCCTGCAGCTACTGGATACCGGTGGCTGTTGACACATCGCGCCTACTGCACATGCTCGAGGAATCGCAGGCGCCCGGCGCAGAGCCCTTCGAATAGGATTCTCGGTCCATAACTTTAACACTGAACCTAATATTCGGTTTCTGCTGTACTTTTTTGAATTTTGATAAATGTTTGGTTTAACATAGTTCCGAACATACTATGAACTCCAAAGAATATTATGACGTGCAGTCATTGCATTGTTTTACTTGTAATAGCGTCGCCATTGTGGACACTAATTAATGCCGCGATTGTCGATTCAGAACGTCGCTCGGGACGTAAGATGCGTATTACCACTTCATCAGCGGTCGTGAAATCATACATGCTCCATACTGTCTCCTTCAAACTCTGTCAAACATCGATATTACTGTTCAAAATCGTTGAAGCATATTGGTACTTGCTTTCTTCTTTTCGCTTTGACAACTTTTCTGTGACTGAGGTTTGTGTAATAGAGACTTACGATTATTTGCATAGTTGCTACACATAGTGTGAACGACAAAATTCTAATCCTCCAGCTTTTATTGACACATCCCCAAAGTTTTCATCCATTCCTGCCATTTTTCTTTCTGGGTTTTTACCGTTCGATAGAGTGCGTGTTTTTTAGCAGTTTTGAAACATTGTATGCCCAGAGAGAAAACCGGCGTTTTGTGAGACACGGAAGCGCAGAGCTGTGCCGTGCGGCAGGTCAGCGAACGGCGAGCGCCTCGAGGGCACGTCCCCAGTGTAAACACAGCGCCCCAGCGACAGCGCCGCTCCGGCCGGTAGGTGAACTAGCTGCTGCCGCTTTGCGCTTCCTGCCTCTAAACCTTTCTCACAGCTTCAAGATGCTGTTCACACTGACTTATTTATTACACAAACCAACTGTTTGATGTTCTTCATCTCCCTACTGATTGAAGTACCAGAGATCGACCTTGTCAGAGTTGACATGTTATACGTTTAGATGTCAGGCGTCACGACGGCGCTCTGTATCGTTGTCGTCCAGTCACGCGTCTCGGCATTCTGAAACCGTTAAGTTCGAAGTACTATTAATTTGGAAAATTATGAAATAAGATGTCGTCTGTATTCCACACATTTGCTAGCCAGTTGATAGAACTTGAATATTCAGCTTAATCTAGAATGAATCTTTAATCTATATTGGAAGATGCGCCGTTTTGAAACCCAGTAGCAGATTTCAGATAATAAAAAATTACAATAACTATTAGGGGAATGGTCTGAAGGTGCGTAAGAAGTTTTATTTATTTATTGATGACTAGTTTCTGACGGCTTCTCTATTATCAAATCGTCCATATACAAGGTGTACAACTTTGCATCTTCCGTTTTTTCCCCAACATTTGAGGCTTTAATGACACAAATTGGTTACACATGTACCATTAAAAGTATTTTCCATCGCTGGCCACTACTTTCTCCCATCTTTCGGGTAGTGTACGAATCCCATATAGAAAAAATTGTTCATCTTTTGAAACGATCCAGGAATCGATCCAATTTGTGACTTCTTCATGAGATCGGAAGTGTTGGTCAACCAGGCCATGCTCGATTGATCTAAACAGGTGATAATCAGAGGGGGCAATGTCTGGAGAATACGGCGGGCGGGGTAGGACTTCGCCGGCCGCGGTGGTCTCGCGGTTCTAGGCGCGCAGTCCGGAACCGTGCAACTGCTACGGTCGCAGGTTCGAATCCTGCCTCGGGCATGGATGTGTGTGATGTCCTTAGGTTAGTTAGGTTTAAGTAGTTCTAAGTTCTAGGGGACTTATGACCACAGCAGTTGAGTCCCATAGTGCTCAGAGCCATTTGAACCATTTTTTTTCGGGGTAGGACTTCCCGTTTTAACGTTTACAAGTACATTTTGACCTCTTTTGCAACGTGGGCTCGAGCCTTGTCGTTCTGCAAAATCAGTTTATTGTGCCTCTCGCTGTATTGCTGCCGTTTGTCTTTTAATGCTCTGCTCAAACGCATTAATTGCGTTCGATAACGACCACCTGTGATTTTCACTTGGTTTTAGCACCTCTTAGTGTATGACGCCGAGCTCGTCCCACCAAATGCAGAGCATGATTTTGGAGTCGTGAATATTCGCAAAGGCCGTCGACGTGGAAGCATGGCCGGGATATATCCCCATGATTTTTTGCGTTTAGGGTTATCGTTATGAACCCATTTCTCGTCCCCGGTCACAATGCGATGCAGAAATCCCTTCCATTTTAGCCACTGAAGCAATTCTTCACAAACACACTAACGCCGTTCAACGTCTCTTGGTTTCAGCCGACATGGGACCCAAGTTCCTTCTTTCTGAACCATGCCCATAGCCTTGAGACGTTTTGAAATGGCTTGCTGTCTCACTCCACTAATGGTGCCAATACTTCTTCAGTTTGACGCGGCCGGCCGGTGTGGCCGATCGGTTCTACGCGCTTCAGTCTGGAACCGCGCGACCGCTACGATCGCATGTTCGAATCCCGCCTCGGGCATGGATGCGTGTGATGTCCTTAGGTTAGTTAGGTTTAAGTAGTTCTAAGTTCTAGGGAACTGATGACCTTAGATGTTAAGTCCCATAGTGCTCAGAGCCATTTGAACAATTTTTTTTTTTTTTTCATTTTGACCAAAGTCTTCACTCAGCAATGTCTCAATTCTGCATCTTTGAAAACTTTGTCTCTTCCACCACTATGCCGGTCTACGAAGTTAAAATCACCGTTCTTGAAGCGTTGAAACCACTCACAACACGTTCTTTCACTAATAGCGTCCTTACCATACGTACTTGAGAGCTTTCGATGTGACTCAACCGTTGTTTTCTTCACACTGAAACAAAAACAGTAACACCTCCCGCAAATGACGAGAATTAGGTTCGAAAACTGACATTTTCAATCAAGAACAACTTTGATGCAGACATGAATCGACTAATGTTTTAATGAGGTCATTTTGACCGAGGTCCAAGCTAACTGCCTGACGTTTGTGATCTGTTTCTTACGACCGCTACTTACCGTTGTCGCCACCTATCGGCAAACGGCGGAAGCAGAGTTGTACACCTTGTAAATAAGTTTTGCATTACAGCCAGACGTGCATGTAAGTTACTGCCCACAAAAAACATAATCGTGGCAATGTAGAATCGGGTATCCACGACCATCATCGCATGTCAAAATGTAAAGTTAAGCGCAGGTCTCGTTGTAATTCAAGATTGTGTAGACGGATGGTTTGATAATGGACAAGGCGTCCGGAACTAGTTATCAGTAAAGAAACAAAACTTCTTGTGCGACTTCAGACGTTAACCAGATAAACGATGCAGGCCTGTTTCAATCCCAACATGCTGGAGATACAGATAATACAAGTAAATATTTGATTTTTTTTATGTATTCCAACCTCAGGTCACACAAGTGGTACGATTAGCGGTTTCGACTTACACCCAAGTCGTAATTATATGATACTAAGAGTAGAAGCAGCAGCTAGTTGGCGACTGGCAGATCTCGTATGCACGCGTCGTCATTTATACCGCTTCTAGTACCATCTAGTGATGATTTTTCACCAAGTCGAAGCTACTAATGGCATCTCTTTGGTGACCTGAGGCCGAAAAATAAAATAAAAAATTTACAACATTCTCACAGTGTTTTCTAAAATAGTTCACTTGCCCTATATATATCTTTGGTATTTCTTACAACTAAAGTGACTCGGAGCTGGAAAGAAATTCTAGTAACTGCGCGCTAGGTTTAACATGGGATACTATTCAGTTAACTGAGCGAGAGCATGCCCATGTGTTTGCGCGTTCGGCCTGATCTGTAACATTCCAGCCAGGTAAAGGCGCACATTCAGCTGCTGACTATAGGGTAGGTGAGGAAGAAACAGTGCAGTGGAGTTTTGTGGAGGTGCTCTCGAATCCGCAGACTCATGCGTGGTCTTGCCTTTCCATGGAGAAGAAGTTCGTTTGCATCCGTCAGTCATCTTGAATAAGAAGATCCGTACGTTTCAACATTGCAGGAGACACAGATGTGTTCGGCAGGATGGTACATTGGAGATCGGACAGGTTTAAACGACCTTGTTCCGATGATGACAGAGGCCTCGCCCAACAACTCACCGTGCTTTTATTCACTGTCAGGTGCCCGTAAAAGTTCTGCGAGTGCATGTAAATATCTGCGATGCTCTGGGTTTCCGCCAAAAGAAACTCAGTGACAGCTCTCTGCTTGTAACGCACAGGCGTTACAGACGCCATTTTGAAGGTTACGTATGGCGCCGCTACCTATTGGAACTTCACGTAACTATAGACACTGAAGTGGGAATATTGCACAATCTCCCACAGCAAATTCCGTATTTTTTTTTGAACCGAAATTGGCCGAGTAAACGATGTGTTGCATTACGTAATGAACGTCTCTCGTATTACTATCATTATTATGTTAAAAATATACTAAAATATTATAGTTAGCTGGAGTAGCAACCGCAGAATGAAATCTTCTTGAAGAAATAATGAACAGCCAATCAGTTGCAAAAGGGAATGTTTATTTAAACCTCTCAATCATGGTTACTACGTTTATAAAAACATCATCTTCAGAAGGACATAGTGACAACTGGATTACATGTTCTGGAGAAATTACATTGAAATATAGCCGGAAGGCTTCGTAAAATGTAAAATTTCACCTCCATAATAATTAGAACAGTTTAATAAGTCACGGATGCAAAATACTAACGTGAATTCTTTACAGACGAATGAAGAAACTGGTAGAAGCCGACCTCGGGGAAGATCAGTTTGGATTCCGTAGAAATATGAGAACACGTGAGGCAGTACTGACCCTACGACTTATTTTAGAAGCTAGATTAAGAAAAAGCAAACCTACGTTTCTAGCATTAGTAGACTTAACTTAGAGAAAGCTTTTGACAATGTTGACTGGAATACTCTCTTTCAAATTCTGAAGGTGGCAGGGGTAAAATACAGAGAGCGAAAGGCTATTTACAATTTGTACAGAAACCAGAGGGCAGTTATAAGAGTCGAGGGGCATGAAAGGGAAGCAGTGGTTGGGAAGTGAGTGAGACAGGGTTGTAGCCTCTCCCCGATGTTGTTCAATCTGTATATTGAGCAAGCAGTAAAGGAAACAAAAGAAAAATTCGGAGTAGGCATTAAAATTCATAGAGAAGAAGTAAAAACTTTGAGGTTCGCCGATGACATTGTAATTCTGCCAGAGACAGCAAAAGACTTGGAAGAGCAGTTGAACGGAATGGACAGTGTCTTGAAAGGAGGATGTGAGATGAACATCAACAACAGCAAAACGAGGATAATGGAATGTAGTCGAATTAAGTCGGGTGATGCTGAGGGAATTAGATTAGGAAATGAGACACTTAAAGTAGTAAAGGAGTTTTGCTCTTTGGGGAGCAAAATAACTGATGATGGTCGAAGTAGAGAGGATATAAAATGCAGACTGGCAATGGCAAGGAAAGCGTTTCTGAAGAAGAGAAATTTGTTAACATCGAGTATAGATTTAGGTGTCATGAAGTCGTTTCTGAAAGTATTTGTATGGAGTGTAGCCATGTATGGAAGTGAAACATGGACGATAAATAGTTTGGACAAGAAGAGAATAAAAGCTTTCGAAATGTGGTGCTACAGAAGAATGCTGAAGATTAGATGGGTAGATCACATAATTAATGAGGAGGTATTGAACAGAATTGGGGAGAAGAGGAGTTTGTGGCATAACTTGGCCAGAAGAAGGGATCGGTTGGCAGGACATGTTCTGAGTCATCAAGGGATCACCAATTTAATACTGGAGGGCAGCGTGGAGGGTAAAAATCGTAGAGGGAGACCAAGAGATGAATACACTAAGGAGATTCAGAAGGATGTAGGCTGCAGTAGGTACTGGGAGATGAAGTAGCTTGCACAGGATAGAGTAGCATGGAGAGCTGCATCAAACCAGTCTCAGGGCTGAAGATCACAACAACAACAACAGCAACAGCAACAACAAGAATTAAATCATACCCTTCATGGTGGTTGTCATTTACTATTACCTTGCCACTGTACAACAATAGTGTGCATATTTTAGTTACTATAGAGGTGAAATTTTATATTTTTCGAAGCCTTTCGGCTGTATTTCCACGTACACCTCCACAACACGTAACGATGTTGTTATCATGTCCTTTTAAAGAAGACATTATTATAAACGTTGAAACCAAGGTCAAGGAATTTAACTAAACCTTCCATTTTGCAACTGATTGACTATTATTTCTTCAAGAAAAAAATATTTAACTATCAAATTCGTAGGTACCTGGTGTTCGCTAAAAGTGAGCGTGACTTAAATTTACATTTGGGGGGTTCGGGAAGGGGGGTTGAGTAACATACGATGACCCCAACCCCCTTCCTTGAACAGAATGGGGAGCAGCGCCTGCCGCACTCTTCCTCAATCTGACATTGTGTTTCTCCTGTAACGACGTCGTCGTCGATGGGGTCTTTCCTCCTTCCTTTTTTTTTTTATTTATTCGTGTCAAGTAATTCTCCCAATGCACTCGTGAAGAAACGTTTAGATGGAATCAGTAAATGAAGTACACCATAGCGAGAGTACGCATTGTACCCTCGGTCACTGAATCGTCGTGTAGGAGTTGGAGTGGATGCAGGTAGTGACCGAGTGGAGCCCCGCCAGCAGAGCAGCCGCTGTGTCCTGGGAGCAGAGGCTGCGCGTTGCGCGGGTCAGGGCGCGCCGTGCCCCTGCCGGCCGTACGCACGTTTCACGCGTAAAAGAAGCAGCAGCAGCAGCAGCAGCAGCAGCACAGCACGGCAGCGCGCCGGCCGCTGAACCCCGGAGCGGAGCAACCACCTGCGGCACGCATTGTCAGCCACAGACGGCAGAGGCTGCGCTGCGCGCTCGTAAATCTCGCACCGCGCGCACTCGCTCGCCCGGCCGACACCTTCGCTGTCTGCCCCGTCACCGCTTCTGGGACGCATCTCACACGGCGTGCACGCGTACGAAATGTTAATCCCACGAAAATCACTTTCTGCATCTACATATAGAGATTGAACCTGAACTCCACTCAGAAATTTTCAGAGGTGATAATATGGACCAAAACAACAAAATAATGTCCAGTAAACGTGGAATCTCAAACTCACACTTTAAGAGCTATGAGCACTTGTTCATCTTTGTCACTGTGAAACATACATCTCTTCTACTGCACGCTGATTTCCAAGTTTTGATTGGGAATAAATACGTCTGGCAAATATGGGCTCTGAAATGCATACCTTCAGTGCTATGAGCACTTGTTTGGTAGAAGAGGTGTTTCAGAGGAGCAAAGCCGGAAAAAGTGCTCACAGCTTTTAATGTATGTACTTTAGAGCCCATGTCTACTGGACAATATTTTCTTGTTTTGGTCCATTCTATTACTTCTGAAAGTGTGTCGGTGGAGTACTACCTACCGGTTCACCCTTAATAGTACGCAATCTACCGTGCAGTGCATGGCGCTGAGCATTCGCATCAACGTAAAGCGCCTTTTAGACCACCGATTTTCTTGTCTCAAGTCACTCTACTGCGGTGCTGCTCGTTTTATTCCTGTATCCCGTTGGTCACAAGCAATCATTTCCGTTTACACGTCAGCGTCAAATTGCTTGTGTTGTAAGAGTTGTCTGCTCTGCAGTTTTGCACCAGAATGGGGAAAGCGAGGGTTTGAAGCAGTATCTTCTTTACGAAAAAATTGAAATATAGTAGCACGATGTAGGAGCAAGCAATGATAACAGATGTGCAGACTACAGCGATGAATGAAAATTTTTACCAAGACCGCGATTCGAATCCGAGTGTCCTGCTCAGTAGGCAGAAGCGTCAACTACTACGCCATCTTGGCACATTGGCTTTGCACAACTGGACGGACTAGCCTTGTTTGCCTCCCTCCTCATTCCAATTCCTGTTCACACCTCAGCCTCCTTGGGTATTCCCCCTAAAATCGAAAAGTTGTTAGAGTTTACTGGGAAAACCAAGTGGGCTGACATTTATGGGGAATACAAAGTGAATGGGAATTTCGATTGACGAGGGAGGCGTACTAAGGTACTCAGTGCAGTTGTGCAAAGCCACTGTGCCAGTATGGGGTAGTGGTTAACGCTTCTGCCTACTGAGCTGGGCACTCTGGTTCGAATTCTGCCCTTGGTACAAATTTTCATTCATCACTTTAGCCTGCATATATACATCATAGACGTTTGAGACTTAAAAAGGTCCTTGCTACCATATAGTTCACTTGAATGATAATGCAGTTTGCTCTTGACCGACACAAAATTCATAGTGTCTTTTCTTGACAAAGGTGGCCTGATAGATTCTCCACACCCCTGAAAACTGGAAGAATAGCAAACGTGTAGTCCAAACATGCAAAAAAATCTACGTTTATATAATCGAGAAGACATCTATTTACAAACACATCAAACGATATTTAAAGAGCAATAATTAGCGCCCTTTTACTTTATCCTTTGTATCTGTTTTTCTTCTAAGTGCTAAGTAACATAAAAAAATTGTTTTTCCTCTTAAATGGATATGATTTTTTTACTGTTGCAACCATTTTCGTTTAAAACCTGCAATCTATTATAACGTTCTTACTCATGCGTGAGGTAGGCCTTTTCCTCATCCACGTACCGTTATTGTAAAACGTAAATACCGGTACCTTTTAGCTTTCAGATATTTCGTCTTTCTTGGAGGAGGAGACTAGTAGGAAAAATACCGCGCCCTGGTGTCGCGCAAAGGAAGTGAGCTCGGCTAGCACAGCTTAACGTACGAGGTTAACAGACGACGCCACAGCCTGCTGCGTATTCAGGATTTGAGAACGCCACACTTGGCACAGTCAGCTGTCCACTGACGTCATTGACGCAGTCGCGGCGTGGTAGGTTGCTCATTTACGCATAGGTACGTGACGCGCGTCCCAATGAGTAGTTGATTTTGATCGGAAAGTCGCTTGTATAAAAGACTAAAGTTGCAATTATTTTAAGCATTTCATGCGGGACTATGATGAGCTCGTGGGATTTAGTGCTCCGTGCTTTTGTTGTCCAACCGCATGAACTTGGTAGGAGCTTAGATGAAGATCTGTGCGTGCATAGAAAGTGTAAAGTCGAAGCATACGAAAATAGTAGTAAGTTGGTGCAAATCAGCCTAGCGATTAGTCCGTAAGCTCATTTACTTTACAATCTCCCTGTTAAAGACGAGACCCACGTAATAAAGAAAAAATACACGTAGTGCAATCTGCATTGGAGTTACTATGTTCATCGACTCTTTTACTGTGAACTGGTAACCAAGCAGATATTCGCTTAGTTATTTATACAGGGTGTTACAAAAAGGTACGGCCAAACTTTCAGGAAACATTCCTTACACACAAATAGAGAAAAGATGTTATGTGGACATGTGTCCGGAAACGCTTAATTTCCATGTTAGAGCTCATTTTAGTTTCGTCAGTATGTACTGTGCTTCCCCGATTCAGATGATCAAATTGTAAATTTTCACAATCAACGTGTGTGGGCTGACGAGAATCCGCACGCAATTGTGCAATCACGTCTTCAACACAGATTGTCTGTGAACGTTTAGGCAGGCATTGTTGGTAATGTCTTGATTGGGCCCCATGTTCTTCCACCTACGCTCAATGGAGCACGTTATCATGATTTCATACGGGATACTCTACCTGTGCTGCTAGAACATGTGCCTTTACAAGTACGACACAACATGTGGTTCATGCACGATGGAGCTCCTGCACATTTCAGTCGAAGTGTTCGTACGCTTCTCAACAACAGATTCGGTGACCGATGGGTTGGTAGAGGCGGACCAATTCCATGGCCTCCACGCTCTCCTGACCTCAACCCTCTTGACTTTCATTTATGGGGGCACTTGAAAGCTCTTGTCTACGCAACCCCTGTACCAAATGTGGAGACTCTTCGTGGTCGTATTGTGGACGGCTGTGATACAATACGCCATTCTCCAGGGCTGCATCAGCGCATCAGGGATTCCATGCGACGGAGGGTGGATGCATGTATCCTCGCTAACGGAGGACATTTTGAACATTTCCTGTAACAAAGTGAAGTCACGCTGGTACGTTCTGTTGCTGTGTGTTTCCATTCCATGAATAATGTGATTTGAAGAGAAGTAATAAAATGAGCTCTAACATGAAAAGTAAGCGTTTCCGGACACATGTCCACATAACATATTTTCTTTCTTTGTGTGTGAGGAATGTTTCCTGAAAGTTTGGCCGTACCTTTTTGTAACACCCTGTATGTTTCGAACACTTTTACCATTTATTAGTAAAACAGTGGTAGAACGTTGTAAGTCCATTGTAGATTGCGCTACATGCTTTTTTCCTTGAGTACTTGGATCTCAGCTTTAACTGGAATACTATAAAACAAACCAGCTTCTACACTAATTGCTGGGCTGATTTCTGACTACTCAATATTGTTTTCCTATCCTTCGACTTAACAATACGTACGATAAATGACTAACTAATATTACATAAATTTCATGTACGTAACTGTCGTGAAAGATGAAATAAAGTTCAACTCTTATGGGAACACAATAAATCTCAAACGCACTGTTTACCACAAAATACAGAAACGTTGCCTTCTTGCCTGCCAGAAACAGAAAAGGCCTGCTCCTTGCTCTATTGAGCCCATTTCGGATCCACTGCATTACGTCACATTCACATACTACAGAGAGTGTGTTCAGAGTACTGAAATTGCGCGAGAACAAATTACAAATCGTGCAGATCACCAGCTGCCTTAGCTCAGCCTGAACGCTAGGAGTCCAGGTCACGTGCTGTATCTGCTAAGTATCAACAAAAATATAATCCGTATGTTGTGTGATCATTTTGATCCTACAGCCACTATGAATCAAGACACAAAGAAATTAGACAGCCAGTGCGGCACAAATTTTCAACTTGTCTCATTGATGTAAATTAACGCCCACAGGCAGCTCCTGTCTTTCATTCCTTTGTGTCTTGAAAAATGCACACATCAAAAAAAGTTTTGCACCACCTCGGTTCCGAGAGTTCCTGTACAGAAATATGGAATAGAGATCAACATGAACATCATTTCCACCCTTTTTATTGCTCACGAAAACCATACACTGCATGTTGTACCACCATACAGCGAGACCTTCAGATGTCCCTCTAATACCCAGTAGGACATCCTCTTGCATTGATGCATGCCTATATCCGTCGTGGCATACTATCAACAGGTTCATCAAGGCATTGTTGGTCCAGATTATCCGACTCCTCAACGGCGATTCGGCGTAGATCCCTCAGAGCTGTTGGTAGGTGTTGTGTGATGTCCTTAGGTTAGTTAGGTTTAAGTAGTTCTAAGTTCTAGGGGACTGATGACCATAGATGTTGAGTCCCATAGTGCTCAGAGCCATTTGTTGGTAGGTCACGTCGTCCATAAACAGCCCTTTTCAGTCTATCCCACGGATGTTCGAAAGGGTTCATTTCTGAACATGCTGGCCACTCTAGTCGAGCGATGTCGTTATCCTGAAGGAAGTCATTCACAAGATGTGCGCGATAGGGGCGCGAATTTTCGTCCATGAAGACGAATGCCTCGCCAATAAGCTGCCGATATGGTTGCACTATCGGTCGGATGATGGCATTCATGTATCGTACAGCCCTTACGGCGCCTTCCATGACTACCAGCGGTGTACGTCGGCCCCACATAGTATCACTCCCAAAACAGCAGGGAACCTCCACCTTACTGCACTCGCTGGACGGTGTTCAAATGGTTCAAATGGCTCTGAGCACTATGGGACCTAACATCTATGGTCATCACACACATCCATGCCCGAGGCAGGATTCGAACCTGCGACCGTAGCAGTCGCGTGGCTCCGGACTGAGCGCCTAGAACCGCTGGACGGTGTGTCTAAGATGTTCAGCCTGACCGGGTTGCCTCCAAACACGACTCCGATGATTGTCTGGTTGAAGGCATATGTGACACTCATCGGGGAAAACAACTTGATGCCAATCCTGAGCGGTCCGTTCGGTATGTTATTGCGCCCATTTGTGCCGCGCTGCATGGTGTCGTGGTTACAAAGATGGACCTCGCCATGGACGTCGGGAGTGAAGTTGCGCATCATGTAACCTCAGCAGTTAAGTAGCATAGTGCTCAGAGCCATTTGAACCATTTTTTGGAGATACAAAACTTTTTTTGATGTGTATGTTCTCTCTCCCACAGTGGCGTGAGACATCTACACAGGATGAACATTGATCATCCGACATTAAAGGATTAGTCCTTAAGCTCGTAACACGTCGATCCGCACGGATTTGTCCTTCTCTTAACAGTTTGTTATGCGTGGTTATTTGATTTACCAGAACTGAAGAGATTCGCCTGAAGACAGACTGCAATATGATCGACTGGAAGCAATATGGGTAGTGGTTGTTATTGTTGTTGCTATCATCAGTCGGAAGATTGGTTTGATGCAGCTCTCCTTGCTCACCACCCCATGGAAAACCTTATTGTCTCTGTGTAACTATTCCAACTTACATCCACTCAAACATGCTTACTGTATTCAAGCCCTAGTCTCCCTACTCAGTTTTTATCCCCTACCCTTTTCACGGTTACCCAATTGACAATTCGTTGATAGCTCAGCATCTGTCCTATCAACCGATCCCTTCTTTCAGGTAAGTTGTACCATAAAGCTTTTTTCTCCACATTTCGACCCAATACCTCGTCATTAGTTACTCGATCTGCTCATCTAATCTTCGGTATTCTTCTGTAGCAACACATCTCAACACATTCTCTTCTGTTCCGTTTTTGTCCATGTTTCACTTCAAGCCTATAGTGGAAGCAAATACTTTCAGAAAATACTTGCTAACATTTAAATTTATGTTTGATGTCATCATTTTCCTTTTTCTCAGAAAAGTTTTCCCTCTCAGGTGCCGGTCTATATTTTCCATCCTTTTTACTTCTACCATCTGTTACTTTGCTGACCAAATACGACCAACTACTTTTAGTACCTGATTCAGTCAACTCACTTGAATTAATTTAACTACAATGCATTACCATTGTTTTACGCCATATTTTGTATGAGTTCAGAACTCCAATAATAATCCCCCTGAGCCGTTCGAGACATTCTCAATAACTCTCGAGAAAACAGTCTTTGAAGTTTTCCCAACAATATTTAATTCCCTAAATGAAGACAGATTTTTCGCCGGGTAGAGGAGCTCTTTGATTAGTACGCTAGCTTTCCATGTGGGCGGCCTAGGTTCGATACCTAACCGTCGTCAATTTAAAAAAAAAAAGTGCATTTCCTAGGAGTATTTCCGTAAAGATAAAAAAGTTTAGTTCGTAATCATTTTTAATTAAAAAAATGCTTTATTATTGATATTTTATTTAAAAAATCAGTTCAGAATTTGTATTTGCAATGAAACTGGATATTTTTGTGCGATATGTAATTAGAAACAAGAAGGCGTGCATTTTCATGTATATTACAATTATATACGTGGTGAATTATATATTTAAGTATTCGAATTGAATAGAAAAAAGAAAAAGAATATGACCTAAATGAGACTAAAAAGCGATGACCAGTCTTGAGCGCCACTGATATTTTCTTCTTTTCCATTTTTATATATTTTACACTTCTTGGAAATGATCGTAGAACACACACCTTCATTTAAAAATATAAATCGGTGGGGAATCGAACCGAGGTCGCACAATTGGCAGGCGATCATTATATCACAATGCCACACAGCACTTGCAAACACTGCCTTTGATTTAGGCAATCAAAGGAGCTCGGAAAACTTAAAAGTCTATTTCCTGTAAAAATTCGGGGAGTTGCATCGACTTGTTTTGGGATATCGATATATGAGTATTGAAATTGACACACCATAAAAATTACAAAAATCCGATTGGTGTGTGGTCGTCTTGTTGACTATAACGTCTTCCCAAGACAGTATCCATTCCGCTAACACCGTGAAATGTTTGTCGCCTATGACAGAATTACAGTGTCATCCTCTCACCTTAAAATTTTTGTATCTTCTCTCTGTCCTCTGCCACAGTTTTTCATATTTGAGCATAAGTTTCCTTTACTACTTGTTCTATGCGTAGATGGGATCACATGAGGTGATGCTACAACCTTATAACACTACCTTCTCAATTACCACCACTTTTTCATTATTTTCGAGTCTTATAACTGCAGTCGAATTTATGTACAAGCTGTAGATAACATTTCGTGTTAGTTGCAGTTCGACGTATTCCTTTGGCATATGAAACAAGGCAAAAAATGAGTGCATATCTCGGTACGAGGTCTGATCTCTTATTCTTAAAGTGTCTACGAGACATGTATGACGGATGTAGGATATTGTTGTACAGCTACCCTTTAATCTTACTTTAATCCTCTTAAGCTTTCACAAGAGTTATTCCGATGTGTTGTTATCCTAGGAGCAAACCTCCTTTGATATCCTTCGCCAAGCGTAATAATTGCGAAAGGCCACATGGTCTGGAGCATACTCTACAATAACGCGCCAGCGTCTTGAATGCGATTTTGTTAACATTATGCTCTACACTTTCTCAGAATACTTCTGATACACCTGTATACCGTTCATCGTGTCTACTAAAGATTTCACGTGATTCTTCTATTTTGGGTCGCTTCGTAGCATTCTCTACCTACTTAAAAGGTGTGGCAAGACCAGATGTCGGGTTATTTCTCTTTGTAATGTTGATTATCTTTTAATTATTTATACGTAAAACGAGTACTGTTCATTAAATTCAGGATTCATTACGATGAAGCTAAATACGAATAGACATTTCCAAGCCAAGCGTGTCACCGTACGGAATTTTTCGGAATTCTCGAACACTCTTACACGAAGACAATCGACAGATTCCCCGGAAGTTTCCCAGCATCCTTCCAATGACAGAAACCTATCATTTCCCTTACTTCGAGCTGAGCCTGTCGATCTTATCACTGCATAATTACTTCAAGGAATTTATGTAATACAACTGAATCCCGTTATGTCAAGACGCACTCTGCCGGCCGTGGTGGCCGAGAGTTTCTAGGCGCTTCAGTCCGGAACCGCGCAACTGCTCCGGTCGCAGGTTCGAATCCTGCTTCGGGCAGGGATGTGTGTGATGTCCTTAGGTTAGTTAGGTTTAAGTAGTTCTAAGTTCTAGGGGACTGATGACCTCAGATGTTAAGTCCCATAGTGCTCAGAGCCATTTGAACCGCAAAATTTTGTACATGGCTGCACGTTCAGAGACCGTGATTGGTTACAATTGAAAGAAAACAGCGCTCGGTCACTATTTTTAACGAATTAACAGGATTTAAAGACTGCTTGGAGTGTCTTCCTCAGAATTTAAATCAAAGAATGGTCTATAACATGGTCACAGAATTATGACTATAAACATTTGATACAGAATATAAGTACGGAATCTTTGATTTAAATTCTGAGAAAGACACTCCTAGCAGTGTTGAAACCCGGTTAATTCGTTAAAAATAGTGACCGAGGGCTGTTTTCTTTCAATTGTAACCATCTGAACCATTTGAACACGCACTCTTATCTGCCCATTAATGTGCTTTCTAATTTTGCAGCCTTACAGTTTACTACGTTGAGCACTACTTGTCAGTCTTCGCACCACCCTTCTGTTTGGTTGCTACAATTTCTGTAGGGAAGTCTCTTTTTCATCCACGGCACACACACACACACACACACACACACACACACACACTCGCGTACAGACTACAGGGGGGGGGGGAAGAAGAGAGAGAGAGAGAGAGAGAGAGAGAGAGAGAGAGAGACCACGTCGTTAACCAAACGGTCAAAGAGGTGCTGAGGGAGCTTGGCATCTTCAGCAGTTAAGACGAGGTAGGGACTCCAAAGCATCGTGTAACGAAAACATCAGTCACGATGGGAACTATGACATAAAGAATAGAAACTGCCAAAGTGCAAAGATCACTCGATGGATCCTTAATTAAATCTTTTTGTCTAGGTGAACTAATTACTGTGGTGATTTCGTCCTCACTTCCCCACGCACTTCTAATGATAAGAGATTTGTGAGTGAAGATGTGTGTCGCAAAAAACGTGTTACGGAAGACGCACCAGAATTTTTAAAAGTCAGCCCATAGGATATCTACAAAATGGTGCTGTAATTTTTGATGTGCGCGAGCATTCGCCACTCTGGTGAAACAATGGACGCGCTGGCGAGCGCAAGCTGTGCTGCGCAGGCGGCGGTTCCCTCTAGCGAGCGTGGGAGGAACGACGCGCTCACAGTCCAGCCGGCCGAGGACGGCGTCTACAAAACGACGAAAGCGGCAGGAGAGAATCAGCATGCACGGCGACGTGTTGTAGACAGCTGGTGTAATGAGCAACGCGAAACATTGAGCATAAAGGGATTACCGATTATTACAAGTTCCTCTGGAGACATTTTTGTGTCACTTTGGAAATAGACAGCGACTACTAGGACGCCTCTGATTTAAAGTCTTAACGAAAGCTTCCGTCTCCATCGTAAACATTGAGGTGACAAAAGTCATGGGACAGCGATGTGCACATATACAGATGGCGGTAGTATCACGCACACATGGCATAAAATGGGAGTGCAGAGCTGTCATTTGTACTTAGGTGATTCATGGGAAAAGGTTACCGACGTGGTTATGGATGGACGACAGGAATTAATACTCTTTGAAACCGGAATGGTAGTTGGAGCTAAAAGCACGGGACATTCCATTTCCGAAACCGTTACGGAATTTAATGTTCCAAGATCAACAGTGTGGAGCGTTTGCCCAGAATATCACATTTCGGGCATTACCTCTCACCACGGACAACGCAGTGGCCGACGGCCTTCACTTACCGACCGAGAGCAGTGGCGTTTGCGTAGAGTTTTCAGGTTGTCAGGGACAACACACTGCGTGAAATAACCGCAGAAATCTATGTGGGACGAACGGCAAAGGTATCCGTTAGGACACTACGGCGAAATTTGGAGTTAATCGGCTGTGGCACCAGACGACCGACGCGAGTGCAGCACAACATAGCCTGCTGCTCCTCTCCTGGGCTGGTGACCATATCAGTTGGACCCTAGACTACTGGAAAACCGTGACCTGGTTAGACGAGTCCCGATTTCAGTTTGTAAGAGCTGATGGTAGGGTTAGAATGTGGCACAGACCACATGAGGCCATGGACCAAAATTGTCAACAAGGCACTGGCAAGCTGGTGGTGGCTCCACAATGGTGTGGACTGTGTTGACATGGAATGGACTGTGTCCTCTAGTCCAACTGCACCGATCAGACTGGAGATGGTTATCTTTGGCTACTCGTAGACCATTTGCAGCCATTCAGTAACAACAATGGAATTTTTATGGATGACAATGTGCGATGTCACCGGGCCACAGTTTTTCTGCACGATTCGAGCGTCCGACATGGATCCCATAGAACATTTATGGAACATAAGCCAGAGGTCATTTCGCTCAAAAATCCTGCACCGTCAACAGTTTTTCAATTACGGGCATCTGTACAGGCAGCATGGCTCAATACTGCTGCAGGGGACTTCCAACGACTTGTTGAGTCAAAGCCATGTCGGGGAAAAGGAGGTTCGACAGGATATTAGGAGATAATCCCTGATTTTTGTCACCTGAGTGTAGCATGGTGTGACTACTGTCAAGGGGAACCTCAGACCTCCGTACAAGTAACTTCACACTGACGACTGCCAGCAGTAGTGCGCCCAGATGAACGATACAAGTATTGCAACAACCCGAACGACGCTACTGCTAAAGGTATGAGAAGCCGAGGAGGGAAAATGCATTTAATGAAATAGTTACAAACAGACTGGTTGCTGTACTAATAGTTCAGTTACGTACAGAGTCCTCGCTTTTGTAAGTTTAGACTATCCCGCTGGAGATGCTGATAATACAGCAGGTATTCCTGATAGCTGAATTCCATGTGGTAGAAAAAACCAAAATTCATTTCCCATGCGTGTTCAAAGGATACTCCGTGCAAAGTTGCGCAGTGTTAAGACATTGGACTCACATTCGGGAGAACATCGGTTCAAAACCCCGTCCAGTCATCCAGGTTTAAGTTACGGGTGTTTTACCTAAAGCATTTTGGGCAAACGAAGGGACGATTCTTTGAAACGTATGTGACGAATTTCTTCCCACTCCTTATACCAAGTCTGGCTTGCGATCAGTCTCTAATGCCCCTGTGGTTGACGGGAAGTTCAGCTCTAACCTTGCTTCCGTTTCTTACAGGGTGCGTGCCACATGTGTGTAGGAGACACATATACGTCTTTATAATCCCCACTGGGCCTTCCCAGGCAGAGGGTAACATTTCCTAGCTACATTGCAAATACACGAAACTTTGAAATGACTGCACACCGTAAATGAATCAGTTTCTGCTCCGGAGCAGACATTCATATGTTTCATTCACGCATATAAATTAAGAGACAATTTTTCTATAGCTGTACCTCAAAACTGCACAAGCTTTTCTCAAACATTTCTTTAATTTGTGAAGTTTGCCACTAAGAACGCATTTAGATGTCATATTATCCTGTAATACATCATTGGCTACGACCGTATGTGTTCAGGCTCGACTGGTAGTATCAAACAAACTTTATTTGTGGATTCTAGTATGTGCACTTCCCGCAAAGGGCCCGAAATATTCCGTTACTTGATCCTCCGCTGTTTTAATAGTATACTTAGTCTTGCTCTCTAAGTTCATATAATAAACTAATCTAATTCTTGTTACGATGGATTTCTGACCAATAGTGTGGCGCGAAAGAAAAAAAAAAGTTGGACATACTATCTGGCTATCAGATCTCATAATAAAGCCACGTTGCAATATAGTAAAACCTACATTATGTATTTTAGCTTCACATCTACATCTACATGACTGCTCTGCAATTCACATTTTAAGTGCTTGGCAGATGGTTCATCGAACCACAATCATACTATCTCTCTACCATTCCACTCCCGAATAGCGCGAGGGAAGAACGAACACCTAAACCTTTCTGTTCGAGCTCTGATTTCTCTTATTTTATTCAGATGATCATTCCTACCTATGTAGGTTGGGCTCAACAAAATATTTTCGCATTCGGAAGAGAAAGTTGGTGACTGAAATTTCGTAAATAGATCTCGCCGCGACGAAAAACGTCTTTGCTGTAATGACTTCTATCCCAATTCGCGTATCATATCTGCCACATTCTCTCCCCTACTACGTGATAATACAAAACGAGCTGCCCTTTTATGCTCCCTTTCGATGTCCTCCGTCAATCCCACCTGGTAAAGATCCCACACCGCGCAGCAATATTCTAACAGAGGACGAACGAGTGTAGTGTAAGCTGTCTCTTTAGTGGACTTGTTGCATCTTCTAAGTGTCCTGCCAATGAAACGCAACCTTTGGCTCGCCTTCCCCACAATATTATCTATGTAGTCTTTCCAACTGAAGTTGTTCGTAATTTTTACACCCAGGTACTTAGTTGAATTGACAGCCTTGAGAATTGTACTATTTATCGAGTATTCGAATTCCAACGGATTTCTTTTGGAACTCATGTGGATCACCTCACACGTTTCGTTATTTAGCGTCAACTGCCACCTGCCACACCATACAGCAATCTTTTCTAAATCGCTTTGCAACTGATACTGGTCTTCGGATGACCTTACTAGACGGTAAATTACAGCATCATCTGCGAACAACCTAAGAGAACTGCTCAGATTGTCACCCAGGTCATTTATATAGATCAGAAACAGCAGAGGTCCCAGGACGCTTCCCTGGGGAACGCCTGATATCACTTCAATTTTACTCGATGATTTGCCGTCTATTACTACGAACTACGACCTTCCTGACAGGAAATCACGAATCCAGTCGCACAACTGAGACGATACCCCATAGACCCGCAGCATGATTAGAAGTCGCTTGTGAGGAACGGTGTCAAAAGCTTTCCGGAAATCTAGAAATACGGAATCAACTTGAGATCCCCTGTCGATAGCGGCCATTATTTCGTGCGAATAAAGAGCAAGCTGCGTTGCACAAGAACGGTGTTTTCTGAAACCATGCTGATTACGTATCAAATAGATCGTTCCCTTCGAGGTGATTCATAATGTTTGAATACAGTATGTGCTCCAAAACCCTACTGCAAACCGACGTCAATGATATAGGTCTGTAGTTCGATGGATTACTCCTACTACCCTTCTTAAACACTGGTGCGACCTGCGCAATTTTCCAGTCTGTAGGTACAGATCTATCGGTGAGCGAGCGGTTGTATATGAGTGCTAAGTAGGGAGCTATTGTATCAGCGTAATCTGAAAGGAACCTAATCGGTATACAATCTGGACCTGAAGACTTGCCCGTATCAAGCGATTTGAGTTGCTTCGCAACCCCTAAGGTATCTACTTCTAAGAAACTCATGCTGGCAGCTGTTCGTGTTTCAAATTCTGGGATATTCCATTCGTCTTCCCTGGTGAAGGAATTTCGGAAAACTGCGTTCAATAACTCCGCTTTAGCGGCACAGTCGTCGGTAACAGTACCATCGGCACTGCGCAGCGAAGGTATTGACTGCGTCTTGCCGCTTATGTACTTTACATACGACCAGAATTTCTTCGGATTTTCTACCAAATTTCGAGACAATGTTTCGTTGTTAAACCTATTAACCCTCTATTGCCCAAATTATTATTTCCTGTAGAAAAAAATATTTATATGCACAGAATGTTAGAGAATAATGTATTTAACACATATCAGGTGAATTTTTGTTTTTGAAAAAAATTATTTTTTAAAAATAGTTCTGTGACTCTGAGGTCACAGTGGGCAGTTACATTGTTTGTGTATAAAGCAGCCATATTGTAACACTCAAGTCACACTGGTCAAGAAAGAAATAACGATCCTAATGCGAAATATAACGATAAAATTTGACGTGACTTCAGAGTCACGGTGGGCAGTAGAGGGTTAAAGGCATCTCGCATTGAAGTCCGTGCCAAATTTCGCGCGTCTGTAAATTTTAGCCAATCTTCGGAATTTCGCGTTCTTCTGAAATTCGCATGCTTTTTCCGTTGCCTCTGCAACAGAGTTCGGACCTGTTTTGTGTACCACGGGGGATCAGTTCCATCTCTTACCAATTTATGAGGTATGAATCTCTCAATTGCTGTTGCTAGTATATATTTGAATTTGAGCCACATCTCGTCTACATTTGGATACTCAGTTCGGAAGGAATGGAGATTGTCTCTTAGGAAGGCTTCTAGTGACACTTTATCCGCTTTTTTAAATAAAATTATTTTGCGTTTGTTTCTGGTGGATTTGGAAGAAACGGTATGGAGCCTAGCTACAACGACCTTGTGATCACTAATCCCTGTATCAGTCACGATGCTCTCTATCAGCTCTGGATTGTTTGTGGCTAAGAGGTCAAGTGTGTTTTCGCAACCATTTACATTTCGCGTGGGTTCGTGGACTAACTGCTCGAAATAATTTTCGAAGAAAGCATTTAGGACAATCTCGGAAGATGTTTTCTGTCTACCACCGGTTTTGAACAAGTATTTTTGCCAACATATCGAGGGAAGGTTGAAGTCCCCACCAACTATAACCGTATGAATGGGGTATTTATTTGTTACGAGACTCAAATTTTCTCTGAACTGTTCAGCAACTATATCATCGGAGTCTGGGGGTCGGTAGAAGGAGCCAATTATTAACTTAGTTCGGCTGTTAAGTATAACCTCCACCCATACCAATTCGCACGGAGTATCTACTTCGACTTCACTACAAGATAAACCACTACTGACAGACACAAACACTCCACCACCAATTCTGCCTAATCTATATTTCCTGAACACCGTCTGAGACTTCGTAAAAATTTCTGCAGAACTTATTTCAGGCTTTAGCCAGCTTTCTGTACCTATAACGATTTCAGCTTCTGTGCTTTCTATTAGCGCTTGCAGCTCAGGGAGTTTCCCAGCATAACTGCAACAATTTACAACTACAATTCCGACTGTTCCTTGATCCAAGCACGTCCAGTATTTGCCATGCACCCTTTGAGATTGCAGCCCACTCCGTACATTCCCGAGGCCTTCTAACCTAAAGAAACCGCCCAGTCCACGCCACACAGCCTCACCTCTCGTATGGAATTATCGTATGGGGCAAATCCTGGTGCACAAGCAAAGGTCGTATGGAAGTAAATACTATATTCAGGACAGTTAGAGGCATTGCAAGCACAAAATCATGTTGCCTATTTTTCGAGTTATTCGAGATGTAAGCATATTAACTTTGTATTCCCTTCAAAACAACGCTCCAGTCCATTCAATGAAAGGCAAGTAGTCTCCACCGTTTTCATCGCAGTGCTGGAAGCCATATAGACAAAGAATACACTGTATTCACGTGGCAAAATAGCTTCGAGCGTACCAGGATGTAGCTCTACAATATACCGATTGGTTATAATTAAACTTTCCCTATTCAACACGATATAACACGGAAGCTAACTACCGTACGAGGATCAAACTTGGTAGCGTTAATCTCAAGGACATGGGGAAGAGAAATAAGGCAGAATCAATCCAATTGAAGCACTTTCAATGCGCTGCTACGGTACATCATACCATTACATACCGGTGCCGTTACTGCTACAAAAGGGGATCAGTATGGCGCCCATCAGTGTCCAGAAGAGTCTGAAAGCGCAGAATTGCATTCTGCACAGCAGAAAGAAGCATGCCCATAGATATGCTGTCTGTCTGTCTTGATATGCTGCTCTTCAGATCAGCACATGTATGAATGTTCCCCTGGTAAACCCTGTCCTTCAGGTAGCCCCACAACCAGAAATCACAGGGAGTGAGCTCAGGTGGTGGTACCTACCAAACATTTGGAAACGATCGGTGATGTGCGGTGCGGTCCCATCTTGCATGAAAACTGTCGAGTTCAATGCGTCCCTCTCCTGTAGGGAGGGTATGACATGCTGGCGAACCATATTGCAGGGGCACTGGCCAGTCACACTGCACATCTTTGGTCCTTGAGTGCCAACCCGTTGAAAAACGAATGGGCCAGTAATGAATGTAGCCGTGACCATACAGTGAGACTTCATACACAGTGTTCGGAGGTGAAGATGCCAACACTCGGCAATTCTGTGTGTTCACCTCACCCGTCAGAGAAAAATGAGCCGTCGTCAGTTCTTGCGAGAAAGTGGAGAGCGAAGTCAACACGTCGTTGTACGTCCTGTGCATCAAGCTGCTGCACGATATGGATCTCGTACAGATACCATTTTAGAATGGTTCGAAGCACCTTTCATACAGTGGACCACGGGATGTTCAACTGTCGTGATACAGAACACACACTGCCTGATTGGGAACTGCGCGCATAGTTGTCTGCCGTAGCAACGGCGATTTCATCAGCCACGTGTGGTGCAACCGGAGCGACACCCAGTTCTCCAGTTGATTCGAACTTTATCATGCCGTGCACAACAGGTGAAGAAAGAGGACCCTTCCGTAATCCTTTCAGCCGGAGATATTATCTAAGTGCAGCTGCAGTATTACTGTTGTTTTGATAACAGAGCTTCAACAATAATACCCTGCTCCTTTTGTCCAGGCTTATGTTGACACGTCAACAAGAGCACTGCGACTGCTAAGGTGTGTGAGACTGTGAATCTCGATGACTGATCACGGCACCTGGTGGCCATAGTTTGAACTGGACGGTGGTGATGTAATGCATGGAAATCATGCACACCATACTCTTGAGATTAATGCTAGCAAATTTGATACTCGTACGGTAATTAGTTACTGTGTTATAACGTGTTAAATAGAAAAAAGTTTAATTATAACCAACCGATACATCGCCGCTAACTGGGAGTGCCTTGCCCTTTGAGGTGTACTTGCTGCACATGTAGGTCAACAAGTGTGTGTGTATACAGTCGATATTTGATGATTCATCGTAGATTAAAGATTTTTCACTTGTTTTCTAAGTGTAGTTTGTCATGTTTTATTCAACAGTGCTGTAAAATTGACATCAATTTCAAGGACTAGAGACAGTTATCAGTAATATATTGCATTATGTTGGACTCGAGTGGGCGCCTCGATGGAGATCAGTTTCGATTTCTAAGGTCCTCACTGTCGGAGGGATATTTGATTACTTTCTCTTAACAATCTATTACACTGCGGGTGCTTGCACGTTGTTCAGCAATCGTCAATACGCAGAAAAGCGGATTCGATTTGGAAAGAAGTTCTCACTTACGTAAAGCAGCACTGATGCAATTATCAACTTTACAGATGCTTCTTCTAAGTTAACAAATATTGTAATACAGTGTGTGGTGACCCTAAGCGCCGGCCGGGGTGGCCGAGCGGTTCTAGGCGGTACAGTCTGGAACCACGCCACCGCTACGGTCGCAGGTTCGAATCCTGCCTCGAGCATGGATTTGTGTGATGTCCTTTGATGACTGATGACCTCAGAAGTTAAGACCCATAGTGCTCAGAGCCATTTGACCGTAAGCTAACGTTATAAACTGTATCAGTGAATCATTGTTTCATGCTATAACTGAAGGAGATAAACAAATATGGTAGCAGAAGGGGACGGGACCGGTTCGAGGGAACATCGTACAATATTAAACTATAATAAAACAATTCTCTGAACTTATAAAATAAAGGATTAGGGGAAAATATGCGTAAGGAAAAACTCACGAGATACTTCAGGTAAGTACGTAAATTTTGAAATCCGTGTCGAAATGTAAAGAAAAATGCGACTGGCGAAATAGTGAACTGGGCGACTCCTTTTTCGCCACACCCCGGTCTCAGGGTTTGTGGCGACTGTGAACACGTGGTGCATATTAGGTGTGCGCTGAGTTCTTGCCGACACGGTACCGCCAGGAGAGCGTCGACCCTGTTAAGCAGAGGCGAGAGGCGGGCAAGAACTGTGCCGTGAAGAGCTTCTTTGTCGGCGCCCATTCTGCTCGGAGCGCAGCACAAGGCGGCCGCACACTGCACAGCCCGGCGGTTGCATAACTGCAACGAGCGGCGAAGCAGCGTGGCGGTGGTCCTTCAGGATGCCTCCTCCTGCTCATACTGACCCCCTCCCCCCCTACTCCTGCCAACAACCACTGTATGAGCCGCGCCTCTCCTTCGGTCGACACTGTCCTCGAAAACTGCCTGCGTATTTTCTGTTCTCGACGTTGTGCCCACAAACCAAAGAAACTTGTACATCTGACAAAAGGGAAGAATGGAAACTGCTAATAAACTTAGGATGTGTGAAGCATATAGCTTCTTTGCAGGTGTCAAAGGTACTTCACTTATTGGCGTGTACAAAATACGAATCACTAACAAACTAAAGGTGAGTAGCACCTTTAATATTACTGAAATACTACACTGAAGCGCAAAGAAACCGGTATAGGCATGCGCATTACAGGGTCCCCATACGCTTTCTTCGCGGATGAGGTTACAACAGCTTTGAAATCCTAAGTCAAGAAGAAAAACACTGAATTTTTCCAATCTGGTTTTGATGCCTGGGTTTAACGATGGCGCAAGTATACAAAAATACATGGGGACTTTGTTGAACGATGGTATTGTGCAGAGGGCTGTTCAGGCCCTAATTCTCAGGAGACATTAATTTTTAAACCACCTACTTTTTAGTCTCACACCTTAGGGGTACCAGAAGCAAGAGCACTTAGTGACTGTGGTGTGCCTTTGTACAGAAGGAGTGTAGCGATTTACTGAACGTTGAGCAAAGGCAGAGGCATAAACGAAAGTTAAGATCGATTTAAAAAGAATGCATCCAGTTTGTTGTATCAGTTTGTTATTGAGACGCCAAATAAAACAGTGATGGGAAAAACGTGAAGGCCATTTCATTTAGAGGAAAGTTTGAAGCAAGGTTTTTCTGGGATGTAAAAGTACTGCCTTTTGCCTCGCAAAAAAAATCTTAGTCTGTATGACCATTCAGCAATTAACACTTCTGTGTTTTGCAGAGGGTTCATACTACCACTTTGACTGTTTCTCTACCGTTCCACGTAGGAAAAATGAGCATCTAAATCTTTCTGGGCGAGCTCTGATTTCACTTATTTTATTAAGGTAGTCCTTTCTCCGAATGTAGATGAGCGTCGACAAAATATTATGGCACCGGAAGGAGAAAATTGAAGACTGAAATTTCGTGAAAATATCTCGTTGCAACGAAAAAGACTTTGTCTTAATAATTGTCACCCAAAACTCGCTTATCGCCCAGTAAGTGGTGAACAGTACGGAACTATTCTGGGGCCGGCCGTGGTGGCTGAGCAGTTCTAGGTGCTTCAGTCCGGAACCGCGCGACTGCTACGGTCGCAGGTTCGAATCCTGCCTCGAGCATGGATGTGTGTGATGTCCTTAGGTTGGTTAGGTTTAAGTAGTTCTAAGTTCTAGGGGACTGATGACCTCAGATGTTAAGTCCCATAGTACTCAGAGCCATTTCAACCATTTTTTTGAACTATTCTGGACCAGCCGTGTGATAACACTGCAAGTCCGTCAGAACATGCTTCTTCTTCTTCATTCATTGGTTTATTTCCAGTAATCAATACCTGTAACATTTTCCGTTGCAACATTCACTGTTCTTTACGTCTGTCATTCGTTTACACTTATTCACATTTATTAAAGTTTTTACTCCAGATATGGCATATACGAAATATGACGATTCGATCCTTTCTCGATTTAATATGATCGTGCAGAAGTTTTAGCTTCCTATTCGTCCTTTTGATTTTCTTAGACGTTTCATTCTGTGGAAGTAATGTCTAGAAGACACAGCTTTAGTACGTATTGTCACTCCTGTTTATTTGTAGCTCCTTAAAATCGGTACTTACAACGTACCTACTTCTGTACGTTTTAATGGCTGGCTCTGAGCACTATGGGACTTAACATCTATGGTCACCAGTCCCCTAGAACTTAGAACTAATTAAACCTAACTAACCTAAGGACATCACACAACACCCAGTCATCACGAGGCAGAGAAAATCCCTGACCCCGCCGGGAATCGAACCCGGGAACCCGGGCGCGGGAAGCGAGAACGCTACCGCACGACCACGAGCTGCGGACGTACGTTTTAAATGGTGATATTTTAGCAAAGATCAGTAACTTTGATGATTTCATTCACTGTTATCCAGATGTAAATAAGGTGAACGTACTTTATTACTCTTCGGTTTATTAAGGCAGTGTGGTAATCTTAAATTCTATATAATGCCGATTTCTTGAGGTACTGAAGTTTCGTCCTCCATGTCTGTTTATTCAGCACATTTGATGGAGTAATGCTGATATAAAGGGAGGTTATAATTAAATTTTCGCTGCTTAAGAGGGCCGCCGTGAAAAACGAGTGGCCATAGGACCATGAAACTTTACGAAAATAGTTGCAAGGACATGCAGAAAAGAAATAACGAATAACCCATTGAAATAAAGACAGTTTAATTTCCACAGAAGAGAGGTAACATCTGTCAATTGCGCACCATGTTTACTTGCAGTTAGCAAACGTTGCTCAGAGTGGCGACCATCTGCATCGACGGCAGCATGGAACCGCACAGATACCATTTCACAATTGATGTACATATGTAGACTAAAGCGACGAATGAAAATTTATACCAAGGCCATGATTTAAATTTTCATTCGCCGCTTCAGTCTGCATATGTACATCACAGATGTTTGAGACTTGAAGAGATCTCCGGAACCTTATAATTTCACTTCATTTCACAATTATTCGCAGCACTGAAATGTTCAGCAGTCGTGCCACAACTGCTGCACTGCTCGGAGATCAAGCATTGCCAGCATTCTCAGCCACGGCAACAGTAACGTCAACAATTTGTGGCGAAGTTGGCCGGCGGCCTGTCCCAGGTGCAGTTCGCAAATCGCAAGTTAATTTGAACTTCCGGATCATGTTCTTCAACCCCAATGCGGATAGAGGGCCTCTCCATATTCCTTTAATGCGCCGATACTCGCGAAGAACAGTAGCACTACTGCCGTTGTTTTGATAAAGCAGCTTACAAGTAAAGTCCTGCTCACTTTGTCTGCAACTGTGATGCACGCAGGTGATTAAGCTCGAACATCACGTTGCCGTACCAGTGTCGTCGCCTAATGGAAAGTCATGATACTAGCACTACTAACGACGCAAATCCTACAAGCAGTCAGTCTGAACAATATTTCTATAAAGTTGGGTACCCATGCGGTAAAAAGTTTCCTCTTTACGCTGTCTCAAGTAGCGAAAGTTTGATTATAAACACCCTGTATTGTACTCCTTATTGAGCATAAATAACGGTGGCATTTAATCTCTCTATTATGTTAGCGAATGTAGGCAATCTGCAACGCCCGGTTTTGCGGTGCCTTAGTATGGCTGCTGCTGACACTTTTAGGTTCGTCGAAAGGCTGTGCTAGAGAACATTTTAGTTGAAGCATTCGGGATCTAGTGCGTCCGAGATGCCGATTAAGCTCATAGTTGTAGGCAATTCAGCTGTACTGTGAGGACATGTGAACGATAAAATGCCACGGAGAGAATTTAACGCCTACCAACACGCCACTGAGCAAAGCGAAAAAATGTCACTTGACGCAGGAGAATCGGTCTAGATCTCGCACTGACAGTGTCGTGCCGCTGAGGGGAATGTTGTGCAGGAAGTACTGAAACGTCATTTCCCGGCCAGGATGTCCGGGTCCCGCGGCGCTCTCCTTACAAGCAAGGCAAGCGCCATCGCTTTGCCTCACTAATTTCACCAGCCAATCGAAATAAAATTAATAATAAAAGGCGTTTCTGGAAACATTTTTTGCAGCCCAAAAGAGTTGCATTCTTTCTCTGCCCGCCGCCGTCCTGCTTCTGCTCACCATGAAAGTCCTTAAAGTTGATAGTCCGTGATTGGTGGGAGATGTCTTCGTGATTCAGTCCATTGCTCTTTAGGTCTTCCCTTTCCTCTTTCAACCATTTACTGGAGGCTTTAGGTCTAGTGTCTAGTATAACTAAAATGGACTTGTTAATCAGGTTGCGTCCATCCTGAAGAGATGTCCGTAGGATTTTAGTCATTTTCTTATTCAATCCACCAGCAGTTCATTATCACTGGATAGCTCTTGTCATCCTCGATGTCTTGACTTAGGACCCATTATATTCCGAAGGATGTTGCGCTCAAAAACCTCGACTTCTCTCAGTCCAGCCTTTCCCATCATTGAGGCATTCGATTTCGTACGGACATTTGCTTTTGATAGCTGTGTTAAAGTGCCCAAGGTTAGCTCTTAATGACACTTTGTCTTTTATAGCACATGCGTGAATGGAAATCAACGGCTAGCTTCTCTTCTGCTGTACCTGAAACTTTCTATCTTGCCGTACTGCTGTTATTAAGTGATAGGGCGCTGTTCGGATGTTGGTATGTTCTCTGGAAAGAAATTTGGCGGCCAGCTTTTCTGTTTGTTCATTCAGCGTGTTTATCTGTTCCACAGCTGTTTTTGTGTTTCTTGACAATATGACCATTTTTGTGTACTGTGTCTTTCCAGGCTAATTCCTTTTCTCTTCCTCGGATGGCAATCTCTAAGAGGCAGTCTAAGACAATTTGGAACGTCCATGATTCAGTAGGACTCAAATTTTAAATAAAAATTCTTTGTCCTACGAATCTTACTTTTGAATGTTTGTGTTGAGCGTTTGCTTGATAATTTCTACTGTTTCTGGGTCCACTCGACATTCTATTAATGTCAAATAGTACTTCCCCATCGACAGAGTCATAGGGTTTCTTGAAGTCGACGAAGGCAACGACCACATTTGTGGACGTGTAATTTTCCATTACTCGTGACAAAGTCCACATCATCTCGACGCAAGATCTTCCTTTTCTGATACCCAGCTTAATGTTGGCCAATTGGGTGATCTATTTGCTCCACCAACCTTCCCTGATATTATCCACTAAGTCATTTATATGTATTTTACGCCTGAAGATTTCTGTGTTCTGTTTGATAGAAACTCTTCAATCCAATCACACACCTGGTCTGATATTCCGTACGTTCGTATTTTGTTTGTTAGGTGGCACTGGGGAAATGTACTGAATGCCTTCCCTACGTTAATGAAGACTGCGTCAACGCGGTCACTGGTTTGTAGATATTATTCCAGTTTTCCAAAACTCTCAACTTAGGACATTTACGGGGATTTGTCCTCCATTTCTCAACAATTCCGCTGTAATAGAGTCTTTCCTGGTGGCTTGTTTGTTCTCCAATTCCGCGGAACTGGAGGGACTCCTATAACAAAGTTCATCGGTGAGAAACCTACACCAACACTCAAATAATGCGATTCTATAGTATTTCGACTTACCACTGACAAAAGTAGCCATACCGTGTTAAATAAAGCATTCTGCACAGTAGGTGGTCCTGAGCTGTGACAGAATCGAAACAACGAAACTATGCATCTTACAGAGTTCCTCGCAGAGTATTTATTAATGGTAAATCGGAAACATGGAGTTCATAATTGAGAAAAAATGCAGCTTAGAGTTTAGCGTCGAGAGAGAGAGAGAGAGAGAGAGAGAGAGAGAGAGAGAGAGAGAGAGAGAGTGAGACGACAGCGACATAGGTTTTCACGGCCGGTATTAAGTGAAGAATGAGAGCAACGTAAGAAGAAGATAAGCAGAAGGCAACGAACACTTTAATCTGGAATAAATGTGTAAGAAAGCTCTTACGCTCGTAACGGGCTAGAAATACGCTTCATTATCACGTGAAACATGGACCAGCTATCGCGATTAATACTTACAGTGACTTACTCGAAGTCTGTTTCTTGAATACTCGCATCGTTTATTGCTATCTTCGTCCTCGTGCTAGAAGTCCTTAATAGTAGCGACGTTAACAGTACTTCAAACCACGTATCGGCCACGTGAACCGTGTCTCTATGGAGACAGTACAGTGTCTTGTTGTGTTTAGTTATGAACAACAGAGATGCTACTTAGGTATTCGGCGCAGATGGAGACTGGAGTGGTAACATAAACTTTTCAGAATCGCTTTTATTCTCCTCCGTACAAGAGGAACGAAAATGATTAAGCAATAGAGGCATATTGTGTATACTGAAGGAAGTATTGTGCTGACAAAAAGACCGACATATATGCAGCAACACCAAAACAAATTGTTTCATTCTTATTCGTTTCGAATGGTTAAATGAACTTGAAGAAAAAGAATTTCATGTTGATATAGATGTTAGGCGCACCACTTGCCTATCTCATGTTCTAGTTGGTTTGTACATAATAACTATGTGCCCAGCTTGGACTTCAACGGGTACCTTTAATCGTTCGTAGGTAATACTCTCACCGCAGTGCCATGTAGACACATCAATATTGACAATCTCAAATTAGTTGTTACCTCTCTACCACTTTCCAAACTTAGATAATCTCTCCTGCATACGTTGCTTGGACTACCATGCCTGAAACGAAGGAAGTTCGGGAAATAGGCGGGTGGTACTAGTAGAACTGAAGCTGTGATCATGCCTGGATAGCTGAGTCGTTATAAGGATTGTTTTCGGAAGACACGACTCTGGGGTAGAGCAGTAATCTCTCAGAAAGTTTCGTAACGGCTCTTCTGCTGCCACGCTGACAGCCGTCATTACGTTACGCGAGCGTTAGTTGCTACGTCAGTACTCGTCCAATGACCTTCTTTCGCCGGAAGCGAAATCAGTGGTGAATACATTTTCAGTAAGTAATTTTGCCGTAAGTCTGCTATCCGCTTCCATGTAAAGGACGGTACACACACTAAGTTTGTCATATGTCCCTTTAACTGCGCAGGCTAAACGGGTCAAAAACTGCCGCAGTATTTCTGCTTCTAAGCGATGCAATGCCTGATAAAAGCAATGAAACTCCCGGAAGAGGACAAGGAAACGAAATGGAAACTTCACGGGTTGAGAGGGTATATGTTGAACCAACTCTGGTCTGGATGCATGTACCCATTCGGTCGGTTGGGAAAAATGTCGTGAAGCTGTTGTGCCTCTCCTGGGGCAAAGTACACGACGACTGTTGTTAACTGGTCCCTGGTATTCCGAATACCGGCACTGGGAGAGAATAGACGTGCGAACTGGTCCCGCACATGTTCTGTCAGGGAGAGATTGGGGATCTTGCTGGCCACAGGGGTAACTCAGCATTGCGCAGACAGTTTATAGAGACGCGTGCCATGTGTGGGAGAGCACTGTCCTGTTGAAAAATGGCACCACGATACTGTCGCAAGAGAGGCAACACGAGTCCGTAACGTACCGTTGTAACGTGAGGGTTCCCTCAGCCACTGCCAACAGTGCCCTGAAGTCATACCCGGAGTCTCCCCACGCTAGAATGTCGCGAGTAACACCGCTGTTTCTCTACAAAACATTTGGAAGCATGAGGTCTCTCCCCCAGTAGATACCATGCTCGCCGAAGATTGTCATATGAGTTAGTGCATCTACATCTACGTGGATACTCTGCAAATCACATTTAAGTGCCTGGCAGAGGATTCGTCGAACCACCTTCACAATTCTCTACTATTCCAATCTAGTATAGCGCGCGGAAAGAATGAACACCAATATCTTTCCGTACGAGCTCTGATTTCCCCCTTTTTTTTATTGGGGTGATCGTTCCTTCCTGTGTAGGTCGGTGTCAACAAAATATTTTCTCATTCTCAGGAGAAAGTTGGTGATTGGAATTTCGTGAGAAGATTCCGTCGCAACGAAAAACGCCTTTCTTTTAATGATGTCCAGCCCAAATCCTATATCATTACGGATATTTCACGATAATACGAAACGTGCTGCCTTTCTTTGAACTTTTTCAATGTACTCCGTCAGTCCTATCTGGTAAAGATCCCACACCGCGCAGCAGTATTCTAAAAGAGGACGGACAAGCGTAGTGTAGGCAGTCTCCTTAGTAGGTCTGTTACATTGTCTAAGTGTCCTGCCAATGAAACGCAGTCTTTGGTTAGCCTTCCCCACAACATTTTCTAAGTATTCCTCCCAATTTAAATTACTCGTAATTGTAATACCTAGGTATTTTGTTGAGTTTACGGCTTTCAGATTAGACTGATTTATCGTGTAAACGAAATTTGAGTTCCTTTTAGCACTTATGTGGATGAACTTTCCGTTATTTAGGGTCAACTGCCACTTTTCGCACTATTCAGATGTTATTGTTGTTGTTGTGGTCTTCAGTCCTGAGACTGGTTTGATGCAGCTCTCCATGCTACTCTATCCTGTGCAAGCTTCTTCATCTCCCAGTACTTACTGCAACCTACATCCTTCTGAATCTGCTTAGTGTATTCACCTCTTGGTCTCCCTCTACGATTTTTACCCTCCACGCTGCCCTCCTATGTTAAATTTGTGATCCCTTGATGCCTCAGAACATGTCCTACCAACCGGTCCCTTCTTCTTGTCGTGCCACAAACACCTCCCCAATTCTATTCAATACCTCCTCATTAGTTGTGTGATCTACCCATCTAATCTTCAGCATTCTTCTATAGCACCACATTTCGAAAGCTTCTATTCTCTTCTTGTCCAAACTATTTACCGTCCATGTTTCACTTCCATACATGGCTACACTCCATACAAATAATTTCAGAAACGACTTCCTGACACTTAAATCTATACTAGATGTTAACAAATTTCTCTTCTTCAGAAACGATTTCCTTGCCATTGCCAGTCTACATTTTATATTCTCTCTACTTCGACCATCATCAGTTATTTTGCTCCCCAAATAGAAAATCTCATTTACTACTTTAAGTATCTCATTTCCTAATCTAATTCCCTCAGCATCACCCGACTTAATTCGACTACATTCCATTATCCTCGTTTTGCTGTTGTTGATTTTCATCCTATATCCTCCTTTCAAGACACTGTCCATTCCGTTCAACTGCTCTTCCAGATCCTTTTCTGTCTCTGACAGAATTACAATGTCATCGGGAAGCCTCAAAGTTTATGTTTCTTCTCCATAGATTTTAATTCCTATTCCAAATTTTTCTTTTGTTTCCTTTATTGCTTACTGAATATACAGATTGAATAATATCGAGGGTAGGCTACAACCCTGTCTCACTCCCTTCTCAACCACTGCTTCCCTTTCATGCCCCTCGACTCTTATAACTGCCATCTGGTTTCTGCACAAATTGTAAATAGCCTTTTGCTGCCTGTATTTTACCCCTGCCATCTTCAGAATTTGAAAGAGAGTATTCCAGTCAACATTGTCAAAAGCTTTCTCTAAGTCCACAAATGCTAGAAATGTAGGTTTGCCTTTCCTTAATGTTTTTTCTAAGAGAAGTCGTAGGGTCAGTATTGCCTCACGTGTTCCAACATTTCTGCGGAATCCAAACTGATCTTCGCCGAGGTCGGCTTCTACCAGTTTTTCCATTCGTCTGTAAATAATTCGCGTTAGTATTTTGCAGCTGTGACTTATTAAACTGATAGTTCGGTAATTTTCACATCTGTCAATACCTGCTTTCTTTGGGATTGGAATTATTATATTCTTCTTGGAGTCTGAGGGTATTTCGCCTGTCTCATACATCTTGCTCACCAGATGGTAGAGTTTTGTCAGGACTGGCTCTCCCAAGGCCGTCCGTAGTTACAATGGAATGTTGTCTACTCCCGGGGTCTTGTTTCGACTCAGGTCCTTCAGTGCTCTGTCAAACTCTTCACGCAGTATATTATCTCCCATTTCATCTTCATCTACATCCTCTTCCGTTTCCATAATATTGTCCTCAAGTACATCGCCCTTGTATAGACACTCTATATACTCCTTCCACCTTTCTGCTTTCCCTTCTTTGCTTAGAACTGGGTTTCCATCTGAGCTCTTGATATTCATACAAGTGGCTCTCTTTTCTCCAAAGGTCTCTTTAATTTTCCTGTAGGCAGTATGTATCTTACCCCTAGTGAGATAAGCCTCTACATCCTTACATTTGTCCTCTAGCCATCCCTGATTAGCCATTTTGCACTTCCTGTCGATCTGATTTTTGAGACGTTTGTATTCCTTTTTGCCTGCTTCATTTACTGCATTTTTATATTTTCTCCTTTCATCAATTAAATTCAATATTTCTTCTGTCACCCAAGGATTTCTACTAGCCCTCGTCTTTTTACCTACTTGATCCTCTGCTGCCTTCACTACTTCATCCCTCAGAGCTACCCATTCTTCTTCTACTGTATTTCTTTGCTCCATTCCTGTCAATTGTTCCCTTATGCTCTCACTGAAACTCTGTACAATTTCTGGTTTAGTCAGTTTATCCAGGTCCCATAGCCTTGAATTCCCACCTTTTTGCAGTTTCTTCAGTTTGAATCTACAGTTCATAACCAGATATCTTTCCTAAATCGTTTTGCACTAAGTTTTGAATTAATCGAAGAGTTCCCTTTCCTGCTCGGTTCTCAAGATAGCCGTACAGTCTTTCGGGCGAAAATTGGTGAATTCTTAAACTTTTCTAATCTCTGCTTCGAAAATACAGGTTTAGTTCTCCTGCTCTACTGTCCCCTCTATCGATTAGACGTTGAACCTTAATTTAACTTAGTTTCACGTTGCTACCTCCTTGAATAGTATGGCGAAGATGGAGTTACAAGTAGTCTTAACTCCATCATGCACCATACTTGTCTGCTAGACCTCTCTGCTGGGTAGGGCGATTAGTGACACGGGAAATTCTCTCACACATTCAAGTAACAGAAGTGGGCCTCGGTCATAATGGTGACTTCTATGTATGTAAAACAATATCTGTCGCCGCATACTATTATCGTCGGGAATGAAAAACCCATAAAAATTGATGAAAAGTGTAAGAGGTCCATTAAACGTTTTAGGTTCATGAAATCTTGATATTTTCCTTATCAGCAGGGCGCGCTGATAAGTGCTTGAAAATAATCCTCCATTTTCTAGAATCATTGGTCTTCCGACTGGTTTCATGGTATGAAGTTCTCCTGTGTCAACCTCTTCATCTCCGAGTAAGACATACCCAAGGCCCGCAATAATTTGCTGAGCACGTTCAAATCACTGTCCTCTTCGCCCCTGCAACCTCCCCTCCCTCAAGTTTTTGGCGTGTAAGGCTTCCAGTTGTACCGTGAAAAGCTATTGCCTTATGTCTCAACATATTTTCTATCATGGCCGTTCTTTTCCCAGGCAGTGTTTCTTACACACCTTGGCGATTCTGATCGTTGCCCTCAGTTCTTATCCATACGCATTATTTTCAGCATTCTTCTGAAAATATCACATTCCAGGCGCTTATATTGTCATCTCCGATTTTCCCACCGTACAATTCCGTGGTCTAGGAGTACATTCGCGGCAGTTTCTTCCTCAAATTAAGACCTATGTTTGACACTTTTACATTTATTTTGCCCACAATTCGCTCTTTGCTCCTACAAACCTCTTTAATATATCGTACTTGCTTTGTGCATCACGTATTATTTTGCTTTCGATGTAATAGAATCCCTTCATTTCGCCTGTTACACGACACCCCTATTTCGATGTCAAATTTGTCGCTGGTCTCATTGCTGCTATCCCTCATTAGTCCTGTCTTTCTCTGGTGTACTTTCGATCCATATTCGGTACTCGTAAGACTGGTGATTTCATTCAAAAAGTCCTTTTTCTTCCCTACTTTCACTGGCGATAACGATGTCTTTGTTAGTCCTGTAGTTGATATCTTTTCGTCTTGAATTTTAGTCCCACTTCTACACCCGTCTTTTATTTCGGTCATTGCCTCTTCGGCGTACAGGTTGAGTGGTAGGGGTGAAAGGCTGTATTCCTACTTTCCACGCTTGTTATTCCAGCGCTTCTGTCTTGGCCCGTCTCGCTGTCGCCTTTTTGTGCCTTATATGTACAATATATTTTCTGTCTTTTGCTATAGCGCATCGCAGAGTACTTTTAGTGGTGTACGTATCAACTGCGTATGCGGTACGGAAATGAAACTGTCTTGGGACCAACAGAAACCTGTAATGAATGGAAAACACTACAAAATCAATATTTTTTATTAATGATGAACGCTTTCGTTCTTACTAGCATTTTATCTTCAGATGTAACTTGGGAAAGTAAGAATGAGGCACGACAATATAAACATTATATAAATGTGACGTTAAAAACAATGCACTTTACACTGTACGGATATACTGGTCTAACCAATGAAATTCAGTTTAAGAAAAGCCTAAAGGATTTATTGGTGGCCAACTCCTTCTACTCCATTGATGAATTTCTCTGTAGAACCAACTGCACAATTTCAGAGCAGTAATGTGTTCATTGCAAATAAGTGTGTGTGTGTAAGTACAATCTAACTTCTGCACCATTTCAGTGCAGTAATATGTTCAATGTAAATAAGTATTATAGTAGTTGCATTACCCGTTTATTACCTTATAAATAAATAAAAAACTTTTATTTTAAATTCAGTGCATTAGTATCTGTAAAATGATCCTTTCATACAGTGTTCATTAAAAAATAACGACCATTCCACTTGGGACCTGTAAAATGTTACATTAGCTTATTTGTTTGTGTTGTAAATATTTGTCATGTATTGTTTTCCTGACATGTTCTACATCCTGGAGGACCTCCTCACTACGGATCAATTGGAATGAAAGTAAATCTAATCTAGTCTCTGCTGCGAGGATGTTGACTTGTGCACATGACACGTGATAGACTATGTAATCGTTCATCCTCTGTACATTTTTAAGTAGTTTCATGTTATATACTTTACTACTAATGACAACCTGCACCTTGAAACACTAGGCATGAATAAGTTCTTGAGGTTGTAATGTTATTTGCAGGACCATTCGATCATTTTTACGATCATTTTTGTATTGACTTCAAGATGATGTGCAAGTCGTATCCAAACCGGTGACAGTTAATTAAAAAAGTGTTATCCGGGCGGTGATTTTTATTCATCATTCCAAAGGTTATCACGCTTTCCTGAGATATGCAATCAGTTGTGACAGAGAAATGTCGCAGTTACGTTGGTCAAAAATGGGGGATGTGGAGTTGTGTTCATTCCAAAACAGAAATACTTGTACGTACGTCAACGAACCACCGCCCCTGGTCTCTGCTTGACAAGGAGGAACCTCCTGCTGCCAGAGATGTCACAGCGGCGGGATGCGCCCTCCATCACTGACAGGCCGGTGCAAACGCGACCTCCCCCAGGGGGCCTTTTGGGGGATTAGCGCAGCCGTCACTGCCCTGATAAGCCGGCACCAGCGCGGCTTCCGGGAAACGCCACAGATACTGCCCTTCGCTCCCACACTACTGTCTCTCGGCTGTGAGCTAACCAGTATGACATCCGGACACACATGCTGGGAGCACAAACAATAACTGTACGACGAGCTGGACCGAGCCTCTCAGTCCCGATGGACTCATCACTGTCGCATCCCGTTTAACTTTAAACACGAGGACGTGATATCCACCACACTGCTGAACGCTTAGAAACACTTCAGGTCGTTCACACGGAACGTGTGCTGCGGTGTGATTATTTGCAGCCCAGAGAGCGCTCCGGTGACTGTGGGCGGTACAAATGACGAGCGAGATTTCGAAACGAACAGGAGTAAACTAGATTTTCACTTGGTCAAACAAACGATATTGAGCACCCGTGCGACAATGTTTATTGTAATAATGTACATTTGATTTGTACAGCCATTGCCCTTTTATCAATGTATCTACCATTAACTTCTGCACTGGCCGTGAATTTAACTGTTAAATCAGGGACATTTTTATTACTGATATTCCGTCCTCGGTCACAATATTTTTACACAACATCCTTGGAGTTTACAGGCAGCCATGGTGATCTCGCCATACTGAAAATACACTCCTGGAAATGGAAAAAAGAACACATTGACACCAGTGTGTCAGACCCACCATACTTGCTCCGGACACTGCGAGAGGGCTGTACAAGCAATGATCACACGCACGGCACAGCGGACACACCAGGAACCGCGGTGTTGGCCGTCGAATGGCGCTAGCTGCGCAGCATTTGTGCACCGCCGCCGTCAATGTCAGCCAGTTTGCCGTGGCATACGGAGCTCCATCGCAGTCTTTAACACTGGTAGCATGCCGCGACAGCGTGGACGTGAACCGTATGTGCAGTTGACGGACTTTGAGCGAGGGCGTATAGTGGGCATGCGGGAGGCCGGGTGGACGTACGGCCGAATTGCTCAACACGTGGGGCGTGAGGTCTCCACAGTACATCGATGTTGTCGCCAGTGGTCGGCGGAAGGTGCACGTGCCCGTCGACCTGGGACCGGACCGCAGCGACGCACGGATGCACGCCAAGACCGTAGGATCCTACGCAGTCCCGTAGGGGACCGCACCGCCACTTCCCAGCAAATTAGGGACACTGTTGCTCCTGGGGTATCGGCGAGGACCATTCGCAACCGTCTCCATGAAGCTGGGCTACGGTCCCGCACACCGTTAGGCCGTCTTCCGCTCACGCCCCAACATCGTGCAGCCCGCCTCCAGTGGCGTCGCGACAGGCGTGAATGGAGGGACGAATGGAGACGTGTCGTCTTCAGCGATGAGAGTCGCTTCTGCCTTGGTGCCAATGATGGTCGTATGCGTGTTTGGCGCCGTGCAGGTGAGCGCCACAATCAGGACTGCATACGACCGAGGCACACAGGGCCAACACCCGGCATCATGGTGTGGGGAGCGATCTCCTACACTGGCCGTACACCACTGGTGATCGTCGAAGGGACACTGAATAGTGCACGGTACATCCAAACCGTCATCGAACCCATCGTTCTACCATTCCTAGACCGGCAAGGGAACTTGCTGTTCCAACAGGACAATGCACGTCCGCATGTATCCCGTGCCACCCAACGTGCTCTAGAAGGTGTAAGTCAACTACCCTGGCCAGCAAGATCTCCGGATCTGTCCCCCATTGAGCATGTTTGGGACTGGATGAAGCGTCGTCTCACGCGGTCTGCACGTCCAGCACGAACGCTGGTCCAACTGAGGCGCCAGGTGGAAATGGCATGGCAAGCCGTTCCACAGGACTACATCCAGCATCTCTATGATCGTCTCCATGGGAGAATACCAGCCTGCATTGCTGCGAAAGGTGGATATACACTGTACTAGTGCCGACATTGTGCATGCTCTGTTGCCTGTGTCTATGTGCCTGTGGTTCTGTCAGTGTGATCATGTGATGTATCTGACCCCAGGAATGTGTCAATAAAGTTTCCCCTTCCTGGGACAATGAATTCACGGTGTTCTTATTTCAATTTCCAGGAGTGTAGAAGTGACCTACGTGTGACTTAGGTGACGATCAACTTCACGAATGCGGGTTCAGAATACCTGACATGATTAACACAGCTTTCAAAATCCGAAAACACTAAGAAAATTGAATTTTCATGCTCTGACGTCAGAAACTCGTTACCTTGCATATTAATGTTCTAATTAATGGTTAAAATGGCTCTAAGCACTATGGGACCTAACATCTGAGGTCATCAGTCCCCTAGAACTTAGAAATACTTAAACATAACTAACCTAACTACATCACACACATCTATGCCCGAGGCAGGATTCAAACCTGCGATCGTGGCAGCAGCGCGGTGCCAGACTGAAGCGCCTAGAACCGCTCGGCCACCAATTAATGGCCCATATAATGGAGACTCAAGGAAATACTACAACAAGTAACAACGGATAAGCAATTTTTCTTCAACGCAACTGGGAACCATCATTACAATTACGAACAACGTAAATTGGAAGGAACACATAGAAAATGTTGTGGGGAAGGCTGACCAAAGACTGCGTTTTATTGACAGGACACTTAGAAAATGTAACAGACCTACTAAGGAGACTGCCTCCACTACGTTTGTCCGTCCTCTTACAGAATACTGCTGCGCGGTGTGGGATCCTTACCAGACAGGACTGACGGAGTACATCGAAAAAGTTCAAAGAAAGGCAGTACGTTTTGTATAATCGCGAAATATGGGAGAGTGTGTCACAGAAATGATACAGGATTTGGGCTGGAAATCATTAAAAGAAAGGCGTTTTTCGTTGCGACGGAATCTTCTCACGAAATTCCAATCACCAACGTTCTCCTCCGAATGCGAAAATATTTTGTTGACACCGACCTACATAGGGAGGAACGATCACCACGATAAAATAAGGGAAATCAGAACTCGACGGAAAGATGTAGGTGTTCATTCTTTCCGCGCGCTATACGGAATTGGAATAACAGAGAATCGTGAAGGTTGTTCGATCCACACAGCTATTTCGTTGTCTGTATTTTTTACATTCATTCAGTGTTGGCCCTTGTCATTATCCCCATTTCATTAGTTTGTCCTTAGATTTTCCAGCACCCGTTCGTAATCTCTTCAGTGAACTCCATGTGGCCGAATCGTAATTGTGTCCGGCTGGTAAGCTCTGCGCTGGCTTTAACCCTTCTTGGACATGACATATTTTGGCTGCCAACAGCTTTCTCTGGCTTGCTTGGATAACGTATTTAGTGCAGATGTTGACTGTAAGACGCACTCTCTAGACTTTGATCCAGGTATTGGTGGAGTATGTAGCAGTTTTAGTAGACCATGATATTAAAATTCGATAGTATCTGTCAATGCTAATTCCCATAACGTAATAAGAGTGACTATTGTATGAACTGTAATCGGTGTAAGACTAAAACAATCGGGTAATCATATTGTGGATCTTCATCGTTAATACGAGCCATGTGACGAACATACAGTCGGCAACGGCATGACATCCCAAGGTATACGATGTGAATCTCACATGATAATCACTGCCAACATCTCCCGAAAAAGACGTGCAACTGATGTTCCGTTTCCATATAACGGTAGTTGTCACAGTAGCTCACAAAATAAACATATATAGAAATTATAACAACGTGGAAAAAATATTTGCCAGTGATCGTTTTTAAATTAGAATAATGCCTCTTTTTTATCACCTAACTGGCAGATGGAGAGGAAAAGATTTCTTAAATATTTACTCTTGCGTACTGACTCATCAGTAGCACATGATACTTGTAAATTCGTAAAATCAAAATGATAATTCCGTAAGTATTACCTAGTTGGAGGTTTCTTGGGACGTAAAATCAATTTTAAGGCAATAAGCACAAGGATTAACATTTTTACTGACTTTTAAGGATCAGATTTCGTGGGACCACGCATATTCGAAAAATAGCCCTCTTGTAATAACACTTCTCAAGTCGATCATGACTTGGCAATGGTTTACTAATTGTGTACGTGTGTTAAAAACTACTTACTTGAAGCACGGTGTTCAGCAACAATGGAGTATGGAGTTTCACCGAGCGTCTTAAATATTTTGTGAACAAATGATGTAGGACCGTACTGGCGCATGTGTTTCCGTGGTACTGTCTGTTTTTTTGAGTCCTCAGTCTTCGTAGTGGTCTGATGCGGTCCGCCACGAATTCCCCTCCTGTGCCAATCTCTTCATTTCAGTGTAGCACTTGTGACCTACGTCTTCAGTTATTTGTTGGGTGTATTGAATCTTTGTCTACAGTTTTTACCCTGTACAGCTCCATTACCATGGACGTTATTTCCAGATGTCTTAACAGATATCCTGTCATCCTTATTCTTGTCAGTGTTTCCCATATATTTCTTTCCTCTCCGATTCTGCGCAGAACCTCCTCATTCCGTACCTTATCAGGCCACCTAATTTTCAACATTCTTCCGTAGAACAGTATCTCAAATGATTGGATTCTCTTCTGTTCTCGTTTTCCCATAGTCAATGTTTTACTGCCATACAGTACCGTGCTCCAAACATGCTTTCTCAGTAATTTCTTCCTCAAATTAGGCCTATGGTTGATATTAGTAAACTTCTCCTGGCCAGGAATGCCCTTTTTGCCAGTGTTAGCCTGCTTTTTATGTCCTCCTTGCTCCGTCCGTCATGGGTTATTTTGCTGCACAGGTAGCAGAATTCCTTAACTTCATCTACTTCGTGACCACCAATCCTGAATTTAAGTTTCTCGCTATTCTCATTTCTGCTTTTTCTCATTACTTTCGTCTTTCTTGGATTTACTCTGTCTATATTCTGTGCTCATTTGACTGTCCATTCCATTCAGCACATCTTGTAATTTTTCTTCGCTTTAATAGTTACTATTAAAATCAGTCTTGATCGCAAATTTATTTATTCTGGTAACCGGTTTCGACCACGCCTGTGGTCATCTACGGACCAAAATCCTATATGAGCAGGAGCCGCCTGCTGGTGATTTACCACCGGAAGGAGGCTCCCGCTCATACAGCATTTTGGTCTGAAGATGATCACAGAGTGGTCGAAACCGGTTACCAGAATAAATAAATTTGCGATCAAGACATTTTAATAGTAACTATTAGTAATAACATTGATCACTGTCTGCTCCTACGATGTATCCAAAAGTAATTAACTTCTTCGCTTGCACTGACGAGAGCAATGTCATCAGCGAAACTTTTCATTGATAGCTTTTCACGTTGAATTTTAACTCCACTATTGAACCCTTCTTTTATTTGTCACTGTGTCTTGGATGTATACGTTGAACAGTAGGAGGCGAAAGACTACATGCCTATCTTACACACTTTTTAATACGAGCACTGCGTTTTTCTTCAACCCTTATTGTTCGCTCTCGGCTCTTTTACATATTGTATACACACACCCGTCTTCCCTTATAGCTTATCCCTATTTTTCTCAGAATTTCGAACATTTTGCACCATTTGACACAGTCGAATTCTTTTTCCAGATCGACAAATCTTATGAACGTGTCTTGATTTTTCTGTAGTCTTACTTCCATTATCAGCTGCAAGGTGAGAACTGCCCTCTGGTGCCTTTACTTTCCCTAAAGCTAAACTGATCATCTGACACATCCTCAGTTTTTTTTCCACCATTATTCTGTGTATTGTTCTTGTCAGCAGCTTGTATGCGGGTGTTGTTAAGCTAATTGTGTGGTAATTTTCACACTTGGTCAGCTCTCGCAAGCTTCGGAATTGTGTGGTGATGTTTTTCCAAAAGTCAGATTGTATATCACCAGACTCATACATTCTACACACCAATGTGAATAGTCGTTTTGTTGCCACTGCCCCAATCTTTTTAGGAATTCTGATGAAAAGTTATCTATCCCTTCTGCCTTAATCAACCTTAAGTCTTCCAAATTAAGTCTTTTAAATTCTGATTCTGATCTGGACCTCTTATCACGTCATCAGACAAGTCATCTCTTTCGTAGAGGCATCCAGTGCGCTCTTTCCACCTATCTGCTCTCTCCTCTCACGTCAACAGTGGAATTTGTAGCCCGCTTATAAATATATAGTCCTGTTTCTTACTAAATCCTCGACGACTAGCGTAGGAAGACACTTGGCACAAGTTTAGCTATCGCAGGTTGCGGCAACGTGTTTGTCTGCTCAAATTGCGCTGCAGGCGCCCGGGGGCCGCGCATAATTACTGGTTTCTAAATGGGGCACCTGATGATAACAGACCGGTTCGAAACGTGCGCACTCAGCACTCCCGCCTGTTCGTATCTATCGGCCGAAAAATTCAGAATTTACTCGTTGTTTTTCATGTCTTGGTCGTGCATGGTCTGAAGTGTTTCTTGTTTTTCCTGTACTGAAACGAGGACACGTACACATTCATCCACATCCATATGCGTCATAGCAGAGGTTCCCTGACAGACTAACTTACGCATGTCCACACAGTTATATTCTAAGCTGCAGTATCTTTAAAATAGGCATATGTATAGTAAATTTTGCATGTTAAATAAGAAATTCAAATTCCATCTGCTACTGTTGATTATCCGTCTTGAGCTGACTGCAGTTTAATTAAAAAGAATTATACCAGAGTTGTTTGGCTTTTATTTATAAAGCTTTTTCCGTGGTTATTCTGTACTTTGATACATGCCTTTCAAAAACAAAATAAAAATGTACAAACACATATCTCCAATTTGCAGAATAACCACGGAAGCTGCTTTATAAACAAAAGCGAAACGCGTCTGGCGTAATTATTTTTAATTAAACTGCAGTCAGCTCAAGACAGATAACCAGTGGTAACAGATTCTAACAGCTGCTGCGGAAAGTTGCCATGCAAACAAACGTATTATCAAATTCCATCGTTTGTCATAAATATGTTTTCATTATCTCTCGATGTTATATCCAGGATAAATCATGTTTGTAATTTCACCTTGATACATCTTGGCACCTTCATTATCCAGCAATAGCGATTGAAATTTGTGTGTATAAATGTCTTGCTGCCTAATACACATCACTATACGGTTGCTCTCTCAAATTTGTCGCTTACAATCAACAGTTTTGTATTTAGTCGCACAGGCATTTTGTCTCTTTGAAGTTCTCAGAGAAATAAGTTGGAGCGTTGACGATGAAGTTGTGCTTTCGAAGTATGCATTTTCGGTTAGTAAAAGTTTTGTTCTTGAGACAGTTAGTGGGGTTTGTCACTTGCCATTTCATTCACCTTACTGACTCCCACTGCCAAAATAAAATAAAGGGTAGTTATCACAGTACATCGACACTGGTGACACAGTACGAAAATTTCCGAAACTGGAAACATTTTGTTCCTTCTGCTGGCTGCCAATCTCTTCATCTGCACAAATGAGGACATAGTGTACTCTGCGTCTTCGAAATTATACCATATTTCACTTTCGCTGCAGTTTTACCTTCTACCACTCATTTCATTGGCAAAGTTTGTAGCCGTGATTGGGTCCTATCAGACTCTCCCTTCCACTGTTAAGCTTCGTCCAGAAACTTCTAGCTCCATTTCATACATCATGTACACATTTAGTAAGTAGTATCGTTTTGCACTAAAATATTACTTTTAGTTTTTGTTCCTCTTAATTTGTCCTAGTATCCTCGTTTCACTTCTACTCGGTCCAGTGCAATTTAAGATATTCAGAATCGTTATTATGACCTAGGGGCCGGGAACAAGTTTTTGTTAAATCTTTCTTCGCTAGGGCACATTGCTTTCTCCGCTCTCCTAACTTCGACATCTTACACATTTTGCTTCCTAGATATGATTCCTCCGGTAATTCTACTTCGAAGAATTTTAGAAATCTGTTGCTTCATTAAGGTTGACTTTTCTTAAACACCATTCCGTGCTAAAGAGCCATGCTTACGAATTTAATTCCTTTGAGCCTTCTGTATTTACGCCCATGAAGGTTTGATTCACGGGACTGAAAACTAAAATCCTTTCTGCAGGCTGTTCTTTCTTTACTTTCACTTACCCACGACGTAGAAGTTTTGCATTTATTTATTATGTTTTCAATGTGATTATATGTTACTTGTTTATTGTACTCTTTTTGGCAGTTGCCATTTTTTAAATAAAAATGCGCCTCAAAATTCTAAAGTTCTTGCTCAGTTAAAGCGTACAAACACAATTGTCACTAATAAACTCCTTAAACTACATTAAACTCCATGACCCTGTCGCCCTTTATAACAGTGAATATCGACCAATTTTTGCTTTATACTCTGCTGAGACATATTGTAAGGTGGTATTTGAGGTCAACAAATTGTTCTGCTGGTCCTTAATTCGGGCTGTATGGTGTGTTAGCCCTCCAGCCCCCATCTATGAAGGTATCTGTTTGCAACTGCAGGGGCTGGGTTCGGACACAAGGGTGTCGGCAGAGGGCATCGCACCAATCGATTCTTACGGAAAGTCGATGAAGCAGCTGAGAATAGAGTGCCGAAGTGGCAGAGATTGACCAGAATGTTTCTTCTAGAATATTAGGGAATGTAGGAGAAAATTGTAGAATGTTCCAAAAGATTTGAGAATGTTCTAAAGTTTTCGAGAGTGCTCGACAATGTTCCATTATCTTGTTGTGCAGGGGATACGAACCATCTTAAAAGGGTACGCCATGGCGAGATGCATGCGCCAGCATTATTTGTAAGGTCGATTGAGTGGATCAATAAAAAGTATTTTAGAGTATTGAGTGATATTAACATTTTACAGGCTGCTAATATACTGTCAATGGTGAATCAGAAAGAAGGAAACAGAAAGCCAAGAATTGGAGCAGATGAGGAGCGAGAAGCGCTTATAGTTTACAGTGGAAGAGAATGAAGAGATAGAGAGAAAACTTAAGAGATGAAGGAGATGAACTTACTGTTAGAGAAGAGGATCGAGCAGAACCTTCAGCAAGCGAACGTAGAGAAACCGCTGCAGAAATAAGATTACGAAATTAACTAAGTAGACACAATAAGTGAAGTGCGTGAAAAACAACGGCCGCAAGTGCCTTAACAAAATCTTTGTGTACTAAAAGTTCAAAGCAGAAGAATTAGATACTACAGTGTGGCACGTGAACCATTCCTTTATGAATATATAACAACAAAGTAGTACATATAACTTGTACCGCTATGAATTAGCTGGTGATCCCAATACCAAAAAGTAAAGAAAACGTAATGCAGAAGAAAATATTGAGTCTCAGACTAAATCTCAAATGCAAGCGTATACCGTCTCACCTGAAACTGGTGTGGTGTCAATGCCACTATGTAGGACAAACATGGAATAATCCTGGAACTAGGTGTGCAAAAAACAAGAGACTTTTGAAGAGTGACAGCTTCTCTCCATCTTCGTACAGCATTTAATGGCTGGGAACCACCACTTTTCGTCTATTGAAACAGATGCATGTATTCTGTAGACAGAAATCGCCTACTTAATGAAAAGGCTGCTCCAGTTGCTCTGTACAACTTTATTGAGTCCACTACCGGTTACAGTTTTTTGTTAATCCATTATCAAGTGGGACTGAAAAGTGGCGAAGTAATATTCCAGCATACAAATAGAAGTCTGGTAGATTTAAAATATTGCTTATCTAATGATGTTGTGATAATATTGCTTTCTCAGGATGTATAATTCATTAATGTAATGAATTTCGCAATAGACTAATTTAGGACCACACTGTCGAAGGGGTATATATATAAAATTCCGCTTTAGAAACCGTTTTGTTTGCAACTGGAAATAAACAGACGCTTTCTGTCGACATTGGGCGTGATGAGTTTTATTCGTCTCGGCTGAAACCAGCTACACACTGCAAGAACAAAACCGCAAGAATCTGCCGAAACACCAAAGTAAATGACTCTATCGATTCTTAGGAGGGGCACCAGTATACACGAAAAAATACCGACAAACTTAGAGAGGTTGTTAAGGGTGTATTGAGCAAATTGAGGATAGGAATCCGTGTCCAAAAGCAACATTCAACGACGATATAGAGCGTCGAAGTTACAGATGCCGGCACCTGCCGGTAGGCAGCAAACGCTACTTTGCTACGATCGCCAGGGAAAAGATGGAGGTAGTTGCTGCCTACAAAGACCTTATCTCCTATGAATGCGATTCTCTGTTGCCTCAGTAGAAGACAGTTTCGAACAGAGGTTTATTTTTTTCCTTGAAACCATCTAAAACCTATGTTTTCCGGTATACATGAGAAAAATAAACTACGGATGGAGACCCGTGTCCGAAACTGTCATCCATCGAGGCAATAAAGCATCCCATCCACAGGAAACAAGGCCTGTCAATGCATCATCTCCACTGGCGATAGTGGTATTCAGTCGCGATCACAGGATAACTGACAACATTGCGAGATGTACCGCCTACGGTCCGTCAGCGTACAAAGTCACCTTTACTGCCGAAGGGGTGGCCTGGCGGCAGGAGACACGGCGCCTGTAACTTCAGTGTCCTGTATCATCGTTGGATGACGTTCCTGGACACGGGTTCCTGTCCTCAATTTGTTCAAGATACCCTTTACAACCCCTCGAAGTTCGTCGGTATCGTTATGTAACATCCTGTATATACTACGAAATCGTCTCTTGTTGAAGTCATTACAACCTTCAAAATTCCGGTTTCTGTAATTGGTGTAATAAGCACATACGTAACTAGCGTGGTCTCTTTCCCTTTTTTTTTTGTCCTGCACAGGAAGATGCGTTGCAAAATGCTACGTTACACTTAGAATGCGCTCAAAAGATAAGAAAATTCAAATATTGCCGTAAAACTAGTTCTGGCAAGAAAGTGGCTTCTTAGTAGACCTGAAAAACACTAATGAGGCTATTCAGCGTAAAGTGTCTGCAGGCAGTGTGACGAGTTACGAAAAATAACTGTACTTGGTTTTAAATTTGCGAAATTTTCAGTTTGTCGAAGGGTCTCTGTTAGCACATTTCTTTCGAACATTAGCAGCGGATTTTATTTCTCCTGTTGGAGATAGCTCAACATAGCTTCGTATAAGTTTGTACCTGTGGCAGCCTGCGGTGAGTAGGCCGGATAACGAGCTGTGTCATTCTCTACGAACTTAATTACTCTGACGTGATGTATTACGTGCTTCCCTATCCCAAAGTACCAGATAGTCATTGACTAAATCTCTGGTTTTATATGAATACCAAGTTTCCTTATACCGCCACTGTCAGCTGCTATTTGGCGAAGATGGAGGACGTTTTAGGAAATGTTACTTGTTTCTTAGCATGCAGTGACAGTCCAAATATTAGCTATGGCACCAGGGAAATAAATGTGTAACAGCATTGTGCCTCGTTCTCATCTTATACTATAACAGCATGGAGTTTATTAACATTTCAGGCTTTGGCGTAGAGTTCAAAATTCCACACGCTGTAATCAGAACACAAACTGCCTTTCTGATAAATGAGGAGGATACTACAGATGTGTGCGTCGCGGTGTGTTGTAGCAGGTAATGTCGTACATTCGCTGAAGTTCAGAACTTTATTCGAGTGCTTAGATTTTGCTTACATCCAATGTTGGAATAAACAGGTACAGACGACGAAATTTTTTATCAAAAGAAATAAATTTCCATCTCCGTTATCTTCATAAGACTCCTCAATAAACGTCACAAGAATGCTTCAATGGTGCGTATACGCAGTAATGCGTCTCCACTCCAAAAGAAATATTGTTAAGGTAGACTCATGGCTTTGACTGAGCTGCTGGAGTAGGTTTTTTTTTTTTACATTTCCTGTTTTGATCGTGTCCGAAAGCATAGACACCACGCGGAATCCGCAGGTGTGAAACGTATTATACAGGGTGGTCTACTGATCATTACCGGACCACGAAATAAGCGTCGAACGAAAAAACTACAAAGAACGAAACTTGACTAGCTTGAAGGGGGAAACCAGATGGCGCTATGGTTGGCCCGCTAGATGGCGCTGCCATAGCTCAAACGGATATCAACTGCGATTTTGAAATAGGAACTCCCATTTTTATTACATATTCGTGTAGTACGTAAAGAAATACGAATGCGAGTAGTTCGCCTGCCGTAATGTTCGCACATGTATTGACAATGCGCATGTTGTCAGGCGTTGTCGGTGGATCACGACAGCAAATATCCTTCAACTTTCCCCACAGAAAGAAATCCAGGGACGTCATAGCCGGTGAACGTGCGGGTAATGGTATGGTGCTTCGACGACCAATCCACCTGTAATGAAATATGCTATTCAATACCGCTTCAACCGCACGAGAGCTATGTGCCGGACATCCATCCGGTAGAACATTACTTAGGAAATCAGCATACATTGCACCATTTAGATTGCCATCGATAAAATGGGGGCCAATTATCCTTCCTCCCATAATGCCGTACAATACATTAACCCGCCAAAGTCGCTGATGTTGCACTTGTCGCAGCCATTCGTTACCGCTGTTGGTGAATGACGCTTCGCCGCTACCGAGTGGTTCTAGGCGCTACAGTCTGGAACCGCGCGATCGCTACGGTCGCAGGTTCGAATCCCGCCTCGGGCATCGATGTGTGTGATGTCCTTAGGTTAGTTAGGTTTAAGTAGATCTAAGTTCTAGGGGAATGATGACCTTAGAAGTTAAGTCCCATAGTGCTCAGAGCCATTTGAACGCTTCGTCGCTAAATAGAACGCGTGCAAAAATTCTGTCATCGTCCCGTAATTTCTCTTGTGCCCAGTGCCAGAACTGTCGTCGCCATGCAATTCCTGGTGCATAGAAATATGGTACGGGTGCAGTCGATGTTGATGTGGCATTCTCAACACCGACGTTTTTGAGATTAGCGATTCTCGCGATATTTGTCTGCTACTGATGTGCGGATTAGCCGCGACAGCAGCTAAAACACCTGCTTGGGCATCATCATTTGTTGCAGGTCGTGGTTGACGTTTCACATGTGGCTGAACACTTCCTGTTTCCTTAAATAACGTAACTATCCGGCGAACGGTCCGGACACTTGGATGATGTCGTCCAGGATACCGAGCAGCATACATAGCACACGCCCGTTGGGTATTTTGATCACAATAGCCATACAGCAACACGATATCGACCCTTTCCGCAATTGGTAAACGGTCCATTTTAACACGGGTAATGTATCACGAAGCAAATACCGCCCACACTGGCGGAATGTTATGTGGTACGACGTACTTATACGTTTGTGACTATTACAGCGCCATCTATCACAAAGCGAAAAAAGTGGTCCAACTAAAACATACATATTTCTTTACCTCCTACACGAATATGTAATAAAAGATCAAGGTTCCTATTTTAAAAACTAAGTTGATATCTGTTTGACCTATGGCAGTGCTATCTAGCGGGCCAACCATAGCGCCATCTGGTTTCCCCCTTCAAGCTAGACGAGTTTCGTTCTTTATAGTTTTTTCGTTTGATGCTTATTTCGTGAGATATTTGGGTCGGTCACTATCAATGGACCACCCTGTATAAACTGACGGAGTAGGAGGGAAAGGAAAGGGAAGGGATTAGTGATATCACCTGTATCAGAACTTTATACAGCATCAGCGACGACGAGAGGAAATGTGTGCCAGGCCACGATTCGAACCCGGCGTCTCCTGCTTACTACCGAAAAAAACAGACACCACGCATTTGTATAACTGCTCTACCTCGATGGGCAATATATCAACCATATTCAGTGAGGATGCACTATTACGCCCGACCTCCTGTGGTAATATCTAAGTAGGGATCATGGAGTACATGGACAGGGTCAGTGACTACGGATGGGTGGCGCTAGGCGGGACTGTGGATCGGCCGACAGGTGTACTGTGATAGTTCGTGCAACTGCCATTAAAAGTGTTCGGGTGGCGCAGTGGTTAACGCAGCTGTCTAGTAAGCAGGACATCACGGGTTCGAATACCGGTCCAGCACACGTTTTCACTCGTCGCCGCTGATGCTGCACGGAGCCTTGATGCAGCTGATATCAATAATTCCCTCCCCCTCCTCCTCCCCTCCCCCTTCCCCTTCCCCCTCCCCCTCCCCTTCCCCTGTCCACCTCCCCCTCTCCTGTCCCCCCTACCCCTTCGCCCTCCCCCTTCCCCCCACCCCTTCGCCCTCCCCCTTCCCCCTCCCGCTTCCGCCCCTTCCCCATCCCCTCCCCTCCCCTCCTCCTTCATTTATATAATTGTATATATAGTGTCCTTTGTAAGAATCGTCCTGTGAATTTTCTCTGGTGTTTCGGCAGATTTTTGCATTTTCATCATTGCAGTGTGTAGCAAGAGTCAGCTTAAATAAATATCTTTCATGTGACAGCCAGTGTCGACGCAAAGCGTCGATTTGTTATCCATTACAAACGAAACGATTGTGAAATCAGAATTTTACGAGCCCATTCGATACAGCGGCCCGAAATTAGTATAGAACAATATTTGGTTTCTCGATATGTATTAACAACGACTGTAAAACACGAAGAATATCCGGTACTCTTGCAGTGACAGCGCGCCTTCGCCCACGCCAACTGCTAACGCCATGCAGCAGCGCTGATCAGTCGTTGCTGGAGTACTGGTTAGTCTTCCTGTTTTACAGTCGCTGTTAATACATATCGAGAAACCAAATATTACACTACACCAATGGGGACCGTTATACTGCGACGGCACCAAACAGTTTTCTGATGCTGAGCCGCTCTACAGCAACCCATACGAGCAAACCAGCGGCATCTTATCTGTGGTTATCGGACATAAAGTACTTGTGCTATGCACGGTTCTCTTTAAAAGAGAGAGCTCGATGTAGTCACAGGATCGAACTGCGCAAATCTGGTTTAATGCCCCACAGCTAATTCGCTGCAAATAACAACTCACTGCTGTGATCCTGCAGTCAAATAGGCTACCGATTGGTTAGAAGTGCGAGATAATAAAATATACAGAGAACAAAATAAATGTTAAATGAATAACTTAATAACAATGGTTGTATGTATAATTGATGCAGACGACAGAGTATTATGTTAAATAATATTTATTCAAGAAAGAATATCTCAAACAAACTGGAAGTGGTCCCACAATATTCAGCGAAAATACTCTCAGAAAATACCTTCATCAAATGCAGTTATGTTTTGTTCAGAGCGTCTCGAGAATGGCAGTAAAATCCAAAAACTAAATTGAAATCAAAGATACTCGAAAACTAAGTGCATTTACTGATCACAATACATGAAAGATTCACTAGCTCAAAATAATTCAGAATTCAACATGGTGATTCACAAATTAACACTCGCAATGCAAGGAATAGTAACTCACACTCTGTCCATCCTCAGTTCCGTAATAAAAGGGGGAAAAGTTAGAGCCCTACTGGGGAACACATTCAGACCTCTCGAAATATAAAGTCAATTCAGAAGTTAAAGAATGGTAGCAGCCATTCACCGCCCCACGAAAGGAAACGAAACGAAACAAATGTGTTACAGAAGCTACTGAAATAGCTGCACTAGCGGCAGATCACCGCAACGCACGGATAAGTGCCCAGGCAATTACACCGCGATTCCGGTATGTCCGTAGGTAGTATTGTCACAATACTGCGTCGTTGGAAGTATAATCCATATCACGTGCCACTGCGTCAAGAACTGCATGGCGCCGATTTCCAAAACCGGGTAGTGTTTCGTGAATGGGCATGCCAGCAACTGCAAACGATCCCCACTGTTAACCGGTATTACATGCGTTATTGGAGTGTAGAAAATCCCCACTTGTTAAGACAAGTTGACCATCAACGTCCTTGGTAGGTTAACGTACGGCTCGTATTTTATCGACGGTACTTTGAATTGTCGCAAATATCGAACGTTTTTGGAACAGGAACTACCGGTACTACTGCAGGATGTGGCCCTGGACGTTCGACATCGTATGTGGTTTCAGCATGACGGCTCCCCAGCGCATTATATAGCTGAAGCACGGGAGGTATTAGACCGTGTTTACACTGATCGATGGAGCGGCACATCTGCTAACAGATCAGATAGAACGTTCTTTACGAAATTTTAACAGTTTCATCCCGTGAGCCTAGGTGGAAGAAAGTGAGGCTGATCCTGTCGACGACAATGACGGCCCAAACATTGACGGAAAAACTTTGTTGATGACTTGATTCAACAGTTGCGTGAGGTTTGACGTCTGCAGATACATACCGATTGTCAAAATTTACAGTCTTATTTCGTTGAAACGATTCCTCATCTGTGAACAGCACCGTTGCAGTAAAGTTAGAATTGACACTTTGTTGAATAAACCGCCGGCCGGTGTGGCCGAGCTGTTCTATAGTCTGGAACCGCGCGACCGCTAAGGCGCCTTGCCACGGGTCGCGCGCGGCTCCCCCCGTCGGAGGTTCGAGATCTCCCTCGCGCATGGGTGTGTGTGTTAGCGTAAGTTATTTTAAGTTAGATCAAGTAGTGTGTAAGACTAGGGACCGATGACCTCAGCAGTTTGGTCCCATAGAAACTTGCCGTCGCCGCCGCCGCCACCACCACCACCACCACCACCACCACCACCACCACCACCACCACCCAGCTTTCCCGGGTGGCCGAGCGGTTCTAGGCGCTACAGTCTGGAACCGCGCGACTGCTACGGTCGCAGGTTCGAATCCTGCCTCGGGCATGGATGTGTGTGATGTCCCTAGGTTGGTTAGGTTTATGTAGTTCTAAGTTCTAGGGGACTGATGACCTCAGAAGTTAAGTCCCTTAGTGCTCAGAGCCATTTGAAACAATATCTCTATCTCTATCTCTCTCTCTCTCTCTCTCTCTCTCTCGTGTGTGTGTGTGTGGTGCGCTACTCTTTGGGCTGGTCTACGCTGCTGCGAGTGAGTGGAGCCGCTCGGTTGCAGCCAAACTGCGTGGTGTGGTGCGGGGCATGCAGGCGAGAGCTATCGCGGCGGAACAAGCGCGCCGGGCCGGCTATCGTTGGCGCCGCATTCGCATGCGGCATCGCCGCCCGTACCCAGATAAGAGGTTGCTGGCCTGGCCCGGCCCGGCCTGCCAACCCGGCGACACCTGCCTGCCGTCAGCGGTCAAGCAGCACACGTGCAGAAACCGCCTAGGGCGCCACGTATGCTCTGACAACACTGAACGAGAGCGACAGTTTCTGCCACTAGCTCGGTGACTATCTTCGATGTCGATCTCAAAGCAATTGGAACTAACTAGGAAGTAACTCCTCATAGCCCAGGTTCACAGTCAAGTAGAATTTTTTCAATGACATGTTCGCCATTGACTGTCTACAATCAACGGCGAACAAGACGTCTTAAAGTATAGGAAATAGCTGATATCATACACGAAGGTTTATATATACAGACGATCAGTTCACAATTTTTACCGCACAAACTGAGTGGCAATCGGAAGGAACAGATGGAAACAGCTCGATGTTCGATCTTTCTTCTATAAACAGCGGTCACAGGGGACGACCATGGTCTTACCGGTTCCATCCCTAGCGGGTTAGGCAACCGTCGTGGTCGTTGTGCCCTGCTGTCTGCATAATGCGGGGTGCTTCAAAATGATTTGTCCGATTTCGGAAAACTACACTGTCCGTCCAAAAAAGTTCGGAGGCCTGATTTTATACCTGTTGTATAAGCGACATCAGCGCAGTAATTAGGATGACAGCTTCAAGTAACAACTGCAAATAATAGATGCGCATTCGGGCAGCACCGAGCGAGGTGGCGCAAGGTTAGCACACTGGACTCGCATTCGAGAGGACGACGATTCAAATCCGCGCTCGACCATACTGATTTAGGTTTTCCGTGACTTCCTTAAATCTCTTCAGGAAAATGCCGGGATAATTCCTTTGAAAGGACGCGGCCGACTTCCTTCCACATCCTTACCTAATCCGATGGAAACGATGACCTCGATGTTTGGTCCCTCTCCCCATACCAACCAACCAACCAATCAACCATTCCACCAGCCAGTTGTGAGCTGGCAGTATTCAGCAGTGCAGGTACGGCCATAGTGTCAACGTTGCTTGTCACAAATCGCAATGGAGCGACATCTCTCAATAAACGTGTTGAGACATTCTGCAGACTGTTCTCAAGACGAGAAAAGTGTGTGCAAAGCTTTTTCCGCACACCTTGATTCGCAATAAAACCAATGACGCGTGGACACCTACCGCGAGTTGATTGAAATGCATAAAGCGGACAGTTCTTTTCTGGGAGAAACCACCATTAAAAAAAAAAGTGCAGAAATTCAAGTGAATAGTTAACGAATTGACCACATTAGCGATTCTGAACCCAATGTGACGTGCTAGTTGAACAGTATCCGAAAGGACTCTTCCGGCATTCTCACTTGGTTGTATGAAAGTTGTGTGAGTTGTACTCAAGGGGGTGCAGACCTAATGCATTAAAACCATCATGTTGACGTTTCTCTAGGTTTCATAAATCCAGTCTTAAACTTATTTGGACTAACGGTGTATCTTCTACACGAATGCAAATAGAAACTTGGTTAAATGTTAACTCACAAAAAAGCTTTTATTTACAAGTGGACCATCTAATTTTCTAAGGGTCTGTCGTTCACATGCATGCACCCACAACGATGGCAGCTTTTTTTACAGTACCTTTAGGGTCAAAGTCTTTAGTTATGTTTCACGAATGTTCAATATTCTCTTGAACAGAGACAAGGAAGACATCCAGACGAAAGTGAAATCCGTCCGATACTTCCTCGAGAATGTCTGGAGTCGCTACATTAACTGTTTCTGCTATGCGGCGCCGCATTTCACCCAAAATTGTTGGAAGGGGAGACAAATCCAGGAAAAAAGGCTGTATTGAAGCTATCTTGGAGGCATGCAATAAGAGTTCCATACGTCACTTACATATTAGGGGCAGCACTGCTGTATTCTCGACGAAAATCTCGCCGCACAGCTGCAAGTAAATTACAGTTGTTCACAAATGAACGCAAAACGCGAGCGAGCTACATGCACCAATGAGATGGCTACTGGCAGCCACGTGAGACGAAAACTCGCAGTTCGCAACTGGCACCTACGTAAACTATTATTTTCAAGGCGTAAATTAAATTTATGTCGTTTTTTATGTAGAAGACGTAGTTTTCAAACCATTACGAAAAACGTGTTGTGACCAGTTAAGATCGCCTTTGCGGTGAATAAAAATATTTTGTGTGTCAAAAATCGCGGATTTAGTGAATAATTTTTGTGTAGCTTCTCAGTAGTTGCAAGCTGTGATTTGCTTCCGAATAAATTATAAAATAAGCAGAATAGTGCTCTCTGTACTCCCGTCACAGAGTTTTGTTGTATAGAGCGATCCTGTGCTTACCTCAAGATATAGTTTCATTTGCAAGAATACACCTTTTATTTCATTCCAATTGATACTGCCCAGACTTTAGCATTGAGTTAGCTTCCTATTACTGTCACATAACTATAAATATTAAAAAAATGGATTTGAAAGCGACAGAAGCTCTGTCTAGGTGAAACATTGTATGTTTTTAATCAGTATCAAATGTGGGAAATGTAGCTACCCATTTCATGAAATGGCACACTTCGTAACAATTCAATCCTACAGCTTGAGAGAAAGATTCTAAAGTTTCTGATTTAGTTGTTATTGAATACATACCACAAGGACTTAATGCTTGGGAACTATCCCAGAACATAATGAAGGAGGCCATTGAGACAATGAGCGACAATGTTGAAAAGATTAGTGACGGATGTACCAGCGGTGAAGCTCCCTTCATCAGCAACTTGTAGTGAATTCATTCTAAGTGAACGTTAGCATGACATGGCGAGACGCTTCAAAAGTTGCGCTTCATCAGTCTATGCCTATCACTGTCCTAGCACATCGAAAGCCGCTGGAGAGCGATTTATCCTGCAGTTCCATTTTCACACGCTTGGACTTTCTGTTATTTTTAACTTTTCTCACATGGACCATCCGGTGTCATGTTTCCATGACTAAATACTGGCCTGCTGTCCTACCGTTACTAAAAAGTTCTATAACTGATACATTAGGCCCAGCTGATCCTGCCCTTGTTGTATAATTCCCCGTAGCAAAAATAAATTTGTCATTTGTCATAACAGCTGCTGCCCTATAGCCGCGTTGCTTGTCGTATGTCGGCAATCAATCATCGAAAGGAAACCACACTTCATGTCTCTTGATCGTACGCCGTCCGCAGGTATTTAGGTACATTAGTTCCCATCCTAATTTTCTCGTAATATACCGACCATAATCCAATATTAATCTATCTTTTTTATGGACTGTGAAAGATTTTGTGGAAGGAGGACGACGAGAAGGTTCCACATTTAATACGCCAAGGAAATTGAAATTCACTGATACGAACAGAGAAACGGATCATAAAAAGATGAGAACCGCAGAAAATATGGTGAGTATATAGGGAGCGGTAACGTATCTCCACCCTATAGCGGTAGCGTACGAATACTGTTTTGTTACCACACAGAGCCGATAGACATTTACGCCAGTGTGAAAGAAATATTACGAGGTCAATAAAATACTAAAATGGCATAATTATCAAGTGTACGAGTTGCCCAGTGCTAACAAGACTTACAGGATGTTTCGAGGATGTGAAACCTGTTGATTTCGAACTCCATGAAAACTCTGATGTTTTTTCCTAAGGCGAGCAATATCTGCGAGAATATAAGGTTCTAAAGAACTTCTTTGTAGAGAAACGTTGTATTTTGATCTATAATTGATTTATGTTGTTATATGGTGTGTTCAGTCTGTTCTGACAGCGTAAAGTACAGTACGAACAGATGCAGAACTGCTCCCTAAGAGGTATTGTCTACAACCATGATGGCAGTAGTGCGTATAGCGACGCACCATCGACTGCCTTACGTAGTGAAGTATTGTGATGTGGTTGCCGTCGATGAAGTAACAGCTCAGCATTGCGTCCAGTGAAGCCATAAACGATGTTCAAATCGGCCAACTCTTCATCGGTAGACCTATCGGTAGTACTCTAGTGTGTCGCTATTAGGGTGCAACTAGCACTGCTGCTCCAATAGGGACTATGCCTTGTAAAGCACTCCAGCGTCAAGACAGAAACCTTCGGATTAAGGACTGCTTTCATAAAAACGTCTCTTTCCTTTAGTAATTAACCTGCCGAAACAAAAGTAGCTGATGTAACACCAATTAGTCTGCTACTTCTGTTGTACGATTTGATAACCTGCCAGTGGCAAGGTAAGTAATTCAAGTTATTGTTAATATTAAAAGAAAATGAGGGAATAATATGCACAGCAAACACACCCAAATGGCGGATTAGGAAATTACTGAAGGACCCTTATGTCCTGTGACCATTACGTTCATGTCTTCTACACAAATTCTAATTTGTGATCAATGTGGTTCGAGTAGAGCCTGATTATTACATACAGAAGGAAATGTCCTCTCTGACTGACTGGCTCACTGATCATCGACCAGCACAAACCGCTAGGGAAGTAAACTTGAAAGTTAGCGAGGGTGTTGATCTTATACTGTAGGCATCGTTTAAGAAGAATTTTTTGGAAATTCCCCCTCTAAGGGGATGAAATACAGGATAAAAAGTTTTTTTTTGAAATATGTCGCTATTAATGCAATTTTGGAGCTAGAACTACGAAAATTGGTATTTGGTTACTCGGTAAGAAATAAGTACCGGTTTCAGCATTTGTGGATTCATAACTCCTGAAATAGTGGATGAGATTTTTAAAAATAAATCAGTCCTAAAGAACTACTAAAACATTTTAAAAGTTACATCTAAGAAAACAGGTATTTGACTTCTCGGCTAGAATTAAAAGGGAGGCTGTTTTTGGAAATTCACCTCTAAGGGAATGGAGTAGGGGATGAACATTTTTATGACTATTTCTTTATGTTAAATCATTTTTAAATTTAAATCTATGAAAATTGATGTTTGTCTTCCAAAGAGATATCTGGTAGGGGATAAAAGTGTCTGCGAAAATGTCACGACAAGAACTCAAATGGCGGGTTTAACAAATGCCTCAGACTCCAGCTACCAGAATCGTTTTTTGGGCAATTGTATGTTAGCGAAAGACCATGCTTCTATGGCTTTAATTAGTGTGAAATGTTCAGAAGTTTAGAATGCGTGTAGACCACACAGTCTACGCAAGTGAAGCAGCGGGCTCTAAGCTAGTATTTACGTATACAGTTATTCTCTATATTACATTGTTGTGAATGCTATGTGTCTTCGTCCCATAACTGCTGAGTCCATTTCCTTAACACGTGCGTCTCTCTTCAACAGAGAACGAAAAAATTCTGGAAATACCAATTACAACGGGAGCTTTGTGGAATTTTTTTATGTGAAGTTATTCTCTCACGTTCTCAACTCTCACACCAAGTCCTAGAAATACCATTAGGCCCCGTATAATCTACAGTTTAGAGATAAAACAGTTCAAGAAAGATATCTGGTAGTCCAATCGTTGTCATGGATCAACGCCACCTGTACGTCCCGTAAGATTTATAAAATTTGCGTCCCTTTTGATGGAGTGCATTTTCCCCAATCATTAGCACGTTACTAAAACCTTTAACTGCAGTCCTCCATCGACGATTTGTTAACATTATGTACATTCATAAGCATGGGGTGACGAACATACTAGAGAAGGGAGGTGGCTTGCAGAGGAGAAAGACGTTCAGGGTAAAGTTACTCTAGTTCCTCGATGAAACTTCTTTTTCACCGAAATATCTGCTTCATTGCACATTTGCAGCAAGCTACGGCTGTATACCGGCTCAGGATTCCAATCTACACACACCAAAACTTAGTAGAAGATGCTCGTCAAATTACACAATCCTCGCTCTCTTATCAGTTCGAGTAAAATCTACTTTGTAGCTGGTTCTTCGCGTTAGTATCACTCTCTCATTCCTGAGCTGCTCTTCCGCAGCGATGTTGAATTCTAGCACTCCTGCGGGAAATGATACGAAACAATGAGCAAGTGCAGCTAAGAGACAAGTGGCGCAGTCATTAACACTGAGGACTCTTATGACGAGATAGATTTTAATCCGCGTCTGGCCATGTAGTTTCAGTTTTCCCGTGGTGTACTATTTGTTCAACTGAGCCAATACTCAGCCTCTAACAATCCCAAAGTCGTGGTGTAAGCTTCTTACGTATTTTCTTTCCTTCTGTAGGATTCTTGGGGAGATGACATTTCTTCATCCCTCCCTTTCATTAGCTGCTTTGAATAGCTGGTTGGGGAATTCTATGTAGGTTGGAAGAAATGAAAAAGAATAGTAGGTAGATTGAAACCTACTCCCAGACGGTTCAACTGAGTGACCACTCTTGCAGTACGCAAGGTAGCGGTTTCGAGCCACAGTACTGAAGTGAACTTTAACTCGTGACAAAAGTTTCACGCAAGAAGTGTTTCATTTGCAAACTAAGAGAGCTGTATCGGCGGCTTTCAGTGTGAAGCTCGGTATAAATTCTGATCCATCAACATAGCGGACACCTGCAAGAAAATTTAAGAGAATGAGTGGACTGGGCTCAAGAGGTAATGCAGTCCTCGAAGTGTGGCATTGACAAGCATCGATGAGTAAGTCATTGGGTAGCGCGTGTGTGGCTTGCGCAATCCTGTCTGAGAGCGGGTCTATGGCTCGGCGGTGTCGTGCCATGTGACGGTGATTCAGCTCGCCGTTACGCGGCCGTTTAGTCCTCCGTAGTGGATTCATTACATCTCGCGTCTAAAGACACTCCTGTCCGGCGAACATTCCCACAGCGACCAAGAGGTACAGACAGCTGCGACTCACTTGTTCCCGTCTCAGGCGGCATACTTCTATAACGCGGCAACTCAAGCGTTACTCCACGAAATAAGTTCCTGACCCACGCGATTGGTACGTTGAGAAGTAGTTCTGCGACTGCTGTACCTGTCGTAATACATGTTTCCCGGAAACTTTTCTTATACTAGTGGCACTTGCTTAAGTTACACTTTTGCTACTGCACCATAACACTTAAATCAGAAAAAGCCGTACTTAATCTATTTACATCGAAGAGTTGATTCGAGGAAAATGTGATTATCAGGATGTACTAGCCAATAGAGTATCCTCGTACACAAAATGACATCAAATTCGCGATTCCAAGGGATCCTCAAATTTATACGTACAAACACCACGTATTACTGCTCAGTACAACACAGATGGTGCTCAGTCTATCGAATTATCTAATACATTCCTAAAATAATCGGAAGAAACGAAACGTCAATCTATTCCTCTGTGTTCCCTAATAATTTTTTTTATGAATGTAGTATAGAAGATACAGTACAAGGAAGTCGAAGAGGATCGGCTTACTTGAAGAAATACAGCAACGAGCTACTTTTTGTTCAGATTTATGCCAAGGTGCGTTTCGAGCTTTTACCAATCTTCAATTGGCGTAGTACATTTATATCTTCGCCAGAGTAACGTTTTTATCTTCTGCATTTTGAACGCTGCAACTGCCTTTTGTTATGTAATATGTAGCTCATTTTTACGCCTTTGTAAGTAAACCACAAACACTTATAGTTTCACTGCTTCTTTTTGTGTAGCGCAGAATTACAGAAAAAACGGCAACCGGAGCGTTCGATAGCAGTCGATGAAAACTTTGAACTGGTGAAAATCTACTATTACGCCAGCTGAAGATGACCGAAAGTCCGAAACGCGTTTGGCGTAAATAAAGCTGCACAAGAAGTGTGTGGTTCCTTTATTTTTTTAAAGTAACACAATGCTCCACGGAGTTCAACTACCATTAACATTGTTATATCAATGGGAATTAGTATGTTGTCAGAATTTTAATGTCTTTCCAGCAGACGACCTCTCTCAAAGTGCCACTGAATTTGGTCAATTCCCCCATCAATTTGCGGAATTTCGATGGGGGATTTAAAGGACTTCCTCTGACGAAACAGGTATTGCTCCAGAGAAATCGAATAGTGCGGACTCCTCGAACCAAAGAGAGACGAGTAATTTTTGTACCTTTATGAAGAAGATGCTAGTTAGATTGACACCTTCTTTCTTTTTTTTTAATTTTTTAATGAACAGAGCTTGCAAAATTGTTAATAAAAACATAGCTTGTATGAAAATCGGGACAGTTTTTTCTACCTGCCTGAGCTGGTGAGGTGGTGCTGCGGTTAAAGCTCGTATAGAATTGCAGAGGCTCTCTGTCCACCTTCCCCAGCGCCCTGTAGGTTAGGTAGCTTTTCCCGGAGCTACATTGGCAGGACCCAGGTGAGCGTGAATACATGACGAATCTTGTTTCTCTTTGGTACCTGCTAAAGGGTGCATTCCAATTGGACGACTGAGACAACCGTAACAGCGCATTCAGAGTCCCAAACTCAACTTCCAGTGCCACGGCTGTCTGTTGTTCCTTGAAAGTCGCGGCAGATACATCGCTGTTAGTATCTAATAGTCTCGAGGAAGCGAATTTTATGAACAGTTTGAGGCTGATGTAATTCTTCAGGCTCTCCTGGCGATTTGCTGACATTTTGAAAAAAAAAAAAAGGGATTTCTGCTGGATGTTACGTCGTTCTCGCACGCAGTTTGACGCTGTTGCTGTAAGCTTATCTTTGTCACCAGTAGCAGCTTATATTTTTGTGGAACTTTTTGAACAATAAGCATTACATAACTCGCCACTAAAGACTTCTCGTTGGCTCCATATATGGATGACATATTTGTTGTATAGCCACACAGTAAAGGAGAGTTTCATAGATTACACGATTTCTTAAATCAGTTTCGTCCCAAAATCTTCTCTTCGGAAGCGTAAAATGAAGTCGGTCTCCCTTTCCTAGATGCGACAGTCTACAGAAGATCTGAGAAGAGTCTAGAGCACAGAGTGCATAGAAAGCCTGCAGACACAAGTAGGTGTTTAGATATCGCTTGCGACCACCGCCCAGACCAGAAGCAAGCAGTGCTCAGCAGTCTTGGCGTGTCTCCCGTATCAGGGACAATAGCAGTTTAGAATAGTAGCTGAATTTCTTAAAGAAGGCCATAGGATATGATAATTTGTTCATAGCTATTTCGAACGAAATATTATTTGTGCTAATAAGCAGGACGAGGAGCCACCTTCTGACTCTGTTAGATTACCGTTCTTTTCTAGTTACTGATCGCAGCAAGCACAACTGTACAAAAATTATATGTAGACCAGATTTGTCGGTCAGCACAAAATAACCAAAAACGAACGTAACTGATTACCACATTGCGGGAGTCTATGAAATAATGTGTGGTTATGGGAGAGCGCAATGAAGACGAAACAGGCAGAAGAGCAAAAGTAAGTGTTACAGAGAATGAACACCATACACCGTTAAAACAAAATTTGAAATCTCTGGTAGCAGAACAAATGTAGAAATGCAGCAGAGACATTGATTACAACAACGTACGTGTGGTAGTCAAGGAAACCATTTATAGAACAGAAGTCAAGGAGGTGCTTGAAATTTCCGTGAACGAATCTAACTTCAATAGGGGAGAAATTCTTGGTCTTGCATATTCGCATCTTTCCGCCATAAGTATATAAGCAGCTATATACACAAAAAAAGTCCAGGAACCCATCTCTGCAGCGCGCCAATAGTGTTATAACAAAATTTCGCCCTCTCTTCGCGTATTTCGCTTTCTGTCCAATGACGATAGCCCACCAATACTAACCGGAAGAATTGTACCCAATAAGCTCACTTCAAAATAAGAGTGGAAAAGCTCCCTACATAAGTCAATACGACAATGGTCTTTGGCAGTGGTCATCTAACCCGCGAACACCAGTAGATCCCAACAGAAGGGTCGAAACATCGATTGTGTAGAGGAAATTGAAGCGGAGCATGATATGGCCTAACAACCTAGAAAACGTTGTCTTCAATATATCGCTTTATCTGTGTGCGCCTCAGAAAGATTGTACTAGTGTGAGGCGGGGAGGCACTCAAGTCGCGGTCTTAGTTTTGCCAAAACTGAAGGGTGAATAATGCTACGAGCGACAAATACTTTTAAAACGCTTTATTTGAACGCCCCATCTTCAGATGGCTAAATAGCCAGTACATATGTAACGGCACACAACATTTTCATGTGTTTGTGTAGCACAAATACAATTCAGAAGTGCATTAGATTACGTCCATCAGTAATACAGACACAGAAGACTCCCATATCATAACACGGGCAGATTTCCGTGTGTCTGTCACTAGTGGACGTAATCTAATGGATAGTTTTTGTGCTACACACGTGCATAAAAAAGTTGTATGCCGTTACATATGTACCGGCTATTAAGTCAAAGATGATGTGAAGCTTGAGGTTTGTGATAAGTGCTTGAAAATGACTGACTGTCTAAATTAGCTAATGGCACAGAGAATACATAGGGTACAACATACTACGTTTTATTTCTTAAAAAATATGCTTCATGCCAGATAGAGCTACACACATGTTGTTTACATTCGATGTTTTTGTATACAATGCAAAGAGCATCCACTAAGCAAAGCTAATTTACCATTGAGCGAAGGTCTAAAGTAAGCGAAGAAAATGTGCGTGAGCTGCAACACGCTAATAACAGAAAAATGCTTTTACTCTTAGGATGAGCTTATTATTTGAGAACTATACCACGAGTTCATTTCAGGAGGTATACCAACCGGAGTGGAAATTCTTCTAACGAAATATTATGAAGCCATTACATTTCATAAGACAAATTAGACATTTTCTTTGCTTAGTTTGGATCTTTAATGAATAGGAAACTGATATTTTTGCTTACTGGATACTCATTGCACTATATCAAAATAGTTTAATGGGAAGCACAATTTCTAAGCTCAAACTACACGAAGAATATTATATACACTGATTTATTTAGAATGTGTTTCGTTTATACCGCAACAGCGCATACATGGTCGTATACATGGTTCTTGCCGGCCGCGGTGGTCTCGCGGTTCTAGGTGCGCAGTCCGGAACCGTGCGACTGCTACGGTCGCAGGTTCGAATCCTGCCTCGGGCATGGATGTGTGTGATGTCCTTAGGTTAGTTAGGCTTAAGTAGTTCTAAGTTCTAGGGGACTGATGACCACAGCAGTTGAGTCCCATAGTGCTCAGAGCCATTTGAACCATTTTACATGGTTCTTGAAAAGCGTATACAACTGTTTCATTTATATCTAAGTAAAGGCGGGCGCATGAACATGTTTTTAGTATCAAAATGACATAGAAAGTAGCATGAAATATTAAAGTATTTTTGTACAGTGAAGGAGCGGACGGTATACTGCTGTCGAAAATAATCATGTAAGCGGAAATGATAGCCATCTGAAGATAGGCATGATACCGTGAAACAGGCTATGACCTTAAAAAAAAAAAAAAAAAAAAAAAAACTTTTTCAAAGTGTTAGTGAATAAAGCTAGAGCCACGAATAGTCATTAGGCCGCGGAGTTAAGGAGATGCAGCTTGGGTAGACAATTTTAATATTTAACATTAATTAAACTATGGAGTCGGAGATTACGTACAAGAATATTTGTGGTTACTACCTCGAGGAAGAGAACAGTAGCGACTGGTCTTCCGAAGGCGGGCTCTGTTATGATTTGAGTGACAGACAGCGCAGTAGAGTCCTGAAGCTCGAGTCGTACGACTGGAGTGGGATCAGTCGCGTGGCTACAGACGCTCATTTAAAGAAGTCGTTCCACCCAGTTGCATTAAAAGGGTATTACGCGTGGAAGTCTTGCCACTGAAACCTCCCCGAAAGATGAGAGGTACATGAAGGAATTTCGTAACGTATGCTAGGAATCCCCATTTGGGTACACAGTGCACAAGAAAGAACAGATGACACATGAAATACACGCGCCTTGACCGCAATCAATGATCATTCAGTGCAGATGCACTGTTCGTCCGACCTCACGCGGTAAACAGCGTGAGGCTGCGAGCAATGAGGATAATGGACGTGCGACAAGTTAACAATTTGGGATGGGTTGGGCGTGAAGCGTGCTCGGATAGCCGAAGTGCTTAAGGCGACCGCTCGCGTAAAACGGGGAAACCGGCTTAGAGTCCTGGTACGGTACTATCTGTTGATCCGTCGTGGATTAGGAACAAAGGCCGGTCAGATATTTACAAAATAAAAAAATAAATAAAATAACCAAACAGCTGTATGTTTTCAGAAGATACTTTATTTACAAGACAAACTTCGGCATCTCATTAATACGATGTTCAGGCCCCTGTGCACTCCATGAATAGAGAATGAGATACATAGATGCGTGCGTAACAGTAGTCATCAGTACCTGGAATCCGTGGATTTTCTTGTGGAGTTTCTACTTCGAAGACCTGACAAAACTCAAGTCTTCGAAGTACATACTCCACAAAAGAATTCAGGGAATCGAGGTATTGATACCTCCTGCTGTATGCATGCATCGATGTATGTGGTTCTTTATATAAGGAGTTCGCAGAGGCCTAGAGATGGCACTGATGAGATGCCGAAACTGGTTGTGTAAATAAAATAACTTCTGTAAGCATAAGGCTGTTCGGTGATTTGCCGAAGGAAAATTTTCACTTTTCGCCACTGAACCTGTTTCGATGCCCGACTGCCGCAAATATCAGAATTTCAATTTCGCCATCAAAGAAAATGTGTTTTCCAGGTTGCGCTGTTTATTGACGCACATATTTGTGTAAGTTGCGCATCTGGTGGTCTCAGGTCACAAGGATTTCCGCTCGCTAGTTCCGCGGGTGTCGTGGCGCGGCTGCGCGTGTCTCGACCGACTGGAGCGCGCACAAAAAGCTCCGGATGCTAATGGGCCGATGCGTTTCCCGGCGTGCAGCGCGCCCACGCCTCTCCGATTTGTACATCCCGCGAGTGTGTGTGTGCGTCCCACTCCGTCTCGCCTCGCTCATTACCGGACCGGGTGACTGCGCGTTCCTAATTCAAAAAGAAGGCGACAGCTCAGCCGGGCTGCTAACGATGGCGCTGCGGCCGCTAAACGAGCGTATACGACCAATAACCATTAATTAGCCGGCCGCGAGTCGAGTCTTCAAAAAAGGCGGCCGGGCGAGTGCAGTGCGGCCAGGCGGCTATGCGCCGGATCCCTGATTTAGCGCCGCCGCTGCTGCCGCTGCCGCCGCGGCCGCGGCATTCCCACGGCGCGGGACGCCGGCGCCGGCTGCGCCTTCTCTCGCGGGCTCACCAGGGGTCACCGCGTCCCACCCTCCGCAGCCTGCCTGCTTTATAGAGCCATCCGGGACGTCGTTCGGCCCCATAAAACCCGTAAACGCATACTAAACGGGAGCCGCCTTCGTCGCAGCTGCTAGCCTTTCTAATAATTCCTCGAGCTTATTATATCTTCTACTTGGACAGTATCCGGACAGCAGAAAAAAAGAAGCACGTCTCGTGCCGCCGCTCTGAGGAGCTGATTCATCATCGGAAGACAAAGCTCTCCGAAACACTCGTATGCCTGAACGCTGCTGAGACGAAGGATGGTCTGTGGCGCTACTCGAGAACATTGATACAGCGGTCGCACTTGCCAAATTTAAACAGTTTCGCTAAAGTATCACATATGCACAGGATGATTCATATGTACCTCCCGCTGTCGTTTTACGCAACCCGTAAAAATACACTACTGGCCATTAAAATTGCTACACCACGAAGATCACATGCTACAGACGCGAAATTTAATCAAAAAATGGTTCAAATGGCTCTGAGCACTATGGGACTCAACTGCTGAGGTCATTAGTCCCCTAGAACTTAGAACTAGTTAAACCTAACTAACCTAAGGACATCACAAACATCCATGCCCGAGGCAGGATTCGAACCTGCGACCGTAGCGGTCTTGCGGTTCCAGACTGCAGCGCCTTTAACCGCACGGCCACTTCGGCCGGCTCGAAATTTAATCGACAGGAAGAAGATGCTGTGATATGCAAATGATTAGCTTTTCAGAGCATTCACACTAGATTGGCGCCGGTGACGACACCTACAACGTGCTGACATGAGGAAAGATTCCAACCGACTTCTCATACACAAACAGCAGTTGACCGGCGTTGCCTGGTTAAACGTTGTTGTGATGCCTCGTGTAAGGAGGAGAAATGCGTACCATCACGTTTACGACTTTGATAAAGGTCGGATTGTAGCCTATCGCGATTGCGGTTCATCGTATCGCGACATTGCTGTCGCGTTGGTCGAGATCCAATGACTGTTAGCAGAATATGGAATCGGTGGGTTCAGGAGGGTAATATGGAACGCCGTGCTGGATCCCAACGGCCTCGTATCACTAGCAGTCGAGATGACAGGCATCTCATCCGCATGGCTGTAACGGATCGTGCAGCCACGTCTCGATCCCTGAGTCAACAGGTGGGGACGTTTACAAGACAACAACCGTCTGCACGAACAGTTCGACGACGTATGCAGCAACATGGACTATCAGCTCGGAGACCATGGCTGCGGTTACCCTTGACGCTGCATCACAGACAGGAGCACCTGCGATGGTGTACTCAACGACGAACCTGGTTGCACGAATGGCAAAAGTAATTTTTTCGGATGAATCCAGGTTCTGTTTACAGCATTATGATGGTCACCTCCGTGTTTGACGACATCGCGGTGAACGCAGATTGGAAGCGTGTATTCGTCATCGCCATACTGGCGTATCACCCGGCGTGATGGTATGGGGTGCCATTGGTTACCCGTCTCGATCACCTCTTGTTCGCATTGACGGCACTTTGAACAGTGGACGTTACATTTCAGATGTGTTACGATCCGTGGCTCTACTCTTCATTCGATCCCTGCGAAACCCTACATTTCAGAAGGATAAAGCACGACCGCATGTTCAGGTCCTGTACGGGCCTTTCTGGATACAGAATATGTTCGACTGCTACCCTGGCCAGCAAATTCTCCAGACCTCTCACCAATTGAAAATGTCTGGTCAATGGTGACCGAGCAACTGGCTCTTCACAATACGCCAGTCACTACTCTTGATGAACTGTGGTATCGTGTTGAAGCTGCATGGGCAGCTGCACCTGTAAAAGGCATCCAAGCTCTGTCTGACTCAGTGCCCAGGCGTATCAAGGCCCAAATTGCGTGAAAATGTAATCACATGTCAGTTCTAGTATAATATATTTGTCCAATGAATACCCGTTTATCATCTGCATTTTTTCTTGGTGTAGCAATTTTTATGGCCAGTAGTCTATATCTGGCCTTTGAAAACCGCACGCGAAATTTTCGTGTTCTCTTCCTTCGGTATGTGCAAACTATTAGTACTATGGAAAAAATAAACACGATCTTTTTGTAGGAAATTTAGTGTAGCTACATTTTGTACCCTCAGACTTTAAGAAGAATATAATAATCCCAATCCCAAAGAAAGCGGGTGTTGACAGATGTGAAAATTACCGAACTATCAGTTTAATAAGTCACGGCTGCAAAATACTAACGCGAATTATTTACAGACGAATGGAAAAACTGATAGAAGCCGACCTCGGGGAAGATCAGTTTGGATTCCGTAGGAATACTGGAACACATGAGGCAATACTGACCCTACGGCTTATCTTAGAAGCTAGATTAAGGAAGGGTAAACCTACGTTTCTAGCATTTGTAGACTTAGAGAAAGCTTTTGACAATGTTGACTGGAATACTCTCTTTCAAATTCTGAAGGTGGCAGGGGTAAAACACAGGGAGCGAAAGGCTATTTACAATTTATACAGAAAGCAGATGGCAGTTATAAGAGTCGAGGGGCATGAAAGGGAAGCAGTGGTTGGGAAAGGAGTGAGACAGGGTTGTAGCCTCTCCCCGATGTTATTCACTGTATATTGAGCAAACAATAAAGGAAACAAAAGAAAAGTTCGGGTTAGGTATTAAAATCCATGGAGAAGAAATAAAAACTTTGAGGTTCGCTGATGACATTGTAATTCTGTCAGACAGCAACTGGCTTGGAAGAGCAGTTAAACGGAATGGATGGTGTCTTGAAGGGAGGATATAAGATGAACATCAACAAAAGCAAAACGAGGATAATGGAATGTAGTCGAATTAAGTCGGGTGATGCTGAGGGAATTAGATTAGGAAATGAGACACTTAAAGTAGTAAAGGAGTTTTGCTATTTAGGGAGCAAAATAACTGATGATGGTCGAAGTAGAGAGGATATAAAATGTGGACTGGCAATGGGAAGGAAAGCGTTTCTGAAGAAAAGAAATTTGTTAACATAGAGTATTGATTTAAGTGTTAGGAAGTCGTTTCTGAAAGTATTTGTATGGAGTGTAGCCATGTATGGAAGTGAAACCTGGACTATAAACAGTTTAGACAAGAAGAGAATAGAAGCTTTCGAAATGTGGTGCTACAGAAGAATGCTGAAGATTAGATGGGTAGATCACATAACTAATGAGGTGTTGAATAGGATTGGGGAGAAGAGAAGTTTGTGGCACAACTTGACTAGAAGAAGGGATCGGTTGGTAGGACATGTTCTGATTCATCAAGGGATCACCAATTTAGTATTGGAGGGCAGCGTGGAGGGTAGAAATCGTAGAGGGAGACAGATGAATACACCAAGCAGATTCAGAAGGATGTAGGTTGCAGTAGGTACTGGTAGATGAAGAAGCTTGCACAGGATAGAGTAGCATGGAGAGCTGCATCAAACCAGTCTCAGGACTGAAGACCACAACAACAACACATTTTGTACTTGGTTACGTTTTCGTTAGAGGTCGCAGTTCTATAGTTATTCAAGACAAACGTGCAAAAGTGACGTTCAAACGCACCGCTTACTCCCCCTCTAAGCCCCCACAGATGTATGTTATTTACGGAACTTCCTCTTATCACTTTACAGTAATTTGCAACGGTACAAATTTCTTCCCACATTCGACCTTTTTTGTTCTTCATTGACTGGCCTCAAAAAGAACCGGCATAATTGAGCACTTACAAATTGTAAACTCCTTGTTTCCTTAAATTTTACCTAACAGTTTTGTGAATTTTGACTGTATAAAGTAAACAATTACATCGTTGTAACTTTTTTGTAGCAGATTCAATGTAGTTAAATTTTGTACTGGGTCAAGTTTTCGCTAGAGGTCGTAGTTCTCGATTTATCCAAGAACATCGTACAAAAGTGAATTTCAAACTCATCCCCATTCCCACACTCAGTCGCCACCTGTCAGCATTTCCCTCCTACCACTGTACAAAACTTTGCGACTGCAAATTATTTCCGACATCCGACCGTTTTTGATCTTCACTGACTGGTCTTACTACGCCACCGCCTTAGTCGAGCATTTAAAAATTGTAAAACAGACGTCTATGATAAATTTTATCTAACAATTAACAGTATAAATTAAACACGTACTTCATTGTATTCGCCAGGCCTTCTAACTACGAAACTACTGTGCTCGTAAGGGTTAAGTTCGGATCGAATTGTCGACTTGATTAATTTTAACGTAAAGTTTACAGAAGTCGTTTCCCTAAAGGGCATATTTAAATTAATAATATTAACAAAACAGCCCACTATGCAGGTGCCATAATAGCCCAATCAACAGCGACGAAGAAAGGTTAATAGGAATAGTTCGTATAGTCTGAAATTTTTGTGGTGTGGTAGGAGGGAATGCCACGAGCAGCATAGTATAAAATCTGACTCTTAGGGACGAATGTGTGGGGGTGGAGACGCGTTTGAAGCTCACTTTTGTGCATTTTTTCCTTGAACTACTCGAATGCCGTTGCCTCACGCGGAAACGTATCCCAGTTCAAGATGTAACAACGTTAAATTTCTTGCAAGTACGTCCTTACATTTTTTCTGTTGTGCTTATAGCACCCGCGGTGCGAGCGAGACAATACGAAAATCTCTTGCGTGCTGTTTGTAGGCCAGATATGATTGTGGTTGCATAAATCATCTGTAGCTACAGCTGAATCACGCTCTATTTCTCCGATATCATTTTCCACAACTTTAAGCAATGCCGAAATATCCAAACAGTTAATTTATTCAACAAAAGTTGTCGCTGTCTACTCTGCAAATCACTGAAGTGCATGGCACAGCGTACTTAGCACTTTACATGTTCGAGCTGTCCCCCGTTCCAGGCGCGTATGGAGCGAACCATGAATGGTAGGTCTTTGCTGTACTTACTCTAGTCTCGTCTTACCGGGCCCCAAGGGATTGATACGTAGCGATTGTAGAATATTTCTAGATTCATCTCTTAAATTTGCTTCTTGAATCTATTTAAGCAGGTCCTCACGGGATAGTTGCATGTATCTTTTAGCGTCTGCCAATTCAGATTTCCCCGCATATCTATGATGCTCTCCCTTGTGGTGAAACAAACCTGCGACTACACTTCGTACTCTTCTTTGTCTATGTGTTCGCCTGCTTAGCTGAGACGTGATGTTGGTTTAGCGTAATGAGTAGCGTCACTGTCCTAATGAAGTTGTTTTTTTACCCCGGAACGGTAGCTCAGCGTGTTCGGTCAGAGGGTTAGCTGCCCTCCGTAATAAAAAAAACTGAGTTAATCGATCAACAACGAACTTAAACGGATGTCTTATGACGTCCGCTCCGAGCAGATACAACGAACAAAAGCGAACAAAAATGAGAAAAAAAGTGGTAACGTGGTTGTGTCCCATGCACTCGGCCCGGGTTCGATTCCCGGCAAGTTCGGAGAGTTTCTCCGATCGGGAACTGGGTATTGTGTAGTCCTCATCATTGCATCCTCATCATCGGCCGCAAGTCGCCCAATGTGGCGCCGACATGTCGCCCAAACACGAATGGGACATCCCGGCCAACAATGCCATACGATCATTTAATTTCATTTTTTAGACCCTGTGTTTACCATATTTGATATGCGTCCCACACGCTGTAGCATTGTTCTAGGACAGCTCGCACGAAGGTTTCATAGTACTTGTTTCACTCAAGACTTTGCCTGTCCCTACAAACCGTTAAGCCAGGCATTTGTAGGAGTTGACTGATTCCAGTTGTGTCCCGCTGATACTGATGTCATTCTTTCGTTTCGTGAACTTCACAATTTTACATTTCATAATACTTAATCAATATTCCAGTCTTTGCACGACGTTGAAACCTGATCAGAATCTGAATGGATATTTCGATAGCTTTGTCTTCCATCAGAGTACAGAAGTCACATAATTCTGAACATGTTTTCAGGTGATGAGAAAGGCCACAAGTCTGTTAGAACAGGGTAAAAATCCTCAATTCCTGCTGTAATTATCATTCAACAACTATCTTCAAGTTCTTAGAGTCATCATAAGTACATTCAGCTGACTAGAAAGGCCTTTTATCAAGTAGCCATTATATTAATTTCAAATCATTTCTGTCAACTGATGTTTCGGAAAAAGATATGTCAATGAAATGGACTATTAGCTACCTAATGATGTTTCTTCCTGCCATTTTCTACAAGACATCAGGTTAAATATAATCTAACTCATGCTTCATAGCTTTGGAATGTCTTTAAGAAAGTATCAAAAGTAGTAATACAGGGACTGAAATAAAAACAATTAATGCTTCACGGAGAACTGCAGCCTGCCATGGCAGCATATGCGGTGCTACCATATAATTGATCGACAATGGTGCAGCTCACCGCCGAATTAATCCGAGAGGACAAACAAACTCGGCCACAACACAGTAGTTTAGTGAACGCTGCTGCCAGTCATGTTACGAAGCAGAGATTTCTATAGCCATGCTGACGACTTTGTGGCTACGTTAAAGGAAACGGATTTTCTTCGTGCTGTCGAAACTGGAAAGTAATGGAAAAGAAAATTGACGATCTATTAGATGGTCAACATGCCTTTCGCACAGGTAAGGACGCCAGAGAAGCCTTAAAGATTGCTAATGGAAGCGCGAATTACGTAAAATCAAGACACCCTCATATGATTTGTCGACCTGGAAAAAGCGTTCGATAATATAAAATGTTACAAGGTGTAGGAAATTGTGAGAAAGTGGGAATAAGGTATAAGGAGAGAGTGGTATCTGGGAACAATGACTCAGACCAAGGACGAAGTGCTCGGATTAAAAAGGGTGGAAGGCAGGGGGGCAGTCTTTTCGCTCATACTGTTCAATCTATAAATCGAATGATCAATGACAGAAATAAAAGAAAGGTTAGGGAGTGGGATGGAAATTCAGTGTGAAAGGATATCAATGATAAGTCATTGGATGACATTATCCTCAGTGAAAGTGAAGAAGAATTACAGGACAAGTTGAATGGAATGGTAGTCTAGTGAGTACAAAATATGGACTGAGACCAAATCTAAGAAAGACAAAAGTAATGAGGAGTAGCAAAAATGAAATTAGCGATGAACTTAACATCTAAATTGATGACTACGGAATAGACGAAGTAAAGGAATAAAAGAAGCAAAATAACACTTGACACACACAAGAATGAGGAGGTAAAAAGCTGACTAGCACCGACAAAGAGGCATTTCTCGCCAACTGAAGTCTGCTAATAGCAAACATAGGCCCTAATCTGAAGAGAAATTTCTGAGAATGTAAGGTTAGAGCACAATATCGTATAGTAGGAACTGCGGGTATCTCTGAAACAACAGATTTTCTGTTGTATCGTTTTCTTTTCACTCCAGTTTAACATGAATGTTAAAACATCTCCAAATAACCGCGGTCTTAGGCGCTGCAGTCATGGACTGTGCGGCTGGTCCCGGCGGAGGCTCGAGCCCTCCTTCGGGCATGGGTGTATATTTTTGTCCTTAGGATAATTTAGGTTAAGTAGTGTGTAAGCTTAGGGACTGATGACCTTAGCAGTTAAGTCCCATAAGATTTCACACACAACAACAACAACTCCAAATAACCGGTTTCTGAAATAACCGAGTTTCAGTTTTTATTCTTATTAATTCCTGTAATAAACTTAGAAATCGTACAAAGATTGAAAAATTTTGATTTCCTCGGTTGTAAGATGCATAGAATCAAAATATTTAATTAAATAGGGAAATAAAAGAAAACTTAGTCCGTACACCGTTCGCTGCTTTTCTTGAAAAGTGATAAATGGTAGAATACTACAAAAAATCACCAGTTGCTACTACCGATTGATCATGTAATCGGGAATCATACCACTATTTAGGCATTTTGAACAGTCAGTGCTAAATGGCGAAAAATGAGGTTGGATAACTCCGTTATTTCGTGTTAATTTGTCCGTCTTCAAAGGCTACAAGCACTTAAAGGCATATTGTGTAGAAACAGGTAGTAGATCATTTACTTTCTATTTTTATTGAATATTGTGAATAACTATTGTTAAGTTATTAATTTATTACTACTACCATAATTTCCGTCTTTTATTATTTCATAGAAATGACAGAAAAGTCCTTCAAAGGAAATGATGCACTGTACTGCATTGCCACGTCACTTCATAAAAATATTTCTAGACTAGCTTTGGCGCCATTTTGCAATGCAATGCAATGGATGTCCGGCAAAGACAGCGATAGTATAGACCAGTGGCGGCAAGTCCTGCTCACTGCATGATCGTGTGTACCTTAAACCATTACACATGGTGACATGAACCTTATTGTCTTAGTAATGCTGTACCAAGTCTTATGCCACGTGTTTGTTGCTAGTTTCTGTCGGCATTGTTATTAAAAATAGCGGCGCTTTTCTCATTTTCGTATTTCAAACCAACTGAAATTTTACGAATAAAAATTACTCCTTTTTTAAAAAAAGGTTTATTTAGAAACGAAAAATTTTAGCACTGCTGGTATGGCTAATTGTTATTTCCGTTTTTACTTGGTTATTAGTAAAAAAGTAAACATATGTTATAACAGAGTCCTGCATTGTTGGAACGTGCGGACAAACTCATTTGAGGTGATGGACGGAGCACAGTCCAACAACATCTCGCTGCAGGACAAGACGTCACTGTTAGTAATGCTGAGACACTCTTCCTTCATTTGGAATACTCAAAGGTGTGCGCCTGCTGGGTTATCTGCCGCTTAACAGAAGACCATAAACGGAAACGAAGGACCATCTATGCTGGATTGCTTGCTTGTTACGACGCTGATCGTGACAATTTTTGTCGAATGTCGTCACAGACTACGAAACATTGGTTCGTCACTTCGAAACGGAAACACAACGGCAGTCCATTGAGTGGTGCCACAACATTTCTCCTCTGGAGAAAAAGAGCAAAGCAGCACCCTCAGCCGGTAAAGTCCTCTAGTATTCTGAAGAGGGTATTCTGTTTGATGTACTCGCTCACGGTACCACAATCAGCTCTGAAGTGTATTGCGTTACCATCAGGAAATTGAAGAAGTGACTTCAGGGTGTTCGTCGCCACAAAAAATGTAAACGAACTCCCCCTCCTCCTCCTCCTCCTCCTCCTCCTCCTCCTCCTTATCATCATCATCACATCATCATCATCACATCATCATCACATCATCATCATCATCACATCATCATCATCATCACATCATCATCATCATCACATCATCATCACATCATCATCATCATCACATCATCATCATCATCACATCATCATCATCATCACATCATCATCATCACATCATCATCATCATCACATCATCATCATCAATGACAACACAAGGCCTCACACGTCTGCGCACCCGAGAGGAGCTCACAAAACGTCATTGGACTGTTCTTCCTCATCCATCCAACAGCCCGGATCTCACAGGTTCCGACTTCCATTTGTTTGACCAAATGAAGGTTTCACTCCGCGGGAAGCAGTAAGTGGATGTTACTGATGAAGCAAGACGTAGTAAGGTGGCGTCAGGCCATCGCATTAAACGGAGATTGTGTTGAAAAATAGAGTTTTGTACCCAAGAATGGTGAATAACATGGTGTATTGGAATCCTGAATAACATCAATCTGCTTTCAGAAAAAAATGTGTTGCATTTTTTTATCGACGGCACCTTGTATAATTACTTTATCAAATGTTCAAATGTGTGTGAAATCTTATGGGACTTAACTGCTATGGTCATCAGTCCCTAAGCTTACACACTACTTAACCTAAATTATCCTAAGGACAAAAACACACACACCCATGACCGAGGGAGGACTCGAACCTCCACCGGGACTAGCCGCACAGTCCATGACTGCAGCGCCTGAGACCGCTCGGCTAATCCCGCGCGGCTTACTTTATCAGAAGCGTGTTATTGCCTGAGTAAGGGGAGCAATAAACGTGGTCCTATGCAATTAATGAAATCGTTGGTGTATCAGCGTACATTGACTGTAAAGACTCCAAACATTGTCCTCGCGAAACAAAACTTGGCGTTGGCGCCGCACAACATCCCGCGAGGAGTGGAGGCGTTTAGCGCAGTAGGGGCGCCAGGAGGTCTGGCTGCACGCGCGCATCGATGCGATGGCAGCGGAGATGAGATAGCGCGCCGAGCCGCACCGCCGGGTCAAGGCGGCGACCTGCCACAAAAACGCGGCCCACTGCCGCCGCCCGCGCCGCCCACCAGACACGTGCGCCGCCCTTATCGCCCGATATATTGCTCTCAGCACGCCCCCCTCTAAATTGTGGAAAACCATCGTCCGCCTCCTTGGCTACCGGCAAGAAAAATGAAGGCGGCGGACAAGAGAAGGGAAAAAAATGTGTCCACTGAAAGGCGTGTTTTTACGGTCCCACATAAAGGGGGGCGATCTCGCGCGAGGAACTCGTATTTAGCTCGCAGCAAAAAAATGTGTGTATATTTAAATCTGATACGCTCTTTAGCTAGTCTCACAGTAACGAAATTAAGCGAAAAGTAGTGCTTGTACACGGGAGGGAACATGGAGCCTTTACACCTGGTGGTAGAAGAAATTTCTTGCCACTGCAATTTTTCCGGCGCACAGAGATGGCGAGGTACAGTACCTAGTCACCAACCATTTTATCCATCTCTTTCGTCACGGGAAATGTGGATATGCGACACTGTTGACTGCGTTCTGTTGCCCTTGTTTTGTTTTGGTAATTTTTATCTTATGATCTTGTTTCAAGACACTGTCCATCCTGTTTACCTGCTATTCCAAGTCCTTAGTTGACGCTGACAGAATTACAGTGGCATCGACAAATTGTAAAGTTTTTATTTCTTCTCCCTGAATGTTGATTACGTTCTCAAATTTCTCATTGCTTTCCTTCACGGCTTGCTCAATGTACAGATTGGCTAGCACTGGGAATAGGCTACAGCTTTCCTTCTCCTGCCCTTCGACTCCTGTACCTGTCGTAAGGTTCCTGTACGACCTGTCAGTCTTTCGCTTCCTCTTTTCTACGCCTGCCACATTCAAAAATTTAAAGTGTGTAGTCCAGTAATACATATACGGGGGCGTTTGAAAAGTCCGTACAAAAATAAAAACCACTTACGTGTTTGGGGTAAACCTTTTTTATTTTTCGACTTAGTCTCCTTTTAGACTTATAAACTTCGTCCAACGCTGTTCTAATTTGTTGATCCCTTCCGAATAATAGGAATTGTCCAAGTCTGCAAAATAGCTATTAGTTGCTGCAATCACCTCCTAGTTTGAATAAAATCTTTGTCCCGCCAGCCATTTCTTCAAATTGGGGAATAAATAGTAGTCCGAGGGAGCCAAGTCTGGTGAATAGGGGGGGGGGGGGGGAGATGTGAAACGAGTTGGAATACTATTTCCATTAATTCTGCGACCACAACTGCTGAGGTGTGTGCTTGTGCACTGTCGTGGTCGAAAAGGAGTCTTTTGCGGTCCAATCGCCGGCGTTTTTCTTGCAGCTCGGTTTCCAAACGGTCCAGTAACGCTGAATAATATGCACCTGTAATAGTTTTACCCTTTTCCAGATAGTCTATGAGGATTATCCCTTGCGATTCCCAAAAGACAGTAGCCATAACCTTTCCGGCTGAAGAAATGGTCTTCGCCTTTTTTGGTTGTTTGGTCTCAGAAGTATAGTAATGTGTCCATGTTTCATCCACAGTGACGAAACGATGCTTAAAGTCCTGCGGATTCTTTCTGAATAGCTGTAAACCATCCTTGCAACACTTCACACGATACCGTTTTTGGTCAAGCGTGAGCAATCGCGGAACCCATCTTGCGGATAGCTTTCTCATCTCCAAATGTTTATGCAAAATATTATGTACCCGTTCATTCGAGATGCCCACAGCATTAGCAATCTCACACACCTTAACTCTTCTGTCATCCATCACCATATCATGGATTTTATCAATAATTTCTGGGGTCGTAGCCTCCGCAGGGCATCCAGAACGTTCAGAATCACTTATGCCCATATGGTCACTCCGAAAATTTTGAAACCACTTACAAACTGTTCTAATCGAAGGTGCAGAGTCACCGTAATGTCTATCAAGTTTCTCTTTAGTCTCCTGGGGCGTTTTGCCTTTCTTAAAGTAATGTTTAATCACCACACGAAATTCTTTTTCGTCCACTTTTTGACAATCACTCGACCTCCTTGATTCACACGAATGTCAAACACAAAGAAATACACCAAGTTTCAGCCATATTGGTCTGTGTCCTTTCCAAAGACGCTACTAACTAAACATGACCTCGATACGCGCCGGTGGTGCCAGCGCTCGGACTTTGTATGGACTTTTCAAACGCCCCTCGTAAATAAGGAGTATGGTCAGTATTACCTCACGTGTTCCATCACTTCTCCGGAATCCAAATTGATGTTTCCCGAGTTGGCGTATATCAGTATTTCGATCCTTCTGCAAATAATTGTGTCAGTACTTTACAACTATGACTTCTTAAAGTGATTCGGTAATGTTCACCCCTGTCAGTACATGCTTTCTTTGGAATTCGAATTTTTACATTCTGCTTGAATTGGAATTATTACGTTCATTCCTTGTCTCGTACATCCTAAAGAGCAGGTGGAATAGTTTTATTACGGCTTGGTCTCCGAAGGGTATCAACAGTTCTGAGTGATTGTCGTCTACTACAGAGGCCTTGTTTCGGCATATGTCTTTCAGTGCTTTGTCAAATTCTTCTCTCAGTACCGTATCACCCATACCATCTCTGTCTGTTTCCTCTTTCCCTTCTATAACATAGTATTCATATTCCTTGTATAGCCTTCTATGTATTCCTGCCACCTTTCAGCTTTCCCGTTTTCGCTTAGTAAACTTCCCTGTACGATAGAATACTTTCTCGGGTATCCAATTGGTTGCTCCCAGCGGCTGATGAAGACAGCTATGGCAGTTGTCGAAACATTGTGCAAAATGAAAATCTTGCTGTATGCCCAAAAACGTTGGCGGAAGATATAGCATGGTCGCTTCACTAATGTAATAAAGAACTGGAACTGACCAAATAAAACGAAATACTACATGTCATTCTTTCACTGCGGTTCTTCTATTACACAATGGATATTTTCGGATAAAATACGTCGCTTCTCTCTTAAACGTTCGCAAACATTATACAGTTTTGAGTGTCATCTGTCTTCGCCTAGCCAGTTCGCAGAATTTTTGGTTTGATGATGATGATGATGATGATGTTGATGATGACTGGTTTGTGGGGCGCTCAACTGCGCGGTTATCAGCTCCCGTACAAAATCCCAGCCTTTTCTCAGTTCAATCTCACCACTTTTATGAATGATGATGAAATGGTGAGGACAACACAAACACCCAGTCATCTCGAGGCAGGTGAAAATCACTGACCCCGCCGGGAATCGAAACCGGGAGTCCGTGCTGGGGAAGCGAGAACGCGACTGTGAGACCACGAACTGCGGACATTTTTGGCTTTGTTTCAACCATTCTTAATAGAATTAGGGCTGACTAATTGTATCAGAATGGCTACGGCGTTGCCCCTACGTGCTCTTAAGGCTAGAGTATCACACTGCCCCACCATCAGCAAGTGTTTTACAACGATTGTTCGTATATGTGATTCGGCAAAGTCCTGTGCAAAACAATATGGTATCATGTTGCGCAGTGATTGATATTCTCGTACATAGTATTCGAAATGTACTTTAAACGATTTTTCCAAAGACTTAAGCTCCTTCTGATTCTTGAAGAAATCAGACCCTTGCAGAAAGCGGTCCAATAAATAAACGGCGAAATAATTTCAAGAATCGATCTCGCTATTACGTAAAGTGCCTTAGTATTTCGAGATGCTAATTTATTAGATTTGTGAAGTGTTTGACACGAGGAAAAATCCGACGGCCACGCCGCGTGGAGGCCAGGCAGCTGCGGGGTCAGAGGTCACTCCGTGACGTCAGCAACGGCCGCATGCAAACAGCCTCGGCTGCGGCTGCGTCTGCGGCCGCGACCGCTGCAGGGCCTTCTGTGCGATAAATCGCCTGCCACTCAGAGAACGGTCCTTTTTTATTTGAATTTTTGTTGTGTAAAAATGCAGACATTTTGGTTTGATCGAATGTGGCTGATGGCCTGCAAAAAAGCTTTTTTTTCGATTATATCTCTCCTATAGCGGCAGCAAGAGAGTCTTAACATCAGATTATTTCGATATAGGCTCTGCCGTGGAAAGTGGGGGAAGGGAATGCGGTGGAAGAACATACATTCCCTTCCTTTACTCCCGAAGGAAATTCCGAAAATCTCGTTTGGGAATCCGTTCACATGGTAGTGGAAGTCCGAAGACTTTCTTTGATTCAGCCCCATGTGCTAGCTTATCTTTTGCAAATCGTTTTCATATCTACGTAAATGTTGCAATCCACATGCTTTTGAACGTGCTTCCTGCAGTCAACCATTGGTTCCCCTCCACAATTATTACCCCTACACACTTTAGTGCAATGTTAAGAATACCTTCGTGTCTAAGGATGTATTCTATAAGTGTATCCCTTTTTTTCGGTCAAGTTGTTCCTTAAAGCTCTTGTGTCCCCAATTCAGTTCAGTACATTAATTATCCTGTCAACATATCTAATCTTTAGCATACTTCTGTAACACCACATTTCAATTCTTCTTTTCTGTTCTGTATTGTTTATCATACATGTTTCACTTCCGTACAAGGCTACATTCCAGATACTTTCAAAAGAGACTTCCTAGCACTTCAGTTTATATTACATTTTAACAAATTTTTATTTTCCAGAAAGTCTTTTCTTGCTAACGTTGTCAGTCTACATGCAATATTATCTTATTTCTGCTGTCGTCAGTTATTTTGCTCCTCACGTAGAACACGTCTACCACTTTCAAAGTGCCATTTCCTAATTCAGTTTCCTCGCTTTTATCCGACTACACATTATTACCTTTACTCTTCTGTGTGTGTGTTCGTCTTACAACCTCGTTTCAAGACACGATCCAGTTGAACAGAACGAATTTCCAACAGATTCTGACAAACAATGACGTCCGCAAATCTTACTTTTCATTTCAATTCTTGAGATTCACTTCGGTTTCTATATTTGTTCTTAGCTTCTTTTACTGCTTGCTCAATGTGTAGATTGAATAAAATTGAGGATAGGCAAGAGGAACTCTGTCTCACTCCGTTCCGTTATTGCCTCCCTTTCATGTCTTTTATGAGTACAGCCTGGATTAGCTGCAAGACATAAATTCAAGACCACGCGTTACAGCTAAATCTGGTCACTTCTGTTGCATTCTTGTTCTTTTGATATAACAGACGTATCATTATAGAAAGAACAGGTAATTTACTATTCCCGAGAACTACATTATTACCGACTGATTGTCACGAATAATTGGAGCATTGTTGTTAGTGTTTATGAGGAGTTAATCTTTAACGAATCACAGTTTGACGAAAAAATCATGGACTGTACAGTATGTCTTAGCAAAAATGGTGAATAATCAGGGATATGACGGGAACCATCATTTGACGTGAAGAACTTGATGTGGACACGTACCCTATTGCGAATGGTTTCTGATATAGAAAACATTTAACACACACACACACACACACACACACACACACACACACACACAGTTATTTTTTTTCTTTAGTATTCAATACATTGTCAGGTTTAGACATGTGCAGCAGTTAGTAAACTTACACAACATGACTTTTACAAAGGATCTACGGAAAAATACACATTTTTAACACATTCACTTCTAAGCGTTAGCGTGCACGTCAGAATTCAACAATGTACTGCTGTTCCTGCACACTTTCAATCTGCCACAATGTGCTGAAAACTATGGTAAACGCTCTACGCTCAGGAGTTGGCGTCGGAAAGCGCCGACGGTATTCTCATACAGCAGCAAGAGCACTACCATCGCAGGAGTCATCAAAATGGTTCAAATGGCTCTGAGCACTATGGGACTTAACATCGGAGGTCATCAGTCCCCTAGAACTTAGAACTACTTAAACCTAACTAACCTAAGGACATCACACACATCCATGCCCAAGGTAGGATTCGAACCTGCGACCGTAGCGGTCACGCGGTTCCAAACTGAAGCGCTTAGAACTGCACGGCCACACCGGCCGGCCGCAGGAGTCATCAACATATACCGCATCTGCATATTCTTCATTAGTGAACATGTCCAGCGCTTTAGACAGAGTGCATAAACACAGTTAACCGATGCTTCTCTCTGATACGCTTTTATCCCTCGCAATACTTCACTCGCAACACACCATGGACAACTGCACGTTCAACGGGCTAGTTTAACCGAAGAAAGGTTGAAAGCAACGACATAGATTGGGCTAGAACGAAACGTCAAAGACGTGCACGCCGTTGGACCAAAAATAAATGTACATTAAACTTGTGGTATCTCGTAAACCATTCGGATTAGAGCATATGCCCATATAAAGTTTTTGCTTCGTATGGACATTCTTGTCATATTCCTGAATACTGGCCACTCCTCCGGGGTCACCCTGTGTTAACAGATGAACGCTAACATTTCACAGGAGGAATTCGTACTGCGTTTTGCGTGTGCTATATTTTAAAGTACTATGGTAATTGTATTTCGCGCAGTTTGTTGATAGCTTAACCAAAAATTTGTTGCGGGTCCTTAGATGTTTGGAAGCAACTGAGAGATGCGAGTAGCACGTCAAAGGAGAGGGGTGCTCGGGTGCAGTAATTGTTTCCCTTTGATTTCACTTGTTTCCAGTCACGAGTAACGCTGGCCAATCGTTTGAACGTGATACAGTGTCCTTCTCTTTGAATACAGGTGGGAAGTGACTTCCATAGCACCTAAGCCAGCTTACCCTGAATAACTGACTTGCAAACTAAAGCCCGTGGCGCTGCCTTCCTAAGGCGCGTCGGTCTGCCAGTTGGCCGCATGAGAAGGCAGTCAGTTAAGAGTCCCATCTCGGATGGTATGTTGCGAATTTTAATGTTACATGAGTTCACGCGAAGACTGATGATATTTCAAAATTTATCAGATGGCTGTGAGAACAAATTAAATAACGTTCCAGACTTATCCTTTCGTTATTACCTTATATAAAGTCCCTGATGTTACACCAGTCAAAAAGAACAGTCTATCGATTAATTCTGAGACAATCTGAAAATGACGGTAAAAAATTGACTGTAACTCTTGGTTCGTATAACATTTTATTGTGTTATAACCTTACCAATGTGATACATGAAAACTCAGTTGAAAATTTATTGTGTTAATATTTTAGTGCCGGCCAGGATGACCGAGCGGTTCTAGGCGCTAGAGTCTGGAACCATGCGACCGCTCCGGTCGCAGGTTCGGATCCTGCCTCGGGCATGGATGTGTGTGATGTCCTTAGGTTAGTTAGTTTTAAGTAGTTCTAAGTTCTAGGCGACTGATGACTTCAGAAGTTAAGTCCCATAGTGAAAAAAAATTAATGCAGTGACATTCGAAAGAAAAGAAACTCGAGTGGTGAGAACTAATGTCAGTGCTCCTATTTGTCTTGTGTAACAAATTAAGCATGTACCTACAACGAATAAGCGTGAAAACATCCGAAACCCGTACAGTACAAAGAAATAAATTTGATGTCGGTGCTGCAAATCATTCCTCGGCAATATACGACAGAGGGATGGTATTCCTCACAATGTAAAACCATTAATTAATGCATTAACCCTAGCAACACAAAGGTATTTTTCATAACGTCCTTTACCAAAATTAAATAACCTAAATTCATTAAGTATTGTTGACTAAGAACATTAAAGAGGTAATGATTTGTTAGTATTGTCCAGGATATGGATGGTTAGTTGATTTGAGGAAGGGCAACCACCGTCATCGGTCCCATTGGATTAGGGAAGGAGGGGGAAGGAAATTGGCCGTGCCCTTACAAAGGAACCATTTTGGCATTTGCCTGAAGTAATACAGGGAAATCACGCAAAACCTAAATCAGGATGGCCGGACGCGTATTTGAGCCATCGTGATGGCCGGACGCGGGTTTGAACCGTCGTCCTCCAGAATGCGATCTAGAACATGAAAATATCTTTTCGCACACTCATAGCAACACCAACACTTTTTCAGTAATGTGTACTGCCAAGTAGGGGGGAGGGGGCTCTTAGTGCTCGCCCTAATAAATTTTTAAATGAAAAATTTCGTTAATTGTTGTCGACTTTTATTCGCAACATACTTTTCAAAGAGAGATTAATGTCAGCAATCTTCTGAACCTGAAAACACTGAATTTATGTTCGCAGAGAAAAGCATCTACTGCTGAAACTTAAATTTTTGAGTTAAAGTTTAACTGAAAACTTTCTTTCATTTAAGGAATCAGAAGTATTCATTATAACCATTTTTTTTACAAAATTTTAACCATAAAGTAACTGACTAGGTTACAGTATTTTCAAATGGAGGGAACAAAGTACCGTTGACCCTTGGTATTGCAATAGTTAAGCATATTACATGGACCAATAATCGATTATTTAGATCGAAGCTGCATCAATACCTTTCGTGCAAACTCAACAATACGCACGCATCCCTTACGAAAACGCTATGCCTATTCGCCAATTTGAATGCCAGACATATTACCCAGATGCGGTATAGGTGATAGCCACTTTGATAATATTGCTGGATGGATGTGTGATCGCTGACTTTCCAAGCCTCAGAAATCGGTGACGCTATTTCGTCTCAGAGCAGTCCCTTAGTTGTCATAAGCTGACGTTAGGTGATGGTTTGTAGAACAATTGTCGATATCGGATGGCTGTCTTTCATGCTTTCCTCATTGTCCCACAGTTTTTTCATTTATTTTGCCTCTCTTGAAATCTTCATTTAGGAAATACACATTTCCTCTAATAACGCGAATCTTCCAGCTTTAAGAAATACGGAAGACATTTTGAAAACCTTCATTGTGTGTTTTCTGGGTTCACTGAAGGCTACTTCATGTAATAGTGTCTGCTCTTATTTTGATTGTCTGATGTCTGCACAAAATGATCTAATATTTTTTGGGTTTGTTTTTGATCAAAGAGACTTTCTATTTCAAAGATGGTTTTAGCTAGATTTTACTACCAGTAGTGGGTTTTTAATTTTAAGGAAACAGAAAATGAAGGTGATAATGAAGATGAACAATGAATATAAGATTCTGTACAATGATTTACGTTCCAAAATGTGTGCTGAAATGTTACGTTTTCCTTTCACCAATTGCCGCACCGTTACAGGGTGTAGTCCTTAGTATGGTATTCAATGCTTGCACTGCAACAACGTCCACTGGGGACAAAAGAACCGACTGTCGACATTTGATGGCTTTTGAGCGAGATGCTGTGTCTTCTGCACAGATATAGGGCAAGGAGCTGTGCGGCCCGCACTCCAACACTGGTGCTCACGCACGGTCACGCGACCTGGCTCCGACTGAAATGGAAACAGCGCAAGGGGTTATCGCCTGCACCCAGACCAGCCCTGAACCCAGCGGCCGAGCTGGCTGCCGCCTATGCGAGGTCCATCCAAGGGAAAAAAGAGATAAACGAAACGCAGCCACCAATAAAAGTGGCTATAATTTTAGATCGTCACGGCTACGCTGGGGACGTTTCACCTTTATACGATCGACGATCTTTCTGCGACACTTCCAGTGCTAGCTGCAGAAAACACTGAATTCCCTTCTGTACCTCCGCCTGCCTCACTACGACTTTTGGATGATGGATGCAACTGCAGGTGTCATTCGACGCCAGTTGTTCATAGGCCTACGTCGCTTAGTCTCGCGAGCCGCTTGTGGGCCAACGGTAACTCCCTTAACTCGTCTCGACGCGCATGATTAAGAGGCTACGCTGCGAGCTCGATATCCAGTATCTTGCGACGTCAGCCTGGAGATAATGTGCCCAGGCGTGACGTAGCAGCCCACACTCCGTGACACGACACTAGCGGATACCCTCACTTGTCTCCTAGCAAGACGCTGTCACTCGTCAAAGCAACTGAATGGCGAGAGAACGGGATTTGACGTACCGTCGACGACAAAATAATTGGAGAGACTTCACAAGATCGGAATGGGGAAGGCTTAGAAGGGAAACGAGCCAGGACCTTTGCAAAGGTACCAATCCGGCATTTACCTTAAAAGATTAAGAGAAAGAACGAAAAAGTTAAATCTGGATGGCCGAGCACGGATTATAGCCGCCGTTGTCCCGAATGCGAGTTCAGCTTCATCACCATGCCTCCTCGTGTGGTGAAAGCGATCAACGCTACCTCATACCAGTGTGTAAATGTTTATTTGTGGGACATCCACAACAGTTTCTCGTACAACCTGTTCAAGGTAGAAAAATCCGCCTCATTTCTAAAATGGCTTCATCGATCGAAATATTAGACAACAGAAATCGGTAGTATATAGTAACTTCTGCCGTGTAGGACTTACATTAATAAAACTATTTTACAACTGTTGCGGATTTATTTACCATGAACGTGATATCAAAGTGTTCTTATTCGGGAAAACAGTGTTTCTAATGCACTGGAACGTATAACTAACTTATTTATAGTGTGATCAAAACGAACTACCGATATCAGCCGCATGAAGGCGTTGAAATAATTCAGTGGTGACAGGTGAAAATTTGTGCTGGTCGTCCTAAACGTTTCGGCAATCCAAGTACGCTTCTCGTTCAGCCCAAATTCCCAGCTTGTCGCACACTATTTCCGTAGCGCGCCCCCCCCCCCCCCCCCCCCCGACCGCCGCCTTTATTACTTGCAGCACTCACAAGGCTCCCTGCAAGAGGTCAGGGTCCTGCACACTGAATATATCATGACATATTGTCAAGACTTGCATATTACTATTATATGTATGGTGTCTGTTGTTTCGCACATGCCCGAAAGAACAGACGCCATACGATAGTACTAATATTTCTAGTTTTAGGTTTAAGTTATTATTCTCCTTCCAGGTAATTTACATCTACAGCTACATCTGCACTGAAGCGCCAAAGAAACTGGTATAGGCAAGCACATTCAAATAAAGACATATGTAAACAGGCAGAATACGGCGCTGGGGTCGGCAACGACTATATAAGAAAAAAAATGTCTGGTGCAGTTGTTAGATCGGTTACTGCTGTTACAGTGGCTATCATGATTTAAGTGAGCTTGGACGTGGTGTTATAGTCTGCGCACAAGCGATGGGATACATCATCTCCGAGATAGCGACGAAGTGGGGATTTTACGTACGACCGTTTCACTGGTGTACAGCGAATATCAGGAATCCGATAAAACAGCAAGTCTCCGACATCGCTGCGTCCCAAAAAAGATGCTGCAAGAAGGGGACCAACGACGACTGAAGAGAATCGTTCAACGTGATAGAAATGCAACCCTTCTGTAGATTTCAGTGCTGGACTGTCAACAAGTTCAACCAAACGTCATCGATATGGGCTTTCGGAGCCGAAGGCCCACTCGTATACTCTTGATGACTACACGATACTAAGCTTTAAGCCTCACCTGGGCCCGTCAACACAGACATTGGACTGTTGATGACTGGAAACATGTTGCCTGGTCGGACAAGTCTCGTTTCAAATTGTATCGAGCGGATGGACGTGTACGGGTATGGAGGCAACCTCATGAATCCACGGACCCTGCATGTCAGCAGGGGACTGTTCAAGCTGATGGAGGCTCTGTAATGGTGTGGGGCGTGTGCCGTTGGAGTGATATGGACCCCTGATACGTCTAGATATGACTCTGGAAGGTGACACATACCTAACAATCCTGTCTCATCGCCTGAATCCATTCATGTCCATTCCGACGGACTTGGGCAATTCCAGCAGGGCAATGCGACACCCCACACGTCCAGAATTGCTACAGAGTGGCTCCAGGAACCTTCTTCTGAGTTTAAACACGTCCGATGGCCACAAAACTCCCCAGACATGAACATTATTGAGCATATCTGGGATGTTACTTTTGAATACATTGTGGGAGTGAACAGTGATCAATGTGTTACAAATAATTACGGCGACCGGTTTCGACCATTACATTGGTCTGATGATGACCACAGTAGTGGTCGAAACCGGTCACCGTAATAAATAAATTGTGATAAAGACTGTTTTTGGTAGTAAATATCTGGGATGCCTTGCAACGTGCGGTTCAGAAGAGATCTCCAGTCCCTAGTACTCTTACGGATTTCTGGACAGCCCTGCAGTATTCATGGTGTCAGTTCCCTCCAGCATTACTTCAGACATTAGTCGAATCCATGCCGCGTCGTGTTGCGGCACTTCTGCTTGCTCGTGGGGGCATTACACGATATTAGGTGTAACTGTTTCATTGGGTCTTCGGTGTATATGCGTATAAGTCAAAACATATTGTCCATCTGCTTAACGGAATAGAATAGGTGCTACAAGTCATGAACATGTTTCTGGGAGGGGGAGGGGGGGTTGGTATGTTGTACCAGACGCCTACGCACAGTTTACGCAATTTTCATAAATTGGAGCACTGGTGATTAGTGGATACAAAGTTTCTGTCCGATAGTGTCACAGATGTGTTCCATCGGGTTCAGATCAGGCGAATTTAGTGGCCAAGATATCAGCGCGAGTTCATTACCATGCTTCTCAGACCACTGTAGCTCAATTTTTCCCTGTAACAAGAACAATTACCGTGCTACGAGATGTTATCGCCATCGAAGAAGACATCGAGCGTGAAAGGATACTGGTACTCCGCAATAATGTTCTCGTAGTTCAGGGCTGTCATGGTGTTTTAGATTACTGCCACAGGCCTCCTGGTAGCCCAGGTGAATGTTACCCTTATCATAGTAATGCCCCGACAGGCCTGCGTCCATCGGGCGGTGCATGCATCGAGCAGCGGTGTGTATGGATGACAGCGTGTCTGGACACGGCCACGCACCTGGTGTTAGTAACTGTCTAGTATAATTAAGAAGAAAGAGATTGACATGTCTGCCGAAAATGGCACAAAAAGTACCCAGTTAGCGATGTTTGAAAAAATTTATTTATCAAAAATTAATAGCAAATCTACTCCGATGTGGACTGAAACGAAACACAAGTCACTTCTTGAAACAGAAGAGTAATACTTTCGGTGATGAAGACCAGTTAGATTGTCACTAAGTCTAAGTTCAATAAATATACACATTGTAAAAGTTTAGAGTCCTGTAGAGAGCAAAACTGTCTGTCCAGAGTGTAGCCATTTGTAAGTTAAACAGGAATAAATTTAAAAGTCCACAAGTCTACCACAACGACAGACTCCACATCTTCTTCAGTGAGGAGGCCTTGAACACTCTAAGTCCGCAGCTGGTAGCTCCTGAAGTCAGATGCGAATGGCAGCGATATCGTGGATGTGGCTCTTGAGTGAGAATCCTGACTGATAGAAACCTTGCGGAATTGGCACCTTGCCCAGCAGACTTACTTGGTGTGAACTTCTCTAGTCTGGCCCGAGCACTGCTGTAGGTACTACTCAGTGCTAGGATAGAGTTTGGCCTATTTTAGATCTCATGCCTTACGGAAGAGAATAGGCCCATGTGGCCCTCGGCCTCTAATGACACTTCGGCCGCCTTCTCGTGGACGGCTGGAGCATCGCCATCTGTCGTCCAGAAAATTGTCCCCTGTATGTTAGGCATTTTCAAAGCGCTAATGTGTTGTGGGTTGCTGATAAAGTAGGCGTTAAGACTCGGTACAGCAGAGGTGGCTATTTAGGACATATTACATGAAACAAATCTCTTCTTGCAGCTGATAATTCAAGGAAGAGTAAAGAGGAGATCGTTTCACTGAAATGTTAGGCAGTGAATGGAACTGCATAGCATTCAAACACACACACAGAGCAGGAGGCAAAAAAGCTATGAACAATGTGGTCACAAACATTTATTGGTACATATGCATTTAAAGAAGAAAAGGTGGTTTCTGAAATCCTAACAATCGCGGATAAACTGAGCGTTTTTGCATTTCCCTTTACATTGTTTGCTTAGGTGTACGGGTTCTGTGGACTAACACTGCTCACTGTTCACCCCATCTCATGTTTGGGAAACCGCCTCGAACAATTTGTATGACCTTTATTCATGCTGGAGCCTACAGTTTTGTAATTTGGATTACAAATAAAAAATATGTAGCATGTAATTAAGATTCAGGTTTGGGTATACTCTCAATACAACGTAAATTTGTAACTGGCATATTGTGGGAAGTGCAGATAAATATGATAAAGTGAAAAATTAAGGAAACACACAAACTGTTACAGCCTCTTCCAGATATTTAGTTCTGAGTATGATACTTTATGGAAATACCTTAACTCTCTTGCCAAGGACAACATTAAAAGCTACATGTGACATTAATTTGACAGTTTTGAGAAGATATTAGAAAGAACTAATGAAGAGAAATGAACCACTAAAGTATGATCCTCATATCTGAGCTGATGAAATTAAGAGTTGACTCCAAAACGTGAAAAGTAATAAGAAATAAGAGACTTCAGTATGAATGTTTATGCATGATGCGCGTTGGAAAACTAACGAGAAATGATCGTTGGAAAGACCCAGGACAACACCTGATGGCAGAGGTGGCGGCAAAACTATATTTCTAGTCATATTTGAGCATGATGACAATGTGTTCCGTTATGTTCCTAGACATCTGCGTAAACATTTTACTGATCAAAACACGCTTTACGAAATTATACGTTTCAGCATTCCCCATTCTTCATATGACATAATGTATACAACACTGATAATTCGGAAGTGAGTACTGTCAAAACGAAAGTCATATTCTGGATCGAAGTCTTACGGCACCAACAGCTGCCCATTGATAGCCTCTGTTAGTCTCAGTCGATGAATACACAGGTAATTTAACGTACAGAGGCAGGGAACGCAGTTTAAGACGACTTATGTGCAGGCGGTGTTGAGGAAGACTTCCTCATTCAGACGTAAAGTTAGTGATAGTTCCGACTGCAATTCATGAACAAATCACAGTCTACTAGACCGTGCAGAAATTGGGATGCGTGGATTATCTGGCTAGTCAAGGTGGACTGCGCGACTTCACATCAGAATCTAAGTGTCAGTATTCTACAATCTAACGATCAATATACACTGCCCTAAGCTGTTTCTCTACAACGAAACTATCAGTTACAAACTGTTTTGATTCAGAATTTATGAAGTAGCATGAGCAGCACTCTCTCTCGCAGATCAATCTTCCATGGAAAAACTTGCTTCATCGAGGCCATTCTATTACACATACTGTACATGCAGACAATAGAAGATTTTCAAATCTGATGTTGCAGAAAAGTGCTAAAGATTAGATGGATAACTCGAATAACTATTGAGGAGGTACTGAATCGAACTGGGGTAAAAGAATTTATGGCACAACGTAACTAATGGGAAGGTTCAGTTGATAAGATCCGTCCAGGAATAATTATTTTGCTAAGGAAGGTAATTTAGGGTAGAGGTTGGCGGGTGGGAGATGAAGATTATACAGAGACACCACGAGCTGAATTCAGTTAAGACTCATATGATTATAGACTTCAGCAGTTATGCAAAGGGAAAGAAGTTTGCAGAGGATAAACTAGTGTGAGGAGCTGCATCGAACCAATCTTCGGACTGAAGATGAAAGTAAGTGAAATCAGCTCAAAAAAAAAAAAAAAAATCTGTAGCAACATGCGAGAATACAGCATTCCATTTCGCTGCCAAATAATTTGCATTACTTAAGGGTTACAATGCTGATAGTGGCACCATGGAAGGTCTCACTGCAACCGTAAATTCATATACGACTAACTGATATTTTCGATAATGAAGTTTGTGCACGCTGTCTTGCCACTGGAAACAAACATTTGCCAACGGAAAACTCCTTTTGCAATAACCAAAGGCACGTAACTAACCTGGAAGGTCGGGTTATTTCCATTCCAGGCAGTCAACTGTTAGCCATAGTCTGAAAGCGGTATTCTGCTCTAGAGTGTAATTGAAAAGAAAAACAATTGAAGTACAATTCTTTGGGAAGCTGTGTGTACACATAATGAACTATTATGCTTGGGCCATTCTGATTATGAAACATGGGACAAGGTGTCAGAGGGGCACCTGCTTACATTGACCGCGTCCAGCCGTTAGTATGTGGCCCGTCTGGTATCGCGAGACAGCAGTGGAAACGATTAGCTGCTGACGTCACCAGCCGTAACAGGTTTTCAGCTGATATGTTGTGGGAACATATACTTAAGTTCTCGTTTCGCGGCCCTTTGTTTCGCTATCGGTCTTCCTCTAGAATCTTGTTTCTTTTCCTCGACAGCATTTTTTGCCGTTCGATTGAAATCTTTCTGCAGTTTTCTCATCTTGCTTTTGGAAGCAGCTCGATCAAGTTAAGATACGCAGGGAATAAACGGGATCTCGAACTGCGTTTTACGTTGTACAGTTCAGCTGTTGCACTTCAATTTACGCATTTTACAGAAGATAGTGTTAACATATTTACGTTATCTTCTTCTTATTCTTATTCTTCGTCTTCTTTCTCTTCTTCCAAAGCAGTTTGTCACGGTGTTTACGGCAGTACGTCGCCACCTTCAGCCCACGTGTTCTTCATAGATCATGTTGAATGTTACATGTTGCTACCAAACATGAAGTTTAATCTCTATGTGCAAGTTAAATTATGTCACGCAATATTCTCGATTCAATAGCCAATGATTTAATTTACGCTGAGAACTACATCCAGGTCGAATAAATGAACTGATAAACAGCACATATAGGGCCACAAATATTACACCGTAGTATTTGAAAATCTGCAAATCTTACTTTGCGAGACACTCGCTCATCCTCCATATTCGGGCGAAATCAAATTCCTATTTTTTATCCGTCTTGGTTTGTTTCACGGATAAATAATTGCACTAGAAACTTTAGCGCCATTTTTGGGTTGTTTTAAATAATAAAAGTACGTCCTCTTAGAGTTGCTGTCGTCTAAAAGCTCCGACATTTCATGAAGAATAACAGCTGAATAAAGCACAGTGCAGTTTGTTTTACATGGCGTCATCAGTAAGTAGTAATACTTTGTAGTAGTTGCTGCTGTTGTTGTTTGTTCAACTTCTGACTCTTTTCACAGACTCCTGAATTTAGTCCTTTCGTTTCACACCAAGGTGCGCAGTTTGTAGCGTCTGGATCAAGTTCTGTAGCCCGGCAGACGTAGATTGGGCCTTCCAGCACTATGTCATATCAGGAGTTCGCACTCCAATATTTTTGTGAACGCATGTACTCGCGTTCCGTCTTGTAATCTCACCTCGATTACACTTTGAGTGCCACTGTATGCTTATCGCACATGTTGTCTTGATTCTTTCACGAATTTACGGGTCTGGTATATTACTGGGAACTGAGGTCCCAATCAGACGCCTTTCAACTCTTCCTTAGTGAAGCAGTGGATTCAGAAAAACCCTTGATAGTCCAGATCACAATTTTATTTTGTTTGATTACTAGAAAGGGTTTTCCTGAATCGAAAGCTTCAGTACAACAGACGGAGTATCTGCGTTTTAACCATGTCAAACCATAAGATAACTTGTGTTGCGCCGAGTCTGTGTTACAGAGACCACTCCTTGAGCAATGTTTGGGAGTTAACACACGTTGATTACCTCTTTCTTGAGGCTGATCGGAATGTTTTGGCTCTTCAGAATGAATTTAGATCTCTGAATGATTCCCAAATAGACTCCCTTCGCTCTCTCTCTCTCTCTCTCTCTCTCTCTCTCTCTCTCTCTCTCTGTTCCCCTTTCTCCCTCCCTCCTGCTTATCCTTGCGTCTTCCAAACGCATCCATGGGACACTCAACAAAAAGTGTTTAAAAAGGAATAAGACTCTGAGCCCAGGGTCGTCCTCAGCATGAACCTTATCTCTCACATGAGTGGTGGAGCTCAGACGGGTAGCTCTGAGGGCGGGCTCCATACCGTCTCGGGGTCCTTTGTTCGTCGCGCTGATGCGAACGGCGCCGCGCGGAGATGACGCTGGGCGGCAGTGTGTGACATTCCGACCCGGGTCCCAGATAGCAGCTACACACCGCCTTATCGTCTGTTTGGAGACGATACTCTTATTTACACTCTGCAAATACGGCACACATCCCGTCATCGCCTTCGGAGATCGCTCGGCTTTGCGTATTCTCCCGCTACACAAAATATCTCGTGTCCGACAGTGCCTGTGAAGCTAAAGTCTGCGTCCAGATTATCACGCGAGTGTCTTTGAAATCTTCCGCTGCTTCTGGCTATTAATGTCCAGTTGCCAATGCAGTGCAACATCAAAAACTCCAGATTTCAGTTGAGGTGTATCATTACATCAGGAACTGCACCGTGAATGAAACATGTTAGAGTCAAGATTACAGTTACGTACTGATAACTCATACTAACATAAAAGAGAAACTTTCACTCAGAGGTACCGGTACTCTACATATTTATTCTGCAAGTCACCGGACCGGCTGCTGCAATGATAAAGACATGACTTCGATCTCGGAACACTAATATCTTGGGACGTTAAATTCTAACCTCCACATTTCTTCCAGCGCACGCGCGCACAGACGCATGTTTGGTACGCTGAAAGGTCGACAAGACACTTCAAACTACGACGTCCTGGGATCTCTCGGAGGCGTTGTCACTGCTGAGGTTGTCATACTTTTATCGTTTGTGATATGACAGAAAGTTCGACATTACATACCGTATGTAGATAATGAACTTGCGATTAATATTGAAGGTGATCAGGAAAAACATGTACAAACAGCTTTGTGATCTGACTTTTTCTGGCTCATTCAGCAATACATCGTCTAATTAATACTGGACAATCACAAGCCCAACACTTGCCCGCATTTATGCTTTGTGTCTGGTTTTCATTCGGCACGCTGAAGTAATACACGGGGTGGTTATAGAAACAGTCTGATAAGCTTTCAAGGGTGTTGCAGGTTAGGTTGTACTGAGAAATGATTGTTGAAAAAAATTCGATACGTTGCGCCGTTTCCGAGTTAATTAGCACTGAAGTTCGTCAATCAGGCCGTTGTGCGCACAAGTTGAAGCGGCTCGCCAGGTACAATTAGTGTCAGTTGTTGTCATAGCGTAGATGATAGTGCACGGGGCTGGTCAGCTTTTGACTCGGATACGATCTTTACTACCATCTCACGTCCACTTTTTGTATCGCTCTCTTGTACGGTTTTAGGAATCAAAGGAAAAACACGTTTGGCAACACAGTCGCCTGCTGGCCGCTTAAATTTGCGCAGACAGTGGCCTAATTGGCTAACTTCAATGCTAAGTAACTTGTAAACGGCGCAACGTATTGAATTTTTTTCTTAACAGTCATTTCTCAGCACAACCTACCCTCCAACAGCCTTGCAAGCTTATCAGACAGTTTCTGACCATCCTGTAAAGGTACTTGATTTTCCATGTACAGTATCAACTTGGATCACGTTCATTTACCTCACCCTACACATATACAGGTGTATAAAACATTTAATGTAGCGAATTTGTATTTTTTTTGTAGAATACTATATGGTGAACGAGGAATTTGACAAATAATACATTTTATACTTTTTTCCAAGGAAAATCAGCGTCTCGAGACATCTCACAGAAATCAAGTAGTATACATTCTAAGCCAACCCAGTTCTAGGTATTGTATTTGTCTCCCTGCAAGTGGGAACGGTACAAGGATAAACGAGATAATGCTGTTACGAAAAGGAATAATTTGCGTACTTACCATGGCATAATGATAATTCCAGTTAAAATACTGCCACTCAGATTGAAAAAAGAAACAAATGGCAGAAAAATGTTTTAAAATTATTCTTTCGGATGTGAGAATAAGAGATAAATAAGTTTTTAAAGTAAGATTGCGATATACAAAAATAAGCTTTTGTAACGACTTATAGAAACAACGAACTGTTTCATTTCTGAAACGCAGACCGTATACCAACGAAAAGTAAGCTAAATGTCGTCATAAATTAGTTCAGACAACATGGAGCGATCGTGAGTGACTTATAGATAAAAGAGTCAACTGCAGAAACGTAGATTGTTATGTTTATAAATATCAGAACGGCCTGAGGTAGCAGGCAACAGACGAGGAGAGCTAATGAAAACACTGCACATACTGGGAACAACGCTCAATTGTGGATTCGGTAGCTCCCAATTCATATTTTTCGTTCACTTTAATACGAAATACTGTTTAGCCAATATCGTCAGCTTCTCAATTTTTCAGCACAAATGCCTGGAAATACCTAATCCAAGAAACAGAATTAAGCTACTCGTGCCTGGCGAAACTTATACTCTTCTCGTACACAAAAGGGCTGTATTAGTTGGAGTGGAATGAGGTATCGAGCGTGGGAAATTACCTGCCAATGACATCGTAACCAGATTTAACCTCAAAGTGAGACCAGTAGAAACAGTAAGAAATACGGTATTACATTTTGTTTAAGGGACGGGAAGGTTAAGCTAACGAAAGAGAAATCACGTTGCATTATATCGACACAGCTTTCAAGATTTCGTACGCTCTGTTTTGGATGGCAAGACAAATTGGTTCAAATGGCTCTGAGCACTATGGGACTCAACTGCTGTGGTCATAAGTCCCCTAGAACTTAGAACTACTTAAACCTAACTAACCTAAGGACAGCACACAACACCCAGCCATCACGAGGCAGAGAAAATCCCTGACCCCGCCGGGAATCGAACCCGGGAACCCGGGCGTGGGAAGCGAGAACGCTACCGCACGACCACGAGATGCGGGCAAGACAAATTGGCAGCGCCTTTATGACGGTGTCTTATTCTTACGTCACTTACTGCTCCGTTCATTTTCTTTGGCAGCGTAGCGCTTCTCTAGTCTGAATTAGGATATTATAAATTATCTAATTTCTCATTGTCTACTGAATTTCATACTGACTCGTTTTCAGCTGTTTTCTTTCCCACCTTCTTCCACGTACACAAGTGAGGAGTTGATATACGCCCAGACGACCACTTAATAGTGAATACAACGAAACTACACGGCTATCCTAAAACTGTAGTGGTCCGTTTTGGTTTTATTCGTGCGCACATCAAACAGATATTAGGTGAATGAGAGTGTATCTTTAATAAAAGAAAAATAACGATAAAAGTATTGATATAATATCGACGCAGTGTGAAAGCGGTAATTTAAAATTACTGTGTTGGGGGAAATGTGCATACGACAAAATGAAAGATCTCTGGAGTTGTGTAATGACATGGTAAAGCGGAGAACAGTTGACAGACAGGTTCCAGAAGGGGTAAGTAATTTCAGCTGATGAATGTCTGTCACCTGGGCAGAGCTTCATGTAAAAGGTAGAGAGATGTGTGTTTCGTGGTGAACTAGAGAACTCAAATGTTTCTTTCACGGGTAGTGGCCCAGTTTATCGTGGTTAAAATGAGTAGGAGAAAAAGTGAAATTCTCAAGATACGAAAAACCAAATGCAATCGTCTATTTTTGAAAGCGAGGCCGGCCGAAGTGGCCGTGCGGTTAAAGGCGCTGCAGTCTGGAACCGCAAGACCGCTACGGTCGCAGGTTCGAATCCTGCCTCGGGCATGGATGTTTGTGATGTCCTTAGGTTAGTTAGGTTTAACTAGTTCTAAGTTCTAGGGGACTAATGACCTCAGCAGTTGAGTCCCATAGTGCTCAGAGCCATTTGAACCATTTTTTTGAAAGCGAGAAACTGTCGTGATAAATTACGTAGTAGGCTGTGGAAAAGTACAGCGTGTATGAAGACAATAAAGCCCAGGTAAAAGAAAACATTTCTGTAGAAAGGTACACTGATGACGTCAGTCAAAGCCTGCCTGCCTATCAGGAAACGGTTCGGAACGAACTGCAAGCGTAGCATATGTGTGTTATATTGTCAAGAGCTTTGATTCTAAAGAACCTGGGAAAGAAAAGATAGTAGGCTCCTGAAACGTGCAACCGGGAGAGAATGTTGAAGATATCGTCGACAGACAGCTTCGGCCGACAAGATACTTCGAAGAGCAGAAGTACTAAGGAGAAATACAATAATCATAGTAGAGGAGACATTATAATTATTTAAAAAATTGAATTTATTGGCCTTTAGCTTACACATTAAATCCAGCTCATACTTACATAAAATGTACAGGTACTGATAAGAAATTATCGTTATACAAACACCATACAATGAGTGTAAAATCAAAAGTTATAGAACATATTTGTGCAGACCATTGTCTGTCCATGTTAGTCTTAAATATGGATACCTGCGGCAGCAGTGAATCTGTACATGGCGTGAAATATTCTATGATGGGTACAAAATTTTATGATCCTATGTTTCTGTCAAAGCTGTCACGCAGACTGCCAATAGATGTCCAAGTTTCACAAGTTCTTGTAATACGACCTTTCTTTCTTTCGCTTGTGCCGTTTTCCCGCAATGAGGCAGGATTGGCATGGTTAATCAGATTTGGCAAGGTTAATTTAAGGGGTGGCTGGATGCCCTTCCTGCCACACCCCGTACCCCCTGGGACGGAATTGGTGTACCCCGACTGTCTGTGGCTTGTGTAATCCATGGGATAGTGTTCAGATGTCTGCGAGCAATGTAACTGAGACTGAACGTGGGACCAGCCCGGTATTCACCTAGTGGGATGTGGAAAACCGCCTAAAAACCACATCCAGGCTGGCCGGCACACCGGCCTCCGTCGTTAAGCCGCCGGCCGGATTCGATCCAGGGCCGGCGCACCTACCCGAGTCCAGGAAGCAGCGCATTAGCACTCTCGGCTAACCTGGCGGGTCAAGTTCTTGTAATACAATGAGGTGACAAAAGTCATGGGATACCTCCTAAAATCGTGTCGGACCTCCTTTTGCCAGACGTAATGCAGCAACTCGATGTGGCATGGACCCACCAAGTCATAGCAAGTCCTCCGCAGAAATATTGAGCCATGCTGCCTCTATAGCCAACCATAATTGCGAAAGTGTTGCAGTGGCAGGGTTTTGTGCACGAACTGGCTTCGCGAGTATATCCCATAAATGTTCGATGGGATTAATGTCGGGCGATCTTGGTGTCCTAAACATTAGCTTGAATTTTCCGGAATGTTCTTCAAACCAATCGCGAACATTTCTGGCCCGTTGACGTGGCGTATTATCATCCACAAGTGAAGTCTATGAATGATTGCAAATGGTCTCCGAGTAGCTGAACATACCCATTTACAGTAAATGATCGGGGAAAGCATGTAAACACAGCCCGCACAATTATGAAGCCACCACCAGCTAACATAGTGCCTTGGGTCCATGGTTTCGTGGGATCTGCGCCAAATTTGAATCTTACAATCAGCTCTTAACAACTGAATTCGGGACTGGTCTGACTAATCGGTTTTCAAGCCTCATAGGGTCCAAGCGACACGGCCACGAGACCAGGAATGGCGCTGCAAGCGATGACGTGCTGTTAGGAAAGGCAGTCGTGTCAGTTGTCTGCTGCCATAGCCTATAACGCCAGATTTCGCCGCACTGTCCTAACCGATACGTTCGTCGTACAGTCCGCATTGATTTATGCGGTTATTTCACGCAGCGTTGCTTGTCTGTTATCACTGACAACACTATGCGAACTCCGCTGCTCTCGGTCGTTAAGTGAATGCCACGGCCACTGTGTTTGCCGTGGTGAGAAGCAACACCTGAAATTTGATATTCTCGGCACACTATTGACGCTGTGGATCTTGAAATATTGAATTCCCGAATGATTTCCGAAATGGAATGTCCCATGCGTCTAGTTGCAACTATCATACTGCGTTGAAAGTCTGTGTGCGGCCATAATCACGTCTGAAACCTTTTCACCTGAATAACCTGAGTACAAATGGCTGCTCCACCAATGCACTGCCCTTTTATAGCTCGTGTACACGATACTACCGCCTTATGTACATGTGCATATCGCTATCCCATGACATTTGTCACCTCAGTATGGTGTTTCTGAGTACTCTGGACCACACAAAGAAAAGACGATTTGCATCCTCTTATTCTACCCAAGTGCAGAAAGTTGGCTTACAACATGCAGCTTGTGAACATGTTCACGCAACCATCCGTTGTAAAATTTGAGTCTGGCAATTTCGGAGGCGGGGTGCCTATGCACTGGGACTGTGTGAGATTTCGTGGAATGGGGGACCGACGGATGAATTATCGCGTACATCTTGTCTTTTTTTCCTATTATTACTTCCCATTCCTGTTGCCAGTTTTCTATGATGCTTCTATGCAAAAAAAGTTAAGAACACAGCAAGACTAACTGCAATAAAGTAGAAAATATGAACGAGTACACCGAAGTTTAGGTTGAGGAATAGGAGGACAAGAAGAACAAGAAGATGAAGTTAATATTGGAAGTCTAAGCATTATTATTACGAGACGTCGGAATCTAGGAAAAGCAAGACTTATTACATTCTTGCAGATACAGCACAAATAAGTGCATGCGCTGAGATCTGGGGAGTCTAAAACAGTCACATGCAGCAATTTTTGTCATTTGAAACAGAATTAAAAAGGCGGTTATTTCTAAATCAGTGGCGTGATGGAGACTTATCGAGTGAAACATGGAATAAAATAAATCAGAAAGGCTAGCAAACACAGTGATCCACTTTCTAGAATGGCCACTTGTCTGAATAGAAGTGATAACAAAGGTAATGCAAAACGTAAACCTCACATAAGAGAATAAAGGAATGACTCGGCAATTTGCTTTGGCCAGAGTGTACAGACTGATCTTTACCCCACCGAATGCTTCCAGCACTTAAAACTACAAACTAAAGCGAACACGTCACCACCTTCGTGATTGTACTCGAAGTGGGATGCTTGACTTACCCAGTCAGTTTTAGGAGGACCTCTAATTTAACTTGGACACAGAACAACGGTGCAGAGAGATTTTTTTTTCCACATTAGTTGACAGAACTCAAAGAGGCGATAAGAGACAAAATTATAGGACCGAACAAGAGCGGAACTCCAAATCTCTGGATTCTTAGTTTGTCCTTAGTCCTTTTGTTTCTTTAGTTAACTTAGCCACCATACCATTAAGATTTATGGCCCGGCGGAACGATTATAAACATAAACGTGATTTTCACTGTCAGAAAAGGTGGCAGAGGAATGCTACAAAGACTGTATTCTGCCAGTTTTGTCATTCTGCAGCCGTATTTGATGTCTTACCTTGAAAGGGCCTGACATGAACGGGCCAAAGCTGTATCCTGTTTCTGAACGATGCTGCAGGCCGAGGAACAGACGTGCGACGCAGCTTAAGTTGTTTGTTTCTGTGGATAGCTTAAGCTGATGACGTTTGCCCCATCTAGCAAAGCCGTTGCCAGATCTTTCGCCGACCCTTGTGCATTCGTTTAAAGCGACATCACTGTGGGCGCAACGTCAAACAGTAATGGCGATAATTCGCTAGGGATCGAAGAAGATGGTACCATTTTTTACATCGGCAAGCTATTGGAGATGATGTATTATGCACAATATACATCAGCTGTGTCCATAGTCACCCTTAATTGAGACAAACATTACATGAGACCACGTCTTTTAAACCTCTAGATTACCTTTCACAAATCTAACTTTTTTGGTAGAAACGATTTTGGCAATGCGCCATTTCACTTTCGTTAGGAATAAGACAGACGAGAGTAAGTAACCTGCCGAAATTCGGAGCCGCAAAGTAACGCAGTAGGAGCAGTGGAGCTTAGATTTAGGACCGAAAGTCCTATTGAAACCATGATTGTGCATGAACATTTACATGAGATTAGCATCCAGTTTTGATTCTCGTTTACCATATTCGTTATCTTAAATTACTCTGAGGATAGTAATGTACAATTTTACCTATCGCTGCAGCACTGTTAATAATGCACTGGACTCGTATTTGGGAAATGCGAATATTAGGTAGGTTTCTTCAGTAACGCTGCGACTGATCGATTATCACATTTTGGCCACAATTATAATATTAGGAGTGCATATTTCAGAAAATTAATCAAACGTAGCAACTGAAATAAGGCGAAGTACAAAAATTTAAGCAAGCTTCCAGCAGAAATAATACGGGTAGACAGTAAAAAATTCGTAAGAACTTACGAAGAAATAATTGAGGCGTTTTACAAAAGAAAAAGAGAACGATTAGTTAAAAAACGGCTTTAGTGTTTCCAAATGTTATATACGTTCTCGTGAATTCCCTAAATAGTCAACATGTGCAGCTAGACAATCCTACTGCGCTGTGTGAAAAGCTTTCTAAATCCGTCAGCACAATGTCCTACAGTACAGGAGTTAGGCCAATTTGTGCTGAAATTTTCAACATCTCGGTACTCTCCAGTCGCCGACAAACAGGCTGACTCTGCAGGTGTATAATCATCATCATCATCATCATCATCATCATCATCATCATCATCATTATCATTATCAGTCAGTTCAATCATTAAATGATGTGGCCTCTTCGAGTCGTGGATTCAGGTAGGCTTTCAGCAGTCCTCTCCAAGTGGAACGGTCTTGGGCAGTTCTCTGCCACGTGCTACCAGTGATCTTCTTGAGATCTTTGTCCCATCGGTCCGGTGGTCTTCCTCTAGGCCTCCGATGCTCTCTCGGACTCCACTCCAGTAGTAGCTTATTCCAACTGCTGTCTTTTCGTGACGTGACCAGCCCACTGCCATTTTAAGGAGTCTACTCTCTCAAAGATGTCCTTAACCTGCGTCACAAACCGGATGTCATCTGCCCAACTTCTTGTGCACTTTAATCAATCATTTCCGCCAAATCTTCATCTTTAGTTGCGTAGAACTTGCTTTGGAGCACTTCTTGGAATTTCGACGAATGTTCTTCCAGGTTTTTGAGGTTGATTGCACTTCTCTTCCCTTTCATAAGTTTTATTCCTTTCATCTCTTACATTGAGTTCGACCCTTGCTCTCTCCAGACGGTGATCACTGTCGGCGTTGACCTGATTTAGCACCGATACGCCTTTTACAATCTGCGGAATGTTTGACAGAATAAAGTCCATCTCATTTTTGACACTGAAATTTGGGCTGCTCAAAGTCCATTTTCGGTCAGGGTGCTTGTTAAAGAACGTATTCATGATGGACATGATGGTGTACTCAGCGAACTGAACTGATCTCTCACCTCTGACCTTTCGGTCATCAATCCCATAGTTGCCCATCACTGTGTTACCTTGTTTCTTGGTGCCAACTTTTGCATTAAAATCGCCAATAACCAACTGTAAGTGACAATCGGTGCCTTTTTTGCAAGGTGCTATCCGGGCTTTCATAAAAAGATTCCATTTCTTTGTCAGGGTGGCTTGAGGTGGGATCATAACCTGAACAATCTGTATTTTATAACTATTCGACACCTTAAAGACCATTCGAGCTATCCTGCTTGAAGTTTCTTCTAAGGCAAATCCTCTATCAGTGATATTCTTGTTAATTAAGAACACAACGCCATTGAGATTTCCTTCCGGGTCGCCACAAAAGTAAAGCAAGTTGCCAGAGTGCAAACGGAGGCAGTCTTCCCCCTTTCGGCGTACTTAGCTTAAACCAACAATACTGCAGTTGATTTCTGTAAGCTCTTTCTCGATCTCTTCTAGTCTTTCGTTGCTGATTAGAGAGCGACAGACTTGAAAAATCTGCATCTTCTTCTCAGCACATCTTGGTGTTTGGGACATCAAAGTTACTCCCACCCGGATATCCGACTGTGGGGCTATTACTCCGGAAAATTTACCATTAATGTCACACATCATGACTCAAAGGTGAGAAGCATAATCGCAGCGCTTGCTTCAGAACGGATTGGTGCTATAATTTCCAGGCCGCCCCTGACATGGGGTGCAGACGCCTTTGGTAGGCCGCTACACTAGAGAACAGACGCCACTACGTTGCTAGTTTTGGTCCACCGGGTATTTCATTTCCACGGTGCCACCCATATCTGAGAGGCTTTCCCCTATCCGCCACCTGGGAGGCGCCCGATGGGGGACTAGCGGCCCCACACTTTGAATTAACAGTGTGTATTTGTGGCGGGTGTGTGGAGACGTTGAAAGTACTGGACATCGCAATGCGAGGCGTCAAACTCGGTCCATCTCGTTGATATGCAAATGCAGGAACCTAGAGACGGGTGAAAAATTCCCTGCGGATCTGTTGAATTTACGAAGACGTGTGATCTGAACCATGCCAGTAGCTCTTTATAGTGTACCGGCAATCACGTTTTGGTCTCGCGGTTCTAGGCGCGCAGTCCGGAACCGTGCGACTGCTACGGTCGCAGGTTCGAATCCTGCCTCGGGCATGGATGTGTGTGATGTCCTTAGGTTAGTTAGGTTTAAGTAGTTCTAAGTTCTAGGGAACTGATGACCACAGCAGTTGAGTCCCATAGTGCTCAGAGCCATTTGAACCATTTTTTTTTGCAATCACGTTTGAAACGCGAGTTACGGTTTCTCCTGTGCCGTCAGCTTCATTTCCTTCAAATCCGTCAACTAAAGTGCTACATTCTCTCTCTCTCTCTCTCTCTCTCTCTCTCTCTCTCTGTGTGTGTGTGTGTGTGTGTGTGTGTGTGTGTGTGTGTGTGTGTGTGTGTGTGTGTCCGCCGCCTGCCTGCCTTCGTGCGCTCTCTAGAGGCAGCAGAATCTGACCTCACATTCCTGACGGTAAGGTGCTGTTAACGTGACCCGTGGCACGTCTCGAAAATGCACGTACAGACGTTTCTGGAGGACGCTTAGACCTAAACAGCAGCGACGAGACACAGTGTTAAGGTGTCTGCTATTTGATAAAAGCGGTGCTACCACTCTTGCACAGTCGTCCTGATTCGCCGTTTTGTATCTGTGTAAAGACAGTTAAAAAGGAAGTTTTTAAAAAATTACGGGTCAGATTTGCTGTCTTTTTCTTGCCCAACCCAATTTTGTGTTGTGGCTTTAACGACGTCGACTGTGATGGAACGTTAAAATAAAGCCTTCTTCGAAATTCTAATCACATTGACCGATGTGGGGCAGCAATAAACCGCTGAGCCTGTCGCGAAAATGCAATGATTTTTGCAGAATAATGTACCAGCCATCTCTACAGCGAAACGCCTCTGCGGTTCCGTAATTAAGGTCATGTCTCCTCTTTTCTGAAGCTTCTGTCAAGCAAAAAATTATTTTGATAAAAGAACAATTATTTATTCCAACGGTTCCAATATTTCAGTATATATCCGAAGTATTATTGAACAAACAATCAAGAATATCAAAATGATGTAATGTGAAAGTCGGAATGAAAATAATAACGGTTCCAATATTTCAGTATATATCCGAAGTATTATTGAACAAACAATCAAGAATATCAAAATGATGTAATGTGAAAGTCGGAATGAAAATAATAACGATGAAACTGTTGTTTTAATTGTGATGACTATTTTCTTCATTTGTGTGGCCGTAGTGTCCTTAGTTGCTTTGTAATTCTTGGGGGTATTTTTGTCCTGTCGTTGCAACTACAAAAATGCGTGATTTTTTTCACCAGACGCGTTTCGCTTTATTGAGGTAAAGCATCATGCGTGGTCTGTAATTAAGTTATTTACAAAGCAAATCAATATGTAAATAACTTAATTACAGACCACTGATGATGCTTTACCTCAATAAAGCTAAACGCGTCTGGTGAAAAAATCACGCATTTTTGTAGTTGCAACGACAGAACAAAAATACCCTCAAGTGATGCTTATTGTTGTTAAAAATTAAGCGTAAGAATTTACTTACTTTGCAAAGATTAATAATGGACAGGGAAAGGGAACGGTCCTGACCATGACTTTCCTATAGAAGCTATTTCGGCACTCGACTGGAACGATGTGCAAATGTCTTGGAAAACTCAAATTAGAGTGGCGGTTTAGGTCATCAGATCTGAATCTTGCTTAAATCAAAAATTCTACGTTACTGTGAATTTTATTGAGTTAAAATTAATGTAACCTAAATCAACACTTCGCAAACCACTGCCATCTCCTCCCCTTTCCAGTTCCAGCGGCGAATGGTTCTCGGGAAAAAAGATGACCGGTTAGCATCCATATGATATAGATTTTAACTAATTTTATCTTCATGATCTTTTCGCGTGACATACATAGGAGGAAGCAATATATTTGTTGATTAATGTTCAATATTTTTTATTCCAGGTCTTTGATCACAATATGAATTCTTTACACGATGACCGGTTTCAGTCCGTAATGACCATCCTCAGATCTATAATATACAAATATATACACCTAGTGAGCAGTGTGTCTTTCACCATAATACAGCAATACGTATCACAATATACTATCATACAACCAGGGAGATGTACAGAAAATACGGTAAAACGTACCTTTTTTACACCATGTCCTAAAGTGATATGGCCATAATGTCATCGTCAAAACATATAAATATAATCAGCATAGCATCGTCATATAGATCTAAAATAAGATGTAGAATAGGCCGCATCGTCCACATAGTCATTATTGCAACTGGCTACTGAAGTACAGTAGCTACCAGAAATCTGTTTGCCTACATCATCCCTAGATGTCACTACTGTCGGCCTAGATGTAGTCATCATTTACGCAAAGAACATAATCTGATAAAAACACATTATGTAAAATACATGTAGCAAACTTTTAAAATTGATAACTATCATAGACTCTTCTAGGAACGTACGCTGTAGGAACTTTAACAATAAACCACACCATGATGCAGAACGCCTCTCTTGCAGCGTCTGCCGTTGGAATTGTTTGGCCATTTCTATGATGCTTTCTTGCTTACTAAATGAACCTACACAGAAAACGCGCATAAATGAAATCTGCAGGGAAATTTGTTTCTCGACAGAACATCATTCAATTTCCCTTTGAAGATCTCTTGTTTGTCAGTAACAAACTTCAACTCTAATGGAAGCGTATTGGAAATGAAACTTCCTGGCAGGTTAATGCTGTGTGCCGGATCGAGACGAACTTTCACTGGCACGTGCTCTACCGACTGAGCTACCAAAGCTCAGCTGCTAAAGCGTTTTCCACAAAAAGACAAAGGTCTCGAGTTCGACTCAAAGTCCGGTACACAGTTCTAGTCTGCCAGGAAGTTTCATATCGGCCCACGTTCCGCTGCAGAGTGAAAAATTCATTCTGGAAACGCACTGGAAATATTTGTTGTAGAGTGATATACAATTTTTGACCGATATTCGCGGATGATTTCGTAACATCAATATCGTTATTTGACAGTATGTTTACTGAAAAAGTAGTCAGCCACAAATTTTATATGTGATGAGTTCAATCTAGTGTTTTCCTTTGTCCTAGGAAAGATTTGTTTGGATTAAATAATGGTGAACACCAGGGCCTTCAGGATCAGTGTTCTGTATCACTTCTGACGAGGTCAGTAATAGGTTTTTCGAAGGTTTGTTCCAACATAGACAAAGAGACGGAAGCAAACGATCGTGGATAAATGCGAGTACATATTGGAGGGATCTAGAGTACAAATACAAAATTTCACTACAGCTCCTGTGCCAAAATGTGAAATGGCCTGACACACTGTCGAAAGATAAAATTACATTCAGGTAGGAGTACAGTTTGCATACTGGACGTAGTAGGGAAAGGAGAAAAGCAGAAAGGTAAAAGCGGAAATATTTGTTTGTACCGGTGACCATAGATTACATCATTATTTTGTTGCGAATATATATTTATACGTGACAGAATTCTCAACGGAAAAACCAACACTGACAGCAATGTTCATCGATAGTGAGGAGGAGCATAGATAAAATTAATCAGTAAGTTTTGGCATCGGAAATATGATTAAAGCATCACAGGGTGAGAAAGTAACTTTGCAAAGGACTTCTTGTCTTCGCGTAATGTACAATGCCCTCATATTTTAATGATAAATATTGGTTACGACGCAGTAAATGACGCAATGAAATGTGTTTCATAGTTAATTGACAAAAATATTTTGTAAATGTTATGATTTTAATGTAGTTCTGTTCGATATTTCGTGTATCTCTCTCTTTCCAGAATTATATAATGTTCAACTAATATTTGGTATTTACTATAGACAGTTCGTCGTCTGTGTGGGTTGTTTGAGTTTTGTACAAGTCAATAAGTGTTCGGCATTTTGTAGTTCTCCAAACTTGGCGCTTCCTTCTTCGGGGAAATTTGCCCATAGTTTTACGGGATGATTTATTGGCGATGATACAAACTTTCAGGGGTGAAGGAGAAGGGCAAATGTATCAATCTGAGTCAAGGAAACCTGGTTCGGAAATGACACAGTCGAAAGTTGTAAGCGAAAATTCTTCTGACACCCCTGACAGTGGAATACGTGTGGCCGCATAGCTGTTGCTAAGATTAATGGTTAGGCTACTTTTAGAGGTGGCAGTATGGACCAAAGCAATAAAAACTGTCTAATAAACATGACCTCTGAACTGCATACCTTAAGAGCTAGGAGCACTTGGTCATCTTCGCTAGTGTGAAAAACATTTCTTCTACTGAGCAAGTGGTTATAGCTCTTCAAGTATGGGTTTTAGAGCCCATATTTACAGATTAAATTTCTCTTATTTGGGTCCATACTATCACTTTTGAACGTTGCCTACCCTACAATCTTAGCAACAAGAGTACCGGTAAACGTATTTTACTATTAAAGGATAAGAATTATTTTGAGTTATACCTTTCGACTCAGTCGTTCCCGCATCAGGGTCCCTTACCTCAATAGTTGGCCAAATGTTGAGAAAATTTCATCCATTTACAGTATTAGAATCAGTTTACCTCGGAGTCGAGCCCCACTGCACAGGACGCCCCCACCCTCCTCTCTCATCCCTCCCACCTTCCCAAGATTTTCTCAATTTATAGAGTTTGCTTACGGTATTCGTCACGTTCCTTGTTTGCAGACCTTGTTGTCTGAGCGCCAGAGATCTATCCAAAGTAATTCAAAAATATTTCGCTACACCCTCCACCCCACCCTCCTCTCCACACATTATATCCTCCCTCTCCCCGTTGTATGCTCGGTATTACTGAGCACTCCAAAGATGTTTCAGCTTCACCTGCCTATTCGCATACACTACTCACTAGCCGTCAGAGAAGTAGTTATCCTGCAATTGGCACATGTCGAGACGCACAGGATTGCGCCGGTTCCTGATAAGAAGCTGCGGTCGCGCGATGAGTCACAGAAAATGAAAGGCGGGACAGACCCAGCCTCTTTCTCGAGATAGTTTTGCTTGTCACATGTGTGGACATACAAGGAAAAAAGTGAATCTTAAAAATATCGGGAGTCTTGCTACCACTCGTCATTTACATTTCGACTGCCGCTTGGACAACACGCGGAGTAGGCACAATACCGGTATTTGAGGTGAGTCACCCAGCGGTTCCTCCGGATTGTGGCCGTCTAGTGAGCGCTAAGAGAGACACGGAGAGGGTGGAAGGGATCCTGCAGCCGTCAAACAGTCGGGAAGATTACTCATTCGCGGGCGAGCCCCGAGCCAGTATTTGTGCCGCTGTGACTGTTCCAGTGTGTTTACTAATCCATGCTCCAGTGTGGTTATTACTCTACGCAGCAACTCTTCAACGTTGATCTGGATATACCTCACCACGTCGGTGATTTTCTGCGGACGTTTTCAGGTATGCTACAGAATGTTCGGAAGAACGGTTAGAATATTTGAAGGGGTAAAACGTTCGTGTTTCACTTTCTAAATACACTCACGAATGGATATTTTCTTTCCGCGTGTGGTTCATAACAATGGGCCTATGCCACCTGATAAGACAAGAAATACTATCTCATATACGTTGCAAAGATCTATGTTCCTTTGACTATCGTAATAGCCGGACTCAGTGATACGGGGCTAGCTTCACATGCTTCTGTAGAGGACGCGGGATCGAGTCTCGCTCGGGCATTGATGTCGGTTTTGAATTTGCCATTTCTGTACATACACCCTCAAAATAATATGGAATTCATTCTTAATTAATTGTGGCCATACTGGCTAAGTTTGGGAACCGTAACTATTTAGAACAATTATTTGTCTTATCTGTTACATGTCACTTTTATTTATTTTGCGTTAAATTAAATGAATTACAGTGCGGTTCACACATGTTTTGCTCCTCTTCAGGCGTTTGTAATACATTGAATCGTTCCTTAAAAACAGATTGTCTTAATCTAAATTAACATAAAACTTTTTGTTTACTTTTCGCTGTTGGAGTGGCTGTTGGGGAATTTGGAAGGGCAGGGGAGAGGAAGCAGTGGTTGGCCTGAAATTGTCTAGTGATGCCTGTTGGTGTGAGGGTCTGTCTCGGTGTTTACTGTGATTGGCAGCACACCCTGTGTGAGATGCTGATAGTTGTGCGCCAGCTGTTCTGCGAAAATCGTGTGATACACTTTCTTGTATGACAGTCGTTAACTTAAGAGTTTGACGCCTCAACGCTTCGTTTTCATCACTGGTACACTGTAGGAGCTGTTGTGTTATATTACACTACTGAATTACTTATTTTGGAACTATTTTAACGTATTTTTGGGCAAAAAGATTGTGACAGTACGAAGTTAAAATCTTCATCATGAACGTGCCTGGTGCTAAACCATAATCTCGCAAGATGACGTTTACATTTATGATTATTGTTTACAATCCAACTACATACTCTCGTTGACCCACAATACGAATGCATCCACTACATGACTACAATTAATGATGATTATTTTCATCGCATGTTCACCACATTTTTACCCTTGTAAACGATCTGAAGACTACTGTAGGAAACAGCCATAACAAGTCATTGTGCTGTAACTGTATACTGAAAATTGCGATCTAGGCCTAAAAAGTTATTTACAGTAAAGAAATTTTCGATAAATTACATTACGACCGCCGTCTCCTCCCTTTTTTAAACTTGACAATCTGCCCGCCTCGACTTCACATGGCCGCACGACTTGCCTGGCGTAGCCTACGGTAAAAAATTATACAAACCAACCATTTTCGTGAATCAGTCTATCCGTTGGTGAAATCCGTATCATCAACACTTCAATAGTTCATGTGATTGTCCTTCACATGGAAAAAGAAAAATGCGACGGGGGACTTTGTCATTTGTGTAAAGAAAGTGTTCATCCGTGACCTGATGATGGTCGCTTGACTGAAACTTGTTGTCTGTGAATTAATGTTATTTACAACAGCTTTTAGTGGTTGCGTGGTGCTGTTCTTTGAAAAATTAAACATTCTTTAATTTCATCACACTATATTCTAAAGTTTCAGTGACCTTTGCAGATATATTTTGCACTTGTAGTTTGTTGCCGCAGCGTCATTTGCTTACGAAACGATCGTAATACCATTAACATGTAAATGTGTCTTCTACTGTCGCAGTAGATACAGACAAAAAATAGGAATAGATAATACAAATATTAAAGAAGAACTAAAAGAAAAATATAGACAAAGACTAACAAAAATGCTGAAAACAGAATTGACAGCAAGAAACAAGACAAAAGCTATAAATACTTACGCTATACCAATATTGACCTACTCATTTGGAGTAGTGAAATGGAGTAACACAGACCTAGAAGCACTCAATACACTTACACGATCACAATGCCACAAATATAGAATACATCACATACATTCAGCAACAGAAAGATTCACATTAAGCAGAAAGGAAGGAGGAAGGGGATTTATCGACATAAAAAACCTACATTATGGACAGGTAGACAATTTAAGAAAATTCTTTATAGAACGCGCAGAAACTAGCAAAATACACAAAGCAATCACTCATATAAATACATCGGCTACACCACTACAACTTCATAACCACTTCTACAACCCTTTAGATCACATAACATCAACAGATACGAAGAAAGTAAATTGGAAGGGGAAGGCACTACATGGCAAGCACCCGTATCATCTAACACAGCCACACATCGATCAAGACGCATCCAACACATGGCTAAGAAAAGGCAATATATACAGTGAGACGGAAGGATTCATGATTGCAATACAGGATCAAACAATAAACACCAGATATTACAACAAGCATATTATTAAAGATCCCAATAGCACAACAGATAAATGCAGACTTTGCAAATAACAAATAGAAACAGTAGATCACATAACAAGCGGATGTACAATACTAGCAAATACAGAATACCCCAGAAGACATGACAATGTAGCAAAAATAATACATTAACAGCTTGCCTTACAACATAAACTTATAAAACAACACGTTCCCACATACAAGTATGCACCACAAAATATACTGGAGAATGATGAATACAAATTATACTGGAACAGAACCATTATAACAGATAAAACAACGCCACATAACAAACCTGACATCATACTCACCAATAAAAAGAAGAAATTAACACAACTAATCGAAATATCCATACCCAATACAACAAATATACAAAAGAAAACAGGAGAAAAAATTGAAAAATACATCCAACTGGCTGAGGAAGTCAAGGATATGTGGCATCAGGATAAAGTTGACATTATACCAATTATACTATCAACTACAGGAGTCATACCACACAATATCCACCAGGACATCAATGCAATACAGCTACATCCAAACTTATATATATACAACTACAGAAATCCGTAATTATTGATACATGTTCAATTACCCGAAAGTTCCTAAATGCAATATAACATATACCGTACAGTTAAAAGGAAGTGACGCTTGATCAAGGTCCGCGTAACTCTCCATTTTTGACCAGACATAACGTCTGAGAAAAGAAAGAAATAATAATAATAATGGAGGCATTAATGATGAATATTGTTTAGTTTAGCACTTTCGAAGACTTGTTTGGTATTAGAAGAAGTGTAAGGGATAATGAAAGTGACAGTTGTTGCCAGGAAAGAAGAGAATTTCAGTAGAGAACTCTGTAGACAAGGGGAGGAAAAAGTGGAGGAGGAGAGAGGGTTAAAGAGAGTGAGCTGTAAGAAGAGAGAGCTGTTGTAATAGAGGGTGCGCCATTAGCTGTCTTTTGAAGTTTGAAACGATTTTAATTTCTCTAATCCTTTAAGCAAGATTATTCCAGAGTCGGGTTTCAGATACAGAAAATGATTTAAAGAACATGGCAGTCAGCTAAGGTCACCGAACTGATGAGACGTACGGTAACTAAAATAAAGCTGTCTCTCTCCCCTCCCCCTCCCCCCCCCCCCCCCCCGAGACCCAATAGTTTCAAAAAGCTGGTGCAGTACGTAGTTGAAACTCTGGACCATCCAAAAGTTCTCCCCATTTAATTACACTTTATTATACTTTTTGGTTTTAGCGAATGGAATCACGAGCATCATCATCATAATTGTACAGTTCCAGTTTCGCAGGTACTGTTTGAGCCGCTTCCACTTTCCTCTGACCATGTATAAATTACGGAGAACATAAACCGTTGTCCTTCCTCTGGCACGTGGTCTTCATTGGTCAACCAACGTGTTCTGGGTCTTGTTACGGGACATTTTGCTTCCAACTCTCTTCCCCAATTTATTCGAGCCGTTCTTCTAAAGTCCAACCTCATTGCAGGCCAGTACCATCGTAGTATGGATGAGCTGATTCTGTCTAAAACGGACACCTTGATTCCGGCTTTCTTCCTCACCTCCTCATTCTTTTACCTGCGCTCTTAGTCTTCTAGGGGGTAGATCTACGAAACTTCATTTCTGATGCCTGAAGCCTCTCACTTTCTCTTCGTGAGGGCACATAATTCGATACCGTGGTCAATACTGGTACAAAGTTGCTGTGGAACATAGTTAATTTTGCTTTTACTGGTATCTTGTCATCTCATGAAAGGGTTATCTCTTGCTGATAGAATTCAACACCCTTGTAATTTTGTTTGTCATCAGTCTTCTGTCGATCCTTTCTCGTGACAATCTCTTCAACTCAGAATAGCACTTAACACCCCAAGTTGTTGTTGGATATATTGCCGTCCTTACAACTTTGTCATCCGTGGCCCTGTCTAGTACCATGGAAGACATTTCCTAATGCTTTGTCCTGTCTTGTAGTTACTGTTTCCCGTATGCTTCTTTCCTCACTGATTCTGCTCAGGGTCTTCTCATTTCTTATATTGTCAGTTCCATACAGTACTGTGCGGTCAAAATGTACAATCTCAGAAATTTCTTTCTCATATTCGATATTTTCCTTTCTCTTCGATACCAATGAATCCGTTTTAGAGAGGAACGCTCTCTTAACTTCTACTGTTTTGCTTCTTATGTCTCCACGCTCAGTGTGTCAGACGTTATTTTGCTTCCTAGGCAACAGAATTCCCTCACTTCATCTACAACAAGGTCCCAACTTTAAAATCAGATTTGTCGCTGATCGCCACTTCTCCACAATTTTGTCTTTATTTTGCTTACTCTTAATCCATATTCTGTACTCAGTAGACCGAGATTTGAGTGAGCAAGTTCTGTAATACTTCCTAGCTTTCTCAGAGGATTACAATATCACCAGCAAATCCTTACCATGTCATCATTTCACCCTGAAGTTTAATTTCAACTCTTGAATCTTTCTTTTACTTCCGTGATTGATTCATTGTGTCTTATTTGATTGTAAAACTACTACCGATCGTTTTACAGCTTACCACGTCGTCATCCGAGGATTTGTTCTGTGTATTCGGATAGCAATTATCTGTTAGTTCGCAAGTGTTGGAATATCTTTCTCCATGTCTAATTTTTTCTCAGAGATTCCATTTTTTAGTCATGTTTGCTGTTGTGGAATAATAAAATCGTATGCTCAATACCCACTGTTTTAATTGAAACGAACAGCTTTGCAACAACCTTTGTACTGAGAACAAGAGTCTGTTACCCTTCCTTGGAGCGCTTCTGACCTTAAATAGCGAATGAGCGCTCTTCGTCCTGACAACATACAGTTTACTATCGGTCCAAAATTCTTTACCGAGTAAATGATATTTGCTTCATCGTGAAATAAACATTACGTGGCTGTCGGGTCTTTCGCGACTGCAGTATGTCTCCTATTAATTTCAAATAGTCATCAAAGATCATGATGTAGCGTTTTCTCCAAAACAATGGCGATAGTATTTGATTACTCAGCACTACAGTACATATCATTTAATCGTATTGGTGTGTCATTTAGGAAATAATACACTCTTCAACCTGTAGAATCGTAGCAGAAACGATTTTCAGGCTTCTGTAACTTATTATTAAAATTTTGCGGCTGTGTAACGAGCCCATGCACTTTTTATGCTGCAAGTGCGGTGTTGTTGTGACAATTTGCTGTTGGTGTTGTGAGAGAATAAACCCAAGAAATGTAAGCAAATGACAGTTTGATCACGGATCTGAAGTTCGTAAAGCTGTCCTTAACACGAAAGCTGGTTCGGTTACTGGAATGCTTTGATAGGCCTTCTTCGTCTTCTTCTTCTTCTTCAACCTCCCGTGGCCCATTAAAAGTATGTGCCTGATGAATATGCTCCTATTACGGATGATGATCAAAATTCTGTCCATCTGGGTAAACATTTCTTGCTTCGCTCGTCTTCTGTATTGACTGTCTACCGCACTTGGAGGTCGCAGTATTCTTCTAGGAACCTTAGTTCCAAAAGCTCTAGTCTCCTGTTCTCACTAGGCTCAGATTTGCTGCTCAGTATGAGGCTTCATGGCGGATCACTGTCTGGGTAATGTCGCAATTTTGCATTGATAGAAACATTTACATTGAAGGTCGTACGCCCTTTCCTTCCTTCAGCATTCTAACTGTCTTACCCAGCCACTTACAGGGACACCTACAAGAGACATTGACTCCGAACCTCTACGGTGCAATTTAGGGCTTCTCTGAAATACAGATCACAAGCATACGCGAAAAACCGATAAATGGCGGAAAAATTTCTTGAATAGACGAGGAATAGAGCTCCCCACGTGAAGATTTCCAGTATGGCGGACACCCATTGAGCTGTACGACTGCGTTTGGTGGAGATAAAAACTTATTGCAATAGTAATAAGCGTTGCAACCAACGCATTATTCTTTTACGAGCTTCGTAAAACACTCAAGGTAAATTTTAATACAGCCTATTTTTCTGTGAAGGCTGAGTATAATCCGATATCAAGAAACCATCTGTAGAAGTCCATACAGAAACTCAGGCACAGTCATGTAGAGTCGGAACATTTTACGAGTTGGTAGTCTTAGCCTGTAGCCATATATTCCCTATTCGATTTAACTGTTTGGTTCAAAAGGTTCAAATGGCTCTGAGCACTATGGGATTTAACTTCTGAGGTCATCAATCCCCTAGAACTTAGAACTACGTAAACCTAACTAACCTAAGGACATCACATACATCCATGCCCGAGGCAGGATTCGAACCTGCGACCGTAGGCGTCCCACGGTTCCAGACTGTAGCGCCTAGAACCGCTCGGCCACTCCGGCCGGCTTAACTGTTTGTTTTAGTTAATTAATACCTTTATAATAATCGTTATATGAATTAGTTATACAGGGGATGACCAGAACTACAACACTTAATCACGCCTAACAGGGTGTAGGAAATCTGTCATACAAAAATGGATGAATACGGGTCCTTTTGGTTTCCAGAGTAATGTTTTAACACTATCTCGCAAAACAGTGACATCTTCAGGCATTGACGACAGAGGTGGATAGAGATCACGCACCATTCTTCCAAAGTAGACCGCAAAGATTACATAATACTGAGATGTGTTGACTGTGTTGACCAGGGGAGACGCGAGAATCCATACTTGTGCACGCAGTACCAGGCGTCGACGATCTGTGCTGTGTGAACAGGGTCCGTGTCGTCTTGAAATACAGCACCACTGTTGGTGAACAAATAGTGTACCATGGAATGCGACATTGCAGAGTAACCATGGGTCCACGGAATACATGGATGGCTGGCCAAATCATCACCGTACTCCGCCATGCTTCACTGTTGGGACTAAACTCGGTCTGAAGCTCGAAACAGTGTGGAACAAGACTTATCCGGCCAAACGACTTCGTTCCATTGCTCCACAGACCAGATTTTATGGCTTCGGCACCACATTTTTCTATTAGGGACGTTTGTGTCACTGACGAGTGGTTTTGAATACGAGCTCACCTTTTAATTCCTTGCTTTTGGAGCTCCCGTCTTGTTGTTTTGATGCTGAGATGGCTCGCGAGTACGGGATATTCAGTTCTCCAGTGACTTTAGCAGCTTTCGTGCCCTCGTTTTTCGTCACAATCATCTTCAACGACCGTCTGACACGATCATTCAATACACACTTTGGTTCGCGTTGTGACTAAGCGAATGATTATTTTCCGCTTTCCCAGTATGCAGTATAAATTTTCTATATGGTGATTCTCAAAACACCAAACACCCAAACACTACCTTGGTTACCGAAGCATCCAACATACGAGTACCAACAATTTGCCAACGTTCGAATTCACATAGCTCCGACAAAATGCTCTCACAGCTACAAAGAACACTGTTTCGACCACGACTGACACTTGCATCGTATTGTGGACATTGTACAGGTGCCGTCTCTGCTCGAATAAAGTGGCACAACCAGCAGGCTTAGCTAGCATCTGCATTTATATTCCAGAATGCACTTCTCATGGTGTTTCCATATTTTTGTGGGAACCGTGTACAACGCATTGCATTTTGAGCCGTGAACTTCATCGTTAAGACATTCTTCACAGCAATTTAACGTATAAGTAAGTTGTTTTTCTCGCATCAGTGATACTGAAGCCGCGGCGTGTGCTGAAGAACACTCCAAACATTTTCCGGCATAAAAATGTTAGTTTTGCATATCATTTATAGAATTACCTCATTAGCGCTCTGTTGTAAGTCTGTAAAGCGACACAAGTCTCACATTACCCATCACTGACGTTTCCAGAATGAGATTTTCACTCTGCAGCGGAGTGTGCGCTGATATGAAACTTCCTGGCAGATTAAAACTGTGTGCCCGACCGAGACTCGAACTCGGGACCTTTGCCTTTCGCGGGCAAGTGCTCTACAATCTGAGCTACCGAAGCACGACTCAGGCCCGGTACTCACAGCTTTACTTCTGCCAGTATCTCGTCTCCTACCTTCCAAACTTTACAGAACCTCTCCTGCGAACCTTACAGAACTGGCAGAAGTAAAGCTGTGAGTACCGGGCGTGAGTCGTTCTTCGGTAGCTCAGATCGTAGAGCACTTGCCCGCGAAAGGCAAAGGTCCCGAGTTCGAGTCTCGGTCGGGCACACAGTTTTAATCTGCCAGGAAGTTTCATCACTGATGTTACCAAGCACTAACTAATGAGCATCGCTGAAAGCGGTCTGCTGTTTCAGCTGCCACCTGCGTAGTAACATCAACCGAATGTGTAAAAGACCATGACAGCTATAGTTGCGCTGATACTGAAGTATGATAAAGAATTCAACAAATGGAATACGAGAGACTCCAGTCAGCGATCTCTGAACAAATTAACCTCAGCAGGGATAGTCAACTCTCTTTACTAACGCCCATTTTTGTATCTCTGCTAGTAACGAAACTTCCTAACTGGCCATCAGTTCCAGAGTAGTCGTGATTTGTATAGCAGAGAAATAGCTTTTAGTGTATAAAATGTGTAAAGCAAATTAATAGAAAGTTAAAGCATATAACAATAATCACTTGCCATATATTTTATGTGAATATTTTATGAAAACCTAATGAAGATGTTTTGAAAAGCCGTACCGCCAGCCACCTATCATGAAAGTTGGAACGCCCATTAGTGTGCAGTAGGGACCGGGTTGACTACCATTGGACTACAATGACGGGAGGCAGACAGTGAGGCCTTAAATTCTCGCACTAGACAAACTGCCCAATGACTGAAGTAACAGTCTCTCACATACATATGTTTCTCTTTCTCCATATACAGCCTATATATCCTCAGCAAACCAATGTGAAGTGTATGGCAGAGGGTACGTCCGACTGTATTAGTTATTAGTTTGATTTACCGTTCCACTCACGTATGAAGCCCGAGAAGAATCACTGTTAAAATATCTCTGTGCGTGCTGTCATTAATCTAATATTATCCTCACAATAGCTGTGGGAGCGGTACGTAGGGACTTGTAGTGCACTCACAGGGTCATCATAGAAAGCCGTTTCTTGAAACTTTGTAAGTAGGCGTCCTCGGGATAGTTTACATCTATCTTTCTTCAAGAATCCGTCACTTCAGTTTCATCGTCATCATCTTTGTGACACTCTCCCAAGGATTAAATAAACCTGTGACCATTCACGCTGCCCTTCTCTGTATACGCCCTGTGCCCTGTTCTATATGGTATGGGTCGCACACACTTGAGCAATATTCTACAATTGACTGCACGAGTGATTTACAAGCTCTCTTTTTTGTTGACTGATTGCATTTCCCTAATATTCTACCAATAAATGGAAGTGTATCACCTGCATTAACCTATGGCTGAACCTATGTGATCACGCCATTTCATATCCTTACAAAGTGTTACACCCAGGTATTTGTATGAGTTGACCGTTTCCAGCTGTGAGTCATTGATATTATAATCACAAGATACTACGATTTTTAGTTCTGTGAAGAGTAAAGTTTTGCGTTTCTGAACATTTAAAGAAAGTCTTTGTACCAGATAACTATATCACCTGCAGAAAGTCTGAGGTTGCTATTAATATTGTCCGCAAGGTCATTAGTATTACACAGTGAGTAGCAAGGTACCCAACACACTTCTCTAGGACGTATACGAAGTTACTTCTATATCCGTCGTGGACTCTCCATCCAAAATAATTTTCTGCGTCCTACATACCAGAAATCCTCAATCAAGTCTCAAATTTCGCCTGATACCCGCATATGATCGTAGCTTAGACAATAAGAGTAGATGTGGTACTGATTCAACTTCTTTTCGGAAATAAAGAGTACTGCATAGACCTGATTGTTTCGATTCAAAGCGTTCAATACGTTAAGTGAATACAATTCGAGTTGTGTTTCACATGACCAATTTTTTAAGAGGAGGTCAGTTTGTTCGAGATACCTCTCTGTGTTTCAGCTCGGAATATGACCTAAGAGTCAACAACGAATCCACGTCACGTCCCGTAGGACCAAATTGAGGAGCAAATCTGCCAGGTCGTGAAGTATGCCAGTACATGAAATTACAAAATAAAAGGAATAAAAAATAATAATAAAATGTTTATGAACCCGAAAAAGTCAATCCATAAGTTTAAGTAAACGCAGTCAACAATACAACAAGAATCAACTTAATTTTTCAAAGAACTTCTCGACAGAATAGAAGGAGTGATCCTTGAAGAAACTCTTCAGTTTAGATTTGAAAGCGAGTGGATTACTGCTAAGATTTCTGAATCCGAGAGGTAGCTGATTGAAAACGGATGCAGCAGTATACTGCACACCTGTCTGCACAAAAGTTAAGGAAATCCAATCCAAATGTAGGTTTGATCTCTGCCGAGTATTAACTGAGTGAAAGCTGCTTATTCTTGGGAATAAACTAATATTGTTAACAAGAAATGACATTAAGGTGTATATATATATATATATATATATATATATATATATATATATATAGAGAGAGAGAGAGAGAGAGAGAGAGAGAGAGAGAGAGAGGCCAATGTCAAAATACCTAACTCCAGGGGTCGACTGGTCCGTGAACTTATCACTTATTGCCTGAACCGCCCGTTTCTGAGCCAAAAATATCCTTTTAGAAAGGGGAGAGTTACCCCAAAATATAATACCATACGACATAAGCGAATGAAGATATGCAAAATCGACTAATTTTCCTGTTGAATAATCACTCACTTCAGATACCGTTCGAATAGTATAGCTGACAGCATTGTCTTTGAACAAGATCCTAACGTGGGCTTTCCATGACAGTTTACTATCTATCTGAACACCTAGAAATTTGAACTGTACAGTTTCACTAATCATATGCCCATTCTGTGAAATTAAAGCATCAGGTTTTGTTGAATTGTGTGTTAGAAAATGCAAAAACTGAGTCTTAATGTGATTTAGCGTTAGTTTATTTTCTACAAGCCATGAACTTAGGTCATTAACTGCACTATTTGAAACAGGGCCAATGGTACACACAACATCCTTTACAACCAAGCTAGGGTCATCAGCAAACAGAAATATTTAGAGTTACCCGTGATACTGGAGGGCATATCATTTATATAAATAAGGAACAGGAGTGGCCCCAACACTGATCCGTGGGCCACCCCCCCCACTTGACAGTACCTGTTTAGCCCATCCAGTACCTCACAGAGAAAAGAGAATGTAGCATTTTCAGTTTTTAAACGACTTCTAAAGCCGAACTGTACATCTGATAGCAAATCGTGTAATATAAAATGATCAATTATCCTTACATACACAGCCTTTTTAATAACCTTATCAAACACTGATGGCCTAGAAATAGGTCTAACATTGTCTACATTATCTCCTTCTCCCTTTTTATAAAGTGGCTTTATTACTGAGTGCTTTAACCGTTCAGGAAACTGACCATTCCTAAAAGAAAAATTACAAATATGGCTAAATACAGTGCTAACATGTGCAGCACAGTAATTTAATATTCTGCTAGGTACTCCATCATATCCATGAGAGTCCTTAGTCTACAGTGATTTAATTATTGACTGAGTCTCCCCCTTGTCTGTATCACAGAGGAGTATTTCAGACACCAATCTCAGAAAGGCATTTGTCAAGAAAGTTATGATTCCCTGTAGAAACTAAATTTTTATTAAATTTACCAGCAATGCTCATAAAATGATTGTTAAATACTGTACATATATCTGATTTATCAGTAAGAGAAATATTTTTACTACGAACTGACTTTATATCGTCGACCTTGTGCTGCTGACCACACACTTCCTTCACAAATGACCATATGGTTTTAATTTTATCTTGTGAATTAGCTATTCTATTTGCTTACCACATACTCTTTGCCTTCCTTATAACATTTTAAACACCTTACAATACTGTTTGTAATGGGCTACTGTAGCTTGATAGTGACCACTTCTAACATTTTGATGTAATTCCCACTTTGTTCGACATTATATCCTTATCCCACTAGTCATCCACGAGGGCTGCCTATTACTGTTAATGCCCAGTTTAGAACGTGAAAGCTACGCTCAAAGAGCATGAGAAATGTGTTGAGGAAAGCATTATATTTATCATCTATGTTATCGACACTATAAACATCCTGCCAAAGTTGTTCCTTGACAAGGTTTAAAAAACTCTCTATTAATGTTGGATTAACTTTCGTACATAGTTTGTAATTATATGTGACATTTGTTTGAGTTCAAAAGCCTTTTAGTGTTAAAATTTGTGCATCATAGTTTGGAAGGCCATTCACCTTTATACTAACAGAATGCCCATGTAGTAATAAAGAATGAATAAAAATATTATCTATGGCTGTGCTACTGTTCCCTTGCACCCTAATTGGAAAAAACACAGGCTGCATCAGATCATATGAATTTAGCAGATCTACCAACATCGTTTTTCCTGCACCATCAATTACAAAATTTATACTGAAGTCACCACATATAACTAATTTCTGGTACTTCCTACAAAGTGAATCAAGCACGCTCTCTACCTTGCGCAGAAATGCTTTGAAGTCAGAGTTAGGGGACCTCTAAACAACAACAATTAGACGTTTAGTTTCAGTAAGTTCAGCTGCCCCTGCACAACAATCAAATATCGGTTCAGTGCAGTGGCGTGATGCGTCTATGGACTCAAATGGAATAATGTTTTTTACGTACACAGCCACTCCCCCACCCTGCAAGGAACTCCTTGAAAAACAGCCAACTAACCTGTATCCTGGTAAAGGAAGCCTCTGAATTGTCAAATTACGTAAGTGATGCTCCGATATACCAACAATTTCAGAGTCAACATCTATAAGCAGTACACTAACTTTATCTCTAATACGTCTTATATTTTGATGAAATATGCTAATTTCTTCTGTACTTGCAAACATGACGTCCTCTGAAGGTAATTCCTTAGTTAGAGGGACTTCCTTTAAGCAGGTATACCTATCAGTTGACTTCAATCTAAAACAGGTGCAGCTCTAGCGCCAACTAGTACAGGAATTTTTCTATGAGTGATCCCAGCACCACCCACTACACTGTCACCTATAAGCTTTGCCAGCCTCCCCTAGATGCCCTGGATCACCTCTATTGCCCTTCTTGTAAGTGGATGCGGCCTGTACTTTTCGAAATAGAGGGCACATTTTCTTGTTCGAGAGATCAAGGTAGAGTTGAGTTACAAGAAAAGCTAACTTGGCCGCGGATTGAGTATAAAATCTAATAGGGATTGCATCGGGCCCTGGAGGATTGTTCAGTTTTAACGATTTCAACTGTTTCTCAACATCACTGAGACTTTCACTTAATTAACTCACCTTTTCAGTGCTACGAGGATTAAACTGGGACAATTCTGCTGGGGTTTCCTTTGTAAAGGGATATTTGAAAATGGGGTTAAGCAGTGCTTTTGCACTGAGGCAGTTTCAATACCTGCCTCGTCTGCGAATGACTGGAGACTAATTTTGGTGCCTCTGCATAGCGAATGACGCAACAAGTTTACTGTGACCAGTCAATTTATATTTATATCGATAGCTCATGGCGATTTGTATGTGTTAACGTGACGTGTGTTGTGTTCAGACTTTGGGGTAACCTGTGGCACTGTCTCCTGTGGTCACAGTCTCTTTTTCTGTCGCCATACATCAGATGTATGCTTCAAACTTTCTAAACAAAGATGGTGTCTCCAAAATTATGGCCGACCGCTGTGGCCAAGAGGTTCTAGGAGCTTCAGTCCGGAACCGCGCTGCTACTACGGTCGCAGGTTCGAATTCTGCCTGGGGCATGGATTTGTGTGATGTCCTTAGGTTAGTTAGGTTTAAGTACACTACTGGCCATTAAAATTGCTACACCACGAAGATGACGTGCTACAGACGCGAAATTTAACCGACAGGAAGAAGATGCTGTGATATGCAAATGATTACCTATTCAGAGCATTCACACAAGATTGGCGCCGGTGGCGACACCTACAACGTGCTGACATTAGGAAAGTTTCCAACCGATTTCTCATACACAAACAGCAGTTAACCGGCGTTGCCTGGTGAAACGCTGTTGTGATGCTTCGTGTAAGGAGGAGAAATGCGTACCAACACGTTTCCGACTTTGATAAAGGTCGGATTGTAGCCTATCGCGATTGCGATTTATCGTATCGAGACACTGATATTCGCGTTGCTCGAGATGCAATGACTGTTAGCAGAATATGAAATCAGTGGGTTCAGGAGGGTAATACGGAACGCCGTGCTGGATCCCAACGGCCTCGTATCGCTAGCAGTCGATGTGACAGGCATCTTATCCGCATGGCTGGAACGTATCGTGCAGCCACGTCTCGATCTCTGAGTCAACACGATTGCAAGACAACCACCATCTGCACGAACAATTTGACGACGTTTGCAGCAGCATGAACTATCAGCTCGGAGACCATGGCTGCAGTTACCCTTGACGCTGCATCACAGACAGGAGCGCCTGCGATGGTGTACTCAACGACGAACCTGGGTGCACGAATGGCAAAACGTTATTTTTTTTCGGATGAATCCAATTTCTGTTTACAGCATCATGATGGTCGCATCCGCGTTTGGCGACATCGCGGTGAACGCACATTGGATGCGTGAATTCGTCATCGCCATACTGGCGTATCACCCGGCGTGATGGTATGGGGTGCCACTGGTTACACGTCTCTGTCACCTCTTGTTCGCATTGACGGCACTTTGAACAGTGGACGTTACATTTCAGATGCGTTACGACCCGTGGCTCTACCCTTCATTCGATCCGTGAGAAAGAATACATTTCAGCAGGATAATGCACGACCGCATGTTGCAGGTCCCGGGGCCTTTCTGGATACAGAAAATGTTCGACTGCTGCCCTGGCCAGCACATTCTCCAAATTTCTCACCTGTTGAAATAGTCTGATCAATGGTGGCAGAGCAACTGGCTCGTCACAATAAGGCAGTCACTACTCTTGATGAACTGTGGTATCATGTTGAAGCTGCGTGGGCAGCTGTATCTGTACACGCCATCCAAGCTCTGTTTAACTCAATTCCCAGGCGTATCAAGGACGTTATTACGCCCAGAGGTGGTTGTTCTAGGTAGTGATTTCTCAGGATCTATGCACCTAAATTGCGTGAAAATGTAATAGCATGTCAGGTCTAGTATAATATGTTTGTCCAATGAGTACCCGTTTATCATCTGCATTTCGTATTGGCGTAGCAATGTTAATGGCCAGTAGTGTAGTTGTAAGTCCAGGCGACTGGTAACCTCAGATGCGATAGTGCTTAGTGAGATTTGAACCATTTGAACTAAATTTATATACGACCAGAGTTTCTTTGGGTTTTGTGAAAGATGAAAACCCTCAAGCAATGTTTTCATCTCAGACAATTTTCATTCATCATCTTTCTACCTACGATTAGTTTTATATTGTTGTCCCACTTCAGACTACTGCGTAACCATTCTGACAGATATTTAATTGGTTGGGTTGTTTGTGGGAAGAGACCAAACTGCGAGGTCATCGGTGTCGTCGGATCAGGGAAGGACGGGGAAGGAATTCGGCCGTGCCCTTTCAGAGGAACCATCCTGGCGTTTGCCTGGAGCGATTTAGGGAAATCACGGAAAACCTAAATCAGGATGGCCGGACGCGGGATTGAACCGTCGCGCTTCCGAATGCGAATCTAGCGTGCTGACCAATGCGCCACGTCCCTCGGTAGATAGTTAATGACTTCGAGTGTTTCGAGGGATTGTCTGGACATCTTGTAACCGCACGGTAGCTGGCCTTTCCTCGTGTTGACGTACTCGATGCTTTCTCTGTTTAGCTCCGAGCGTCGGCGATTACATCGCCGTCCGCGTGGAAGACGGGGAGGACAAACTGGAGTACGCGGAGGAAGTGAACAGCCTCCAGCAGCAGCAGGAGGCGATGGCCGAGGGCAGTCCCCAGCAGCAGCCGCAAGCGGCGGCGCAGGACGAGGAGGAGGCGGGCGGCGCATGCGCCGTGGAGCAGGACTACCTGGCCCCGCCCCCCGCGACGGCGGACGACGGGCCGGCCGCGGCGGCTGGGGGGGAGCCCAGTCCGGCCGAGCAGCAGCAGGCGCACGCCGCAGCCGCAGCCGAAGCCGCCGCCGCGGAGTACCAGTACTTGGACTGCGTGCGCGACCTCAGGGTGGTCTCGCAGGCGCGCGCCGACGACGACGATGCCATGCCGTACCACCACCCGCACACGCCCCGGCACCACCACCACCTGTCCCCGCCACCCGCGCCTCAGCAGCAGCAGCAGCAGCACCAGCCGCAGCACCACTACCAGCTGGGCGCGCTCTTCTCGCCCGTGAAGGACTACGGTGACTCGCGCCACCAGGACGACGTCTTCCGCTCGGTGTTCAAGCAGGAGGACCAGCAGCAGCCGCCGCCTCAGCAGGAGTACCTGCCCGAGGAGTACCTGCGGCACGCGCACGCGCAGCACGAGGGCTCCGTGTCGTCGGCCGAGTCCCCGGACGTGTCGTCGCGCAACGGCGAGGCGGCGTCGCCCGTGGGCGAGCTGGACAAGTCGCGCTTCACGCACCTGACGACGCTGCAGCCGAGCGCCGCCGGCTCTCCGGAGGAGCGCCACGACCCGCAGAGGGACATGTACGGCGCCGGCGCGGCAGCGGGCGCGCTCGAGCACCACGGTGCGGCCGCGCACCACCTGCACCACGGCTACCACCACCCGCACGACGTCGCCGTCAGCAATGCCACCTCCGTCCTCATACACGCGCAGACCAGCCTCAACACCAGGTAACCCGCTGCCTCACTCACATTCTCTGCACTGCTCACCAAACCTGGGTATCCAGCCTTTTAGCTTACCTTGGCCCCTACAGAAGAAGAATATTTTTGGATTGTACACAATATTCGCAGCACTAAAAATAAGCTATGTAAAAAGAAAGAAAACGAGATGTACCAACGAGAGAATAGCATCAAGTGGTTGTAGCTTCAAATCTAGAATACTCAATTTATCGTAACTTCACATGAACCCAATTTTATGGAACTTTCTACCGATCGTGTGATAGATGCTTACTTCTTGGGCAGCACTTGGTCCTCGAGTTGGACAGCCCTGATCTAACATTTGTCAGCCTACTGGGGCACCCAGTATGATTTTCCAAGGGTCTAGACATCTAAATCTACATCTATACCTTTGATAACGACCTCAGATCACGGAGCAAAACACTACGATTCGTCGCAACAGAATTCTGTACAAGTTTCCTTGGCACGGGCGATGCATTTCTCCCACACCACTCCTAGTCGTTTTACCATTAATGTCGCATAGTTATCCCATTTCATATCACTTTCTAGTGCAACTGCTAGGTATTTAAACGGCGTGACATGCTCCAAAATGCTTACCTCAAATGCTGAAATCGGATACTATCGGTTCCACTTTCTGCGTACAACATTACATGACACTCATCTACAGGTCGACCCTAAAGGTCATTAACACTTGAAAGTGCAATACTTCACGGAATAATGTAGGCACAGAAGTAAAACTTGACAGACATGAAATGACATAGTTCAATAAAGGATGGCGCTCCACGCCATATTCCTAGACTTCTGAAAAATCTCTTGCGCACGTCGCTTGGTGAGGGTCGCGTACTGAGCCGCCATTGTCATCGTGCTGGGCCTCCCAGGTCTCGAGACATCAATCCGTTTGATCATTGGTTACGGGGTTACCTGGAGTCGCAATTCTACCGCAATCATCCGATCTCATTAGAGATTCTAATAGCCAAAATTCGACGGCAGTACCTACTGTCTTGCTGTTCAGCGCTGTTCACAACATTGTTCCTCGGCTAAAGTTATTGTTGATGAATGATGACCGACATGTTGGGCATTTGTTATAAAAATTCTTTTCTTTTGCAAATTATTACTTTTCTATTAGATGAAGTACCATCTTTTGCTCATTTATGCACTTTTCTGTTTCAATAAAACCCCATGGTACTTCAAGCATGTGTGTAAATTTTTACCTATCTACCTACATTATTCCGTGAAATATTGAATTTTCAAATGTAAACGGACTTTTGGACCACCATGTATACTCCAAGAATAAGGGTGTCCCTGGAGGAACGGTCAATATTCGGGAATATGACAGGAACGCTCATTTGAAGCAAAGAATCTTCGTATGCACATATGCCCTACTCCAAATGATTTCCGAGATGGGACACATTCAGTGTACCTCTTTTTTGGGCGAGTGATGCGCATGTGTGCGTCTTGCCCACCCAACCTCTTTGGCGTTCTACTCCAGCCCAACCTACCTCGTTGCTTTCAGACTCTTTGCTCAGGGCGTCTTTCTGCCATAGAAATAGGAGTGAACCCAAAACTGAACCCTGTGGGATTCCCTTTGCGATTTCTCTATAATCACTAAAATTTTCTATCTTTCTTTGAATCATTCGGCACAAGTTTTTGCATTCTGTTTATTAAGTGTAACTGAAACCATCGTATGCAAGGCTCCAGTTTCATAAATAACAATGTACATTAAATGTGTTCTAGCTTGGAAACCATTCCGAACAGGGCATATCGTCATGTGCAGTTCACTGCTTCAAACGAGCGTTCGCGTTTTATCTCGGAATGCTGACCATTACTCCTGGGACACACTGTATACTCTGAATACCACCTGCGTCTAGCTCTAGCAGGAAGAAAGTCCATGGAATTAACTTATTGAGCGCAGTGTGGACTCTTTACGACGGTGCAAATTTGTATTTTTCACAGAAAGGAATAAATCTAACCTCACAGAGGGTTAAAACACTGGGTTACTATGGGAGCAGCACTTCCCCACCAAACCACGGTGCCTCGACAGCTAACGTTGCTTTAACAGACACATTTACCACTGGGGACATTACTGTTATTTTTCGTAATATATCTGTAACTGATGAGTATGAAGTTGACAGGGTCTCACTTTCAAAGAAAGAAAAAGCAGTAATAGCTTGCAAAACTGCATAATGAGCTGCTGCTTTAATTCGTTTGCCATTTTAGACCACAACAGTTTAGGATGACGGTGCCGTGACAATAGGCAGCTATCGACGCCTTTGGTAGTCGAGGATCGCAGCTTTTTCCTATTACATTCACATATGGAACGCAGGAAGGATAAGGGCTTAAACCCCTCTGTCCGCTTGAAAATAATCTAATCTTGCCTTCGCGATCCATAAGGGATCGACACGTAGGAGCTTGTGGTATTTTACTAGACTCCTCACTTAAAACTGGTTCTTGAACTTCGCAAGTTGCCTATCACGGGGTAGTTTGCGTCTGTCGTAAAGTATCTGTCAGTTCAGTATTTCCACGATCTCCCTGACGATCTTCCACGAGTCACGCAAACATGTGACCACTTGCACCGCCCTCCTTCGTCGACGGTAAATATCGTCAGATAGTTTTCTGACGTGGATCCCAAGCACTTGAGCAGTAAAGTAGAACGGGTCGCACTACTATTTCGTAACCAATCTACTTTGTTGACTGACAGCATTTCACTGGTATCACACCAATGAACCGAAGTCAACCAGAACGACTGAGCCTATGTTATCATTTCATATCCCTACTAACTATTACACTGAGGTATTTGTATATGTTGTCAGATTCCATTTCTCAATCATTGATATTGTAGTCACAGAATACTAGGTTTTTCGTCTTGTGTAGGGCACCATTTTTAAATATCTGAACATTAATAGAAAGATGCCAGTGTTGGTGCTACTGTTAAATTTTGTCAAGACATAATTCTCTGGCAGCTTTTTTAGGGCAGTACTTAATTATAGATAACTGCATGATCTGCGTGAAGTCTGAGGATGCTATTAATATTGTTTGCAAGATCATTGATACACAACGCGAACAGCAAGCCTAAAGAGACAGTCACACTTACTGCTATTTTGTCGAAAACTGACTTGCTGAGACCGTGGTTGTTTAAAAATACGGGTTAATTCTTCCAATAAAGTCAGCACTCAGCCACTGCTAGTAATGCTGTATCTTAAGAACCGACTGGTTCATCGTGAGACAGCTGTTCACGTTTGAAATTGCACACAGTTTATGCTGTACATGTGACGTTGACTGATTTTCGTTTCAACGAAAGTTGATGATTAAGGTGGTGGTGTTATAGCCCTCACGGTTTCCGATGGCACTGCCATCTCCAGGAACTTAGGCCGCAAAGAAATTCATCACACGTACAGCATAAGTTATATATACATTTTAAACAGAAACAGTTGTCGCACGATGACGTTAACAGCGTTATTTCTTCTTAAGAAATGCGTCACTGAAACTGGCTGGTTGCTTACTTTGTTGTAAGAATTAACCTGTAATCATGCTTCTTTCGCCTTCACTCTGTTATTAAGTAGGTTTTACAATAACGACAGTGCAGGCAATTTGAGTGATAGTGTAAGAGGATGCGTGAAGGTGAGTGAAATATTAGTGTGTCCTGTTATGTCTCAGTTTATCTTGTACTTTTTACACACTTTCCAAGCGCATTCGCCTTAGACTGCTTGAGCAAGGACGCTAATAAACTCGCTGTCGACACACACACACACACACACACACACACACACACACACACACACACACACACACACACTTTGCCTTAATCTTCTTATGTTAATGATGCCTGTTCCAGGAATACGATGAGTGCTGTAGCTCTGTTACACAGTCTACCTTGGACACTAGCACACTTACGGGATAGTTAAGATACTAGCAGCGCGCCTCTTCATGCACTCGACGCCTGTGGTCAGCTCTACTTGATAAGCACCCGAAACACTAGACCACTGCTCAAGGATAACTCGCACTATCTTATGTGCGTTTTCCTCAGGACGACTTCAACAAATTTTCTCAGTCTTCAAAACAAATAGCTGTCTTCCATTCGGCTTCCTAATAATGATTTAGTGTTTTCGGTCTCTTTCATATCACTTCGCACTATTACACTGAGTATCTGGCAGAATGTCACAGCTACTAGCAGATCTTCGTTGCTAGTGACTCGTACACTACACTTGATACCGAATCTTCAATAGAATGGATAGTTACGTCCGGCATGCCTGAAAGAATCGTAACGGCACCGTGGCAGTATTCTTCAGTGTTCGCTGATGACGCTATTGTCTGCAGGGAAATATTGTTCCCTGGATGATTGTAAGAAAATCAAAAATGCCTGTTTATTATCATTAGGTGTACTGAATAGCGCCCTTCTTTAAATGCGTATAAATGCAAGTAAATGCATTTTAATAGTGAAAGGACCTCTGCACAATTAATTTGAAAGTAATAAACTCATGGAGTCTGTCATGTGCTTTGAATGCCAAATGGTAATGCTGATATGAAACAGAACGGAAAAGTTAAATCAAAATTAGAAAGGCGAATTTCATTTCTGATTTTACGGCATGAATTGGACTATCTGCTGAGGTGACCGGATAAAAGATAACGTGAGCCGTCCTAGGGTCTGCCTCCACTGTTTGGGATGCTTATCAAGCAGTGCTGACAGCAAGCGTCACAGAATGTAGAGTCGCACTTATGATGCCACAACAAGCTGCTGTAACCCGTAAGTGTTCTTGTATTGAAGGTAGACATTCCAGCAGCCCTGCTTCGCCATTGTATATCTAACTAGTACAGGGATCGTGGGGATAACATGATTAAAGAGCGTACGGTGCAAATCCAACCTTAATTTTTTCTCTCCTCCGTACGTAAATGAGTCGGGGAGTTCTTATTATCGGTACAAGGTATTCTCCACAATGCACTGGAAAATGAGAAGAAACGAGGTGCAAAGGGTATGCGTGTTGCTGCATGTACCAAAGATAAAATCAGGTTTCGTCATAGGATAGGTTTTGGCTCTAAGCACTATAGGACTTACATCGGAGGTCATCAGTCATAGCATAAGTTTTACAGAGTACTGTATACACGTTTTTAATAACAGATTACTGCAACCTATCCAAGAAGATTTAAGTTCAGCAAATACACTAAAGAGCGAAAGAAACGGGTAAACCTGCCTAATGTCGTGCATCGTGCTGGGACCGCGCGAGCACGCAGAAGTGCCGCAACACGACGTGGCATGGACTCGACTAATGTCTGGAGTAGTTCTGGAGGGAACTGACACCATGAATCCCGCAGGGCTGTCCATAAATCCGTAATAGTACGAAGGTGTGGAGATCTATTCTGAACAGCATTTGTAAGGCGTCTCTTACATGCTCAATAACGATCATGTCTGGGGAGTTCGGTGACCAGCGGAAGTGCTTAAACTCGGAAGAATGTTCCTGGAGCCACTCCATAGCAATTCTGGACGCGTGGGGGGGGGGGGAGGGGTGCCGCATCGTCCTGTTGGAATTGCACAAGTCTGTCGGAATGCACAATGGACATGAATGGATGCAGGTGGATCAGACAGGACGCTTACGTATGTGTCACCTGTCAGTCATATCTAGACATATCAGGAGTCCCATATCACTCCATCTGCGCACGCCTCACACCATTACGTAGCTTCAACATTCTCCTACTGACACGCAGGGTCCATAGATTCATTAGGGTTTCTCCAAACCCCTACACTTCCATCTGCTCACTAAAATTTGGAACCGAGCGAGGTGGCGCAGTGGTTAGCACACTGGACTCGCATTCGGGAGGACGACGGTTCAATCCCGTCTCCAGCCATCCTGATTTAGGTTTTCCGTGATTTTCCTAAATCGTTTCAGGCAAATGCCGGGATGGTTCCTTTGAAAGGGCACGGCCGATTTCCTTCACAATCCTTCCCTAACCCGAGCTTGTGCTCCGTTTCTCATGACCTCGTTGTCGACGGGACGTTAAACACTAACCACCACCACCACTAAAATTTGAAACGAGACTCGTCCGATCAGGCAACATGTTTCCAGTCATCGACAGTCCAATGTCAGTGTTGACGGGCCCAGGCGATGCATAAAGCTTTTTGTCGTTCAGTCATCAAGGGTACACGAGTGGACTTTAGGCCCCGAAAGCCCATATCGATTATGTTTCGTTGAATTGTTCGCACGCTGACACTTGTTGATGGCACAGCATTGAAATCTGCAGCAATTTGCGGAAGGGTTGCGGTTCTGCCACGTTGACCGATTCTCGTCAGTCGTCGTTGGTCGCGTTCTTGCAGAATCTTTTTCCGACCGCAGCGATGTCGGAGGTTTGATATTTTACCGGATTCGTGGTATTCACTCGTGAAATGGTCGTACGGGAAAATCCCCACTTCATCGCTGCTCGGAGATGCTGTGCCCCATCGCTCGTGCGCCGTCTATAACAAACTCCCTGATATCTGCCATTGTAATAACAGTAAGCGATATATCAACTGTCTCATATGGGCGTCGCCGACTGCAGCGCCGTATTCTGCCTGTTTACATATCTCTGTATTTGGATACATATGGCTAACCCGTTTCTTTGGCGCTTCGGTGTAGTTCTGTATACTTTGATATGTTTTGTTAAGATGGCGTGATGTTCCAAAGAGGAACATACTAACCTAACTAGACAGCTTTATTCCCAAAAAAGGTTCCAAAGAGGATTTCTCATTCACTTCCACAAATCTCAAATTAATATGCATTTTCTACGCATTTCTTAGCTTATTTTCACAAAAGCATTCATCCCTGCCTGTTTCTTAGTGTTTCGTTGACATCTGCACACTTACTTCTAAATTCAGATTTATACTAATGTTTCGTTACTAGCAGATACCATAAAATGGCATATCACTAATTACTGTTTCACATTGGGCAATAAGCAGAATAATCATTCGACTTTTCAGTACAGGGCAGTGCAGTGTATATTTTTCTACATCTACATCTGTACTCCGCAAGCCACCCAACGGTGTGTGGCGGAGGGCACTTTACGTGCCACTGTCATTACCTCCCTTTTCTGTTCCAGTCGCGTATGGTTCGCGGGAAGAGCGACTGTCTGAAAGCCTCCGTGCGCGCTCGAATCTCTCTAATTTTACATTCGTGATCTCCTCGGGAGGTACAAGTAGGGGGAAGCAATATATTCGATACCTCATCCAGAAACGCACCCTCTCGAAACCTGGCGAGCAAGCTACACCGCGATGCAGAGCGCCTCTCTTGCAGAGTCTGCCACTTGAGTTTGCTAAACATCTCCGTAACGCTATCACGGTTACCAAATAACCCTGTGACGAAACGCGCCGCTCTTCTTTGGATCTTCTCTATCTCCTCCGTCAACCCAATCTGGTACGGATCCCACACTGATGAGCAATACTCAAGTATAGGTCGAACGAGTGTTTTGTAAGCCACCTCGTTTGTTGATGTTTTCTAAGGACTCTCCCAATGAATCTCAACCTGGTACCCGCCTTACCAACAATTAATTTTATATGATCATTCCACTTCAAATCGTTCCGCACGCATACTCCCAGATATTTTACAGAAGTAACTGCTACCAGTGTTTGTTCCGCTATCATATAATCATACAATAAAGGATCCTTCTTTCTATGTTTCGCAATACATTACATTTGTCTATGTTAAGGGTCAGTTGCCACTCCCTGCACCAAGTGCCTATCCGCTGCAGATCTTCCTGTTACAGCTGCTGCAGTTTCGTGTGCATGACGTTTAGTGAAACAAAGCAGTAGGGCTGTACTGATACGAAGTGTATATCCTGAGATGAAACTGTACTAATACAGGGGAGTGCTCCATGAGATGAAACTGTTTGGACACTCGGTCATAAGTTTTTATACTGTTTGGTAAATTTACTTTTTGACGATACGTTGTCTCCAGCCACCCGCTAATGTACCTGCTAATTATGTTTGTCATTCAATGATGCGATATTAAGTTTACGTTTAGGTGGATCGAGCTTGGCTGCGCATGCAGCGCTCAGTCACTGGGGCTCGTAATTGGCAGGAAGGTGGCTGAACTCCCTACAGAGGGATTTAGATTTTCTGTGGTTTCATAAGTCGCATAAGGCAAATGCCAGGATAGCTCTTTTGTTGGGGATCCCGCTGATTTCTCCCTATGCTTGTGCTCCATTTATAATGACCTGGTGCTCGACGGAACGTTAAACCCAGCCCTTCTTTCTTTCTTCCTTCATGTAACTGGACTGCATCATCAGAGTCGCGCACAGTATGCTTGAATAAACGTTTAACCTTCTCCAGTGTTTCTTAACTTTCTGGCTAATTCTATTTGTAATTGGTTGCACAATGGTAAGGAAGACGAACGATAGAGTTCAATGCCTCATCGGTGTCGAGATTTATGTTATTGCAGGCTTCCTCGGCGAATTGAAATGACCAAACCTTCCCGGATGATCAGCCGAGTGATAGCGTCGTCTTGTGCAACGTTTCAACTAGTTTCGTTACCATTATCTTCAGGCGAAGTTGATGGGTACGAAACTCATTGAAATATTGGGACAAGACGGCGCCATCACTCGGCTGACCATCTGAGAAGATGTTATCATCCATGTCGCGGTTGTTAATGACGGACTTCAAGCTCATATGGAGGAGCACAAAAGAAAAGAAATGGACAACGGTTCTGATCTTATAAATATATCAGCATTCTCATCAAGTGCTTCAGGGAAACCACGGTAAACGTAAATGAATAGACGGAGATTTGAAAGCTGGTGGTCAGGGCACTCATCAAATGTAATTGACATTTAATACTGTAACTTCTACTCCAAATATAAATAAGCTATAAGAACTTAAGCAAACGTCTCTGGGGTCCCTGTCACAAGTTTGAATTGCGGAGACCCAGCACTGGATCTCTAGGTATGTTAACGGAGGCCGTTTGTCTTTGGCCTCTATCGAAGGAGACCCTAAAAACAATGGAACACGGAAAGATACTGATGAAATACGAACCTATTTGTGATTGTGTATTAGTGTTAAGTGTGAAAAGTTCAATATCCCACCTGGCTGCACTAGAGTAAAATATGTCAATCGTAGAAATGTGTGTAGATATTTAAAATAAATTCTCTGATCCAGTACATGCTCACTGAAGGAGTCTTGGAGAATGACGTAGGTCCGAGTATCAAAATCCTCTGACGCTGCGCTTCCCCTTGACAAGTGGCTCGCTGATAAGAGACTCAGCCGCACCTACTGACAGCCACAATAGTCATCTACCTTCGCAGAAGATCACTGACTGTGATTATCCAGCACAGTTGCGTTAAGTGACGATTGTACTCAGCTGTGATACTGGATGTAATAATATCCAACGGAATAAAACCGTTTTTACTGCATCAGTCACTTTACTTTTACTATTGGAACTGTTACTGCCCGTTTGAGGATATGGCTTAGTCTTCAAATGCCATCTTAAGTACATCCACATATTGAAAGACAGAATGAGACGAAAAATGGTGGTGGTGGAGGAAGCGGGGGGGGGGGGGGGGAGGACGCGATGAGTGATGGAGGAATCGCTGTTCTCGAAACTGTTTAAGAAAGAAAAGCCTTTGTTTAATTCTGTCTTTATAACGGCAAAATAAAAGAATAAGAGAGGTTTCGTCCGTGTTGCATCGGTCATAGCATTTTAAGTGTTGTTTAAGTCGACGAGGCCGTGCATCTAGAAGGATTTTAATGAGGTCGATAATGCTCACAACGAGCAAAGATGGTTAATGTTGGGACTCGGTTACTGCAGAATAACACATAGGACAGCGTTCTTAATGTCCTAATCGGAGAGAAGGTTCACCACCAAAATCCTCACGTTTCCGCACACCGTGAAGAATTGCAGAGATGTTTGAGATACAAGTAAGGACGTAGGCTCCCGCTCAGGTACTCAGGGACTTTTGACTACAATACTTCCGCTTTGCGGGCTCAGAAGGCACTGAACATCTTGAAGTGTCTTAGCCGCAGTTCCTGGAGAGCCGACAGGGTGCGTCTGCTCCAAGTTTACAAGACCTTCGTGCGATCGCTGCTAGACTTTAGGGACACGGTGTACAGGTCAACAAGGCCTTCTTACCTGAAGATCATTGATGCTGTACACATTGAGGGTATCAGGTTGGCCACAGGCGCTCACAGGGTCAGCCCAATACCCTGTCTCTGTACCCAGGCCGAAGAACCACCACATATCATCCTGCAGCAATTCCTTATGGTGCATGGGAAGAGCAAGTTCTGCGACACTACCACTTCACTAGGGTACCATTCCGTTGTTCGTCCACCTATGGAACGCCTCTCTACCAGCTGACCACGGACGACGAGGCCGTTTGGGATCCGCGCGGAATGTGTGCTGGAGATCCTTGGTGTGATGTATGTACAGACCCAAACCCATGGTTTTAACCGAGTGTCACCCTGGTTACTGGAAAGGCTCAGAGTGATTTTAGATATGGTGCAGTACAAGAGAGGCTGCACTTCTGCTTTTAATACAATATTTTCCGAGATTTTTAATAGCCATCACACTATGTAGCTATGTATAGTGATGGGTCCGAACAGTGCGTCACATTTTATTAGATTGTGTTTTATTTTTATATCAGAGGTCTGTGGCAGATGTGCCAACAGATCTGCCCTCTATTTTAAGTGACATCCAAACAAATATGGTTAGAGTTTTAAGGTTTTGCGACATGAACAACTTGTTTCCACAAAATTTTAGGGAGACGTTTTTAATGTACTGACAGGGTGACTGGCTCACTCATGTTTTTTGTAAGTGGTCAGCCAGTCAGTAACTCAGCTTTTCGGTTACGCTCTGACAACATACACGTTTCCTCAGTTAAGATCTGCACCATTTAACTCCTGACTGATCACAGCTATATTTCACCTTAGGATGAAAGCGGCTGCCGTCAGTTATTAGTCACAGTGTCAATACTTTGAGCCCTGAGACTTCTTGAGACATTAAACCTGCGTGCCGAATAAGGATTAGAACTTGGACCTTTGCTTTTCACAACCTGTGCCAAGAAACGACAGAGCTATTCTGGCACATCATGTGGCCCAGCTCACGTTTCTGTGTTTTGGGTAGCTTACTCTTTCATAACTTACGAACTCCGCAGAAACTCAGCTGCGTGCTCACGAGTAATAGCACGTCGGTGAAAGTGCATTTGGCGGATATTAACTACATCATAGGCTAGACATTCTGATCAGGAACCTAGACAACTTCGACGAATCGAGCTCGGCATGTGAAAGGAAGGCTCCAGCATGCATGTTCACACCTGAAGTTGCACCCCAGAGTACACTCATATGGAATGGACGATTAATTTTGTTCCAACAAACTGTTCCACTTCTTTATTCGGGATTTTCTGATTCGGTTTTGCTGGCGTTATTGGATTTTGTCTCTTACCTCCTTGTCCTAGATTGAACGAGAAGGCCTCGCAGTTCATATTGCGCACTTGCAACTACGAGGAGTTTGGTTCAAACGACAGCGCGGTTATCTTGATGTACGACTTCCGTTGCCTTCCTTAGCGGATTAAGGCGAAAATGGCGTGGCTGATATCCTTGCCTTTTTTTGTGTTTAAAGAATTTGTCGTGAAAAGGATGTTAAATCTTTCTTTCTTCCATCTTTTCTCTGTTCCGGAAAAATCTAAAGCTTCTAGTGCGGACCCAATCCCGAGCAGGGGAGGCATTGCTTAATTTATCTTCACGGTGAGTGACGGAATTGTTGGGCTTTTATGAGAACGGCTGTGGGTATGTTTGCTACTAGTTGACGTCCATTGCGTGTTTTGCCTTTCTTCAAACTGATGTAGAACCGATGCGTCTGTTAATTTCCCGGGGCAGGACCCGGGCTCAGCCTGCGAAATTTTTTTTGGACAGGGAAGGAGAGTAATGGAGCTGCCATCCCTGCCCTTGGCTGGGTACGCCCCTTTTGGGATTCGAAACTTCAATGAATCTTCTAATGAGACTTAGTTGCAGTTTACTCTTGACAACTCAGAAGCGAATATCACTGATCATATGGGATAACCATTCAGTTTTAAGGTCATAAAAGAAAATCTACAAATGTGGAAAACTGATTTTAAGGCCCTGAAGTCGTATTATGGAGAGGCGGGGTTCCACATCCATCCAGATGTAGCTTTTGCTGTGGTTTACCTGAACGACGTAAGCCTAATGCTGACACGCTTTGTTTGAAGAGACCACGACCTACTTCCTGCGTCTTCCTCGCCCAGTCGGAACAAGTACATAATAACCTCGTCGACGAAGCCTTAAACCTCAGTCTGCCTTCCTCCGCATATACAGGAGGTGACAAAAGTCCTCGGATACCTGCCAATATCGTGTCGGATAGCCTTTTACCCGGCGTAATGCAGTAACTTGACGAGTCATGGACTCAACGGGTCGCTGTAAGTCCCCTGCAAAAATACTGAGCCATGCTGTTTCTGTAATTGTGAAAGTGCTGCCAGTGTATGGTTTTGTGCACCAGCTGACCTCTCGATTATGTGCCAATATCTTCGATGGGATTCATGTCGGGTGGTTTGGGTGGCCAAATCACTCACCCGAATTGGGCAAAATGTCCTTCAAACCAATTACGAACGATTACAGCACAGTGACATGACATCGTTGTTTTGGAACACGAAGCCCATGAACGGCTGCAGATGGGCTCCAACTAGCCAAAAATAAGCATTTTCAGTCAATGTTGATTCAGATGGACCAGAGTATCCAGTCTATTCCATACTAATACAGCCAACATCATTACGGAGTCATCACCAGCTTGCACAGTGCTTTGTTGACAACTTCGGTCTATGGCTTCGGGGTCTGCGCCACACTCGAACCCTACCATCAGCTCGTACCAACTGAATCCGGGATTCATCTGACCACGTCACTGTTTTCCAGTTGTCTAGGATACAGCCGATCTGGTCACGAGCCCAGGAGAGGCACTGCAGGCGATACCACGCTGTTCGTCTGCTGCCATAGCCCACTAACGCCAAATTTCGCCCACTGTCCTAACGCATACGTTCGTCGTACGTCCCACATAGATTTCTGCGGTTATATCACGCAGTCTGTTAACGCTAACAACTCTTCGCAAACGCCACTGTTCTCGGTTGGCATGTGAAGGCCATCGGCCGCTGCGTTGTCCGCGGTGAGAGGTAACGTGTGAGACTTGGTAGAGTCGGCATACTCTTGACACTATGGATCTCGGAATATTGAATTCCCTAACGATTTCCGGAATGAAATGTCTCATGCGCCTAGCTCCGACTACCGTTGCCCGTTCAAAGTTTGTTAATTCCCGTCGTGCAGCCAGTAGTCACGTTGGGAGCGTTTTGACACGAATTCACATGAATGACCTGATTAGAAATGACACCTCCGACAGCGCACTGTCCTTTTATACTGCGTGTACGTGATGCTACCACCATCTGGATATGGGAATATCGTTGTTCCATGACTTTTGTCACCTTATTGTATGTCCCATGGCTCACTGATGTTAACTTCCGATCAGACATCACTTCAGCGGTTCGCGAGTCTATGCTTATTTACGACAACAGATTCAAAGTCGGCGTCTTGCAAATGAGTAGACCGCTTTGTAGCACTCTCCATTCACGAAAAATTTGGATACGACGACGACTGTTTGGGGGGGGGGGGGGGGGTCTATATTACGGAGGCGATAGTGTCGCATCGTAGAAGTCGTACTCTGTTTGGAAAATCCAAGTTGCATAAGAGCTACAGGTCCAAATGCGAGCTAGCTGAGATTGTGCTGACGGAGACAGCGCCGGTCAAGTGACTCCTATTGGGAGTGCGCCTGTGGCAGAACGCGAGTGCAGCGTCATAGAAACGCTTCGTCGCCTCTGCGAAACAGACGGCGCGTTCGCTGTAAAATTGCAAGGTGTCGCCTTGAGCTCGCGCAGCTGGATCCGTGTCGCACTGGGCGATGAATCACGGCAGCGTGCTGATAAATGTCGCTTCAGCGGCGCGCGGCCGCCACACCACGCCGTCCCCCTGGCAACGCGACAGCTCGCCCGCACTCCTCTCTGATGGCGTCACACGTCACCGCTCTTCTGTCTTGCATCGATTCAGTCGCGAGTGATAGCCGTGGGTACGTGCCATTTGTTATTGTTACGTTTTTGATTGAGCTTGTCACTTATCGATATATTAGTAAAAAAAATACTGTTTCAATCGGAAAGATTTTTTATTAAAATAAGGGCGGTTTCAATGCCTGGTTGCTTCTGATACTGCAGTTCACGCTGCTACTCTACTAGTGGCCAAGCATTTTATATCTGCCTAGGGTATTGATACGAGTCATATATTAATAAAAACACTATAGCATCGAAGCAGAAAAATTTTGGTTAGTAACAGTTTTGCAATAGATACATCCCAGTGACGTCAGTATTTCAGTTGAGGCGGCTCGAAGTAGAGGCGTGTAAGTGACAAAACAAAGTATTTGGAGAGCTATGCACCATATTGCAGTGGAAGAACTAATCTGTTTGATGGAGAAGGGTCTACCAGATGATCTAAACTGCTTCCTATCGGTTATTTAAAGAACTACTTAACAAGAAGTGTTTTGCCCTTGGGTACAAAGAGGTCCAAGTGCACATACATGCTTTTGTCATAGTGGAGGGCCAAGCACAAAATCTGCCTACGAGATAAACAAAGAGGTGTGTGTGTGTGTGTGTGTGTGTGTGTGTGTGTGTGTGTGTGTGTGTGTGTGTGCACTAAGAGAATGCTTGAAAATTATGTACTTGTATGTAACATAGATTATTCCTTTAATCCATTATATTTATAATCTGTAAAATTCGAGTGTATTAATTAATGTAATACGTGAAAATCGGAGGAGATATTGTATTACGTTGTTGTGGATCACTCAAGCCTGATATTAATGAGAGTCAAAGGGATGTTGGTGACAACCTGGAGGCAGAGGGGTCTCAGTGCTAGCTAGGTTATTGAGCACAACATTCTGAGTTTGACTGATACTGTGTTTATTGCTTCATTAATAACCACTCCATATGATTGTTACTGTAGTTAATATAACACGTGAACATAGTATTTTGAATGTAATACAAACTTTAAAGTTCTTTTCCTCTGAATCGTTATTTTATCACTTACATCCTTTTGCTTTTAACCTCCTCAACTATGGACACAGTAGAAAAATTAATATCTGCGTATTAAATAAATTACAACTTCGGATAGCTGCAGTGACTTATTGCTTCTTACTGTATTCTCATTAGCTAGTTTCCGTGAAGTTTCAGGTTCACCATCAGATAAGGCGTGTAGAACTTGACATGATGGTTCTCAGAGCACGATGCTGGGCGCTGAATGTTACGAAACACAGGGAATACTTTAATTCATGGCCTTATGTTAAGGCTGTTCATATCCTTGGTCACAATGAATCAACATACAGTGTCCAGCATCATGTTTTAAGAACGATCATTCAAAATTCCCGACCCCTCATCTGAAGATGAATCTGAAGTGATGAATGAAAATTAAGCAATATTAGGGCCTGCTACAATTCATTTATATGTTTGCGTTTTATCGTCAGTGGAAGCACACGTTGACGATGACAAGACATTTTCATCGTATCCTCTGCCGTTTTTCATTTGACATAATGAATGCAAAAGAAAACAAGATCATTTTTAGCTCATGTCTGAAAGATTATTTGCTAGATTCGAATTAAGCCGTTCTGGATTTCGGTCTGGACTGTTCGATGACTGATTCACTATATTCCTTGGAGGTCCATTATAATTATCCGGGCTGTTATGCCGTGGTCGGTTGATGAATTCTGTGTCGATTCCCAACGTTTCTTCTCCGACTGCAGGAGAAATCTTCAAGGGGGTCCGTAGCTCGATGGAAGGTCCAACACACCCACTGGAAACGTACTGGAAAGTTGAAGTACGTGGGACAATACGATTTTCGTGGGTAGAAACGTCTAGACTACTCACAGATTCACCTTGAAATTCTGGCAATATATAGACAAATAAAATACCGTTCGAGCTGTAGTGAAATGGTGCCAACAATTCGACTAAGACCGCAAAGACATGGGTGAAGCCATCGCAAGGTCCAGATTCAGCCCCATGCGACTTCCATTTTCTCGGAAATGTGAAAGAACGTATGGGGAACGTGTGGGGGGGGGGGAGGGGGAGGGGGAGAGGAAGAGAATTTCCAACCTTGAGGTCGCTCACACAGCGGTTCTCGAAAGGCTCCATGATCAAGGAAGAAATTTTCAAGGTCGAGAAACTGAACGATTGGCAGTACGTTCCGATCGTTGTGTACAGACTTGGCAACTATGTTGGAAAAATAGTATCATGTATATGTGTCACTTTGAGCTGTAGTGCAGCATTCAGAGTTACTTACCCTACCATAGTAATGTGTAACTTCCTTTTTGAAATCTTCTTGTAGTAAGAGTTAACAAAGAACATCGCAACGCGGCTGTACCTCGTCATGGCGTTAAGCTTACTGCGAGTATACTCGTAATACAATTTAGCACGTGTAACAGGGAATGCTGAAAACGAGGTGTTACCACTCGGTGTCAACATTAATAAGCAAACTATATTGTTCACAGTAGCACTGTATTTTGTAATTTGTAGCTACAAGACTTCAATTTCGTCTATTTAAAACCAGTTAAACGGACGTCGCCTTCATCTGTTATCTGTTTTCGTTCATATAACAACGATTTGGATGGTAGAGATCGCTAATACCAGCTCCCAGAACCCTGCTCCCCCACCCCGGGACCCACCCCTGCTTTCCTCTCCCCCTCTTTCCATGAGTACGAAGTGCTAAGATTGACTACGAGTGTGCAAGTGCCTGGGATGCACTTGCCTTTGTCAAGTTTTACAAAAGTAACGGGTTCCGACAGTTACAAGTACTTCTTAGAGGGCACTCACCTAGGACCTTGAGGAAAGCAAAAGAGTATTGCCCATAACACAAGCGTTCCAAGAAATGCAGTGTGGTATTCAAATCACCCTACAGGTTGAGATAGATCTTACAATTTGCATAGCACATTTAAATGGTGAGACACGCCACCTGTCAGATTTCCTTAAAAATCAACGAAACACTGGCCGGGTACCTTTACAAAGAGTTTAGACTACTGTTCTCCACAAGCCTGTAAGACTGTGATCGAATAAATTCAGCGTTGGGTAACAAAAGAGTACGCGTCGGTTCATTGGTAAGATGCTGAGGAAATGTAGTTCTACACTACAGACTATTACTTCAAAAAACATCTACGGCGTATACTTTAATTCTGTTCCAAAGCGTGAAATTTCTATAATATTTGGCTAACGAGAGTCATCAATAGTAAATAACGAAGGACAGTGCGATTATTCACTGCCTTGTTTGACCATTAAGAGGCCGCAGGGACTCGGAACAGAGGAGTCCATAAGCACGCTATATCCCGCATAAAAACCCTTACAAATCGTCTTGCAAGTCTAGTCTATGAATATTTCAAAGTCTGTCGGGTATCATCCTGGGTGGGACTAGAAGTGTAGAATGAAATGGAATGGTCATATGGCATGAAATTCTGATACGAGAGTGTTTAAAACAAAGGTGATCTAATGGCAGTGAGAGAATCAGTTATTGTAAGCAACTGGTTTTAGAATGAAGTAGTACAAGTTTCCCTTATCATGGAGTGTTAGTGCGTGCGTACGTCTGTTTGTGCGTTAATTTGTGAACCAAGCTATTTACCGAAGATAATTATATTAGAAAGAGTTTACGATAGACGTTCATCTATACACCATTAAAAGACTATTAAATAAATAAAAACTATATACAGTCAACGATCGTAATATGTACACATCAGAATAACAGGTTATGGCCTTCTACAGATCTGCAAGGATTTAATTTCTCAGGCAAATCTTCAAAGTAACTAAAATAGTTCCCCGTTGTGTACTTGCCCTTCTGTAGTCATGCTCTTGATTGCTGCGTTGCCTGTGCCCAGTACTTTGGTTTTTCCAGAAAACGGACTACCGGCCTTTCTTTTCGTATCCAATTTATAACCATTTCTCTCTACAGATAGAGAGAGCAATAGAAAATTTGTGACAGTGAAATCCGTCAAGTATCTATTGGTCCTGTTTCTTGACACCAGTACGTATTCCATTTCTGATAAAGCATAGACATTTTCTGGTGTAAATACGCACTGGAACCTCTTCTCTACATGTCATCAGTATTCTAGACAGAAGTATACTTTCGAAATACGTGATAGGAAAATAAGACTGTTTTGTCGTTTCTGACTCTTGCAGTGAAGTCCTTTTCACTTTCGTGTTAATTTGTTAATTAGAAGTAATTGTTAAAGACAAATATTAATCCGACTTAAGCCTTCTGCTAAAATCTATTGTTAACCACATAAACAGCACGTTCCTAGTGTCCACTGAGCAGTTTGGAGCCAGTGTTTCGCAACCTTCGTAATGGCTAAGCGAGCTTTTGTGTCTGTCTGGTCGCCGCTGTGATAGATATCGAATGGAAAGTTGCCACTGGTTTGTTGAAGCAACAATTCGGGTATTTCCTTGTTTCAGTGGAAGACTTGATAAGACGGACAGCATGCGCAATCGTATGGTTGACGCGTGTTACAGCAAGCAGGAGAGGAAAAAAAAAACTCAAATATAGTTGCCGCACTGGAGCTATACTGTTTAAGAGTTTTCTGTTGACAACAGCGTTGAAGGAAGGAAACGGTAGTGCGAACAGATTTCCGTAGTTTAAAGTGTTCTAAAAAAATACAGATTTCCGTTGATTGTGAGAGCAAACTCAGAAATCGAAAAAATGTGATTCTTCTTGAAGATATGGTCAGAGCTGTTGACCACACAACGCACAACCTGGAGCAAATTTCACACCATGTGAGTCATCTGTGTGACTCAGTGCCGTTGCCAGCTGAATCCGCGCTAGCGACTGAGGAGTCACAAGGGTTAAAGTCCGGCTACGACCCGCAGGGAGCAACATCGGCAGCGGGTGTGTGTTTGTTCGTGCCTGCATCGAGTGGAGACCACGATCTTTTTGCTGCAAAGAATACGACATAATTGGTGATGTGCTATTCAAGTAATTTTCCTATTATTGGTAGACGGTGGCATTCCGATTGTATCCTCTGCGTTATCTTGAAAGTTATACGAAGGCACAGTTCAGCAGCGAAAGTTTATGCAGAAGGTAGGACGATATACATAAATGCTACTGTTTGTCTGATTTGAGAGACTTAAAACACTAGATGATCTCTTCTGGCGGTACTCGACTTCGTTATGCACTGTTCAGGCTAGCCAGAACGCCAGTAGTTCTTCCATCCAAAACTTGATCGTATTACAGTTTCTCGGATCCGATAATTCAGACAAATAATGTCTTTATGGTGCTACTTTGCGTGCTTGGGTTACTACATACCGTTACTGCTTTCAGCATATTCCCTTCAGCCGGCTGGTGTGACCTTGCGGTTCTAGGCGCTTCAGTCTGGAACCGCGTGACCGCTACGGTCGCAGGTTCGAGTCCTGCCTCGGGCATGGATGTGTGTGATGATGTCCTTAGGTTGGTTAGGTTTAAGTAGTTCTAAGTTCTAGGGGACTGATGACCACAGATGTTAGGTCCCCTAGTGCTCAGAGCCATTTGAACCATTTTTTTATTCGCTTCAGCTAACTGCTGCTCATAAATTATGCAGCTTACTTTAAAAGTAAATAAAGGCAACGTAAGATTTCGGATAGAAAACGGCATATACTGTATATCATCTTTTAAGACTGTTCGGTGTAAGATGTTGAGTAGAGGCAGTTGATATACAGGTCAGTAGCTTTACGTTCGTCTTGTGCCCGAAAGCAATTTTAGATTGCTAGCGGTATTGTTAACTCTGAATAGCTGGGAAAGCAGAACACGAATCGAATAGTATTTTCAACCTGTAGCGTTGCATACAGAGCGATTCCGTGATTATGTTACAGACTTTCAGGGCTGATAGAGAAGGGTAAACGCATCAATTTGAGGTCAGGAACCCCGGTCCGATCCGGAAACGATCGAGTCTAAAATTATAAGCAAACATCGTTCTTTTACCTCTGACAGGTGACCTCTTCCAAGGCAAGTTCTTTGCTTTCCATATTTTGGGTCCGTGTAGTATACACCAAAACAAGAAAAAAATTATCTAGTAAACATGGGCTCTAAAATGCGTACTTTAAGAGCTATGAGCACTTCTTCCGTAGGACCGTGATGTTTCACAGCAGCAAAAATCAGGACATGCTCATAGCTATTATGGTATGCACCTTAGAGCCCATGTTTACGGGACGATTTTTCTTATTTTGGTCCATACTACCTCCTCCCAAAACATGGAAGCAAAGAGTTTGCAGTAGAATATTTGCACTGTCAGAAGTGTCAGAACGATTCTCGCTTATAACTTTCGTGTCGGATGTTTACGGAACAGTGTCCCTTACTTCAGATTGATGCGTTTATCCTTCTTCGTCATCCCAGAAAGTTCGTAACATCACGGAATCACACTGTTTCTGTGTCCATATAGGAGCATTACCAGCTTGGCTGTGTACAATGTGAATTTATTTTCCGACATTTCAGTAAATGAAGCGCATTTCACTTAGAACTAAATATTGTTGATTGATTAATTTTTCACGAGGTGATGTCATTCAACCAGTTACTGCATACATTAACAGTTTTCACAAGAACGTATTATGTATTGAAAAGTTGCTCGCATCTATGCAGCTAAATTACTTGTAACGTCTTCGAAGTGTTTCCTTTGGAATTTTCTTTTCGCAAAAAGTTTAAAGTGGATGACAGACATTTCCTTTCAAGGTATACTTCTTGTGGCCGTTGTAGATCTTCTGAAATAATAAGTTAACTTAAAATCACCAGCGACTATCAAAATGGTAGCTGAAAGTTACCGCTTTGAGTTATGGCAAAACTTTGCAACGTCCTCAAAAAACGTTTGTGAGGGCATAGTACGTTCTTAGGTAGACACAACAGAGCAAATTTTTAGTTAGATTATTCACTTATATAGTGATTCTACTTGCGAATCCCTTCCCGATCTTAAACGGTAGCATGAGGCACTTATACACAGATAAGACAGAATCCAAAAGGACAAGGGAACTGACAAATTAATCGACGTTATGGTGTCACCATTAAGAGCATTATTAAGAGATTTAAGCTGCTTTGCTATACCGAGAAGATCTGCTTCCAAGTTAATCATGTTGGCTGTTCTCCATTCGAATTCTGAAATACTTACTTGGTCTTCTTTGGCGAAGGAATTTCGTAAAACTGTATTTAGTAACTCCGCGTTAGTGGCACTGTCATCGGAAACTTTACCTTTACTATCGAGCAGTGAAGATATTGATTGTGTGTTGCAGCTGGCGTAAGTCACATTCGACCAGAATTTCTTTGGATTTTCTGGCAGGTTTCAAGATACGAGTTTTCTTCTGCCTATACACCAGTAAGATTGTATGGTGGCAAGTACCGCGGCCTGTTTGTTGGATTGTAACTCAAATTCACTGAAGATGGCTGTTTATAGCCGAAATATATAGATGAAATAGTAATTAAAGCCATAGGGATTGAGACTGATTGCTGTGTGCCTCTCCTCCCCAATAGTCTACGGTCGCTGTGCACAACAGTTCCTTAAGGAATCAAAATTGGTTCAGTTATAATTTACGTTCTTCACTAGTTACGAATTATCATGAGACCAAGACTATTCTACAGACAAAATGAGTAGCGAGTCTTCCGTTTTATAAAGTATTATAGCGATCTAAAAACGGCCTGTCTCGATCTTCCACGATTACCTAGGTACTCTTCTTCCGATTCCTTCTCTTCCTTATTTGTTGGTTCAAAATCTGGATCTACATCACTGTTATATGAAAACACAATATTATCTTCAAGAAAATCTTCCTCTCCACTAAATTTTCCATCATTTGTTTATCAGCTTCTTCAAGCAAATCACCCATTGTCTTAGTGTCAAAATCAAATTGAGCTCCATCCATATAGTGCTAATTTCAGTGTCAAAAGACGAGATTAGCACTAAAGGCGTCCAATGTGATACAAAAAAACACTCTTCTAACTATGACAGCGTGATATTTCACCTACGACGACAAACTAAGATAAACGTAAGTTTTTCATACTGGAAATGATAAAACGTTCGATTTGTCGTATTTCATTAATGAAATTAATCAGCTAATAAGTGAGTGACAAGGAATTGTGGTCTCTGTACTAAACTGTTTGTCCCCGTATATTATATTTTCATAAAACAGCATCCCTCTTCCAAACATGAAAGTGATTACGCCACCCGTGATACCGTGAGGTAACAGACAGCAGCAGGAAGACTCCTGCTTTTGCTAAGAATGAATTCGCGTATTCTCCAGCGTCTGTGAAAGGAGAGCTTACTTCCATGTCGCTGTACCAAGTTTTGCAGCATCGTTAGAAGATCTGATGATATTACCTAACGAATTAGTCGTCGACAGAACGTTAAACCATGTCTCCTACCAATTTAACTCTGTTACTTAGTTATTACTGGCTGCATACACTTAAAATCAATAAAGGAATCCTCATAAAACCAATGTCACAGAAAACGCACATGTAGAATGCACAGGACGTTAAATATTATTACTCAACTTTCCGCGGAGCTGTTGTTGAATACTTGCTGTAATAATAAACATAGTATGGATTAGCTTTAGAGATTTTAGGTTTGCATACCACATGAACCAGGTAGGTACAGCGTTACTAGTTTATTCACATACAAAAAGGCTAGCTTTCGAACACAACAAATGAATTTGTTCATAACTGATAAAGAGAAGTGTTATTACAGGAATTATACTGCAACATCTTATACATAGGATACTCACTTAAACAGAAGAAAATTTGCTTAGGAATTGTGGGTTTATTGGAAGAATTATGTGCGATGGTCATTGGTTAACGAATTTCGTCCGGATGCTCTTAGACTAAAGTGTGTGCTAATAACTGGTATTTGTAATAATTTCATACGAGACAAAAAAATTAAATTGTGTATTTTTGCAGTCTTTAACCGGAACAATGTGCATATGAAACTAAGCGCTGAAAATGAAATTATTGCAACATTGGAGTTCATTAAAAAGTGTGGCGGCGTTGATCCGAACAAAACAACCGTAGAGTTCTTCGCGTCTTACTCTATACCCATGTCTTCAGTGTAGCGAAGGTACTGCTTAAACCACGGGAGTACGAACGACGCGTGCTTGCTGATCGCTCATCACCGGCTGATGTGATTTTTTTCATGGTTGAATTAAACAACTGATGCAATTGGTACCTGGTGTAAAGCAGGATGCTCACTGGTCTTTTCCATAGTTCCCAGTTAGAATGTTTCTCACTTCTGAGTAGCACTATAGTAATTTCATCTATACACTTAGTCCTGTGTATCGTGTACAATACAAAAATTTATTATTATTATTATTTCTTTCTTCTCTCAGACGTTATGTCTGGTCAAAAATGGAAAGAGACGCGGACCTTCATCAAGCGTGACTTCCTTTTAACTGTACAGTATATGTTACATTGCATTTAGGAACTTTCGGGTAATTGAACATGTATGAATAATTACGGATTTCTGTAGTTGTATATATAAGTTTGGATGTAGCTGTATTGCATTGATGTACTGGTGGATATTGTGTGGTCTGACTCCTGTAGTTGATAGTATAATTGGTATAATGTCAACTTTATCCTGATGCCACATGTCCTTGACTTCCTCAACCAGTTGGATGTATTTTTCAATTTTTTCTCGTGTTTTCTTTTGTATATTTGTTGTATTGGGTATGGATATTTCGATTAGTTGTGTTAATTTCTTCTTTTTATTGGTGAGTATGATGTCAGGTTTGTAATGTGGTGTTGTTTTATCTGTTATAATGGTTCTGTTCCAGTATAATTTGTATTCATCATTCTCCAGTACATTTTGTGGTACATACTTGTATGTGGGAACGTGTTGTTTTATAAGTTTATGTTGTAAGGCAAGCTGTTGATGTATTATTTTTGCGACATTGTCATGTCTTATGGGGTATTCTGTATTTGCTAGTATTGTACATCCGCTTGTGATGTGATCTACTGTTTCTATTTGTTGTTTTCAAAGTCTGCATTTATCTGCTGTGGTATTGGGATCTTTAATAATATGCTTGCTGTAATATCTGGTGTTTATTGTTTGATCCTGTATTGCAATCATGAATTCTTCCGTCTCACTGTATATATTGCCTTTTCTTAGCCATGTGTTGGATGCGTCTTGATCGATGTGTGGCTGTGTTAGATGATACGGGTGCTTGCCATGTAGTGTTTTCTTTTTCCAATTTACTTTCTTCGTATCTGTTGATGTTATGTGATCTAAAGGGTTATAGAGGTGGTTATGAAATTGTAGTGGTGTAGCCGATGTATTAATATGAGTGATTTCTTTGTGTATTTTGCTAGTTTCTGCTCGTTCTATAAAGAATTTTCTTAAATTGTCTACCTGTCCATAATGTAGGTTTTTTTGTCGATAAATCCCCTTCCTCCTTCCTTTCTGCTTAATGTGAATCTTTCTGTTGCTGAATGTATATGATGTATTCTGTATTTGTGGCATTGTGATCGTGTAAGTGTATTGAGTGCTTCTAGGTCTGTGTTACTCCATTTCACTACTCCAAATGAGTAGGTCAATATTGGTATAGCATAACTATTTATAGCTTATTATTAGTGTTGCTATTATTACGATTATGTCTAGGTTGAAGAAACTTGGTTTTATATTTTCCATTATTTGTAGCTGGCCAAAGAAAATAGAGCATAATAAAGAATACCATTTCATGCTTAACCGGAAGAAAGACTACCTTTCAAAGTGGGTCCAGAAACTCTCACTTCGAGACCGATAATTTGTTTACCGTGGCCTAAGGGATGTGTTCAAGCTTTGGGGAGGTGAGTCAGCACGGAACGGGGGCTGAATCAGTTTTGTAAACATCCATTGTCGTGACTCCTCCACGTGGGGTTACTGAGGCCTTGTAAACAATAAACTTAAACGCTTCAGAAACTACGAGTATTGGCACGTGCCAAACACATTAGCGATCTGGATCAGCTCATCACCATAATTCATTCCGGGTTAGGAAAGGATGTAAAACTGAGCCGCACACTGTGTTAGTTGGCCACCAGTATTAAATATATTCCCCACCATAGTGGAAGTGATGGTTCAGTTCCGTTACATACCAACTACCACAGCATGTAACCATTAGATTTGCAAGTTGTAGAACCATTTTCACAATGGAAGAAATTCAACGCAGGATTACTAAACGCTAGTAAATTTACGATTGCAGTTGGTATCTCCTCGCGGTTTCCGTCAATCTGGTACATGAGCGACATGTGCTCGTCAACATCTTCATGGCAAACATTGTTGTTACCAACGCCTGAATAATTTATTTCCTTATTCCAGCGGTTTGCTGACACTGGTGCTCTTGTAAATTTTACGGATGTTTAGGTGTGCCTGTTTTCTAATAGTTGGCATATATATTTTATCGTTTAGGTTTATCTTAGCGTGTCATCATAGGTAAAATATGACTCAGTCACAGTCAGAAGTGTGTTATTTTATATCACAATGGACGTCTTTTAGTGCTAATATCGTCTTTTTGTACTGAAATCAGCGCAATATGGGTGGTGCTGAGTTTGATTTTGACACACACTGGGTGATTTGCTTGAAGAAGCTGATAAAGATACAGATGGTGGACAGTTTAGTGAAGAGGAAGATTTTCTTGAAGAAGATAATACTGTGTTTATATATAACAGTGATGTAGACCCAGACTTTGAAGCAACAAACGAGGAAAACGAGGAATCTGAAGAAGATCCCTGGGTAATCGAGGAAGATCGAGACAGTCGTACTTAGATCGTAATAATACTTTACAAAGCAGAAGACACTCTACTCATTTTATGTGTAAAATACTCTTGCGACCATAATAATTAGTAGATAGTGCAGAAAATAAGTTATAACTTAAACCAATTTTTAGTCCATAAGGAGCTGTTGTGTACAGCGACCGTAGACTATTAGCAAGGTGAGGCATACAGCAATCAGTCTCAATACCTATAGTTTTAATTACTCTTCCATATATAGATTTCGGCTATAAATAGCCATCTTCAGTGAATTTGAGTTACAATGCAACAAACAGGCCGCGGTACCTGTCACCATACCATGTTACTGATGTGTAGACAGAAGGAAATTCTGTATTGAAATCTGCCAGAAAATCGAAAGAGATTCTGGTCTTATGTAAACTATGCCAGCAGCAAGAACAATCAATACCTTCACTGCTCGACAGAAAAGGTAAATTTACCGGTGACAGTGCCACTAAAGTGGAGTACAGTTTTAGGAAATTCCTTCACGAAAGAAGACGAAGTAACTACATCAGAATTCGAATAAAGAACTGCCAACGTGAGTAACTTATAAGTAGATCTCCTCGGTGTAGCAAATCAGCTTAAATCATTTTAATAAACGGAATTCTTCCCTGTCCGGATTATATACCCGTTAGATTGCTTTCAGAGTAAGCTGATATGAGAGCACCGTACTTACCAGAACAGCTACCTCGGCTAAAGATCCATACATAAAGACTGGAAAGTTAGGCTACACAGGCCACACCGATACTCAAGAAAGGAGTAGTAGTAATCCTATGAGTTAATAGATTCGTATCACTGACGTCGATTTGCAGTAGGATTTTAGAACTATGCTGTGTTCAAATATTATGAATTACTTCGAAAAAAATAGACAGCACGGATTCAGAAAATATTGTTCTTCTGAAACGCAACTAGTTTCTCGTTCTCACGAAGTAATGAATGCTATCGACAGGGGATCTCGAATTGATACCATATTTCAAGGATTCCAGAAGCCGTTTGATAACGTTCCTCACAAGAGGATTATGACGACGTTCCATGCCTATTGAGTATCTTCTCAGGTGTGTGACTGGATTCTTGATTTCCTTTCAGAAAGGCCACTGTACGTAGTAATTGACGGAAGGTCATAAAGGAAAACAGAAGTGATCTCGGGCGTTCGGAAAGGAAGTGTAAATAGGCTTTCCGCTCTCCCTAATGTATATAAACGATTTAGGAGATAATCTGAGTAGCTCTCTCCGATTGTTTCCAGATGATGCTGCAATTTACTGTGGCCTAAGTCATCAAAAGATAAAAATCAATTTTAAAATGATTTAGACAAGCTATCTTTATGGTGCTGAAAGTGGAAACTGACTATAAATAACGAAAAATTAGAGGTCATACGCAGGAGTACCAAAAGGAATCCAACAAATATGTTACATAACAAATCTGAAGGCTGTCAATTCAACTACATATCTAGGAATTACAGTTACGAACAACTTAAACTGGAACAGTCACGAAGATAACGTTGTGGGGAACGCAAACCAAAGACTGCGTTTTATAGGCACTTAGAAAACGCAACAAGTCTATTAAAGATACTGCGTACACTAGGATCGCCCTTCCTCTGCTAGAGTACTGCTGTGCGGCATAGGATCCTTACCAGAATGGATTGACGGAGAACATCGAAGTAGTTCAAAGAAGGGGAGTTCGTTTCTACTATCACGAATCCGGGGAGAGCGTGTCACGGGTATGATAAGCGAGTTGGTGTGGCAGTCATTGAAACAACGGCGTTTTTCGTTGCGGCGAGATCTTTTCACGAAATTTCAATCGTCAGCTTTCTCCTCCGAATGCGAAATTTATTTTTTGACACTCATCTACGTAGGAAGAAATGATCATTGTAGTAAAATAAGAGAAATCGCACGGAAAGATTTGTGTTATTTTTTCCCGCGCTCTGTTAGAGATTGTAACGGTAGAGCAATAGTGTGAAAGTAGTTAGATGAACCCTATGCCTGCAACCTAAGCGTGAATTGCTGAGTATTCACGTAGAGGTAGAACTCTGGATCTTCAACAGTTGCGTTTAATCGTTTTTCTTTTACCATCTCTGGTTCGTATAGTGCAATTGAAACTCTGAGGTATTACCGCTTGCCAGGTGAAGGTCGCCCGCGATTGCTGACTATCCACGGTCCGCCGCCTCTTCAGATACGGCACACAAAGGCGACCACACCACCTTACCTTAGAAGCGAGCGCGCCGTGTCAGCTCCGGCGGGCTATTGGTAAACACGGCAGGGGAAGGGGGCGTCTCTCTCTCTCTCTCTCTCTCTCTCTCTCTCTCCCTCTCCCTCTCCCAGCTATCTCTGGTGACAATAGTAAAAAACGGCTAATCTCATTACACCAGACAGTAGTAAAAGTACCAGCGTTACCAAGGCGAACACGTCTTCGTTTTAGAATACGACTGAACGTGGAAGTGTGACAATTTATACGCAACTAACTGACAAACCCGAGATTGCCCAGATACTCATTTTGCCGATTTTCTATTAGAAACAGAAACAATGAACTGTGTCTGTAGTGAAGGATCGAGGAAACTTCATTTCTTTGTATTCGTGAAAACACCTTTGAAATTGTGCCTAATGTAAAAGTGCAGTATCAAAATTAAGAAACACGATCCCGAACCGTTACTGTACGCTGGAGGCAGCTTCATCGCATAACTACAACGCGATTTTGTAAACTTCTCTATGATGACGCCTCTTCGCAGTGCTATAGATAGCTGTAGTTTTCGCCTGCAGCAGTTTGCGCTTCGCAGATGACAGTGATATAATCTCGTCACTAATGACAAGTAGAACAGTCAGTAACTATGCTCGAAGAAGAAACCAGCCACAGATGGAACAATTTTGTTTATCGAACACAGATGGTTACAACTTTAAATAATTATAAAATGGAACGAGAAGGCTTCATACACACAAACAAACATTGGAGGTAATTTCATGGCAATATCAACTAGCAACAGGATACTTTAAAACCGTGCAAAACTGCTTATCATCTCGATACGTACACGACGACTAGGGATTACCTACTCGCTATGCTGAATTCTAAACACTGGCAAGTCATCACATACTCTGGGAAATGAGCGTGTTGGTGGCAGGTGCAGAATCGTTTTATTTCTGTCCCGACCTATTTTGAGGTGGCTTCTAAATGACTTCCTCCGATTTGTTAAACAGTGCTTGGATTGCAGCTCTGTTGTGTAGTTGGCCGTGTTGAGTGCCTGTGTAACGTTGTTACGGCTGAAAGGAAGTGAGGATAAAACTAGGTGCTGGCAGATGCTCTTCTCATCTCAATACTAAGCGTCCCATTCGACCTACGCATCATCAACTACATCGACACACGCCCTCACACAGTGATGCATAACACGGAAATTTACAGTTTAACCCAGGGCACTGGAGCAACGCCTGGTGATAAGGAGCCTTACGACACCATCTCTCTTCTCCTTGTTGACCAAATATTCGCTACGATTCGAAATCGCTCGCTACTTTCGGATTGAACGCCACAGCACAATCGTGCGTAAGCCACGGATTTGGGCTAAGATGGAATAGCCCTTCTTACACGTATACTGGCACGCTTACGAGGGCGACACCGCGTAACGTACGTGTATGAATAATCAAAAGTCAAAGCAGTCGGATACTCAGCGTATGAGCGTACGAGAGCAGATGCAAGAATCCTACATCGTCGTTCTAGGCAGGGGCCTAGTGGAGGTGATTTGCCTTCGTCATCTCGCAACCTGTTACGAAGTGTTATGTGTACATGCGTCGTATGACTGGGCCGAGTGTCCGATTTGTGTTATAGATGAAAGGAAGGGAGAGGGTGAAACCTAGTGCCAAGACATAGCCTATTCCTTTCGAAGAGGGCCGTCGAGAGTAAGGTCCCCATCACAGGGACGGTTTACCTTCAATAGTGTCAGGACGTTTAATATTATTACTCAACATTCCACGGAGCTATCGTTGAATGCTTGATGTAATAATAAACATAGTATGGATTAGCTTTAGAGACTTTAGGTTTACATTTCACGTGAAGCAGGTAGGTACACGGTTACTGGTTTATGCACATACAAGAAAGGCTTTTCATGAGACATTGTGAAGAGGCTTGGAATTTAACCCAGGGCATTGGCGCAAAGTCTGGTAATCAGGAATTTTACAGTACCACGTCTCTCCCACTTGATGACCAAATACTAACAGTGAAAATTTTCCACCACCAAGATTCGAACCAGGGTACCTCAGAGTCGAGAGCCACTGGTCAAGCATGTGTCAGCGACCTCATCTATGGAGGGGGTTTTGTGAATAATAGTATCTGTAAAAGGAATGAAAGAGAAATAGTGCATTTTTCCTATCCTAACATAACCATTGACTGTGCTTCAGTGTGAATGGCACATATGAATCACGCGAACTATCGTATTGGAAGTAATTTGTTGGATATAATACTAAGAATTCTATGGACAATGAATGTGTAGGCCGTTTGAAACCGAACTTCTCAATTACTTTCCACTAGTTCCTTTTCACTTTGCGAGAAATAACGCGTGAAAAAAGAAACAAATGATGAAGTCGATGGCAAGGTATATACGGGGTAGACTAGTAAGACGTACCAACGTAATTGAAGTCAGCCATGGAAATCATGGTGCAGACTTATGAGAAGAGAGACCCCTTGCTCTTTTTATTAACCACAGTTCGCTCTCGAATATCGTAATTCTATGAGATTTTCACTCTGCAGCGGAGTGTGCGCTTATATGAAACTTCCTTGCAGATTAAAAGTGTGTGCCGGACCGAGACTCGAACTCGGGACCTTTGCCTTTCGCGGGCAAGTGCTCTACCATCTGAACTACCCAAGCACGACTCACGCCCCGTCCTCACAGCCTTACTTCCGCCAGTACCTCGTTCCTACCAACCAATCTTTACAGAAGCTCTCCTGCGAACCTTGCAGAACTAGCTCTCCTGAAAGAAAGGAAAGGTAGGAGACGAGGTACTGGCAGAAGTAAAGCTGTGAGGATAGGAGGTGAGTCGTGCTTGGGTAGCTCAGATGGTAGAGCACTTTCCCGCGAAAGGCAAAGGTCCCGAGTTCGAATCTCGGTCCGGCACACAGTTTTAATCTGCCAGGAAGTTTCATCGTAATTCAAGTTTGTATCTCTGTCAGTCTTCCCCGTGATTTCCAAGCCCGACAGTTTGGCTAAGTCAATGTGTCTTATTGTGCTACCTCTTAAATTTCTTTGGCTCTGAGCGCTGTGGGACTTAACATCTGAGATCATGAGTCCCCCTAGAACTTAGAACTACTTAAACCTAACTAACCTAAGGACATCACACACATCCATGGCCGAGGCAGGATTAAAACCTGCGACAGTAGCGGTCCTAAATCCCTTTCCCATCGTCTTTCCCTCAACATTTGTTTGTTACCACACATTATTTCTCGCAATATGAAAGAGAGGGAGAGAGGAGAGCCGGCGTGAGGCCAGAGGAAGGCAGCGCCTAGGTTTCCGGAGAGCGCCCACGCTATCTGCTTGGCCCATCCGCCGCCGGTAAACATCCGCCCTCCCGGCCTTCCAGAGCTGACGTCGCCGATCGACCGCGTCCCCAGCCTCGCCCCCCACCTCCGTCCTGTCAAAGGTGCCGGTGCTCCGCCGCGCGCTGCCACCTACGGAACCTGCCGAGACCTGCACTTCGCGTTACCCTAAAACGACGCTAACAGGTAGTCTGGCAATTACGCCGAAGAACTAGGCATACACGGAATGCTTCAGATACCAGGTCCGTCTGGAGACACAATCACCAATAATACACTACTGGCCATTAAAATTGCTACACCAAAAAGAAATGCAGATGATAAACGGGTATTCATTGGACAAATATACTAGAACTGACATGTGATTACATTTTCACGCAATTTGGGTGCATAGATCATGAGAAATCACTACCCAGAACAACCACCTCTGGCCGTAACAACGGACTTGATACGCCTGGGCAGTGAGTCAAACAGAGCTTGGATGGCTTGTACGGGTACAGCCGCCCATGCAGCTTCAACACGACACCACAGTTGTGACTGGCGTATTGTGACGAGCCAGTTGCTCGCTCACCATTGACCAGACGTTTTCAATTGGTGAGAGATCTGGAGAATGTGGTGGCCAGGGCAGCAGTCGAACATTTTCTGTATCCAGAAAGTCCCGTACAGGACCTACAACATGCGCTCGTGCATTATCCTGCTGAAATGTAGGGTTTCGCAGGGATCGAAAGAACGGTAGAGCCACGGGTCGTAACACATCTGAATGTAACGTCCACTGTTCCAACTGCCGTCAGTGCGAACAAGAGGTGACCGAGACGTGTAACCAATGGCACCGTATACCATCAAGCCGGGTGATACGCCAGTATGGCGATGACGAATACACGCTTCCAGTGTGCGTTCAACGCGATGTCGCCAAATACGGATGCGACCATCATGATGCTGTAAACAGAACCTGGATTCATCCGAAAAAATGACCTTTTGCCATTCGTGCACCCAGGTTCGTCGTTGAGTATACTATCGCAGGCTCTCCTGTCTGTGACGCAGCGTCAAGGGTAACCGCAGCCATAGTCTCCGAGCTGATTGTCCATGATGCTGGAAACGTCGTCGAACTGTTCGTGCAGATGGTTGTTGTCTTGCAAACGACCCCATCTGTTGGCTCATGGATCGAGACTTGGCTGCACGATCCGTTACAGCCATGCGGATAAGATGCCTGTCATCTCGACTGCTAATGATACGAGGCAGTTGGAATCCAGCACGGCGTTCCGTATTACCCTCCTGAACCCACCGATTCCATATTCTGCTAACAGTCGTTGGATCTCGACCAACGCGAGCAGAAATGTCGCGATGCGATAAACTGCAATCGCGATAGGCTACAATTTGACCTTTATCAAAGTCGGAAACGTGATTGTACACATTTCTGCTCCTTATACGAGGCATCACAACAACGTTTAACCAGGCAACGCCGGTCAACTGCTGTTTGTGTATGAGAAATCGGTTGGAAACTTTCCTTATGTCAGCACATTGTAGGTGTCGCCACCGGCGCCAACCTTTTGTGTATGCTCTGAAAAGCTAATCATTTGCATATCACAGCATCTTCTTCCTGTAGGTTAAATTTCGCCTCTCTAGCACGTCATTTTCGTGGTGTAGCAATTTTAATGGCCAGTAGTGTAACTGACAAACTTACTCATTTTGAAAAAAAGAATGGAACTGTGAAAACAGTGGTAACCCCAAACAACTACCGATAACAGAAATGTTTAGTCGCTGCCATTTTGAGATGATTTGTTCTTCTCTCTCTAATTTTCAGAAGATTTTCTACTCTTCACTTTGTGCCCTCGGTAGATAACTGAAAGATTTAAATTGTAGCTTTTCTACAGAAAAAAATGTCTTATGGTTACCTAAGTCGAGCCATATGTTTGTTACACGTCCTAAAAACTTTCTACCGTGACGTAACTTGGTTGTGCCCCTATGGGAGTAGTTCAGTTATGCAGCTTACCATAAATGACTTTTTAATTTCTAATTCACTGCTGCTTTAGTGCCAAAATATTCCTGATTCTTTCTTCTATGCCAATACGCACCTGAGTATCGAGGCTAGCCTTCGGAAACATGTAGCGTGGTGAATCAATTAATTCACGTTTGCAGAGGCTAAATATGATCCCTGACTGAAGATGCAGTGTCCTGTTCACCTCCTCTGACCACCACCCAGCCGATCCTACGTGCCCCCACACCCCACACCCCGCTCCCCCTCCCCATACCCTCCTTCCTTCACTTACCTTCTGCGCGGGAGTCTATAAAGCAAAGGCCAATACTTAAACCAATGGGGCCTTTGTATGAAGCATAAGAAAATAAATTTGTCTCAACGTTGATTAGTTTCTAAATTACGAGGTTTAAAGCATTGTCTGTCAACCCGTCCAGGTAGCCGTGGATGTCAAAGTGCCGCTTCCTAGAGGGGAAAAGCGCCGGCACCAGATCGAATATGGCGGCGTACTAACGACGAGGGACGGTGTGCAGGCCAGGCTGGATATGGTTTTTAGGCGGTTTCCCACATCCCACTAAGTGAATATCAGGCTAGTACCCAGGTACCGCCTCAGTTACACTGAATATAGCAGTCTCACTGAATATAGCAAACATTTAGAAAAATGGCTCTAAGCACTATGGGACTTAACATCTGAGGTCATCAGTCCCCTAGAACTCAGGACTACTTAAACCTAACTAACATAAGGACATAACACACATTCATGCCCAAGGCAGGATTCGAACCTGCGACCGTGGCAGCATCACGGTTCCGGACTGAAGTGCCTAGAACAGCTCGGTCACAGCGGCCGGCAAACATTTAGAAAACTTTCGCTCACTTTCACATGGATAACACTACATGTAGACAATTGGGGTACACATACACCTTCTGGGGTGACGGGGGATGGGGACAGAGTGGGGGAGAGATAACAGGGTGGCACAGGAAAGCCATCCAGCCCCTTTTAAACTAACCATGACAAATCCGTTCTTAAAATGCTGACCTGCACCTATGCGGGCAAAGGCACAAGAAAAAGAAGAAGAAGAAGAAGAAGAAGAAGAAGAAGAAGAAAAAAGCGTTGTATGTCACTTCAAAAACTGATTACTATTTGTCATTTCCTTCATTTTAAGACTGATGTTCCCACACAGATTTAAAAAGGGCTTGTTCTCGGCCTGAATATAGCAAGCAGTTCGCTGCAGTGGTACATAATAATCTCAGATACACTTAGCAGGGTACGTACTGTAGTCTACCTTGTGGTTCCCCTACTTGCACAAGAAGAGATGCTCCGCCACTGAAGTCAAGCAGGCTGCAAACGGTAACTGTTCGCGAACTGTCAATAAACCTCTGAAATAAAGATTAAAATTGAATTCGCTGTCTCATAACGCTGAAATTAAACAGTTTATAATCGTCTTGAGGACGTTGCAGTTCTTCTTCCTGTGCTTGCTAAGGACAGGAATTCCGTCTTATGCAAGACACCTTTGTTTTTCGTTCTCACCCAGATACGTTTCAGCACTTTTTGTGCTATCTTCAGTGGGTTTATTTGTTTATTTTCCTTCAACAAAATTATTACATGTTAACCTTTAAAGAAACTTTTGGTACAAAACAATTACGTTTGTAAAATGAGCAATTATTATCAAATATTTTGGTTTGATTTGCATACAAAACAGGGTTGGGCCATGTATCACGGAGCTGAGGCTTTCTGTGCTGTTTATTTGTGATATGTCTAAAGTTCCTAAATTTAGAGTAAGTTTGGAAATAAAATGGATGCATGCATTTGTTCACATACCTCATAAGAAGCTATTGGATATTTATATTAGTGGTTTTGTGTTTGCTACACAGTCTACAGCTTGTCATTTGCAACAGAAAAACGTTATTACATTTTTATCTTTATTGAGTATTTCCGATCGTGAATCATTATGTATCACGTTGTTTGGCATGTTACCCACAATTTTAATGTGATTGTGGTTTCCGTCGCGGTAACATGCTTGTTTCTTGCGCTCTTGTCGTCACACGTTCAAATTTGCGATTTGTTTGCAGAGTACTGAATAGGCATGTAGAGTGAATGATGTGTAGTACGGGTGAAACGCCCCCGCTAAATCACGCAGGGATAACAGGTAATTAGGATTGTGGAAAGGGCCAAGAGAGTTGCGGTCGGATTCATTTCACAATTGTAATTTATTATCATTTAGTTCACAAATACACTTTTGAAAGAATTAAATTTGCTTCGCGGCTGAAGGCCTCCAAACAGATGCTGTAGAATAAGTTCAATTCTGAAAAGACATGACACACAGTCAAATTTAGGAATAAGATAAATCGTATACTTATATGAGATCAGCATGCGGAGCGGCTGAAGGCCGCCGGATTAAATCTTCAAAATCCCAGATATACTATGATGATTACTGAAGGCAGAAGGCCAAAATGTTTTAAGATGCTAACAGGGCTGATGGCCCACAAGGTGCACAGAAAGAGATAATCAAACGCAATAAGATGGCTGAAGGCTGCAAAGTTAAATTCTGCAAATTAAGGAAATATACATTGCAACCATCGGTAAAACAATACATTAAGTTTAAAAATTTCCTTTTTGCAACACCAATGGCGGAAGGCCCACAGTAACTTGTAAAATCTTTCAGAGGAAATTACAATAACCTTTCAAGAGCAGAAGGCGATAATGTTTGGACTTGAAGGAAACTCTGAGAACATGTTTCCAGGGCTGAAGGCCCACGACTAACCTTGCCAAATTAAAAAATATAAAATACAGTTAAATTACAACAACATTAAAACTGACAAAAGGATAATTAAGAGAACGGCACTCAGGAGTCTGCAGTGGATCGGTCTGCCCTTCTTCACTTAGGCGAGACAAAAGTCCAACTACACTTAATTCGTGCGAACCCAACCAAGGGACAGTCACGGACCGACCGACCAACCTTTTGCTTGCCACGACGGAGTACACGAGAATTCAAGACCCCAAAAAGTTTACAAGTACCACTATCCCCAAACAAACGCGTATGTGAACTGAGCTGCCAAAACTACATGCTATGTTGGGCAGCAACAACAGGTGAGGAAAAGACACTGCCTAAAAACTACGCTAGCGGCCAGGGCAGGTAACAAGAACACTAACGGCTACAAGGCAGAAAATTCCGCTGGTGCACTTGACTATGGGTAAATTAATTTGATCAATTCCACCCGACGGCAGCTATCCCGAACACTTCATTCGTTGTTGCTCACAAGAAAACTCCCCAACAGCGAACCACCGAAACGAACCACACAATATGAATGGACGTGGCTTGGGTAGTTGAAACCACTACTAAACTTTGACGTCCTGGGTCGGTGAACCACGAAGCTCGTAGCGATCGGACAGCTCCACACGCGCTCCGACACTGCGCAGGGACCGCCAGCGGATCGAGCCGACTGAAACGCGCGGAGATAACTTCCCTGATCCACAGCAACCGACCGACTCGCTGCCAGTACGCCGACAACAGTAAAGACAAGTCGTCAGTGGAAATGACACCACACACACACACACACACACACACACACACACACACACACACACACACACACACACACACCCGACTCATGATCGATCGGCGAGCCAAAACGCGACATCTGGTAGGACGACCGACCGACGATCCACCAAGACCGTGGGCCAGCTCAAGTGATGCGTGGCGGCAATGGTCGGGCGAGCCATGTCGACGCAGATCTCACTGCTGCTCCAACTCGACTGCACTAGTGTCACATTGCAACTCCCCGACTGGCAGGTCCGGACTGCGCTCCAGACTCTTTTCAACTGACTGGCAGGCTCGAACTCGCGATCCGAACTCCCTTACGACAGACAACGACCGGGAAGTAATAGCAGTCGAGCAAAGACACTACGAGAGGGGATATATCGACACGCGCTGCAAACACAGCTCATTGTCAGGCAAAGCAGCAACTCAGTGACAGAAGTAATTTAAATTAACGTAGTGAGGTGGAAGTACGTTAAAAACAGGGTTAAATACATGATGGCGAGAACACGAGCCACGCATGGCTCAACGGGGAAGAGGGAATTTTATTTTTGAGACTGGACGTAGGGAGTTCTGGGGTTGATGTTATTTATATAGTTCTTCTATTGTGGCAAGGAGGGTTTTATTGCACAGTGATGTGTGTTCGTTTGCCACTTGTAACAGACTATAACAAAAATTAACAATAGAAGGAAACCACCACATCATTCACACTACATGCCGATCAGCAACTCCTCTCTCTCTCTCTCTCTCTCTCTCTCTCTCTCTCTCTCTCTCTCTCTCTCTCCCCCCCCCCCCTCCCTCTCTCTCTCTCCCTCCCTCTCTCTCTCTCTCTCTCTCCCTCTCCCTCCCTCTCTCTCTCTCCCTCTCCCTCCCTCTCTCTCTCTCCCTCCCTCCCTCTCTCTCTCTCTCTCTCTCTCTCTCTCTCTCTCTCTCTCTCTCTCTCTCTCCCTCTCTCTCCCTCCCTCTCTCTCTCTCCCCCTCCCTCCCTCTCTCTCTCCGTCTCTCTCTCTCTCTCTCTCTCTCTCTCCCTCTCTCTCTCTCTCTCTCCCTCTCTCTCTCTCTCTCCCTCTCTCTCTCTCTCTCTCTCTCTCTCGTTCGTTCCCTCCCTCCCTCCCTCCCTCCCATCTAACAGCGTTCTACTATAGCACCACATTTCAAAAGCTTTTATTCTCTTCTTGTCTAAACGGTCTATCGCCCATGTTTCACTTCCATAAAGGGCTACACTCCAGACAAATATCTTCAGAAAAGACTTCCAACTACTGAAATCGATATTCGATGTTAAGTTCCTTTTTTCAGAAACGCTTTTCTTGCAATTGCCAGTTTACGTTTTATATCCTCTCTACTTCGACCATCATCAGCAGTTTTGCTACCCAAACAGCAAAACTCATATACTACTTTGTCTCGTTTCCTACTCTAATTTCCTCAGCGTCACCTGATTTAATTCAACTACATTTCATTATTCTTGTTTTGCTTCTGTTGTTGTTCATCTTATACCCTCATTTCAAGACTCTGTCCATTCAGTCCAACTGCTTTTCCAAGTCAAATGGCTCTGAACACTATGGGGCTCAACTGCTGTAGTCATAAGTCCCCTAGAACTTAGAACTACTTAAACCTAACTAACCTAAGGACAGCACACAACACCCAGCCATCACGAGGCAGAGAAAATCCCTGACCCCGCCGGGAATCGAACCCGGGAACCCGGGCGTGGGAAGCGAGAACGCTACCGCACGACCACGAGATGCGGGCTTTTCCAAGTCCTTTGCTGTCGGACAGAATTACGATGTCATCGGAAAATCTGATTGTACCATATCACACAAAAGCAATAATTAAAATAACAATCGATTTTAGCAAGAACCATGGTCTCCTAACAAATGCTTAACATGTCAGTCGTCATTCATCGACGGTATCTGTAGCTGAGGAACAAAGTTGTGTTGTCTGTTAGCATCCCTAATGAGATCGGACGATCGTGGTAGACTCGCGACTCAGGTAACACCACAACCAATAATCACACAGATTGGTGGGTGACTGCGAGGCCATGCATGAGGTAAGTTGCGTCTCGGCACGCGATCCCCACCAAACGATGTGCGCACGAGACCTTTCACACGTCTAGCAATATGGGGTGGAGTGACATCTTGCTTAAAAATAGTAAAATCGTACCTTTCGCAAGAGCATATCAGCCACGCTGGGCATGATGCGATTCTGTAACATATCGGAATACTCGTACCTCGGATACGTTAATTTGTCTGTTGGGAAAGCAGTATCCCGCATTTTTTGGAAGAAATGGGTATGATAACGATTGATGTGGTAAATCCAAACCAGACCGTGACAATTGTAGGATGTTTGAGAGCGCAGATCGTGTCCTTGTGGGTACTGACGGACCCTCTGTGTGTGAAATGGGCTTGGTCGGTCCACAACGCATTAGACAATCAATCATCATCATCTTCCCCCCGTTTTTGAAGTGCCAACACCGCAAATGCTCCCCGCGTCACAAAATAGGTGGGTAACAGTTCATGATGACGCTGAATTTTGTACGAACAGCATTCGAGAGTATTCCTTAGCGCTCTCCAAACAGTGGTATGTGGAATGCCGGAGCGACGTGCGAATCTACTTCACTACGCGGAGATGAACCCGCTAAAGTCTACATTTCTTCCTGAATTATCCGAGCAGCAATACAACTTGTCTGCTCGTCTACTACGGGACCGACCGTCTAAAGAACCTGTGGTTTCGAACTTAGTGATAATTTTATTCGCAGTGATACTTGTCACAGGACCTTTACCCACTCGACTATCCTCATGGTGATAGGACCGTAAAGATGCAGTACTGCATTCTTCATCCTGATAGTAAAGCTTCACTAACAGTGGCTCTTTTGGTAAAGTCAACACGCTGAGATTGCCGGCGCATATGACTCCCTTTCTCACTGCAGCTCATTTTATACACGACTCTGATGCGGCATCACTGAGGTCTTGCTGTCCAGCTCTGTTTGTTGGCCGGTTTTTGCTTTCAGCAAAACCACGTGTCGTTTCAGGCATGTGTGTCACGTTTCACCTATCTGTCAATATTATTCCCTGAATTCGTGCATTTTCCAATTTTAACGGACTTTTGGGTCACCCTATACACATTCCTTACGCCACAGCATGGTGCGGCGCAGAAGGTACCTTGTAACACTACTACTCATTTCGTTTCCTATTTCACTCAAAAGCAGAGAGAGAGAGAGAGAGAGAGAGAGAGAAACAGCTACCCTCCGTACGAGTCTCAGTTTCTCTTATCTTTTGATCGTTATGCGAAAGGTACTACGCCACCGGCGGTAGACTCGTTCTCCAGTCAACTTCAGATGCCGGTTCTTTACATTTTGTCAGTAGAGTTCAGGGAAAGGAAATACATCTACCCTCCAGGGGTTCCCATTTGAGTTCACGAAGCATCTCCGTCTTGAAACTTCCTGGCAGATTAAAACTGTGTGCCGGACCGAGACTCGAACTCGGGACGTTTGCCTTTCGCGGGCAAGTGCTCTACCAACTGAGCTACCCAAGCACGACTCACGCCCCGTCCTGACAGCTTTACTTCTGCCAGTACCTCGTCTCCTACCTTCCAAACTTAACAGAAGCGCTCCTGCGAACCTTGCAGAACTAGCACTCCTGAAAGAAATGATATTGCGGGGACATGGATTAGCCACAGCCTGGGGGATGTTTCCAGAATGAGAATTTTCACTCTGTAAGGTTCGCAGGAGAGCTTCTGTTAAGTTTGGAAGGTAGGAGACGAGGTACTGGCAGAAGTAAAGCTGTGAGGACGGGGCGTGAGTCGTGGTTGGGTAGCTCAGTTGGTAGAGCACTTGCCCGCGAAAGGCAAAGGTCCCGAGTTCGAATCTCGGTCCGGCACACAGTTTTAATCTGCCAGGAAGTTTCATATCAGCGCACAATCCGCTGCAGAGTGGAAATTCTCATTCCATCTCCGTCATATTCGCTCATTGACAGAACGTATCGTAAACAAATGCAGCAGTGTACCATTGAATTGCTTCGACGTCTTCCTTTAATCCGACCTCTTGGGAATTCCATACACTGGAAAAATACTAAAAAATGGGTCCCACTAGTTTTCTATACGCAGTATTCTTTACAGACGAACAACACTGTCTGAAATTGTCCCGATAAACCGAAGTCGAGCGTTCATCTTTCCTACTACCGTCCTTAAGTGCTCGTCCCATTTCACATAGCTTTGCAATTCACACCTAGACTTGTCAAGCACCACACTACTAATGCTGTATTCGAGCTTCACGGGATTGTTTTCCATACTTATTTGCACAGTTTACCTTCCCTACACCACTACATCATCAGCACACAGCCGCAGTTTGCTGCTCACACTGTCAGTCAGATACTTACATGTCTGAGAAGCTATTCCGTATGCTCGTACTCTGCAGTGGGGCACCATGTCAAACACTTTCCAGGAATCTAGGAATACCGAATCTGACTGCTATCCTTCTACATCTACAACTACATCTACATGGTTACTCTGCAAATCACACTTAAGTGTTTGGCAGAGGGTTCATCGAACCATTTTCATACTACTTCTCTACCATTCCACTCTCGAATGGCGCGTGGGAAAAGGAACACCTTCTCTTATTTTATTATGATGATCATTTCTCCCTACGTAGGTGGCTGTCAACAAAATATTTACGCATTCGGAAGAGAAAGTTGGTGATTGAAAATTCGTAAATAGATCTCGCCGCAAAGAAAACCGCCTTTGTTTCAGTGACTGCCACCCCAACTCGCGTAACATATCAGTGACACTCTCGCCCCTATTGCCCGATAACACGAAACGAGGTGCCCTTCTTTGCACTTTTTCGATGGCCTCCGTCAATCGTACCTGGAAAGGATCCCATACCGCGCAGCAGTATTCCAGCAGAGGACGGACAAGTGTAATGTAGGCTGTCTCTTTAGTGGATTTGTCGCATCTTCTAAGTGTTCTGCTAACAAAGCACAGTCTTTGTTTCGCCTTCCCCACAACATTATCTATATGGTTTTTCCAATTCAAGTTGCTCTTAATTGTAATTCCTACGAATTTATTCGAATTGACAGCCCTTAGATTTGTGCGATTTATCGTATACCCAAAATTTATCGGATTTCATTTAGTACTCATGTGGATGACCTTGCACTTTTCTTTGTTTAGTGCCAATTGCCACTTTTCGCACCATACAGAAATTCTCTCTAGATCATTTTGTAATTGGAATTGATCGTCTGATGATTTTACTAGACGGTAAATTACAGCGTCATCTGCAAACAATCTAAGGGGGCTGCTCAGTTTATCACCCAGATCATTTATATAAATCAGGAACAGCAGAGGGCCTATGACACCACCTTGCGGGACGCCGGATATCACTTCTGTTCTCCTCGATGATTTACCGTCTATCACTACGAACTGTGACCTCTCTGAGAGGAAATCCATATTTCGCAAGATATCCATTGAGAAAAAGGAAAACTGAGTTTAGCACGAGCAAAGCTTTCGAAACCCGTGCTGATTTGTGAACAGAAGCTCTTCGGTCTCCAGGCAATCTATTATATTCGAATTGAGAGTACGCTCATGGTTTCTGCAACAAACCGATGTTAAGGAAGCTACTTGTCGCTAAGCAACTACGCACCGTGAGCTAGTGCTCTCGAAACAAATATCGTTGTGTATGGTGATTCGGAAAGGTGTTGGTGCAGAGCAGTGGTGGGATGGTGTAGCGTGACGTCCCTGGAGCGGCCGTTGCTCCTCTGGACCGTGGGAGCGTCGCTGACGGCGCGCATACCACACCCCCGGGCGTCGCTGTCTGCGTCGACGACGCCACGCTGCGAAATCCCGTCGGCTACACACCTAGCGTTCCGCAGGCGGCCAACTGCCAGCCGGCGAGCAATTAAGTTCCCGCGGGACGCCTCGGACCACACCGCCTAAACCCCCTGGGAACTAATCGGAAAATAACGCATATTAAACTCTCACCGATTTCGAATATGGATTATGCGAAGGCCATTTCATAAATAATTTACATCTTAACAACAATGTAGAATGGGTGTCGCAAGAATGATAATGATAACTTAAGACCGCTGTTGAACGATAGGTGGTGAAGGGGGGTGGGGGGTGGGGGGTGGGGGAGGGGGAACGCAAATGCTTTGATTCGAGCATTGCGTAATGCGACTTTGAGCAATACATGTTTGAAACAGTGCTGGGATATGATGCTTAGTGTAGATCCAAAGCCTTACCTACAGAATGAACCTTGACAAGCCTGATATAAACTTACACTGAAGCGCCAAAGAAATTGGTACAGGCATGCATATTCAAGTACAGAGATATGTAAATAGGCAGAATACGGCGCTGCGGTCGGCAACGCCTATATAAGACATCAAATGTCTGGCGCAGTTGTTAGATCGGTTGCTGCTGCTACAATGGCAGGTTATCAAGATTTAAGTGCGTTCGAAAGCACGAGTGATGGAACACACCATCTCCGAGGTAACGATGAAGTGGGGACTTTCCCGTACGAACACTTCACGAGTGCACCCTGAATATCAGGAATCCGGTAAAACATCAAATCTCCGACATCGCTGCGGCCGGAAAATGATCCTGCGAGAAAGGGACCAACGACGACTGAAGAGAATCGTTCAAAGTAACAGAAGTGCAACCCTTCTGCAAACTGCTGCAGATTTCAATGCTGGGCCATCAACAAGTGTCAGCGTGCGAACCATTCAACGAAACATCATCGAGGCTCACTCGTGTACCCTTGATGACAGCACAACACAAGGCTTTACACCTCGCCTGTGCCCGTCAACACCGACACTGGACTGTTGATAACTGGAAACCTGTTGCCTGGTCAGACGAGTCTCGTTCCAATTTGTATAGAGCAGATGGACGTGTATGGGTATGGAGAAAACCTCATGAACCCATGGGCGCTGCATGTCAGCAGGAGACTGTTTAAGCTGGTGGAGTTTCTGTAATGGTGGGTGCGTGTGAATTTGGAGCGATATGGGACCCATGATACGTCTATATACGATTCTGACAGGTGACATGTACGTAAGCATTCTGTCTGATCACTTGCATCCATTCATGTCCACTTTGGATTCAGAGGTACAATGCGACACCCCATACGTCCAGAATTGCTACAGAGTGGCTCCAGAAACACTCTTCTCAGATGAAACACTTCCGCTGGCCACCAAACTCTCCACACATGAACATTATTGAGCATATCTGGGATGCCTTGCAAAGCGCTGATCAGAAGAGATCTTCACTCCCTTGTACTCTTGTGGATTTATGGACAGCCTTGCAGGATTCATGGTGTCCATTTCCTCCAGCACTACTGCAGACATTAGTCGAGACCATGACACGTCGTGTTGCGGCGCTTCTGCGTGCTCGCGGGGGCTGCTACACGATATTAGGCAGGCGTATAGGTTTCTTTGGCTCTTCAGTGTATATTGGTTAAAAATGTGGGAAGATAAATTAGGGTGTAATGTACCGTCGACGACGAGGTAGAGAGAGAGCAAAAGCTAGTATTGAAGAAGGATGCGGAATGAAATGGATTGTGTATTCTTTTCAGACAAATCATTCCGGACGTTGCCTTAACCGATTTATGGGAAACAACGTTTAACATAAATTTGGGCAAATGGACAAGGGTCAAAACCGCTACCGTAACGAACGATCACCCAATGCCATAACGACTGCATTACCTCGCTCATCCACAGTGATTTAAAAGTTTGCAGTGAGTTAACGGTCAACTTTTGTTGTCCCTCTAATAGCTTTCATCGTGGTCGTGTGATTATAAACGACCTTCGAAGACTAGGTAGACCAAAAACATCAACATATAATGTTTGAAAGTTGGAACAGATTCTGTCGAGGATCGTTGTACGACATAAGAGATTTTCTGAGATCGTAAGAATTCCGCCAATCTGATTTTTATACAAGTGATTTAGAGAAGTAGTGAACTTACGTTCATATGCCCCCTGGATGTTTCATTGCAGAATACAAACAGAAATTACGGGGCATTAAACACTTGTCGAAAGCAGATTAGAAACCGGAGGTCAACCGTTTTCAGTATCGAATTACCGTCGCTAATCAGACGTGGGTCAGATACTTGGCACAGAAATCTGAAATCGAAGTCTATGTGACAACCGAACAGATCAAATTTCCTTACGACCTGCCCTATCAGGTCCACAGAATGATACTTGATTACGTTCATCACTCAATCACCGCACCAGTGCTCCATTTCGAATAAATGTCGTAGCACTTTGTAACAGTGATTCACATGGAACGGAAAGAAAAAATGCATAAAACCTCATAAATTACCCATGTTAGATCGCCCACTCTTGACGACAACGCTGTCCCACATAGCGAAAATGTAAAACTAAAGTTAAGTCATAGTCTGGATTCGAGTCCAACACAGTTCGGGCTATTCCCGTAGCTGAAGAATACTTTTTGTGGTTGTACCTTTTCTTCTCTAAAAATTTATCTGCAGTCATCGCTCATGTTGTTCTACAGATGGTCGAAGATAATGTCTTAGAGGGATCTAGAAAACTTGCCGGACTTCGGAACTCAGCCACTTCAAATGGTTCAAATGGCTCTGAGCACTATCGGACTTAACTTCTGAGGTCATCAGTCTCCTAGAACTTAGAACTACTTAAACCTAACTAACCTAAGGACATCACACACACCCATGCCCGAGGCAGGATTCGAACCTGCGACCGTAGCGGTCGCGCGGTTCCAGACTGTAGCGCCTAGAACCGCTCGGCCACATAGGCCGGCAACTCGGTAACAGAGAGGCATGGAAACTAATGTGGAAGAATGAGATTTTCACGCTGCAGCGGAGTGTGCGCTGATATGAAACTTCCTGGGAGATTAAAACTGTGTGCCGGACCGAGACTCGAACTCGGGACCTTTGCCCTTCGCGGGCAAGTGCTCTACCAACTGAGCTACACAAGCACGACTCACGCCCCGTCCTCACAGCTTTACTTCTGCCAGTACCTCGTCTCGTGGTGGAGCACTTGACCGCGAAAGGCAAAGGTCACGAGTTCGAGTCTCGGTTCGGCAGACAGTTTTAATGTGGAAGACTTTAAAAATACACATTAAAGTAAATGTCTAGATAAAGAAAAAAGTATTGTGTACGGTAGTTATGAAATGTACCGTTCTCTGTCAATTCCGCGGCACCAGAAGTCGAGATGTAGTGGAGACAGCGAGAGAATGGGTGGTCATTAGGGTTCACAAACATTGACTCACCACAGACGCAATAAACAATGTCGGCTTCTAGCTAGCTGCCTCGTTCGTGAGCGCGCGCGCGTGCACACGCACATCTCGCCTGCCGCCCCCCCCCCTCTCCCTCGCCCCCCCCCCCCACACACACACACCCAGAAACCACCTCGTTTGGAACATTATGAATATCCAGTTTCTGCAGTATTCTTTTTTTCTGTTTAACTATTCACCCAAAAACATATTCCCGTATGTATTGACGTGACCGTTTCATGTCGGTTCTGACATTTGACGGTTCGCATATGAGCTTACACAAGTTGTCTTCCCTTGATTACAGTTAAAAAGAAAATAAAAAAGACAGCATCTTATTAACTAACACTATTACATATGCTATTGTCATTTGATAGAAGAGTAGACAGCGTTTTGTCTTGTACAGTTAAAGAGAAAAATACTTTCACTAACACTACTTAATTAAATTCGATGCACTTGTTATCAGGTCATTGTTTCCATTGCTGTCGATCCTCGTTTCCTTACACATTAACCTAACCTTTCTCGCGTCCGTCGGCCGTCGTAATTTAATATATTATTATTGTTATTATTATTTTTTGATTGTTGCCGACTTACGTGGTGGGCCTTAATAAAAATGATATTTCATTTAATTTTGATTTTACGATTAAATGCTTTCCTGAAGTTCTCCTTTTTAACAATATTAATTTCAAATTATTTGTTACGTTAATGAATGTTAGACTCGCTGAATCTTAAAACATGAGCATATAAGTTGAACAATGTAATAAACTTTTCATATTAATTTCCTCGGCTAGTCAGTTCACTTTAAAGCAAGAAATCTTTAGTTATTAATTACAATTGCGGCCCACACACGCGCGAGTGTATTTTTCTTGCCTCCGTTAACAACTGTATTGTAGTCGGAGTCCTGGCTCTGGCTCTCGGCTATGGTACTGAAAATAAGAATCTTAAAGCTAAGTATTTCTGCAACTTCGTGCGGCTGTGGAGAAAAACTGATATTATGTTAATAGCGGGCGAGTATTTCGCTTCCGCTAATTTTTCATAAGTTAATATCGCCACGTAATGGCGTCGTTGGCTGCATCGGCCGCTGCGATTGTTGAACTGTCAATTACTTGAATGCAGGTTAATTCAAGGAAGGCGGACATATCTGCTTAACTCATACAAGTATGCTTACATTTGCCAGCACTCGCAAGATGTCCGTCTATACACAATCAAGACAAGAGAAGAAGTGAAGACGACTAAAAAAAATTAACAAAAGAGCGTATCTTGTCGTCTCTTTAGATCACTTTGTTATATTTCTTTGCATTGCATTTCTTTGCATTTCTCGACAGAGAAATTATTGTTTTACGGCTACATGATAAAAATATATTATTCAATTTTTAAATGTCTCTTCTTTATAAATACTGTTTTTTAAGTCTTTCGTAATATAGCACTGGGGACGCTATACCCTCTCTCATAAGTACCAGTTCAAGGTTTTTTTTCTAGTCTCTGCATTTGTCTGCCCAGATGGGTTATTTTCGTGTATTTTCGTGTTTTAATCGAGTGATCGAACTCTCACAAGTAAACATCAACAACCTGACTGCCTGGTCTGGTTAAATAAGTAAGAACTAACCCTTTCCTTTAAGAGAACATATTAGGTGTCTTTAAAAAACGGAACTGTTTTATCCTGCTAATATACAGGGCGTTCAGAAATTCCCATTACAAACTTCTATGACTTGTGGAGGAGAGTGAGTGCATAATATTTTGAATAGGAACCCATGTCCGGAAACGCACCATTTCCGTGCTACGACAGTTTCAATTCAGACGTGTAAAGCGTCCACGTCTGCTGAGGGACGGAGAATAGTCTCAGCGCTGCTCGTCCTGTTACGCAGTAGTATAGACAGGATGACGTGTACTGCGTCAGACGGTCACCTGGTGTCACTTAACGTCTGACTTGCAAAGTTTAATTTACAAGACTCCTGTAGAGACAGAGGAAGATCTGAGAATCTGCTGGCACGAAGTCTGGCCGCTGCACTACAAATTGGAGAGACACGAAGTGGGATGGAGAGTGAGTACCACAACGTGCTTCGTAGGCAGTGCGCCTGCAACAACGTTGGTGGTCACTGCTCGTGCACCGAGCCGCTGTTGTAATGCATCAGTACTTCTATGTACTTACGGTATGCTGAGTTCCTTTTGTTTTGGTATAATGTAAACACGTAATATTTAAGTTTAAGACAGACGAATGTGCTTTAGTGATAAATGTATGTATAGTTATGTTTCTTCTCGAATTGTTACCTAATAATTGTACTGCATCACGCGTCATTCAGTTCCTCAAGCAGAAATGGATGAGTTAAATAACGGAATTGAAACCGTCGTACAACGGAAGCAGTGTTCCCGGACATGGATTCCTATTCAAAATACATGTACTCACTTCCGTCTACAAGTCCTAGGAGTTTGTAACGTGAATTTTGGAACGCCCTGTATACTGGCAAATGGGGTATACATAGATTCCTTAGTCATTTTCAAACCGAGTTACTGTCGTTGCAAAATATGCACTTTTTGCAGTACTGCCCTGCGTCCCGAAGATTGATTTGATCTCTACCTATACGCAGCAAATCAGAAATTTTGTGACCAAAGAATAATAGAAAGTGTGCGGTTTTCTTCAGCAAAGAGGTACCTTGATCTACGTTTACTCTAATACGGGTATAAGATTTTACTTTTCGGGAGCCACAGCAAAAATTTATTGAAAGACATTTCCATTTTCAGCCGTGACTGTTAGACAATCACTGTCACTTATTGTACGAACAGATAGTTTTGGGTGTTGACCATTTTCAAGTGCCTGCTCCTATGCACATAAATTTACGACGACATTTTTCGATCTTTTTAATACATAAACCACTGTCATAGTAACCGCGAGCGAGAACACGTTTCATATTAGTGAACGCTTTAATGTAAGATTTTTGCATACGTACGTAAACATAAAAACGCATATGTTGCATGTGACATTATTTTCCCGGGCTTAATTCTCTACTCTGCTTGAAAATGATAAAGAGCCGAAATCAGCTAATCGGTGATTGTGTAACAGCCAGGGCAGGAAATGAAATTATCTTTCAGTAGTTTTTCAACGTCGTCTCAGCAACACGCCTGATGAAAATGTAGTTGCAACAGTGAGTCGAAATTGACTTTTATATTATATTAATTACTTAGTGTGCTGAGTATCAATGTTAAGTGATACCGAAAACTGATCCAGGTTCCCAGACTTTTATTCTTTATTAAAATTGTTAATTTTCTCTCAAATATTCACGATTATGAGGTGTTTCTCTTAAATTTTCTTCATGAATCTGAGACGCAACATTCTATAGCTCTGAGCGGAACATAAACGTGTTACGGTACAAAATATGTCTGAATTAATGTGTTTTAAGGATTGAACTTCACGTCACTATGTAATTTAGTGTTTCCAAATCAGCAACTTGTAGAGCGACACTTGTAGGGGATAACATTAATAATGAAGAAAACATATACCAAATGGGAAGGAAGATTATCGGTACACCAGCCCAGCAAATAGTAAACTAACTGATAATGAAATTTGCACTGTGAGTTAAGATCAAACATTTCCGCTGCGAACTGAACGATCGTGATGCTCATGTAATGACTATACAATCGCATAAGGAATCACGCAGATTCTCTCTGACACCGCTTCTCCTCAGTTTTTATTCCTGTAACTTGGTAAACGTCTTTATACTGAAGACTATAATATGAGGAATCGACCACCAGTTTCTTGTTCAACTCGTGCCAGTAATTAGATGTCACATTTGCGAGAACGAGTTAATCAGAATTGTTAGTTTAGAGAGCCCAGGAGGTAAAATAAAGGTCGAGTAAATATTCGATCTTTGATGAAACCCGATGAAAGAGTTAAAGGAGAAAGGGGCCAATGCATGGATGACAGTTTTCCGTGTAGCGGGTTGGCTCCCGATTAGTACACACATTTCACTGATGGCAATCGGCAGTAGTACATTCCCAGAATGTCTGTTGCGAAAAGGTTTATACATTTCTTTTGAAATAGACACCGAAAACAATACTGTAAATTAATTAAAATTCTTCCCGTTTTCGACGTGCCGAAGCTCGTTCTTTTTATAAAGTATCATGTCGCGCATCTGCGAGGATTTAAGGCAATGTGGTAGCTGAAGTGTTTTCTCTCCAGTTAATAGCCACATTAGAGGAGTCGCTACGACTACCGGCGTTACAGTTAGCTTGTTGCTGGAAGCCCGCGTCGAGCGCCGGATGGCATGCACGTTGCAGCTCTGTTTTGCTGGCTTGCAAGAACTGGCGGCGTATGCCAGGAGCACTGCAATGCAGAACGATGTCGCGCTTAGAGCCGACCGCGCAGGCGCCCGCGACGTCGCCTCACTGACCCACAAACCGATAAATAAGATACCTGCGCACGGCTAATGGCAGTCAATGACCCCGTCGAGACGTCAGGTGTACTTTTGTTGTGGCCTTGCGGGCATTCGCTCAGCTCTTACCTCGAGCTCCCAGACACCTATATTGGGGAAATTCTTACTGCCCATTAGGCAAAACCCGCAATTCTCTGACATCCTGTCCTAGGTACCGCCCACATGTGCCGAAAAAGCTCTGTGTAGTCCAAACGCGAAGACCGGCGCACCTATATCACACGGCCATCGTGCTGTCTTACTGTTAACACCTCAGACTACTAGTCTATTGCAGTAAATGAAATTCCATCTCCGCAATAACTTCTGTTACTAATGATGCTGACAGTTTGGGGCGTTTTACCCTCTCCTTTGGGATTTTCTCTGCCTCGTGATGGCTGGGTGTTGTGTGCTGTCCTTAGGTTAGTTAGGTTTAAGAAGTTCTAAGTTCTAGGGGACTGATGACCATAGCTGTTAAGTTCCATAGTGCTCAGAGCCAACCCTCTCCTTTTCGGAATCCGAGCAATCCCTAGTAGACGATGGGAATTCCTGCAGGCCGTAAAGCCACGTTGGAACTTGTTTGTTTGAAGCCATAGAGTTGTGCTCCGAGACTAATAGCATTATTTATAAAGGTGGAACCTTATTTATCGCAATTAATGACTGGCACTGCCACAACACCGGTAAGATTTCTAACAATGGAGGAGAAGACAGTAACTGCCTCGCTTTCGTTCTCGTTAAGTTCTCCGACTTTTCCTTCTTATTCGATAAACAGGGATTTGACGCACCAACAACTAAACAAAACGTCTCTCCTGTGATGGCAGTATCGAGGATGTCCGTGGCATTATGTACATAATTGGGTACATGAAATAGTCTATTTAGACTTTACGTGCAGAGCATTCCTAGTACTGACATGTGACGACAGAACTAAACACTAAATATGCTGTACATAATTTTGCCAGAGGTGGAATGCATATCTTTCCACAAATTGAAAGGTCAGAGAAATTAGATAGGACTGACAACACTCAAAGATGACAGCTGGTTTTCTAACAGCGGGGAATGCGGAACTTGTATGGGACGCTAGACACTATAGTCGACTAGGATGGCAATCTTTTGTTCAGCTCCATTCGCAGTAACAATGATACGGTATGTGAGAATGAGAGAGTCGATTTTTGTGGGAGGTGAACTTAAAGTAATTTTCATTAATTTATGTACAGAAAGTTAGCCAGACATTTAGCTTATTAATTGTTTTGCGAAGTTACCAGATTTTGCGAATACTCTATGTATTTATACAGCACATTAACGTAGAATCTAACGTTTTTCTATCAACATTCTTATGTCTTTGCCGTACATTTGAATCCCACAGCTAAATCTAACAGGACGCTCGAACCAGTGACGGTACCTTGAGACCAAGGAAACTTGTCTAGTGGAAGTAAATAAAGGGATAATATTTTTTAGTTTAATTTACGAATAATAAAGTTCAGAAGCTGAATGTAAAAAGCACTCTGATATTATTTTGCAGTTTTTTGGAGAAAAAGTAAATAGAATAGTCACGATGAACGTACTGCACGAATGAAATCATAGGGAGATGAATTTTTTAATTAAATTGGCTGAAAGAGGAACGCAGTAACCCCGAATGTCTACACAGTGAAATTTAACTTAAATTATCAGAGCAATGAGGAAATGTGGGAAGTTGGTTTTCACGCCCATGGTTTTATGTCGGAAATTTTTACGAAACTGTCGTCTTCTTCTTCTTAAGTATAGGGTAACACTTTGAAAACCTCTAACGATGCTATTCCTCAGCTCACGTCTCAACAACGATGGCAGTTTAATTTCTGTTGCGTCGGACATTTCACCATTTGCTGACGTGTCTGGTAAAACCCACCACACATTCAGAGGATGTACATGCGATGCCAGAATTTTAGTCATCTCATTAAGGCACGTGGAGCTGCGGTCGGCTAATAGGATGTTGCAACACTAGGGGTCTTTCGAACAAACCATTTCGGCAACTGCTGTCTGCACGAGTAGCATAAACTCAGTCTCTTGGTCGCGCAGGAATCTCCCGAACTACTATTACTGTCAAAAACACTTTAATATGAAGGTAAGGAGAACAAGTAGATGTAAGTTTTATTTTAAAAAAAGTAGTTATATAGTTCGTCGAGACATTTTGCTTCTAAGGGCGAAGAAGTGGACATGTATCGAATACCAATACTGTACTTTTACTTCGGACTGCCCACTTCTTACCGTTACAAATGGAAGTCCTGCTACGATAGTGTAGGCTGCAGCTTCATAGCACTCCGGTATTACGTAGAGCGAATAACTGTTAAAGGCTACTGAACATTCCAGATTCTAAGCACCCACTAAAACACCTAGAAGAGGAGACCAAACGATAAAGGCTGACTTCGTGTCTATCATCTGCCTGCATTATCACTTGGACAGCAGAATAGATGAGAATGTGGGTTACACATCGTTCTCCTCTCTTTCAATCAAAATCGGTGCCGCTGTTTTTCGTTAAAGTTGGTTCTGATGTGTCCACACGAGTTTGTTTGCCCCAGACAAGCACGGCAAAAGCTCTTGGCAGTATGGAGACTGTAACCGGATGTCTCCACGTGTTAGCGACCGTTCAGCTATGGATATGGACCTATATATACATCCTGTTCTCTTAAGAATAACTCAGGCATAGTCTTTCAGAGTAGACTGTCGATGTTCATACGGCTAGTTCCGTTAAGGAGACAGACATCACCTTCGCTGGAGTGTACAAGTAATGTGACCATTATAGCGTACCTTCTACTGGCTTTAGAGCAGGTAATTTCTATCTTCGTCGTATCTTAAATAGGCCCTAAGTGCTTCCAACTGCAGTATTTGTATGCAAACAATTTATATTTCTTTCATCACTTTCCCACAGTATCACAGGTATGTAAAAGGCTCAAACTGGCCAAATTCACAGTTGAATGTTGATCGTTTGTGAGCATTACGAAGTTCGATGAACTGAAGAGGTAAAGAAGATTCGCACATTAGCTGCGCCGTTAGATACGAACGGGTGAGATCAGTCCATGAATTTACCTTCTGAGAGAAAAGGGGCGTGGGAGAGGGGAGGAGGAGGAGGAGGAGGAGGGGGGAGGAGGAGGAGGCGGAGGAGGCAGGCTGTTTCAGAAATTCCTGATAACGTATGTGGGAGAAAGAGTTTCTTTTCTTGATATATCTTGAAGCATTCGATTTGGGAATTGTAACAGCCAACTCATCGTCTTTAAAATATAAATAAAACACGTAGTAAACACTCATTAAATTTTAATATTTTTCGGAGGCTTTGCTCCATCAATAGGCGTTTCGAGCAACGCACTTGAGGTGAGCACTGGAATTGTCACCCAGTCACGAAGCGTAGCCTCCGAAACTCGTCTTAAATAAAAGGCTTAAAATGTGTTAAGTGGTTCACTTGTGTTTTTATTTCTGTTTTAAAGACGATGAGTTTACTGCTACAATTCCCGAAATGTGTGTTACAAGATGTGGCAAGAAAGTAATTATTTACTTTCATATAAGTTCAGAGGGAGTCGGATTTAATGTAAATGGACCGATAGTCTTTATTCTCGTACACCGCGCAGTAACGGTATAAGAAAGTTTCGGAAAATGAAACTTTAATACAGTTGTACAACTTGTAACCTCCGTTTCACGCTATAATGTCTTACGAAGCACAAATACACATTCGTGACAATTTAATTATTGTGTATGCCTAACAGCGTGTAGCATAGCCTTCAGTCCCGATGGCTGCGTTACGTTGTGCCACTGAAAGCGTTGTGGAACCAGCGTGACATGGGGAACACGCGCCCTGGAGATAGGCTTGGTGTTCTTTCAACACAGCAACTGTCTCTAATTGAGCTGTAGAAAGCCAGGTACCGATGTGTAGGAAACAAGCTCAAAGGACAAAAAAAAAAAAGTCACATCAGTGTTCACGCACATATATATCGTTAAGCCTTCACAGATGGTGCAGCATTCGTACCACGTGCTCAACAGCGCGCGCACTGCCTCTACGTGAGCTTAAGGCAGTGGCAATCACTGAGGCATCCATGTTTTTCATGGCTAAATGTAAGGACGTGACAGAGTGGCAGAGAGGGGCAATCGTATTTGGCCACACCGATGACCATACAGTGTATGAAGTTGCTGGATGTGTTAGTGTTTCGCTGCGGATTGTTCAACGTGCCTACAAGCAGTGGTGTAACCCATGTGACCACGAAACACGCCGTCACAATTCTGGTCCTGACTGAGAGGGACAGGCGTCGCGGTGACCTGCTTGTGAATCAAAATCGCTTCAAAATCCCGACAGGAATTGCTGCAGTCAGTGAATAAAGGTCCATCGCAAACTGTTAGTGACAAAACATTACGACGGGAACTACACGCAACGAACATTTGGAGTCTGTCACCTCACACGAGGCCATTGCTCACAAAGGCTCGTACAGACAACAGCAAAGTTTATCGGGCTGGTAGAATATGTGACTGGTTTCCTGAACTCTCCCCCACCCTACTACATTTAGACTGCCCTGCAGAATCACCTGACTTGAACTCTATAGAAAATGTGTGGAACAGTGGGTAAAACGGAGACGTCAGTATTCCCACAATTTCGTGGAAGTGCAGGATCAATTCCTCAGCGATTGGCTTAACCTGGCTGCGACGTACCTTCACAACCTTTTGGACTCACTTCCTAACGGAGTCCAGGTTGGTAACAAGTACAGGGGCTGAATTGGTTGGTTGGTTGGTTGATTTGCGGGAGGGACCAAACATCGAGGTCATCGGTCCCATCGGATGTTGAAAGGATAGGGAAGGAAATCGGCCGTACCCTTTAAAAGGAGCCAGCCTGGTATTTGCGTGAAGCGGCTTAGGGAAATCACAGCAAACCCTTAATCAAGATGGCTGGACGCGCGTTTGAACCGTTGTCCTCCCGAATGCGAGTCCAGTGTGCTAACCACTGCGCCACCTCGTTCGATAGGGCGGAACTCCACGGCATTAAATGATGCTCATAAACAGCTCTAGGGGTGACTAATGTGTCTGTCCGGTGAGCTTACGTAGAGGACAGCGCGCGGTGACCGTGAAATACTCGTCCTCGGGGACGGCGGTGTGAGTGTGCGGGAAACGCCCGAGCAGCGACGGCGACAAAACAGGCTCCCTCAGCTGAACTTGACTTGGCGTGGCGTCTTCTGGCGAGGTTTCTGCTGCAGCTACCGCGTTGTGCAACAGCTGGACGCTTCTCTCGCCTCGCGCCGCATTAGCCGCGGGATATCACGGCTGTGGCTGCGCCCAGACGCGGCAATCGGCTTTTAACGAGCCTGTTGACTGCCGCCGTAGGTAATGCGCGGTGGATCACCCCAAGGGCCCACCTAGAGTGGCCGTCTCTCCTCTCCTATCCCAATCTAGCCATCCTACCGTCTCCTATCATACCCTATACTCGTCACTACAGAGAAGCCCATGGTATCTACACTACTGGCCATAAAAATTGCTACACCAAGAAGAAATGCAGATGATAAACGGGTATTCATTGGACAAATATATTATACTAGAACTGACATGTGATTACATTTTCACGCAATTTGGGTGCATAGATCCTGAGAAATCAGTACACAGAACAACCAACTTTGGCCGTCATAACGGCCTTGATACGCCTGGGCACTGAGTGAAACAGAGCTTGGATGGCGTGTACAGGTACAGCTGCCCATGCAGCTTCAACACGATACCACAGTTCATCAAGAGTAGTGACTGGCGTATTGTGACGAGCCAGTTGCTCGACCGCCATTGACCAGACGTCTTCAATTGCTGAGAATCTGAAGAATGTGCTGGCCAGGGCAGCAGTCAAACATTTTCTGTATCCAGAAAGGCCCGTACAGGACCTCCAACATGAGGTCGTGCATTATCCTGCTGTTTCGCAGGGATCGAATGAAGGGTAGGAGCTACGTGTCGTAATACATTTGAAATGTAACGTCCACTGTTCAAAGTGCCGTCAATGCGAACAACAGGTGACCGAGACGTGTAACCAATGGCACCACATACCATCTCGCCGGGTTCAGCTCGATGTCGCCAAACACGGATGCGACCATCATGATGCTGTAAACAGAACCTGGATTCATCCGAAACAATTACGTTTTTCCATTCGCGCAGCCAGGTTCGTCGTTGAGTACACCATCGCAGGCGCTCCTGTCTGTGATGCAGCGTCAAGAGTAACCGCAGCCATGGTCTCCGAGCTGATAGTCCATGCTGCTGCAAACGTCGTCGAAGTGTTCGTGCAGATGGTTGTTGTCTTGAAAACGTCCTCATCTGTTGACTCAGGGATCGAGGCGTGGCTGCACGATCCGTTACAGCCATGCGGATAAGATGCCTGTCATCTCTACTGCTAGTGATGCGAGGCCGTTGGGATCCAGCTCGGCGTTCCGTATTACCCTCCTGAACCCAACGATTCCATATTCTGCTAACAGTCATTGGATCTCGACCAACACGAGCAGCAATGTCGCGATACGATAAACCGCAATCGCGATGGGCTACAATCCGACCTCTATCAAAGTCGGAAACGTGATGGTACGCATTTCTCCTCGTTGCACGAGGCATTATAACAACGTTTCACCAGGCAACGCCGGTCAACTGCTGTTTGTGTATGAGAAATCGGTTGGAAACTTTCCTCATGTCAGCACGTTGTAGGTGTCGCCACCGGCGCCAACCTTGTGTGAATGCTCTGCAAAGCTAATCATTTGCATATCACAGCATCTTCTTCCTGTCGGTTAAATTTCGCGTCTGTAGCACGTCATCTTCGTGGTGTAGCAATTTTAATGGCCAGTAGTGTACAAGAGGACTGAAGTAGTAAGTTTCCAGCCCACTTGCTGATCTCGTAACATCTCCGGACTGGATTTTCAGTAGTTATTCAAGGAGAACGACTTCCCAACTGTAGCTTTTCTGGTACATAATTATGACCAAGAAACTGCACAGTTTATTATTTATCGTTGAGCGAGATGAGCAATTAGTCTCTCTTTTTACACTGCAGCTTCTTGAAAGATAAATTCGTCGCATTTGACTGTTAAGATTACTGACTTACGACTTCCACTATTGCAATTTTAGCCACTTAGCAACTTCCAAGTGCACCACAGCGAAAATCTTCTGCTTCATACCTAATAATTTCTGACATGTGGTGAACTACAAGATTTTCGCTGTGTTCCGCTTGAAAAAGACTGAACGGCCGAAACAGCAATAATGTATTTTATAAATAAATAATTGTAACACTCAAAGGCGACTGTAATATCTTAAATAAATCCCGATAAGAGCGAAGAGAACTCGTTCGGCGAGGGTTTCGTAAAAACTTAATTTTGCATATGGACAGTTGATCCATCCGGGGAATCAAGAATTTCGATGGTTATCCCTGTTCCCGATATCGATACTGGCAAGATGTCAAAAACTGGCCCTATGTTTTGACTGCATTGACGTAGAACCCTTATAATTTTTTTACTCCGCCAAGAGAACGACGACTTCAGTTTGTAAAATAAATTTCAGTTGTATACGTTTACCCGTCCCGAAGAAAAAGTGGTCTTAACAGACGGACGGACAGACAGACAGACAGACAGACAGACAGATGGAGAAGGAAGTGATCCTATAAAGATTCCGTTTAAACCGATTGAGATACGGAATCCTGGAAACAAAAAATGGCTCTGAGCACTATGGGACTCAACTGCTGAGGTCATTAGTCCCCTAGAACTTAGAACTAGTTAAACCTAACTAACCTAAGGACATCACAAACATCCATGCCCGAGGCAGGATTCGAACCTGCGACCGTAGCGGTCTTGCGGTTCCAGACTGCAGCGCCTTTAACCGCACGGCCACTTCGGCCGGCAATCCTGGAAACAGTAACTTTTAAATTTCTTTACGCTATGACCTGTCTGTCTCGTTATTATATCGACGCACATATTGGGTAAGTTACAAGAAGACACATAGCAAGAATTACTTGGCGTTCGAACCATGCATTTTGGCAAAAATGTGTACGTAATTGTAACTTTTTGACATGTATTTTTCTTTATTGTGCAACCTACGATCCGAAGCGTAATGGAAAAAATTCGGATCGATCTCTGCGACTGTAAAGGTTGTCAAATCTTTGTCGACAGGATCAGTCTGGACTGAAAAACTGACATCAGTCGTACCAGATCCTGTCTTTTTTTAAATCGAGGATTCCAGTAAATGATTTGGGATTGCGTCGGAAAACACAGGAATCGAAATATTTTTGTTAAGAAGAATACACTCGTAATCTGTAGTGCCTGTGTGACAACGTTTTTCTCGTCTTTCTTTACATTCAGGTATGCAGTCGACCACACGTTTGGTGACTTAATTTTCTTATCTGCGGGCATGTTCAGCCCGGTAAAATGGACACACTTAATGTAACGTAAACGGTTCAAATATGAAAAAATATTTCCAATGTTTCGTAATCCGAAAGAAGGAAAAATATTTTGGGATATAGATAATATTCACAGACTTACGTACGGAAGTGTTGGTAATATTTACTGTTCCTTTTTTCCTTGCGCTTTTTGAAATTGCGTTAGAGACATAGTGAAAAGAGAATTAAAGTTTTACAACCGCTCATTAATCTTTCTTTCTTTCACTGGTGGCATGTCCCGCACTGACGCAGGGTCGGCATTGTTAGGAACGGATTTTGGCAAGGTTAGGATTGAAGGGGGTGGCCGGATGCCCTTCCTGCCACCACCCCGTACCCCCGGGACGAAATTTGTCTACCCCAGCTGTCTAAATCTAGTGTAATTCGTGGAGTAATGCGAACGTTTTCAGATGTCGGCGAGCCGTGTAACTGAGGCGAAACGTGGGGACCAACCCACTATTCACCTAGCTGGATGTGGAAAACCGCCTAAAAACCACATCCAGGCTGGCCGGCACACCGGCACACGTCGTTAATCCGCCGGGCGGATTCAATCCGGGGCTGGTGCGCCTACCCGAGTCCAGGAAGCAGCGCGTTAGCGCTCTCACCTATCCTGGCGGGTACAACCGCTCATTAATATTTGGAGTAAAATTTTTCGCAAAAGCAACGGTTTTTCTGACAAGGGTTCAACCCTCGTTTTGCTGTCGTTACGTCTGCGTGGAACATCGTTGACTCTCACAGTTTTTACGTTTCTTGCGCCCCCCCCCCCCCCCCCATCTTTCTATAGGAATATGTTAGTGGCATATTTATCAAGCGTTACATCACTGCACTAATCAGCTATTCAACGAACGAGAACATAACTATTATTAATATTTCAATGTTGTTGTTGTGGTCTTCAGTCCAGAGACTGGTTTGATGCAGCTCTCCATGCTACTCTATCCTGTGCAAGCTTCTTCATCTCCCAGTACCTACTGCAACCTACGTCCTTCTGAATCTGCTTAGTGTAGTCATCTCTTGGTCTCCCTCTACGGTTTTTACTCTCCACGCTGCCCCCCAGTACTAAATTGGTGATCCCTTGATGCCTCACAACATGTTCTACCAACCGATCCCTTCTTCTAGTCAAGTTGTGGCACAAATTTCTCTTCTCTCCAATTCTAGTCAATACCTCCTCATTAGTCATGTGATCTACCCATCTAATCTTCAGCATTCTTCTGTAGCACACCATTTCGAATGCATCTATTCTCTTCTTGTCCAAACTATTTATCGTCCATGTTTCACTTCCATACATGGCTACACTCCATACAAATACTTTCAGAAACGACTTGCTGACACTTAAATCTATACTCGATGTTAACAAATTTCTCTTCTTCAGAAACGCTTTCCTTGACATTGCCAGTCTAGATTTTATATCCTCTCTACTTCGACCATCATCAGTTATTTTGCTCCCCAAATAGCAAAACTCCTTTACTACTTTAAGTGTCTAATTTCCTAATCTAATTCCTGCAGCATCACCCGATTTAATTCGACTACATTCCATTATCCTCGTTTTGCTTTTGTTGATGTTCATCTTATATCCTCCTTTATATCCTCCTTTCAAGACGCTATCCATTCCATTCAACTGCTCTTCCAAGTCTTTTGCTGTCTCTGACAGAATTACAATGTCATCGGCGAACCTCAAAGTTTTTACTTCTTCTACATGGATTTTAATACCTACTCCGAATTTTTCTTTTGTTTCCTTTACTGCTTGCTCAATAAACAGATTGAATAGGATTGGGGACAGGCTACAACCCTGTCCCACTCCCTTCCCAACCATTGCTTCCCTTTCATGCCCCTCGACTCTTATAACTGCATTCTGGTTTCTGTACAAATTGTGAATAGCCTTACGCTCCCTGTATTTTACCCCTTACACCTTCAGAATTCGAAAGAGAGTATTCCAGTCACCATTGTCAACAGATTTCTCTAAGTCTACAAATGCTAGAAACGTAGGTTTGCCTTTCCTTAATCTAGCTTCTAAGATAAGTCGTAGGCTCAGTATTGCCTCACGTGTTTCAATATTTTTACGGAATCAAAACTGATCTTCCCCGAGGTCGGCTTCTACCAAATTTTTATTCGCGTGTAAAGAATTCGCGTTAGTATTTTGCAGCTGTGACTTATTAAACTGATAGTTTGGTAATTTTCACATCTGTCAACACCTGCTTTCTTTGGGATTGGAATTATTATATTCTTCTTGAAGTCTGAGGGTATTTCGCCTGCCTCATACATTGTGCTCAACAGGTGGAAGAGTTTTGTCAGGACTGGCTCTCCCAAGGCTATCAGTAGTTCTAATGGAATTTTGTCTACTCCCGGGGCATTGTTTCGACTTAGGTCTTTCAGTGCTCTGTCAAACTCTTCACGCAGTGTTTCAATAGCTAATTTAATTGTTGTTTGGATTGTTTTTTGGGGGGAAGAGACCAGACAGCGAGGTCATCGGTCTCATCGGGTTAGTGCGCCACCTCACTCGGTAGCTAATTTAATTAAGAATGCATTTTCTTCCTGTCACTGGCTGATATTTTGAAATGTAGCGAACTAATGGGAGTTTCTTCCTCTGGAAAAGAAACAACTCGTAAACGACTGGCGTGCGATCCAAAAAATAGCGAGGTATTTTTACTTCAAAACTAAAATCTTGTTCAAAAAAGAATTGGCGCTGTACCTTGCCCTAGAGTGATCGACGCGGTACGCTGCCGAGACCTCGTCGAGTGGAGAGGAACCGCGCCCGCAGACTCGTCCAGGTGGGCAGGAAGAGGCCGTGCTAGCGGCACGCGCCCGCTAATGGCGCTTCCTCGGGCCGCTACAAGCATCTTCCTGCCGCGGCTCCACACACTGACCTGACCTGAAAGCGGGCGGAAGCCGGAGAAAGCCTGCCTCCACAGTTTGGCGCCAAAGTAGCCACTCGTCAGCTGCTACGGTGGGCCAAAGTGGGCGCAGTCTAAAACGACACTGGCAGTAGCTAACAGGAAGCCTTTCTTGCTTCACTTACCGGATGGCTCCGCTCGATAAGTGCTGCTAGCACACTACACTGGTGTGCAAAACTTAATGCTGAAACTAACTTTTGGATGAGGTGTCACTGCCAATTAACGTAGCTCGATGAAATTTGGGCCATACATAGAATGAAGTGCTACAGTATGGTTCGTAACAGAAATACACAATCAGACGAAGAGAAGTGCCACTTTTATTCAAAGACAACGATTATACTGAAGTCACCGCGATTTTTGATGGTCCTCTGGCCATGACAAAAGGCAGGATAACGTTCTGGGAGCGAAAGGATATTTACGGTTTGTACAGAAACCAGATGGCAGTTATAAGAGTCGAGGGGCATGAAAGGGAAGCAATGGTTGGGAAGGGAGTGGGACAGGGTTGTAGCCTCTCCCCAATCCTATTCAATCTGTATATTGAGCAAGCAGTAAAGGAAACAAAAGAAAAATTCGGAGTAGGTATTAAAATCCATGGAGAAGAAATAAAAACTTTGAGGTTCGCCGATGTCAGAGACAGCAAAAGACTTGGAAGAGCAGTTGAATGGAATGGATAGCGTCTTGAAAGGAGGATATAAAGGAGGATATAAGATGAACATCAACAAAAGCAAAACGAGGATAATGGAATGTAGTCGAATTAAATCGGGTGATGCTGCAGGAATTAGATTAGGAAACTAGACACTTAAAGTAGTAAAGGAGTTTTGCTATTTGGGGAGCAAAATAACTGATGGTCGAAGTAGAGAGGATATGAAATGTAGACTGGCAATGGCAAGGACAGCGTTTCTGAAGAAGAGACATTTGTTTACATCGAGTACAGATTTAAGTGTAAGCAAGTCGTTTCTGAAAGTATTTGTATGGAGTGTACCCATGTATGGAAGTGAAACATGAAAGATAAATAGTTTGGCCAAGAAGAGAATAGAAGCTACGTAATGTGGTGTTACAGAAGAACGCTGAAGATTAGATGGGTAGAACACATAACTAAGGAGGAGGTATTGAATAGAATTGGGGAGAAGAGGAGTTTGTGGTACAAGTTGACAAGAAGAAGGATCCGGATGGTAGGACATACTCTGAGACATCAAGGGATCACAAATTTAGCATTGGAGGGCAGCATGGAGGGTAAAAATCGTAGAAGGACACCAAGAGATGAATACACTAAGCAGATTGAGAAGGATGTAAGCTGCAGTAGGTACTGGGAAATGAAGAAGCTTGCACAGGATAGGGTAGCATGGAGAGCTGCATCAAACTAGTTTCAGGACTGAAGACCACAACAACAACAACATAGTTGTATGGTCAGCACGGACAGAAATGCATGCTCCGCAACGTGCTCGCTGGCCTCAAGACAGGTAAGGGGTTCTTCTGATGGGGCGTTCCACTCCTCCACCAGCGCTACCGATGGTCGTTGATGCATGTGGACGCAATGCAGTACCTCTGCCCAATGCATCCTACACGCGCTCGATGGGATTAAAGGTGAAAGAACGGGTAGATCACTCCATTCGCCGGTTATCCTCTGTACAAGACCTCCTCCACCAGCGCTGTTCTATGCAGTCGTGATTGTCATCCATAAAAATGAAATCATTGCCGAATGCGCCCCTGGAAAGAAGCACGTAGGGGAAGAGGCCAGTGTCGCATTGACGTTGACCAGCGGGTGTATTATGTTCAAAGAGATGGAAGTCAGTACACCTATGCAATGTTACGCCTCCCCCACACCATAGCAGCTGGACCAATAAAATGATGACGTTCAACAATATTGCAGGGTGTGTTACGTATTCCCACCTCTCGTCGTATTAGGATACTTCCAACGTTGTTCAAAATGATCGTTTCGTTGGTCCAAGTGTTACGTTCTGGTGAGGCATAATGTTGCATCGGTGCACTGACCTCAAATTCTTAATGTATACTCACTGTTCAACATTATTGTGACACATTACTCCTTCCCCACGTGACTCTTTTTCAGGATTGAATTCGCCCGGTCTCCAGTTTTATGGAACAGCATCGAACAGCGCTGGTGGAGATGACTCAGAAAAAATTTCTAGTTGATGTAATGAACGGGAGTTAATACTGAATGTAGAAAAATGTAAGTTAATGCAGATGAGTAGGAAAAACAAGGCAGTAATATTCGAATACAGCATCAGTATTGTGCTGCTACTGAATGTCTAGCAGTGACGATGAAGTAACATGAAATAAAATGAGCATGTAAGGATTGTAGTAGGAAAGGTTAAAGGTGAACGTCGGTTTATTTAGAGAATTTTGCGAAAGTGTGTTTCATGTATAAAGGAGACCACATATGGGACACTAGTGCGACCAATTGTTGACTATTTTTAGAGTATTTGGGATCCACACCAGATCAAATTAAAGGAAGACATCAAGGTAATTCAGAGACGTGCTGCTAGATTTGCTATCGGTAGGTATTACGGAGATGCTTCGCAAACTCAAATGGTAATCAATGGAGGGAAGGCGACTTTCTTTTCGAGGATCACTTCTGAGAAATTTCAGAGAACCGACACTTGTAGCTGACTGCAGAACGATTCTACTGCCGCCAACGTACATTACACGTAAGGACCATGAAGATAAGAGTACAGTGATTAGGACTGGCCGGCCGCGGTGGACGAGCGGTTCTAGACGCTTCAGTCCGGAACCGCGCGACTGCTACGGTCGCAGGTTCGAATCCTGCCCCGGGCATGGATGTGTGTGATATCCTTAGGTTAGTCAGGTTTAAGTAGTTCTTAGTTCTAGGGGACTGATGACCTCCGATGTTAAGTCCCATAGTGCTCAGAGCCGTTTGGACCATTTTTTGATTAGGGCTGGTACGGAGACACGAAGACAGACAATCGTTTCTTCCCTCGCTCTATTTGCGAGTGGAGCAGGAAGGAAAATGGCTAGTCGTGGTACAGGGTACCCCACGCCACGCACCGCACGGTAGCTTGCGGAGTATGTACGTAGACGTAGACAAGAGGTGGCCGTTAGGGGCGGCTGTGGCGGCGACGCGGCGGCGGGATGTGCTCCGGCGAGCGCCTGTCTCGGCTGGGCCGTGGCCGTCACGGCGTGGCAAGGCGCGTGTCCAGGTTTCCCGTTGCGCGATTACGCTTTGCACTTAAACGCAGCGCGTGCCGCCCAGCTGCCGGATGCGGCCGGCACATCCACGTCCACATGTACAGGCCGTCGCCGGCCCTCTCTTGTTACCGCCACCGGCGACGGGCTTCGCAGCTCCTACGGCACACCCAGCCGGAAGCGGTGAACCAGTCGTAGTGTTCTCACGATTCTTTTGCACCCTTTGCCTCTATGAAGGCTTGGAATCTATTGGGGACACTTTCAGTAATGTCTCCCTGCAAAGCCATAACCAGAGAAGTTAGTGATCTTGGACTCCGCGGTGTGAAGTTGAAGTTCTAGCTCATCAGAGAGATGTCCCATTGGGCTCATGTCGGAACTCTAAAAAAGTGGTTCAAATGGCTCTGAGCACTATGGGACTTAACTTCTAAGGTCATTAGTCCACTATAACTTAGAACTAGTTAAACCTAACTAGCATAAGGACATCACACACATCCATGCGCGAGGCGGGAGTCGAAGCTGCGACCGTAGCGGTCGCGCGGTTCCAGACTATAGCGCCTAGAAACGCTCGGCCACCCCAGCCGGCTGTCGGAACTCTGGCCATGCCCGTCGTTATCAGAAATGTTATGGTTCACAAAACATTGCCTGACAGATGTTGTTTTACGACAGAGTGCGCAATACAATCAATCACGCTGTGTGTTCCTATCCTTCCTCATTTAGAGCCTTCTTAGGTACAATGAGAGGACCACACCCCAACCACGAAACGTAACTTCATACAGTAACACTAATTCATTCGTACAACACTTTTGGCACTATGCGAGACGTCAAATAATATTTTCCAGGCACTTGCCAAATCCAAACAATTCCACCGGATCGCCGCAGAGTCTACAGTGACTCATCAAATCACTCCTATCGCTCACTGTCCACTGGCGTCTGACTTCACACCACCTCAAGTGCCGCTTGGAAATGTGTGTCCCACGAGAAGCTGCTATACCATTGTACCCAACGCTTTTTAACTCCCTATGCAAAGTCATTTTGTAAGCTAGACTACTCATAGCGTTCTGAAACTCACGAGTGAACCCTTCCGCTGATTTCGTCCGATTTTTTAGATCCACCCAATGCAATGTCCCACGGCCTATATCTACATCGTATACTCTGCAAATCAGATTTAAGTGCCTGGCAGAGGGTTTCAAGGATCCACCCTCACAATAATTCTCTATTATTCCAGTCTCTCACAGCGCGCAGAAGAAACGGACATCTATATCTTTCCATGCGAGCTCTGATTTCCCTTATTTTATTATGATGATCGTTTCTCCAGATGTAGGTCAACAAAATATTTTCGTATTCGGAGAAGAAAGCTGGTGACTGAAACTTCGTGAGAAGATTCTGCTGCAAGGAAAAACACCTTTGTTTCAGTCATGTCCACTCCAAATCCTGTATCATTTAGTGATACTCTCTCCCTATTTCGCGATGATGCGAAATGAGCTGCTCTTTTTTGATCTTTCTCGATGTACTCCGTCAATCCTATCTGGTAAGAATCCCACACCGAGCAGCAGTATTCTAAAAGAGGACGGACAAGCGTAGTGTAGGCAGTCTTTTTAGTAGATCTGTTACATTTTCTAAGTGTCCTGCTAATAAAATGCAGTCTTTGGTTAGACTACTCCACAACATTTTTTGTGTTTTCCTGTCCGTCAGTACATGGGGCGTGCCTGGTTTCGTTTAGCTGTGGTTGTGACTGTTCCTTCTCGTTTCCACTTCACACTCGCATCAACAAAAATCGATTTGGCAGCTTTCGAAGGGTCGAAATGTCTAATGCTTCTGTCACTCAAGAGACAGCCAACAAGTACTCCACATTCGAAATTACTAACCTCGCTGATTCATTCCGCTGTTCTCCACTGACAACAAATACTCCTCGCCTGCTCTTATACTGGTGGCTCCGTCTCTAGTGACATCTAGTACTCAATTCAGCATTACATAAGTATTCCAGAATGAGATTTTCACTCTGCAGCGGAGTGTGCGCTGATATGAAAGGTTCGCAGGAGAGCTTCTGTAAAGTTTGGAAGGTTGGAGACGAGGGACTGGCAGAAGTAAAGCTGTGAGGACGGGGCGTGAGTAGTGCTTGGGTAGCTCAGTATGTAGAACACTTGCCCGCGAAAGGCAAAGGTCCCGAGTTCGAGTCTCGGTCCGGCACACAGTTTTAATCTGCCAGGAAGTTTCATATCAGCGCACACTCCGCTGCAGAGTGCAGATCTCATTCTGGAAGCATCCCCCAGGCTGTGGCTAAGCCATGTCTCCGCAGTATCATTTCTTTCAGGAGTGCTAGTACTGCAAGGTTCGCAGGAGAGCTTCTGTAAAGTTTGGAAGGTAGGAGAAGAGGTACTGGCAGAAGTAAAGCTGTGAGTACGGGGCGTGAGTCGTGCTTGGGTAGCTCAGTTGGTAGAGCACTTGCCCGCGAAAGGCAAAGGTCCCGAGTTCGAGTCTCGGTCCGGCACACAGTGTGTGAGCGCATCAGTTAAAAAAATTTCCATCCCTAGTGGACATTACGCCAACACCTTACAACTTCACCTGTAGCCTAGGTGAGTATCTCAATACTGCGAGGAAGAAAGTCCAAAAGTTTCTTAAAGTACGACATCCAGCTAAACCACTGTTTGATCACGTAGAGCTACCAGATTGCAAGTATGTTCAATGAAGATAGCTGATATATCATCTAGGAGGATGGGCGTGTCCACAGTATACTGATCGTGGACACGTAGACGAAAAATCAGCACTTGGTCACCGAGAATGCAGAAATATTCTGGCCCATATTCGTGGTAACACGACTGAATAAGCCCAGTTAGCACGGAAACAACCCAAAACACAGAACCTCTCCCAGTTTTAACTAGACCCTCTATGCTCCGTCAAGAGGCAAAATCGGGACTCATCTGACCACACTACAAGCCTTCAGTGAGCTAACTGTTCAGTTTCTGTTTCTTTTTTTGGTTCATTGAAGACATCAGGCTTTGTGTGTCGTTTCTGCCGGGGTATCAGACTCCAGATGTCCATTGTACGCAGTTCCATTTGCAATGTTTGTCCGGAAACTGGAAGAGATGTATTTGCATTTAGTGACATCATCAATTCCTGTCGGGTTTCAAACCGATTATCATTGACAATGCGTGCCACTCGTCTCCTGTCTCTGTCGGCTAGGATATTTTTTTCGACCACTGTTCTCCCCTGTGTTACTTCGCTCTGAGTCCAGCACCATTCTTTGAAGACACGGTGGACAGTTGGCGTTGAGGCACCAGTAATCAGACTTCATTTAAGTTGTGGCCATGTGCATGTCCCAACGCGATAGCTACTTTTTCTTCCTCTCTCGTCTTCACGTCGATCCATCTCATTGCGTCGCACTTATGCAGTCGACTGGCGCTTAAACAAAACATTTCACTGACATCACTTCTGTTCTTGGTGCAGGGTCACAAAGCTGCACAATACCACTTCTACGCCATCTGAATCACTCGAAAGCGACAGTGTGGTTTTCCAAGTGGGTGCATAATACTGCACCCCAAGAGCTTATATAAATAAATCATGAATGTAAACGCCCCTCTTACTCAACAAATTTAATCTGTGTCCTTATCGTGGCTTTCTATTCTGAGGTAATCGTTTCGAATCTTGGTAAAGGTAAGTAAATTTCTGCATTCTGGCCACGTCATCCTCCGCCAATGGCGTCATTGGATGCGGTGTGGTGGGGTATGTGATCAACACACTGCTCTCTCAGTCGTCGTGGGTTTCTTGACCTTCGAACCACTGCTAATCGGTCGAGAAGTTCCTGAATTGACCTCGCGAGGCTGAGTGCACACCGTACCTGTTCTCCCACCAAGGAAAAATCACTGGTAGTAACGAGAATCAAACTCTGGTTCTTGGCTTGCCAGCAAGCGCGCTGATCACTCAGCTACGGAGACGGATTAAATTTCAAAATCAGATTTAGGTGACCAGACGATGATGACCAACAAAGCTATGTCTTCCTAAGCCCTCATTGGACGGTGGTATTTGGGAGGCGTATGGTTAACGCACAGATCTCGCAGTTGGTAACGTCTTCTTTCCTAACAGGAATTGCTGCTTCAAAATGTAGCTCATGGGTTGTCGTCACGAGGGTGATTGAAGCCCGTGGAAATTCTCACACTATTGAAAAATTCCTCACAGTACTGGGTAGCAACCGGGGAATAAGCGTACCATCTAGGCACGCTGCCCGCTAAACTATAAAATGACGGGAATCGATTGCTGAAGATGAAATAAATGTTAATCAAATGTAGACCAACGTCCCCGGTTAAATTCTAAACCTCTTTAAATAAAATAAGTTATTAACGTTATAGGCTACATCTTTATTCTTCATGTCTATATAACTGCAGCTCTGTGCCACTAGAGGGCGGTGTCTGACGTAACTATCTCAGTGCGTCAGAAACAGCGCGCTATAATCTAGTTAGGAATTCTCAGCGTTCTCACACCGTTAGCATGACAACGCAAGATCTCGCATAAGACCTGCGACATCTGCAGCGATGCGACACTTTGGTTCGCTCTCATCACTACCGTCCCGAATTGGCCCTATCCGATTTTCAGCTGTTTCCGAAACTTAAAGAACGCCTTCAAGGACTCCACTTTCATAAAGCGGAGCCAGCAGACATGAGGTTGTGGCTCCGTCAACAAAGTCAGACTTTCTACAGTGACGGTATCAACAAACTGGTCTCTCGCCCGGAGAAATGTGTTTGTCGCTATGGTGGCTATGTTGAGAAATTAATATTTAGACATGAAGAATAAAGATGTTGAATGTTTCATTTAAAAAGCTTTAAGAGTTTTCAAATGAAAAATTCGGAGACATTTCTTTCCAGCACGCCCTCGTATTTCTAGAGGATATCGGGTGCGACTTCCTTACATGACGGTTGTACGTCGAAAAAGGGCGTGATATTTTGAAAGACAAATGTCTTAATATAACACATGTACAAGGATCTTTAAAAGCAGTGGTGTTCTTTAACTTTCTACAACTTTCAAAGCGAAAGAACTGGTACTGGAAACAATGGTAGTTCATAATAGTCGGGATTGCTGATGAACATATTGCAGCCTGAGGTGTCTTCGGTTCACCACCAACTTCCAGAAAACGTATTGTGGCGTTATAAGGAGCAGAAAGGAAAAAAAAAAAAAACAGGCATTAAGGCATATGGCACCTAGCAATGTCTTAGACGAATGCCCCAACTATGAAGTTTTCCTATTCGCAGTAACGAAGTTTTGTATGCCGAAGTACAAGCAAGTTGGGATATGTCTGGAAAAATATGATTCAGAAATATCTCTAATGGATTCTCTTCAGGCGATTTCTCGATAGCGTTGTTGTTGTTGCAGAGAATTTTTCCTTTTGTCAAAACAATATCAGTTCCAAAGGTACCCATAGTGACACTGATTAGCTTCCTTTCCTCCAAACCGCAAAAGCAGTCAGCCTGTAGATGTTTCTTCATTAACATGTTTTTGGCTTTCTAATGCGTCAAACAGTTCCAGAACGATCAGTTGTGAGTAGCGTCACTGACGAAGCCTCGTTAAATGTCACTCAGCCAAAAGAACTCTGCAGAATATTATTTTCACGCAAAGCAAGTTAATACACTCACAGATGCACGTACTGCCTGCCTTGTCTGATACGTGTCGTTACCAGTTTTCCGGTAGCTTAAGGTAGTTGATATGTGAATTTAGGTGCAGTCGAAGAAGCCACTGCGAGATGCAAGAAATCTAAAACGAAATACTGTAAGATAATGTGAGACATGTAATTTTATATAGCTTACGTCAAATATGCTGAAATAGCAGAATAATGTAAGGATATGTACTTAACACGACACATATTCATCTGTGTGTGTCTGCTGTTTGTCGAACAAAGTGGCCACTTTTAAAGGATCGGTAAAAGTTTAGGATTAATATTAATACTGCTTTCCTTGGTGTCTCGCCCGTTCGAATTAACCCCACGTACTAGTAAGAGCCAAAGTACGATTATAAAAATGTTTTCAAAAATCAAAAATAAAAATCGGATCAGAGACAAACTAGCTTTCCTTTAGTCACGCCCACTGAGTGAGGTGGCTTAGTGATAAGACGCTCGACTCTCATTCGGGAGGCTGCCGGTTGCAGAAACAGTCAGCACTATATTTCTTGCTATATGCATATTACTCTTTCGGAAAACAAATTACGGATTTTGTCGAATATTTGCTTAAGATATGTGATCTGAGACATTATTAATGCCAGAATGAAAAATGTTCCTACCGTAGGACAAAAAAGGCGACTGTGTTCTGCGCAGAGTTAGGGATGTAAAAGAAGGGAAGTAGTTTTTCGACTTACCTGGCAGCTTCAAAGACATTTAAATCAAAACATCTTGACATATTCCCGCTAATTATTTGTTAGTATTAGTTACCATGTCATGTAATATAATGAATCGTGTCAAGTAACATGATGTTATATCCTATAATACGACTCATGCAATCCTACCATCCCACATGGCATTTGACATATCGTGTACTATAACACAACGTGTCATTAAGGTTTAGGCTGAACGAATCCCCACTCTTGGATCCTTCCTGTTGTAGTCGCACCCCCACTCCCTGATACTTCATACTGTAGAAGCTTCCCACTCTCTAGAAGCACGTAAATTTGTGACTATTTATTCTTACACCCCTCACCGTGCATGTAACAAGGGATCGGTCTAAGAGAGCTCACTGCGCTAGAGAAGTAGGGTTAACTCACAAAAAACGCAAGTATATGTTCTGATTCAAATGTCTTTGAAGCTGCCAGATAAGTAGAAAAGATAGTTCCTCTCTTTCACATCCCTAACTCTGCCAAGGACATATTCACTATTTCTAGACAACCGTTAATTACAAGTATTTGTCTACCTTCTCACAAAATTTGAACCGATTCACTCAAGTCTGAAACACAAAAAGTGGCGGACGAAAAACATTTACAGAAAATGTATTTCTTGCACGTAAAATCCAAACAAAGCACAATTCTTTAAACGGTTGAAAATTATCTTAGACCAAGGTCCTATAAGCTAGAGGAATAAATTAGAACTATGTCTCGCTCCACTCCGAAGTTATTTAAGGAGAGTGTTTTAGCACATAAAACCCAAGTAATATTAGAACGGTGCGCGTAAAAATACTGCCATTAGCTGGGCATTGATTTCAGTCCAGTTATAATCTTTAGCAAAAGGAATTAATCGATTCGCACAATCTGTATAGGCACCAGCTCCGGTTCATCGTTCCAACCTTGCTGAATACACTGTCACGTAGCTACGGTAAGACACCTGTTCGAATGGCTATATAAATGGTTGCTGGTCCCGGTTAAACCAAAGAGTTTTCACCCCGTGTTCCTAGCTCAAATAGGCACCGGGTATAAAAGACGCCACCAAACCGCTATTCTGTGCGCAGCCTTTTCAAACATATTAGTTGCTGCGCTTCCACTGTGAGATGTTTCACAGTTGTAGAACGCTTTGTTTCTGACTTCACCTTAATGCGTATCTTACTTAACATTTAAGATTTAAGCTGTTTGCTTATTGTAAAAGGAATAGAAACGTCTTTTCTGTAAAGCGTGACTGTTTTTAATTGTTGTTGCAGATCCTTCCTTGTCATAGAGCAGTTTTTGGTACATTTACACAGTTTGTAAAAGCAAATCGTCCGATGCGTAAGAAAGCGTCAGACTAGAAATTCAAACCTTATAATTTGGAGTTACGGTTATTGGTAAGGCTTTAACTGGCATTGCTTTGAGGATTTTCAGCGCTCACCCTGTGTGAAAACTGGTAGTTTTCATCAAATGTTGATTGCATTTTAAAGAGTAAGTTCTCTTCTCAGCCAGGTAGGTGAATCATTTCACAAGTCAATATAATTACAGATCGCACCACCTCTAACATTAGTACAATGTCTGGCAAACCACTCAGGCCTTTGAAGAAAATCTTCGAGCTGTTAGGTACTCAAGCTGTCCGTACGACAATAATGGTAACGACGTGTGTCTTTGGTGGCAACACAGAGAATTAGTTGGGGAGGGGTGGGGAGGTGATTTGAAGGCAAGATTCGAAGTTCCTACGCTGACAAGTCCGTTAAGAGCTACCCATTATGCAAGGTGGACCCGAAGTTAACTGACGAAATTTCGAAGTTTGTTGAGGGCTTTTGATACAAGGCGCACATTGTTTCCGGTGCCTCGTTGCAGAGTAATTGCGTTCCGTTTCATTTATCGCGTCCATTTATCATTGTGTCTGTACTGCACCGCAAATATTTGCGGTATAGTGCAGATATCGACGGCATGTGCTGTCTTGTTCGGAAAACAAAGTTGTTTCATTCTTTCACGGTACTTGCTGTTAACAACAATAATGCCCACTCTACTCTTCGCCCCAAGTTTGTCTTCAGTACTACTCAGTTCAGCCTCTGGTTTGTTTTTCCGTCAGTGTTGGTTGTTTGTCAACAGCGATACACAGTAGTAGGGATACCTTTACCAATGAAGCGTTGGCTGGTACACAAATCGCGTATGGATTCACGGAATGCTACTAGTACTCTGAGAGTTGCTAGATTACTCTCTGTGCTGCAAATTTTGGTAATTGAATATTACAAAAAATGGTTCAAATGGCTCTGAGCACTATGCGACTTAACTTCTGAGGTCATCAGTCGCCTAGAACTTAGAAGTAATTAAACCGAACTAATCTAAGGACATCACAAACATCCATGCCCCAGGCAGGATTCGAACCTGCGACCGTAGCGGTCGCTCGGCTCCAGATTGTAGCGCCTAGAACCGCACGACCACTCCGGCCGGCTGCGTATTACAGCCATGTTCACTGTTGGCAGGTACTTTCGCAGGAACAGATGTAACTGGAGTGTTAAGACGCATAAACTATGATTAAATTATTAATTTTTAATGAGTCACCGGATACCAGTGGTTCGTTGTATAACTATACTCAGATAATAATGAGGGTAGTTTGGAAAGTTCTCGGAATGAAATAAAAAGAAGCGATTTACCTCAGTAAAATTTTATTATTCAATATATTCTTTCTGTAGACTAATGCTCTTGGTCCAGCGATTTTCCAGTGCCTTGTCGCATATCAAAAAGTAGATTCCTCCAGGGCTGCAAAATACCCGCCAACTTCGGCTATCAGTTCCTCATTTGAAGGAAATGCCCATCCATCCAAGGAAAATTTTGAGCTTTATGGGGGGAATGGCAGGTTGATGGAGCCAAATCGGGAGAATGTGTTTTTGCCACGCCAACGCCACTAGTGTGTGAGCGCGCTCTGTTTTGAAGAAAGAGGGCTTCCTTCCTTGCCAAACCTGGCATTTTCGCGTATTTTTTGATGTAATTAGTACAGGAGGTTGGCGTAGTATTGTCCCGTAATTTTTTGATCCATGAGAAAATAATTTATCAGCAGAATCCCCTTCGTATCCCAGAAAGCTGACGCCTAGACCTTTCCGTGAGCCCGTATTTTGCTTTGTTTGGTGGTGGTGGTGGTGGTGGTGGTGGTGGTGGATCGACATGTTTGCACTGCTTTGAACTGACTTGCCTTTGGGAATAATAGTGGACCCAAGTTTCTGCAGTGGTCACAAACTGGAGCAAAAGAATCTTGTGCATCGCTCTGAAAACATGTAAAACATTGTTCGGACGTTCCCATTGTGATGCGTTTGTGATCGTGCATCAAGGGTCGGCGCAACCAGCTGGTAGATAACTTCTCATATCCAGTTCTACTGTTGAAATGTGACGTGCCCGTTCAGATGACGTTCCTACAGCTTCAGCAGTTTCTCGCGCTGTCAGTCTGCGATCATCCATGACCATTTTATTCACTTTTGTAGTAGTTTTTGAGGAAATGGCACATCTTGACCGGCCATTACGTGAATCGTGATCTAAGCTCCCCCAAACCAAATTTAAACTCGTTTGTCGACTTGGCAGCTGATGTTTATGAAGGAGCAGAGTCCCGCTAGTGTGTTGCGAAAATCGACATGAATTTCCATTGCTTTCGTACCTTTCTTTATGAAGTTCTTAATCACTGCTTTTCTTTTTTCCCCCAGCGTCGTAAATCACTACAAGGAATAGATATCCGTAGGTACATCCTACCATACACCGTAAGATTGGTGGTGGTTCAAAATGGCTCTGAACACTATGGGACTTAACTTCTAAGGTCATCAGTCCCCTAGAACTTAGAACTACTTAAACGTAAAAGTTTCTATGGGACCAAACTGCTGAGGTCATCGGTCCCTAGGCTTACACACTACTTGATCTAACTTAAAATAACTTAACGCTAACACACACACCCATGCGCGAGGGAGATCTCGAACCTCCGACGGGGGGAGCCGCGCGCGACCCGTGGCAAGGCGCCTTGGACCCCGAGCGGTTAGTGTGTCCATACCACGGATCTATACGTAAGCACTAACGCGTCGTTTGTTGGCTCGTAAAGGAAGATCTATTATTATGCGGAAACCTAGGTACGCCAGCGCTAACACCTGGCGGTGATTCTGCAAACTTTTCAAACTATCCCGGACCAGTTTCCGCAATTTCGTCGGTGAAATTCAGGTAGAGCCTCTATATCTCCAAACTCGAGAGCGCTGCAAAAAACCGTTCTAACCGTTTCGAGTAGTGCAACACCTGGAAACGGCGAGCGCGCAGGCAGGAGGGCGAGCAGGAGTGGGTCTGCGCGCGACCTCTGCGCGAGGGCTGAGGCCAGCCGTATTTACGGTGGCGTCACGGAGGCGCCTTCGCCGCGGCGCGCTTGTCGCCCGTGGCGCAAAAACCGCCTTGTGCGGTCGCGGCGTCGCACCTGGTCCGGCCGGCGGCCTCGCGCCCAGGTAATAAGCCACGAGCGCACGCGCGCGCATATGCGGGCGCCGCCGGTTTTCGGTGCGACAGACACGCCCGATGGGCAGCGCATCCCCTGAGTGGCGGTGGCAGCACGACCGTTGGAATACAGCAGTTGACAACAGTCCTGCCAGTCTCAGTGCACTGTAATGACAATGCCCTCCCACCGACAAGCGCCGAGTATCTGGCTTACAGCTGACAGTCATTACTACAAGCCACAATATCTCGACTGGGCATATTCCAGTCGTCGTGAAGTGAGCCGACGAAGACACGAAGACTTCTCTTGCCCCGCGATGCTTTCAGTTCATGGTGACACTACCTGGCGGACGGTGGCCTCGCTGGTGGAGCTGCGGAACTCGCCGCGGCCATCGGCGAACTCTGTCTTCGTTTAGAGCAAACAGTGAAAGTGACGGTGTTACAGGTATTATCCATGTAGTACCCACTATCACGACAGACCGAAGTGGCGCAGTGGTTAGCGCGCTCCACTGGAGTTCGAGAGAACGTCTGTTCAAATCCGCATCCCACCATCCAGATTTAGGTTTTCCCTGATTTCCCTAAACCGCTCGAAGCAAATACCGAGACGGTTCCTTTGAAAGTGAGCGCCCGGTTTCCTTTCACATGCTTGAAACAATCCAAGCTTGCTCTCCGTCTCTAATGACCACGTTGTCGACGAGACGTCAAACCTTAATCTTCCATCGTTCCTCTCTCCCTCCCGCTATAACGGCTCATCAGATTTGCCGCCACGGATTCTCTAATAATGAAGCACAAAAAGATCGTAGTTCATAAAAGTTATACTTGTTCACTATCACAAGATTGTTCTTACAGCAGCACTGCACACAGTGGACAAATCATCTTTACTTACCAATGTTACAGACATCTTCATTATCCACCAACGTCAAAGACATCGAAAAAATAGAAGTAGAAAAATTCAGAAGAATATTTTGGCCCAAAACTCAAGATGGTATCTGAAGGCGCAAAATGTCAGGAGAATTGTATTCGCTGACTGAGCGTTTTACCTCAGATGCACAGAAAAGAGAGATGAAATTCTACGGTCGTATTGTACGAATGGACAACTCTGAAGGCCACTGTGGCCGAGCGGTTCTAGGCGCTTCAGTCCGGAACCACGCTGCTGCTATGGTCGCAGGTTCGAATCCTGCCTCGGGCACGGATGTGTGTGATGTCCTTAGGTTAGTTAGGTTTAAGTAGTTCCAAGTCTAGGGAACTGATGACCTCAGATGTTAAGTCCCATAGTGCTTAGAGTCATTTGAACCATTTTTGAACAATTCTGAATCTGACCAAGAAAATCTTACACATCATCAACGGAGCCCGACATTCCAAAATACAGTTGCTGGTAGTCACCCAAAGTGACCTCATAGAGATAGGTATCGACCCACTACTAACTACACCGACTACATACAGGCACAAAATAATAAACACATAATGTCGTGACCAAGAACCCCACAGGAAGGAAATTTTGAAACTTAAAAACGCATGCAGCCAAGAAACAAGACAGGCCAGAAGTGAAAGGATGAGGAAGTTTTGGAAGGATAAGAAGGACAAGAAAGTCCGACATCCACGTGCTCCATAGAGGGCGAAACGAAATTATATGTATGTACTATAATGAAGTCCAAAAAGTTCTTTCCGTGGTCAAAACGGTTGTGTTCTGTTGCACTCGCTTCAAGTCCGGCGGATACAGAGTGTTCAGCAATGCCAGACGTGGATCATTGTAAGAGGCGACTGCAGCTTTACTGTTCGGCGCAGCGTTTCTCGAAGCGCGCCTCGTCTGGTAAGCCATACGAAAATGCCAAAGTATTTTGTAAATTTCAGCCTTCCGCAGTAACGTACACTACGTGTTCAAAAGTATCCGGATACCTGGCTGAAAATCACAAGTTCTTGGTGCCTTCCGTCGGCAATGCCGGAAATCAGTATCTTGTTGGCGCAACCTTAGCCTTGATGACAGCTCCCACTCTCGCAGGCGTACTTCAATAACGTACTTGAAGGTTTCTTGGGGAATGGCAGCCCATTCTTCACGGAGTGCTACACTGAGGAGAGGTATCGATGTCGTTCGGTGAGGCCTGGCATGAATTCGCCGTTCCAAAATATCGCAAAGGTGTGAAGGCTAGTCCATTACATGGATGTTATTGTCGTGTAACCACTCCGCCACAGGCCGTGCATTATGAACAGATGCTCGATCGTGTTGAAAGATGCAATCACAATCCCGGAATTGCTCGTCAACAGTGGGAAGCAAGAAGGTGCTGAAAACATTAATGTAGGTCTGTGCTGTGACAGTGCCACTCAAAACAACAAGGGGTGCAAGCCCCCTCCATGAAAAACACGACCACACGATAACACCACTGCCTCCGAATTTTAATGTTGGCACCAAATACACTGGCAGATGACGTTCACCGGGCATTCCTCATGCCCACACCCTGACATCGGATCGCCACATTGTGTACCGTGATTCGTCACTCCACACGCCGTTTTTCCACTGTTCAGTTGTCCAATGTTTACGCTCCTTACACCAAGCGAGGCGTCGCTTGGCATTTACCGCCGTGATGTAAGGCTTATGAGCAGCTGTTCGACCATGAAATCCATGTTTTCACACCTCCCGCCCAACTATCTTGTAGTGGATCCTGATGCAGTTTGGAATTCCTGTGTGATGGTCTGGATAGACGTCTGCCTATTACACATTACGACCCTCTTCAACTGTCGGCGGTCTCCGTCAGTCAAAAGACGAGGTCGGCCTCTAAGCTTTTGTGCTGTACGTGTCCCTTCACGTTTCCACTTCACTATCACATCGGAAACACTGGAGTGTGGAAATTTCGCGTACAGACGTATTGACACAAATGACACACAATCACCTGACCAAGTTTGAAGTCCTTGAGTTCCGCAGAACGCCCCATTCCTCTCTCTCACGATGTCTAATGACTACTGAGGTCGCTGATATGGAATATCGTCAGTAGGTGGCACCTAATATGAAAAACGTATGTTGTTGGGGGTATCCGGATTCTTTTGATCACATAGTGTATCATACTTTACTGAGCCCAGAAGATCTATAGTCTTAGATGATAAGCGGAAACTACTTTAGCTTGAGACTACTGGGCGATTATGATTGTCTTAAACGAAATATTGTCAACAAACAGATCCTTTTCCTAGTTTTTGGCTTTAACTGATACTGCTCTGTTAGTCAGCAGAGTGGAACATTCATTTCCTCTGAAAACTGTCATGAGACAAGTGAGCTCTTTAGGCAAAACATTTACATTCGAGACTGTGTGAGCTCTGTTTGGAAGTATTTTGTCAAACCGTCCAGAGAAGACAGGCAACCATCTTTCTGTATTTCCATAGAAAATTGAATAATGTTGTGAGTGGAGTTGGGATAATATAAAAACTCCATTATTTTATCATTTTCAAAACAGAAGTGTGGAAGTATCGTTTGCATAACTCCGAAACAATTTGGTTCAAGAGGTGCTAGTACTACTTAAAAAAGCTGGCTAGCAGGGAAAAAGATGGCTACCATGGAGACACTGTCAGCCTGCGCAAGAAATTTTGGTCCAATGTAAAATAAGTTGAGAGTGCGGTGAAACAACATAGTGACATCTGCCTCAATTTTTTTTTTTTTTTACAAATTAGCACCAAGTCGAAATATCGTGTAGTGAGGTGAAGGACGACTCACTGCGAGCCCGAAACGTGTCTGAATATTCAGTTTGCCAGGAATGTTTTGAAATTCACAATAAACCTGATAACGTTGCATGGCAGTCCAGCAGTTACGGTTCGCCTACAGCCATTTATTATTACTCTGCTTCAGCTTGAATGTAGAATAAAAGTTGGTTTGATAGAAAGTCATGTTTACGGCTCTCACAAAGTAATCTTTAAAAAAGGCTACAGTTTAATGAAATTTTGGGAATCAAATTATTGTACCATTAAACTATTTACAACACCTTGCATATGCTGACTAACGTAATTGTCAGCAAACTACCAACAACACGAAATATGGATTTGTTTAGATGGTATTCCTATTGGATGGAACACACATTCGAGGGGTGTGACAATAACATGTGCATGAATAAAACAGAAAAGGTTGCCTCAAAGATCCCCCAGTTCAACAAAACTCTCAGTACGATCCTTGCACCATTGTGGAGCATATTAAAAATGTACCTGTACAAGAGAGAATTCTTGACCGATTCATAGGCGCCTGCAGGCAAGCAACCTGTAGACACATCTCAGATGCTTCATGCCCACAAGCAGGTGCTAGTGGCAGTGGAGCAGCAGTCAGCTGTAGGTTCTAAAAGGGGTTGCCTGTCTGCAGGCCCCTACGAATTGGTCAAGAGTTCTCTCTGTACAGGTACATTTTTAAAATGATCAAAACAGGTGTGCAAGTGATACCTAGGGTGTTGCCGAACTGGACGCCACAAGAGGATGTAACGCAAGAGGGTTGAAAAGCCTGCTGCTTCGGATAACGTTCAAATTTCACCGAATGGTTTTGAGGGATCTTTGATTTGATTTTATCAGGAAAACAGAAACAACATTGGTCAAGCCCCCTGCTGCACGCACCGAAACAGAGTTTATTTTGTGGCATCGTTCCCTGTATCTTCAGTAAAGCCAACCAGTGGCCGTGAACAGTGCAGGGAGGTCCTTTACCAGTGCTCTGCTAGACACAGTTTCTTTACGTCTGGTTGATCCGAATATTCTGTATCTTTTAATCTCCAATGCCTCGCATTCAAAATCAAGTGTGATGCGGTTTCCTCGCCCACACCACACATTCTACATTTGGTGTCTTCTTCTGTTATCCCAATTTCACGTAGGCGTTTTTTTGAAATTCCCATGGCCTGTCAATAGTACAACCATGGGTTTCATTTCACTCCTGAGGGGTCCATAGTGGTTCTGCCTTGTGTGCCAGAGCAAAAATTACATTCGCACTACACTCCAAAGGGGTTAGGTCGCTTTCAATGGGGTTTCAGCCCTGCAGTGTCCTTACAGAAGGGGTGAATCGCCTGGGGGTTGTCGGCAGAGTGAAAGGGTGTCCAGAGCGTAGTTCTGTTGCACGTCGCACTGCACAAGAAGTGTGTGTAAATAAACGCCCCAGAGGAAGTAGTAGTTTCATTGACGCCCTTTATGCTCCCTCCTGAGGTCTTTTCTTGACGATACTCAACGGCGGTGTGCCTGATAAATTTTCAGCCCCTGATATCAGTGCTAGACGTCACGGTTCTGATCTCCATCGGAAAGGCTGCAAGGGAAGGGAAGAGATGGGTTAAGAGGGGTGTGACCTTCCCATTGTGTGACACGTCCGCAATGGCGTCGGGCAGAATTATGGTGAAATTTGTTGCCAATGTGACCTCACTAACTCCTCCTTACACCTCAATCGATGTTCTGAGCTCTGGCCTTTATTTGTATGAGTCGATACCTTACTCCTTGAAGTGTTGCCTATCCCGACGGTGACGTCAAAGGGAAGTTGTTGGCACCTTCTAGCCGAATTTCATACTTCTTCGTCTCAATGGGGGAAAGTAACAGGGTTTCAAAACAGCGGCCCTTCCTTTCTTTTGTGCAGTGTAGAATCATGTGCATGACCTGGGCCGGTCAGCGTATACTCGTTGTTAGCACGAGTACGGAGCCAGTGCCGGCGGAATGTATGGAGCGTTGAACTGTTGCTATCTCGCGGTGCGGATCGCGCAGCGTCACGTTCTCCGCAGCCGGAGGACAGGCGCGTCCTCGTCAACTCACGTTGCCCCGTTATCAGCCGCCGCCTGTCCACGGCTACCGACGCCACGCGATGGCCTCCGCTCCGCCATTCCCGCGCGTTTTTTGTGCGGCCGCCACGCTGCCTAACAGAGCACACATTGTCAGGCGGCATCACCTCACCCTTCATCTACGCACGGGCACCTTTCTCATTGTCACGTTTTATCTTTTAATGTAGTTACATGGACTACAATCTTAAACTTACAGGTCCTGCTGACTACGTTGTTTCGTTTGTATCAGTAATATTAACTCCTGTTAGTAGGAATTTTATCTTAGAAAATTTGTTTGTTCTGTTTTCTTATTTCAAATCCCCACGAACTGGTACCTGAAGCGGATGGGGCTACGTTTGGCCAATGTTCTTACAACGGCTTATAGTAAAAAACACATAAGGTGATAATTTTGATTTTAAAGCTATACATTAGTGACAGTTCTATAAAACTTTGTTACACACAGGTGATTTACATGACATAAGAGATGTGTAGACTGTCCCTAGTATTATCAAATCTATATATTAATCTAGTAGTAAAGGAAATCAAGGATAAATTTCGACGCGAAATTGAAGTGAAGAAATTAAAGTGAAGGAAGAAGAAATAAAAACGTCCAGGTTTGCCCATGACATTGTAATTCAGTCAGAGAAGATAAGGAGCGTGAAAGGGCTATTGAAGGGAATGCGCAGTGTCTTCAAAAGAGGATATAAGATGATCACGCCGGCCGGGTGGCCGAGCGCTTCTAGGCGCTTCAGTCTGGAACCGCGCGACCGCTACGATCGCATTTTCGAATCCTGCCTCGGGCATGGATGTCTGTGATGTCGTTAGGTTAGTTAGGTTTAACTAGTTCTAAGTTCTAGGGGACTGATGACCTCAGAAGTTAAGTCCCATAGTACTCAGAGCCATTTGAACCAAGATGATCAACAAAACCTAAACAAGAGTAAGGGAATGCAGTCGAATTAACTCGGGCGATGACGAAAGTATTAGGACGCGAGACATTAAAAGTAGTGGACGAGTTTTAGCATTTAGTTAGTAAAATAAGTGATAGCCGAACGAGAGAAAGAGTATAAAATGCAGACTAAAAGTAACGACAAAAGCATTTCTGCAAAAGAGAAATTTGTTAACATCGAATATAAATTTAAGTGCCAGGAGACCTTTCCTGTAGGTGTTTCCTAGAGTATAGTTCGTACCGAAGTGAAATGCGGACAATAAAGAGTTGAGATGAGAATAGAATAGAAGCTTTACAAATGCTATACTCCAGGAGAATGATGAATATTAAATGGGTAGATCAAATCTAACGAGGAGGTACTGAATCAATCTAGTGAAAGAAGTTTACGGCATATCCCCACTAAAGGAAGTGGTTGGTTGATTCGACACTTCCCTAAGGCTTGAAGTAATCGTTAATTTGGTGATGGTAAGAACTTGGTACGTGGGAAGGGGGGGGGGGGCGAGGGGGTTGGGTTAAAAATTGTAGAGGGACTTCAAGGCACGAATACAGTAAGAAAATATAAAAATATGCAGGTTGCGGTAGTCATGTGTAGATTAAGACTCTTGCAGGATAAACTAGCAAGGAGGACTGAATCATACCAGTCTTCGGACTAAAAACGACGACAACAACAACAACAGCAGGTGATGATGGTGGTATAAGCCGATCACAGTATTATTGCACCTGAAAATGGAGGCGCTTCGATCGGCTTATCGTGAATTTTTATCTTGATATTTCACGGGTACACGATGATACACTTGATAGTTTAGCCACAACTGTCTTGAAATCCTGCACAGTTCCGTGTGTTCTTTGTAGTCATCACTGTACTTGTTACTATAACGTCACCACGTGTTTCCTATAACGGCCACGCGAGGCCAAGTGCAACAGTATCTTGTTCAAGAGGTACTGCAATCAAAAAAAATGATCACTTCCCAGTCGCGTAGGTGTGGTGTGTTGACTGATGTGCCGAATGGAGGTTTAAACCTTTAATGTGTCGCCATTAAGGCAATCGATATGTGAAGATGCTTCATGAGCGGAAGTAGTAATAAATCAAATTACACGTGAATAGGTATATATGGGCCGTTGGGAAATGGAAATAATAATTGCTTGAATAAATGGTAAAATTGATTGGAAGACTAGTTGAAAGAAATTTTAAGGTAATTCATGAATCTGCACACAATCCTGGGTGAACTTTAACTAATACCGATATCAACAGACCGTCAGTATCAAAACATTCAATGTCAAAAACATAATTTTTATTACGTACGGCTTCACATTAATTCCATTGTGTTCAGTTGTGATAGTGACAATGTCGATGCAGGGTCGCTGTTTCCCATATCGTGTAAATTCTTCTTGTCTGCTCCGAACATCTTGATGCAGGATCTCGGCGGCGAGTGAAACGATGAACAGATAGGACATCTGAAATGTACGACTAAATTTTGCTTTCCTAATAACTTTTTATAACACTTTTAAATTACGGTTGAAATACACATTTTTTAACAATGCTGGTACGACGGATCCATGCATACATCCACACGTTACCACTTATCGATAAAAACAGGTGAAGATACAGGAATTAATAAATTGAAGAGCGTATTTCTTATTTTGTTTCAATACATTATCATTGCCACAAAACAACTCGTTAATTTATTTATCGATGTCTATAACCCATTCAGTTTACATATAGCTTAAATATAAGAAAATAAAAGAATGAAAAAATAATATGATTCAACACACACGCTGCTTCTGGAAGTTTATTTGTGCATTAAATGTGACCACATTGAAGATGGGATTATGTTTACAACCATGAAGGGGGGGGGGGTCCTTATTAATCTAATTGCGGGGGAAGGTGGGGTAGAAGTAGAAAGGAAAAACATCACGGAATATATGAGATACTGTATTTTTATCTATGATTGGTAGAATGGGCTTATGTGTGAGGACGGGTACCAGTGTTGAGTGGGAGTTGGTTCACACGCGTCAGGAGAGCATAGACAAGGCTGGAAAGTGCATGTGACATCGAATTGGGGTGTATAGTGAGGCATGGCATCTGGATTGAAGATAAGAGGAGTGAATGTGAATAGTCGGACGGGATTACCCCGTCTGGGTACTGGATTAGTAGGTGCTCCAGGAAGAGCACGGAGGGGAAACATAGGACATGGTATAGGATGCGAGTTGTGCAAAGCAACCCGACACGGAAGACGAGGTGGAGTGCAGGGGATATGTAAGCTCTGAGCGGCGGAGATCCACAAATTGCGTTTAATTCCATTTAAAACGTTTATCGAAACTACACTCGCAGACTAGAACTTGGAGCTTCCTTATTAGTTTCTGACACTGACATCGGGGTCATCTCTTTTATCGCAGTCGTTATATGTATTTTGTACTGTTTTCGCTAAACGCCTTTGTACTTGATCGGTCGTAGATGAAACTTGGTGAAAATTACTCGCTCCGTCAAGGACCCTTCTTACTCGCAATGGCCGCCAAAGTCAGCCAGCAGAGTCAACGCGGCCTTCTCGTGACGGTGGCTTCCGCAGCCAGCCGAGCGCCGTTTTGGGTTCGTTATCTCGCTAGTCGTTTGGTGAGCTGGCATCGTCTGGCCCCGGCTCTATCTGTCAAGGCGCTACTTTTCCCCCGGAACACAGATTAATTTTCACTGTACAAGCGATTACCCCCTCGTTCAGTGACCCCTCTTAATGGCTCTATTATCTGCGTAGTCACGATCCTTGATGGGCAGCAATGTGAACAACGTACAAGACACTCCCCGATAGAGAAAATCCGGAAAGTCGAAGTGTGATTAACGGTTTTCAAACCTATTTTATCAAAGCTGTTACGTTTCGTTTCTGAAAATACAGCTTCTGGCTGCACATATCAATTCATGTCTTAGAATTTCAAATACTTACAAATGGTTCAAATGGCTCTGAGCACTATGGGACTTAACTTCTAAGGTCATCAGTCCCCTAGAACGTAGAACTACTTAAACCTAACTAACCTAAGGACATCACACACATCCATGCCCGAGGCAGGATTGTAACCTGCGACCGTAGCGGCCACGCGGTTCCAGACTGTAGCGCCTTTAACCGCTTGGCCACACCGGCCGGCAAATACTTAAACCAAAGTTCCTATAAAACTTATTGACCTAGGAGGATATTAGACATTTTTCTGGCGATAATCACAAAATATAAACTTCCCTGAAATCTTCTCCGATTATTTGAACAGTTGTAGTGTCATCTTGAAGCGACGTCCCCTGCTACTCACCTTCGCCTGCGATGACAATTAATAAGCTATTTGCAACGCTGATCGAAGAAGACTGTGGCACTCAGCTGAAAACACGAGGACATTTGAAGGGCTTGGCAGAACAAAGTGATTAAGAAAGAGAGACATTTTCAATTACCGCATGTAATATAATGGTTAAATTCAAAGACAAGAACATTGAATATGCCTAGATAATTTATGAAGCAGACAGAATCCTTGCTGAGTTCAGGGTCGGCATTCTCCCACAGATACCTTCATTTCACCTGCGAAATTAGCTGAGAATGTCTGCATTTTTATGTCACACACCTAGCTTTTTTAAGAGAGAACAAGCGATGAAAAGTCAGTTGTTATTCTGAATCAAGAAAAAAAAACTGGCGGAAAGCGTTCATCATTCGTGTGCTTTCTTATTATTTTATGTTGTTTTTAATAATTTCAGTACTTTTGTTAGTTGAGCTATACAAGGTTTCGTTTTGTTATAGACTGACACAGTCAATAGGTACTTTGTCCGGCCATGTGATGAGTGTACCTGCCGATGAGCGCAATGAAATGAAATGAAATGCAACGATCGTACGGCGCTGATGGCCGGCAATACCCAATTGTATTCTGACAAAAATAAATGAATCTATTAGTTTCATTCCCATATACAGATACCACATACTCTCAAAATTGTCAACACAGATAAATTTCATAGCTTAAGTCTAGAATCGATAGGTTAAAAAGTTGACACGTTTATCTTTGCCTGCTTCTCATATTTGGGACCAGATATGCAAGTAGAAAATGGACTCACAACCCTATACCTAGGTAGCGCAGTAATATTTAAGTTTGTGAAGCAAGGTTAAAGAAGTATTTCGTTTAGTTAATACAGGACAAAATAATAATCGAAGCAGACGAAGATTTAGAGAACGCTTTAGAGAAATCTTTTGACAGCGTTGATTGGATTACAGTCCATGAAATTCTGGAGGTAGCACGGATGAAATACAGAAACAGAAATATATATACGCAACTTGTGCAGAAACCAGACGTCATTCGGAAAAGTCGAAAGGCATGAAAGCGAAGTAGTGGTTGAGTAGGGCCTAAGACAGTATTGTGGGACATTCGCGACGTTATTCAATCTGTTCATTAAGCATGTTTTTTTGGGAAGCCAAAGAAAAACTTGGAGAAAGAGCTAATGTTCAGGGATAAGAAATAAAAATTTGAAATTTACTGATGACATTGTAAAAATTCTGTCACAAACAGCAAAGGACTCTCGCAGAGGTTTTTTTCCCCTTGGGCCTTATCTTGGCACTTTTTTCCTCTGCCCTTCAAACCAGTACCCTTCGTTCAACTTTCGACCAATCTATCTCCAGATGAGCACGTATTAATGGCTGATCATAACCAGACATATGCAAAAACCGCAGTATCCACATCCTTTGGTGGAAACTAAGCAATATGCAGAGATGGTAGTTGACCTTTGTGTTGGCCATCATACCGGTGTGGGTGTAGAAGAGCTCCACCCTAGAAAAAAAAGAAAAAAAAAGAGAGCAAGTGATTTGGAAGAGCTGCTGAACGGAATAAACAGTGTCTTGAAATTCTGTAAGACGAATATCTACAAAAAGAAACAAGGATAGTAAAGGTAGACTTATTAAATCGGGCGATATTCAGGGAACTAGATTAAGAAATGATGAGTTTTGCCTTTTGGGCAGTAAAATAACTAATAGCTGAATGGAAAGGATATGAAATATAGACTGGAAATGTCAAGAAAAAGTTTACGAAAAAAACGAAAATTTTAAAACCGAATGTGTTAGAAAATCTTCTGTGAAGATATTTGTCGGGAGTACAGCCTTGTACAGAATGGAAGCGTGGACGATACGCAATTCAGACGAGAAAAGAAGAAAACGTTTTGAAACGTGGTGCTACAGAAGAATGTTAACAATTAGATTTATAGATCAAGTAACTGAGAATAACGTTCTGAATCGAACCGAAGAAAAAGTAATTTATACCAGAACATGACTAAAAGAAGGGATCGGTTTATAGAACACATCCTGAAACATCAAGGAATTGCCAGGATTGTCACCTTCATCATAGGTCGTTGTGCTCATTGCTGAGCGTTGTGACCCCACGAACCAAGCGTCTCCATCTCGGACTGTTACCAGCTTTTCTTTGAGTCTGTTGAAGAGACTGACTAGAGATATTCTTGATTTGATATATCTACCTGGTCGCTGGTACCTCCTTCGTGCCCTCGACCTTTCCTTCCAGGATTATTTTCTAGTGACACCATTTCATACGCAGCGTCCTGCATCAACACCGGCCAGGTTCCCACGAAAGATTTTTTGGGGAGGGGGGAACGAGGCAGCAAACCGGAAAGCTAATTTTACCTAGTGTGACCTGTTAAACTATGATATACAGATTCAATTGAACCTTTTAACAGATCAGACTAGCAGTGGTCAAGAATTGATTTGCTGTTTTCATTCGCCTTAAAATATTCATAAAAGTGGTAATAGCTCAAATTTCCGCATAACTGCTAGATAAATATTGATTTAATTTACAGCAGTGTTACTGCATTGTCAGTCTCAATACTACTAGAAAATCTCCATTGTATCTAGTATAAGCCCAAACCCAAACATTTTGGGAGTGGGGGGGAGGGGGAGGGGGAGAGAGCGAGAATTCCTCCCCCCTCCCCCCGCCCATTCACCTACAGCGTGCGGGCCTGGCGCCAACGCTCAATTCTTGCCTCAATACGCTGCTTGTTTCTGACCTTAAGGGTCCGTGTTTCGCAACCGTAAAAGAGGACTAAAAACACGAGCGCTTTAACAAGCTGGATCTTTGTGCTTTTCGTTATCTCACTGTTATGTCGGATCTTGGTGAACTACTTCGTAGCCACTCGCAGAGATGAGGCTCTTGCACTGTAGAGACTAGCGGAGAAAGCTGCGTCAAACCAGTCTTCAGACTGACAATACTAAGAACATGGACAGTTTAAGAGAGGACCAATTGCATACTTTGAACCTGAGGACGGTAATTACGCTCTCGTAGCAGTTCTTGTCAGGCTGTAATCAATGCTTGAGGTTGCTGTGTATTGTGTTGAAAAGCTGCAAATATTAACACATTTAAGTTCTCTGTGGTGCCTAGCAGGTACAGGCATCAGCAAAAACTCCCAAAAAATAAGTGATCAAACGAAATTTAGCAGCCAATCGACTTAAAAGCTACTGTAGATAACCATCTACAGAAAAAGAACGACGGAAACAACTATAAAAGACATCTCCGTACCCAATTAAATATACTGTTTGGAGATAAAAGAATTACATATGGCGTTACCACAGTATCGGGGTACTTGGTTCTGAAAATTTTTTACGATATGTTATGTTTTATTGAAGCTGATGATTTGAAATAATTTTAGTAAAAACTGTTAAATTCAATGTAGAAATGTAGGGTGATGCACGATTGATGTAACACCCGATAGTCACGAGATCGTCGGATCTGGTCCGCTTTTTTGTGTAACATGTAGGAAGCATGAACCGTAGAGAGAACGGAGACTAGACTGTTGCGTGACAAGCAGGGGTGGAGAAGAGGGCTGAGGTAGGCTGCCCCTTAAAAACCAGGAAACCGCCTCTATGCTTTGCTTTGGTTAGGAGTAACTGTCGTGTGCAGTAATTGTTGGCGCCACATCGTGCTGCCCTCCAACTGAGTGATTTAGGGCGCTAGCTCCTGGACGCCTCGAGTTCAGATTATTCTGACGCTTTACTTGTGTTGGTGTTGCAGCCCGCTGTACTCTCGGAGCACGCTGTACCCCAGCTCCATGTCCTACCTCACCACCAGCGCCGCCGACGTCGGCCAGGCCGTCGCAACGTCGCCCATGTGGACGCAAGGTACGTCTCTAATTCACCGCATCCAGTCTCTGTAAACTTACAACTTGCTATAATTGTCCAGAAACTGCAACTACTCAAGTACACACTTGACAGCCAAATTCGCTATTGCCTTTGAGATCTCACAGGTTTCCCCGGGGTTTAGCAAGGTCGTTGATTACATTTCATGCACGATATTTGGACGACGGACCCAACCATTGTCGTCTCCAAGTGTTGCGAAATGTGTTACTAGAAGTCGCGGACTGGACAGCAGCCAGACTGTCAAGTACTGTTGGTGTCTCGCAGCTGTTTAGACTGTCTGATCAAATGTATCCGGAAGCAATGTGGATTGACCACTAGACGTCAGAAGAGGCCATGCGCCAATATGAGAACAGGCGGGGACCAAACAGCGAGGTCATTGATCCCATCGGATTAGTGAAGGATGGGGAAGGAAGTCGGGCGTGCCCTTTCAAAGGAACCATCCCGTCACTTGCCTCAAGCGGCTTAAGGAAATCACGGGAAACCTAAAACAGGATGGTCGGACGTGGGATTGAACCGTCGTCCTCCCTAACGCGAGTGCAGTGTGCCAACCACTAAGCCACCTCACTCGGTAAAGGCGGGGAGTGTTGTGTTGATGGTAGAGAAGCAGATGGGTCGGTCAGGAGAGGTCAAGAACTTCGAATATGCACTAGTCGTTGAATGTCATCTGAGTAACACATCCAGCAGGGACATTCCAACCCTTATAAAGCTTACCGTACAGACTGTTGTTTTTCCGGAATTGGTACAAATTTTCACTCGCTGCTTCAGTTCATACACACACAAAGTCATATCTGCATGAGTCCAGTAAATTCTCTGAAATTGTGTCATTTAATTTGTATAGCTTCCCACACCTGGGTTTCAGACTGGATTTCCCATTTACGTTCGATGCTGACAGGAGGTGCTATTCCAGAATATGGAGTCGCGCGTGGTAGCCGCACAGTCTAGGGCGCCTTGTCACGGTTCGCGCAGCTCCTTCCGTCGGAAGTTAGACTCATCCCTCGGGCATGGCCGTGTGTTGTCCTTAGCGTAAGTTAGTTTAAGTTAGATTAAGTGGTGCGTAAGCCTAGGGACCGATGACCTCAGCAGTTTGGCCCTATAGGAATTTACCATAAATTTCCAAATTTTTTTCAGAACATTGAGAGCCTCAGCAATTCTTTTCGTGTACAAGGGGAAATCTGAAGTTGACTGTGGCGGCAGTGAGAATTTGGATCGAGGAGAAGGCGTGCCAGGGTAATCCGTGCAGTTGTATGAAACGCTGTGCCAAGGTGTCTTAGTGGATAACGCACCAGCCTAGTAAGCATGAGAGCAGAGATTTTTACTCGTTGCTTAAGTCTATATACATAAAAAGACTATTGATGACGTGAACTTGAAATGCGAAGGAAAAATGCCCAGCCAAATCACCACCAGGCAGACCTCATGTACTGACACACAGGGACCATCGAGAATTGTGGACGGTGGCTGAAAAAAAAAAAAAGGAATAAATCGACGGAATTGGATCACTCCTGAGCTCCAAACTGCTGCCCGCTGTCCAGCTAGCACAGTCACTGCGCGAATGGAGTGAAAAAGAACGGGCTACACTGGCCGAACAGGTCCTCACAAGCCACACATCTCTTTAGTCAGTGCTAAGTGATGCATGAAGTGGCGTATAGAGTGACGCCAATGAACAGTGGGTGACTGGAAGCGAGTGATTTGGAGTGGTGAATCGCGCTAATATCCTGTGGCAACGCGCTGAAAGAGTTTGGGTTTGACTAATGCCTGGAGAACGTTACCTGCCGTCAAGTGCAGTAACAACAGTGAAGAAAAGAGGAAGCAGTGTTACAGTATTGGCGTATTTTTCGTGGTTAGTGTGTAGTCCCCTTATTGTACTCAACAAAACGCTAAAGTCGAAGGATATGACCACGGTTTAAAACATTGTGTACTGCATACAGTAGAGGGGCAATTCGGAGACGCTGACTGTGTCAGCAGTTTACGACCCTGTCATAAAGCTGCATCTGTGACCAATAGTCTGTGAACAATAACCTTTCCAAAAATAGACCGGTCTGCTCAGTGCCCCGACCTAAACCCAGTGTAAATCCTCTGGGATGAGTTAGAACATCAACTTCGCTACAAACCCCAGGGTTCAACAACGCTGCTTTCTCTGGTTTCGATTCTTGAGGAAGAATGAGTTATCATTCCTCCACAGCCATTCCGACACCTCACTGTAATTCCCTGAAACTCTCATTCTCTCAGTGTTTTCCAGCTGTGATGAATGATATGGCCTGGACATCTCAACAAATTGTGGTTCGAACCCTGAGCCTTGTCCTCCCGACATATTTTTCGTGTCCCAGAAACTTAAATTTCCACCACGATACTGGTCTCGTCTTATTTCCTTTCACTATTACGAAATACGAGGTCAGTACCGTGGTGAAACATAAGTGTGAAATCTATGGAAATAAAGATGTCGTAAAATCTTATCTTTTGCGGAGGGTTCAATTGTTGTTAGTAATCGTATGTCATTTAGAAACCACTTTGTAAATGATGTACATATTTTATTTTTACTTCTAAATTTACAGACACACCGTTTTTACATAGTTGTTCACATCTGCTGTAGAGTCGAAGAAGTCAGAGAGGTTTCCAAGAAACGAATTTTGATGACTCTTTCCAGCAATATGCCTGAACTCCATAATTGGCGCCATGTCTAAAGAACCGTAACCCGTTTGTTATAATAACCAAGAAAACACCGTCAGGATCATAACTTTTTATTTATCGACTACTGGTTGCAGTTTGCGGTGCATATCATCTTCACGTCTGGAGCCGGAAAGTGCAGTTTTGACAAACCGCACTTCGCAGCGCGATGCCTCAAGACGATCTGAGACCAAGACGGCGTTTGCTTATTTTTTACAATGTATCTGAAGTCCGTTTTGGGAAGCCACATGTGCCCTCTGCAGTGGTAATTTTTCCTCATCTTTATAATAAGTTATCCCATCTCCCATGGTTAGTCCTACGTGGCGTATCAAGTTCCCACGGTTTGTTGTTGACTTCGAGAAAGCTAAGGACTCCGATGGGGAGTTATTGTAGCATTCTTGGTCCAGGCTTCCTGGAATTGAAGTTACGGCCCACCATGCAGCTAGCTATTTTGAGTGGTGAATGCCTGGAGCGGAGTCTGTTGATTCGGATGAATTGGCAGCTGCTGGTTGTTGCAGGTTTTCTTATGTTCCCTCAGTAAGCTATTCTTTGTTCCCAGGTTTGGTGCTGAAATACGGCTCCTTGTAGGTAACCTGAATGCGGCAGTGGAATTAATTGTGCCAGCAACAATCCGCCGTTTGACTCAGTTGCGTATGTTCCACTATTCTGCTGTTGAGCAGACAGGGTCAAGGGCAGGTAATTGTAAGGTCGAAGCTGCAGAACCTCATTTTTTAACACATGATTTTTGTAGAATATTATGCCATTACCGCTATTTAGCTTCAGACTATGTTTGACGAATCCGAAGAAGACGACTGGGCCGCTAGTTGAAGTATCGTAAAAGAAATGTATCCCAGTAACCACTGTTGTCTTGAACTGAGGAAAACGTGTATCAGACCATTTGTTTATCTAGGTTTGCAATAGAACGCATGTTTCCTTTGACGGTGCTTGAGATATTGCATGTCATTTCTGTAAGTTAATTGCGAATAGGCTCCTCTCTCTTCAGTACCGTGTTCTTATTTACTATAATTCCCGTGCATCATTCTTAAATACTGTTGAAAAGCACATTTGTTAGACACCAAACTTATAATTGTTTACTACAGTCAAAGTCAGAAAATTTAAGAGCAGACGGTGTGTCGCACATATTGACTAGACTTCTAATTTCCATATCAATCTAAGATCGCGGCAAAAGTGTATTTTCCTTCAACCAAATGTCCAAATTTTTGCCCCTTCATGGATGGGGTGCCGAAAAATCGATTACTTATACGCCCCTTGTGCAAGCTGTTATTAGTCAGATTTTATCTTCTAAGGGAGGGAAACCTAGAGCAGTGAAGAACATTTAATGTTATTCGCTCCTGCGGGTCAGAGAAACCTTTCAAAATTGGCGTTAGCGTTCTCTGTAAATGCTCTGCATTCTCCATTACTCAAACCTTAGTTGATCCCATATACATGCATAGAATTCTTCCTGTAAGTGTTGCAGTTTCTTTCTAACATCAATTAAGTCTTTGAAGTCTTCTAGATAACCGATGACGGATTGAAACGAGAGAGTAGAAAAGCTCCTGGAGTTCTAGCAAACGCATTTTTTTATAAATGTGATGAACACTCAAATACATATATAATGTACGATATGCTGACGATATAATAAATTGCAAAGCATGTTTGGATACTTATCTCCAAAGAACACTGTAATGCAAATACAAATTAGCATCATTTATGGTTTTTAAAAACACTGTTGGATTTCTTAACGGAGAAAATTAAAATAACTTCGGTTCACGAGGCTTCTCGAAACTTCTGATCGAAATACTTATACGGTTCACGATTACTGAACTATTTGGTAAAGTGGTGGTTTATCCCCACTTGTCACCAGTTATGTGTTCGAGATAATAGTAAGGAACTGGAATTAATAACTAGAAGAATGTAGAATACCACCAGCTATGCTTCGGTGGAAGGATATAAATGACAGAATAAAATACCTTAGATTTGCGGAGGATTTAGGCATACAAATACAACAGCCATATGAATCAATCCTCTTGAATTTCGATCTAAAGAATATCTGAAGAAGTAACCAAATTTTTGACAGTTATAAAACATACATGAAAAAATTAACAGCAGTTACAGATCTCAAAGAGAAAGTAAATAAATGAAAATAATGGGTGGATAAATAATAGTTGGATAAATAATAGGTGGAGAGAGCGTACGGAACAAAGGAAAAATTACGACAAAACATGTTTACCAGAAGAAATTGAATTAGTACACTATAGTACAGTAGTGAAATCAGAGTGCGTGTATATGAACAAATATGATGAACTGAGTTATATTTTAAGCAAGTTAGAAATAAATGAAAGGAGCTTGGTTACGAGGATATTAGATTTAACAACAGCAGAAATCTAGTAATTAAGACATATTAAAATTCGAGGGCGTGCTGAAAAGTAATGCCTTCTAATTTTTTTTGTAAAAACTCTTACATCTACATCTACATCTATACTCCGCGAGCCACCTTACGGTGTGTGGCGGAGGGTACTTATTGTACCACTATCTGATCCCCCCTTCCCTGTTCCATTCACGAATTGTGCGTGGGAAGAACGACTGCTTGTAAGTCTCCGTATTTGCTCTAATTTCTCGGATCTTTTCGTTGTGATCATTACGCGAGATATATGTGGGCGGTAGTAATATGTTGCCCATCTCTTCCCGGAATGTGCTCTCTCGTAATTTCGATAATAAACCTCTCCGTATTGCGTAACGCCTTTCTTGAAGTGTCTGCCACTGGAGCTTGTTCAGCATCTCCGTAACGCTCTCGCGCTGACTAAATGTCCCCATGACGAATCGCGCTGCTTTTCGCTGGATCATGTCTATCTCTTCTATTAATCCAACCTGGTAAGGGTCCCATACTGATGAGCAATACTCAAGAATCGGACGAACAAGCGTTTTGTAAGCTACTTCTTTCGTCGATGAGTCACATTTTCTTAGAATTCTTCCTATGAATCTCAACCTGGCGCCTGCTTTTCCCACTATTTGTTTTATGTGATCATTCCACTTCAGATCGCTCCGGATAGTAACTCCTAAGTATTTTACGGTCGTTACCGCTTCCAATGATTTACCACCTATGGCATAATCGTACTGGAATGGATTTCTGCCCCTATGTATGCGCATTATATTACATTTATCTACATTTAGGGAAAGCTGCCAGCTGTCGCACCATTCATTAATCCTCTGCAGGTCTTCCTGGAGTACGTACGAGTCTTCTGATGTTGCTACTTTCTTGTAGACAACCGTGTCATCTGCAAATAGCCTCACGGAGCTACCGATGTTGTCAACTAAGTCATTTATGTATATTGTAAACAATAAAGGTCCTATCACGCTTCCTTGCGGTACTCCCGAAATTACCTCTACATCTGCAGATTTTGAACCGTTAAGAATGACATGTTGTGTTCTTTCTTCTAGGAAATCCTGAATCCAATCACAAACCTGGTCCGATATTCCGTAAGCACGTATTTTTTTCACTAAACGTAAGTGCGGAACCGTATCAAATGCCTTCCTGAAGTCCAGGAATACGGCATCAATCTGCTCGCCAGTGTCTACGGCACTGTGAATTTCTTGGGCAAATAGGGCGAGCTGGGTTTCACATGATCTCTGTTTGCGGAATCCATGTTGGTTATGATGAAGGAGATTTGTATTATCTAAGAACGTCATAATACGAGAACACAAAACATGTTCCATTATTCTACAACAGATTGACGTAAGTGAAATAGGCCTATAATTATTCGCATCTGATTTATGACCCTTCTTGAAAATGGGAACGACCTGTGCTTTCTTCCAGTCGCTAGGTACTTTACGTTCTTCCAGAGATCTACGATAAATTGCTGATAGAAAGGGGGCAAGTTCTTTAGCATAATCACTGTAGAATCTTAAGGGTATCTCGTCTGGTCCGGATGCTTTTCCGCTACTAAGTGATAGCAGTTGTTTTTCAATTCCGATATCGTTTATTTCAATATTTTCCATTTTGGCGTCCGTGCGACGGCTGAAGTCAGGGACCGTGTTACGATTTTCCGCAGTGAAACAGTTTCGGAACACTGAATTCAGTATTTCTGCCTTTCTTCGGTCGTCCTCTGTTTCGGTGCCATCGTGGTCAACGAGTGACTGAATAGGGGATTTAGATCCGCTTACCGATTTTACATATGACCAAAACTTTTTAGGGTTCTTGTTTAGATTGTTTGCCAATGTTTTATGTTCGAATTCGTTGAATGCTTCTCTCATTGCTCTCTTTACGCTCTTTTTCGCTTCGTTCAGCTTTTCCTTATCAGCTATGATTCGACTACTCTTAAACCTATGGTGAAGCTTTCTTTGTTTCCGTAGTACCTTTCGTACATGATTGTTATACCACGGTGGATCTTTCCCCTCGCTTTGGACCTTAGTCGGTACGAACTTATCTAAGGCGTACTGGACGATGTTTCTGAATTTTTTCCATTTTTGTTCCACATCCTCTTCCTCAGAAATGAACGTTTGATGGTGGTCACTCAGATATTCTGCGATTTGTGCCCTATCACTCTTGTTAAGCAAATAGATTTTCCTTCCTTTCTTGGCATTTCTTATTACACTTGTAGTCATTGATGCAACCACTGACTTATGATCACTGATACCCTCTTCTACATTCACGGAGTCGAAAAGTTCCGGTCTATTTGTTGCTATGAGGTCTAAAACGTTAGCTTTTTGAATAAAAAAAAATTAAGATTCTACATATTTATTTTTCACGTCTACATATTTTCAGCCATCTGCTGTCAGAGGGCTCCAAATTGTAGTATGTAATATGACGGTTTGTATCGCTACTGTATCGGCAACAATCTGAAGCATTAGGTTCACTGTCATTAATCCTCCTGCATACAGTCTTGGAACCATCCGATTTTCATCTTTTTACAAAACTTAGAAAACACTTTCGAGAATTTTAATTCAATAGTGATGAAGTGGTGCAAGCAGAGGTGAGACTGTAGCTCTGTCAACAAAGTCAGACATTCTACAGTAGCGGTATGAACAAACTTCTCTCTCGTTGGGAGAAATGTTCCGTCGCGAGGAGGGCTGCATTGAAAAATAACTACATGGACATGAATAATACAGAGATAGAATGTTAATAACGTTAATTTTATTCAAAAAGTTTAAGTTTTTACATAAAATATTCGGAGGCATTACTTTTCAGCACGCCGTGGAGTAGAAGAACATAGAACGGAAAACGGAAGAGACGGCTGATGTCCATTTAACATCTGTGCGTGATAGGTGAGAAGTCAACCAACGTCGGTTTGAAATGTGTGAGGGAGAGGAAAGCGTGAACGGTCTAATGAATACAGTTACCACATAAATGCATAAGAGAACAAGAACCGAGGATACAGACATATGCTAGAAAACATAATTAAAAAATGGGATGTTGCCATGCTAAGTCTGCCACAAAGTGACCCGAAGAGAGGAAGAAGTTCTTGGGTTCTTAAGAAGGTTAAAATGGTAAACGACCAATAATAATAAAAATGTCTAGTAGATGTACTATCTGGAAACAACAAGGTTTCTGCGCCGGCCAGTGTGGCCGTGCGGTTCTAAGCACTTCAGTTTGGAACCGCGTGACCGCTACGGTCGCAGGTTCGAATCCTGCCTCGGGCATGGATGTGTGTGATGTCCTTAGGTTAGTTAGGTTTAAGTAGTTCTAAGTTCTAGGGGACTGATGACCTCAGACATTAAGTCCCATAGTGCTCAGAGCCATTTGAACAAGGTTTCTGCACTTCACGCTCACATGTGACCTAAAGTGACAACAGAACTTGGAGGGGGGAAAAGAAAAGAAAAAAAAGAAAAGGAAAAGAAAAGAAGAAAAAGAAAAGAAAAGAAAAGAAAAAATACTGTCCGTGTGCGGGTCGTTTAGATAGCGATCTCGTTTTGCCTCGTAATGGGCGAGCATTAAGTGGCCGTCGAAAGCAGTAACGTGTGCTGGATCGATCTGGCGCCACCGTTTCTAGGAATTTCAGCCCACATGTTCCACGAGCACTGATTGGCTTGTTGCATGCTTATGAACAGGGATAAACGTCACTCGTCTGGTGGAAAGTGTCGCAAAATGACCATCGTAATACACACTAGTTGTTTTTCTTGATGTGGTCTTCAGTCCGTAGATTGGTCTAATGCAGCTCTCCACGTTACTCTATCGTGTGCAGTCCTCTTTAACACTGTTTAACTACCACAACTTACATCCATTTTGAACCTACTAACTTCATCTACGCCTTGGTCTCCCTCTACAATTTCTACCCCCCAATCTTCCCTCCATCACCAAACGGACGATTCATTGGTGCCTCAGGATGTGTACCGTCAACTGGCCCCTTCTTTTGGTCAAATTGTGCCACAATTTTCTTCATGCATAATAAGCTGTACCATGTACTAGAAACACGTGAAAACTTGTACTGGACCGGCATCTGTAAAGGATATTTGCATTTACCTACACAGACACTGTAAAAACGACAATTTTCCTCCCAGTTCCATTAATTATTAGACCAACCGATGTAATCTTCAACATTATTCTACAGCACCTCATTCAAAAGCTTCTCTTCTTCTCTGAACTTCCTACAGCCAACATTCCACCTCCATACACGGCTGCAATCCGGACATACGACTTCAGACGTTAAAAAATCGCTCTCTTTCAGAAATGCTTTTCTTGCTGTTTGTCAGTCTGGATTTTTTCTCCCCCCTACTTAGACCGTCATCATTTATTTTTCTGCCAAAATAACAAAAACTCATCCGCAACTTTCAGCGTTTCATTCGCTAATCTAATTCCCACAGCATAGCCTGATTCAATTTGACTACATTCCATTATTCGTGTTCTGTTAACGGTCATTTTATAACTTCTCTTCCAGATACTATCCATTCCACTGAAATGCTCTTCCAAGCCCTTTGCTGTCTCTGGCAGAATAACAATGCCATTGACAAAGTGCAAAGTTTTTATTTCTTCTCCAAGAGCTTTAATTCGTTTTCCAAATTTTTTATTGGTTTCCTTCACAGCTTTCTCAATGTACTGATGGAATAACAGTGGGGATAGCTACAACCCTGTCTCACTCCCTTATTGAGTACGGCTTCCCTTTTACGTCCTTAGACACTCTATAACTGCAGTCTAGTTTATAAGCAAGCTGTTCATAACTTTTCACTCCTTGCTCCATTCAACATTTTAAAGAGTTTAGTCTAGTCCACACTGTCAAATGCTTTCACTAAATCTACTAATGTTACGGAGATAGTTTTGCCTTTCTGCAACTTATCCTCTAAGATAGGTCGTAGGGTCAGTTTTGCCTCGTGTGTTTCTACATTTCTCTTGAATCCAAATTGATTTTCCGTAAGGTTGAGTTTTACCAATTTTTCCGTTCGTCTGCAAATAAGTCTTGTTAATTTTTTGTAGTGTTAACAGCATTCACACCTGTCAGCACCTACCTTTTTTGGAATTCTTCCTAAAGTTAAAGGACATTTCGGCTCTCTCGTGTGTCTTGCACTCCAGGTGGAATAATTTTGTCACGGCTGCCTCTCCGAAGGATCTTGATAATTTCAAGGGAATGTGGCCTATCCAGGCCCTGGTGTCCACATAGGTCTTCCAGTGCTCTGTCAAATTCTTCTCTCAGTATCATCTCTTACATCTCATCTTCATCTGCTTCCTCTTCTCTTTCTGCAATATCGTCCTCAAGTTTGTTTCCCTTATATAGGCTTCCCTTCTTTGCTTAATACTGGCTAGCCACATGAGCTTTTGGTATTCATACAGTTGCTTCTCTTTCTTCCAAAGCCTCTTCACTGTTGCAGTAGGCGGCACCTGTCTTTCCCGTAGTCACGTTAGTTTCTACAACTTTACATTTGCCCTCTAGCCATTCCTGCTTAGCAATTTTGCACTTCATCAGTCTCATTTTTAGACGTCTGTATTCCTTTCGCATTCTTCATGTGCTGTCTTTTTATGTTTTCTCTTCTCTTCCGCTAAATTCAATATCTTCTAAGTTTTTAAGAGATTTTTACTAGAACTTTTTACGTGTTTGATCTTCTGCTGCTTTCAGTATATAATTTCACAAAACTACCATTCAGTTCAACGTTGCATAATCTCTGATTTATTAGCTGTGTCCACGTTCCATCTCCTTAATTTCCTAACTTTTGCGATTTCTTCAGGTTTAGTCTGCAGCTCATAACTAATAAGTGTTATCAGAGTCAACATACGCCACTAGAAACGTCTACAGGATAGAATCTGATTTGTAAACCTCTGTGTGACAGTTATATTATAAATCTGAAGCCTTACGGTGTCTTCAGATGTCTTTCTGAAAGATTTTGAAACCATTTGACAGCTATAAGTAAATTATACTGTGTGCAGAATTTCATCAAGTGTCTCCTGCTTCAGGTGGTTCCCCAGTTCATGTCCTCCTCCTATTTTTTTCTCTTCATCTGCGGAGCTAGTAGACTTACAGACTTGTACTATTATGATGGATGTTGGCTTTGTGTCTGTCTTGAGTACTATAATGCGTTGACTAAGTTGTTCACAACAGCTTACCCAATTCTTAGTTTCTTATTTATTATTAGGCCTACTCCTGCACTGCCCCTATCTGGTATTGTATTCATGATCCTGTAATGACCCGACAAGAAGTCCTGTTCTTTCTGCCACCGTACTTCACTAACTTCCATCTATCCCCGCCCCTTCTTAAATTCTCTAAGCTATCTATCCGATTAAGGGATCCAACATTCTGCGCTGCGGCACATATAATGCCAATCTTATTTTCTCTGATGACGATATTCTACTGAGATATCCAACCAGAGATCCGACTGGAGGAGTATATTGCCTCAGAGTTAGAAATCGCAAAAACAAATATTCACTCGAGATAGAAATTAGAAAGCCAAAACTGTTTCTGTAATAAAATTCTGTACTCTGAAGTGGAACAGCTATAGGAAACTATGGGATGGCTACTGTGTTCATAGGTCTAAAAAATCCCGTAAGCAGTTGATAAATCTCGACTCGAGGAAGTACACTGATGGAAATGGAAAGTGTTACACCATGAAACACCAGTTGGGTATTTATCAAACTTTCTGAGGATTTCATCATATGATAGGTACGCTGTGGTAAGATCTCGACCTAAAAAGTTCCAGTAACATCACACCCAACAGCCATCACATACTTCAACCATTCATCACCTGCAGGAACGGGTTGTTTTTTGTTTTGAAAATAAACCTGCATAATGATGATATTTTAATAAACATTTCTCGCAGGCATGGAACCAGTAGAATAAATTTTCTGTTTGTTGTGTTCCTCGATTTTGATAAACTTTAGAAATGACACCAAGTAGGCTGTGATAAAAATATTCTTTAATATTGGACCGGGTTTTGCCAAAGTCCATTTTCCAGCACAGTTCTGGTTAATACCAAAAGTTATTTGTTTACGTATTCTACACCACATGTACTTGGCTACTAACCAGACTGTTTCCAGTAGAATTTTTGACATTTTGCCCCTTTCTTGACGGACCTGTATTCGAAAGTAACTTCTGCTGCTTACCAAAGCTGTGTTAGAAAATTCTTTCTGATTGGAACTGGATGTTTAGAAACGAATATTTTGCATATATGTGGCGTTTGTTCTTTGAATATGCCCAAAAGAACAGGCACCACTTATATAATTCGGCGCGAACAAACAATGATCCCTTCAATGTGAATGCACTCAAAGACCGCAAGACCGAACTGTTAAAGGAATCAGCGTGATGCTACGAGTAGTGATAATGGGCACTACATCAATAGTGTGTTAATAAGTTGAAAATTTGGGTCTGATGGGAGGCGAGCTATGGTAGTCCGTGCAGCTGCAATGATTGCGGACAGTGGTCAGAGCATCTGACTCGTAAGCAAGAGACCCGGGCTCGAATCCCAATTGGGCACAAATTTTGAACTTCCTCCATTGATTTTAATCAATACCCACTGGCAGCTAATGCCTTTAATCCCTCTGCGTCAATATTTTCCAGGCAGTTACTGTCTTACATGAAGTCCTTCCTAAATCGGAATGTATTTGATAGGATCCGGTCAAGGTTTTTTGGTGTAACTCTACCAATTTCCCTAGCTGTATAGGAATATGGTCACACACTGAGGCATTGCATTTTTCTCGTGCAGCCGGGCTGGACGACTACAGCCTCATCAACAAGGCTAGCCAGATGGCGCCGTCGCTGCCGCCGTTCACGCAGCGGTTCAACTCTTTGGTGTCGATGGGAAGCAACGGTGGGGGCGGCGGAGGCGGCGCCAGCAGCCCGGGGGCGGTGTCGGTGTCGTCGGCGGCGCACCTGTCGCACGCGCGGCCCTCGCCCTACACGCCGTCACCGGCGGCGGCGCCGACGCAGCCTGCCTCCGCGACGTCGAGCGCCGGGGGCGGCGCCCCGACGTTCGAGGCGTCGCTGTGGGGGTACGAGGCGTCGCCGCTGCAGCAGTACGGCGTGTCGTCGCTGGCCGCCTCCAGCCGCGCCAGGGCTGCCAACCCCTCGGCGCCCGCCGCGCCCTCGCCCTCGCCCCTGTCCGTGCCGGCACTCACTGCCAGTGAGTACCGCTCGCTACCTGCCTGCCTGCATCGGCACCACGACATTCCTCTGTTCTGCCCTGTGTATTTCGTGCGATGGTCATTCAGAAAATAATGCCTCCCAGTTCTTTTTATGGAAGCTACAACAGCTACGAAAAGCGCCGTAACTAAAACAAGCAGTATTTAAGCTACATACTGTCATTTTTTCACACGCTCACCGTCATAATTGAGCTGACGGAAACTGCAGATCGATAATAAAGAACTGATAAGGAAACATCACCAACGCGACTTGATATTTTAAGGAGAAAAAAGCACACTTGCAAGAGTTCAGTCCAAAAATTTTGGTCATAATTCTAAAAATGCGCTATTAAGACCTTCGGAATGTACAGCTTTTAAACTCCGTACGTACCGGCTGTTTTTCACTCGTTCCACACCCATCGCAACTTCCTACTACCTGAACGCGAACTACTGAGCAGCTATTTGTGACAGGTACTTGCACATAATGTCGACGAATAAAGAAGCGATAGTGCTTCCTTTATTTAGTCAAAGTGCGCGGTTTGCACCCTGTAGTAGCTGCCAGAGATGTCTTTGTTCTGAACACTTTCACGTTGCGATTCACAAATGCAGTGCACATTAATGAAATGATCTGTCGTTAAAGTAGTGTCGTATCGCTATTCAGCCATTAACATCGCTGTCAGGCGTTTATTTTCTTTGGACTGAAGAGCTGACACCCTTGTAATAAAATACGTTTGTAGGAGTTGCAGTGTTCTTCAACGTGATTGGCATGATTAAGTTGCAAATCGAAAATAATGAAGACCATTTGATAATAGCTCTTCAGTTGCTGGTTGTCACTTCGCAGCGCCGTACTTCGCGAGCGGGCATTCAGCGGCCCCAGTGGGGCGGAGATAGTGGAAAATAAAAAGTGCGCGCGAGGTTTGAAAGCTGTATATTTAGAAGCTGCGTACTGTTATAATTATGCCCGAAACTTTCTTGTGCTATGTATTTCTGCAGCTGATATCTTACAAGTCTGTGTTTTTCCTCGTTAAAAATAAAATATGTTGTCGATTTGGCGATGTTTCCTTGCGAGTGACTTCCTCGTCGAGGGAATTTGAAAGAAGTCATGTGAGATCCGCAAAGAACCACTGGCGAGATAACAACGAAGAAACAGATTTAAAGAAAGCAAAAAAAGTGGTCAACGTCGCTGGCTACTACCACCAAAGTCCCTGGTCCACTGCCCAGTGTCCTCCTCGGAAAACCCTTGACAAAATAAGCAGCGAAATCGACATGTAACCACCGAAGTGGCGTTAAATAGAAAGGCTTGCATCAGGTTAGTCCCAACATGACATTTGGCTACATACTGTCATTTTTCCACATATTTACTGTGGTATAAACCTTCCCAGGCCTCCTCCCCCCCTCCCTCCACCCTCACACTTACCCCCTCCATCTACGATTAATTATTTGCCCGTGGCTCATTGATTATTTCCACAGTCTGTGCCAGTGTGGTTAACTGAAATACCATATCCCAATAAAGTACTGTACCTAGATTACTCAACGAATCCTCTAAAATTGTAAAAGCTCACTCTAATAGAAATAGTGTTCGCAGAAACGTTGTGGGTCGGAGAACAATGGTTTAGTCCTACTGGCAAGATTAAGCAGCGGTATTGTGATCAGGTATCAATTCTAAAGCTTCTCGATGGATGAAGGTAGCATACACACAGGCTATTATTTGATCTTGTCGCGCAAAAGAATTTATTGACACAGGAATTCGGGTAAAAAATGCATGTGTTCTTAATGACTTTCAATGCACAAGCTATGCTGACGAAAGAAGTGGGAGAAATCAGAGTTTTACAACAAACGGGGAATTTACCCGCACACTGGAACCTGATTTACTGCAGCTATCGTGGCCTCGCTCATCCTTCAGAGACGGCTGCACGACACTCCTACTCTCCAGCTCTGTCCATCCAGAAGTGACTTCTTCTACCACGTAACCCGTTGACCTTTCTTCGACTGCTGGCATCAGTGTGTGTCCTGCGCTGGCTCCTTCCATGTTGACAACCCAGTTGATGTTGTAGGCACACTCCTCCCACAGTAACGACAGAAGAACTTTTCTCTGTTAAGTTTCGTGGGATGGTCCATTCTGCACGAGGCCTGTGACTTACATTACCTTTGAACTAAGCAGCAGCGGCGGTTGTACAACACTCCCCACGACACACTATCAAGGGCCATGTTTCGCCAAGTGTGCCCTCGCTCAAGTCATAGACTGTCTCGAATCCGTATGTATAAATATTGCCTCATTAGGTATGGTAATGAATTAAAATGTTCGTACCACCATTCGTTATTAGCTTTTCCACAGTACCGCTCGCGTATAAACCTGAATCTGCTCAAGCTAGCCACTGTGTTGCAGTTTGACAACAGAACCTGAGTCTGTAAAATGTTGGCTACGCAGTCCATCTTTCTAAGGCCCAAAGAGATGGAAGTCTGAAAGTTACTGAATCGGGACTGTATGCTGGATTTCGTAGAACAGTCCAGCAAAATTTGTCGATGTGTTCCATAGTCATGAAATTGTTGTGCGATCTGACCTTATCGCGAAACTTCCCGGCAGATTAAAAATATGTGCCGGACTGAGACCCGAACTAGGGACCTATGTACTTCCGCCAGTTGCTGGGCTCCTATCTTCGAAAGTTCACACAACGTCTGTTGTGAACTTGAAGGACTAGTGCTTCTGGAAGAAAAGATATTGCGGTGACATGACGTAGCCACAATGTTAGGGATGTTTCCAGAATGAAATTTTCACTTTGCGGCGTAGTGTGCCCTTATATGAAGATGAATATGGTAGAGCACTAGCTCGTGAAAGGTAAAGACCCCGGTACAAAGTTTCACACTAGCGCACATTCCGCTGCAGAGTGAAAATGTCTTTCTGGTAACGTCATCGTGTTGCAAGCGGAAGTTTGTCATCTTCTGTGGCGTGACTAGAAATTTGCGATCTTAGCGTAGTCTACCGAACAGGCATTTGATTTGGTTTCAGAGACATCCAATACAATCACACCCTTCCCAACTCTTAAAACTGCGCACCTCATTTTGTCTTCGGATGACTGTATCTTGGACTGATCATTTGCTGGAGAGTTCCCATGACGCCAGTCCATAGAATGCCTCTTCGATTCCGGCTCTTAGTGGTGATGTCATACCTGGGGATGATGGTTCCAGAAAATGGTGTCCTTCACTCTCGTGATGGTCCAGCAGAGTCCAACAAATTTCCTTTCACAGTCTTTTTTAAAAAATTCGTGGGACCCAACTCACATAGACACTTCCCGATAGCCAAGGTCGCGTCCCATCTTGTCTATGGTATACAGGCGCCATTCTGCTGGGCACACGATTCCTTGGTCGTAACCCACCGACGATCACTTGTGAGATGATGGGGACGCCGTTAATTACGAGAGGTGGTAGCTGAGCAGAGTCGACTGGGACGTATCTCGTCATTCGTACACTTCTCATCACCACTGAAGAGAAGTAACCTTCGTCTGACGTAACCACGTCTACCGTATCGTCACAATACACACCCTTAGCAAACGCCGATGGATTTCAGTTGTTGCACTTTTTTCATCAGTGATGAATCCAATGGTTCATCTCCAAATCATACACCAGTTTGGAACTCTTTCCTGCTGTTGCTATCTGTCGCAGGACATTGAAACCAACATGACATTAGCGGGAAGATGCAGAAATTAGTACTACGCATGACAGTCTGCCACAGACTTTCAATCAAAACAAAAACACTGAAGGCATTACTTTCTGAATGACGCTCGTACTATTTTTCTCTTCCAGGTCTACTCTAATTCTTTTTGCTGTGCGCTTCTCGCATTTTCTGGCTGTTGTCGTGCACTGTAAAACCTTCTAAGCTTTTAAGTGTAGTCACAGTCAAGTTGAGAATGTACTCCATGAATACGCTTCCGCCCCGAGGCTGAGGTGTTACTCAGGAGCACAGTTCCTGAATAACCTACACGTGAAAATGACGCAAATACTCAGGATGTATCACGTCATATCTAACACCTTATTTGAGTGGTAGACGTCGCTTCACTTAATAATTTGACGACTGCCATTTTTCCGCTTTACCGATTTAGACTCAGGGAACCAATAGCTAACAATAGAGCACGGAAACCATGAGAGAAAGACCGTACTTTCTTGTAATGTTGCCCATCACTTCATGGTATTTTTATTTCAGTATTCTGAGGTTTCAATTCACATGAAGTACCTAAGCGTTAATTGTTCCTAACGAATAACAAAACAATTTTCCATTCCGTAGATATGGTTACCAGCACTGTATAGCGGTGGTGGCACTTACCCTGTAGCAGTTTCTTCTCTCCACTTTCCCTCGCCGCTACCTACGAGTATATGGGGCAATAAGTACCTCCTGCACACCGTTCTCCTTTCTGATATTGCTAAAGAAACTGTGGATAAATACTGGCTCCCCTTTGTGTATGTCCCCTTTTCCTATTAAACACCCTGTGCAGTTCTGATAATTAAACGTGTCTGTACATTTAGTGGAAACTTTTCACTCGTTTTCCTTCAATCTGCGAATTTAAACCCTATAACCTACAAAGGCAGAACTCTGTGATTCTGTTTGAAATACAAATTTGGTACTATCAAATGTTTTTAGGACTATTCTATTGCCGCCAACGCACATTTCACTTGAGGATCACGAAGATAAGTACGAAGACAAACAGTCAGTCGTTTTTCCCTCGAGCTATTTTCGAATGGAACATGAAAGAAAATGACTAGTAGTGGTACAGGGTACCATTTTTTGTCTTCTTCCACCACTATTCCCCCCCCCCCCCCCGTCTTCCCTCCCCCCCCCTCCTCTTTCTGTTCTGTTTGCAATGTTGTGCAGGGAGGTTGAGTGTTAGATTTCCGTATGTAGCTTCTCCAACTGACTGAGAACGCCACGGTTAAATCCAAATGGCTCTGAGCACTATGGGACTTAATATCTGAGGTCATCAGTCCCCTGGAATTTAGAACTAGTTAAACCTAACTAACCTAAGGACATCACACACATCCATGCCCGAGGCAGGATTCGAACCTGCGACCGTAGCATCAGCACTGTTCCGGACTGAAGCGTCTAGAACCTCTCCGCCACACCGACCGCCGCCACGGTTAAACAAGTGAAATAAGCTACATCTCCCTTTGTCCTGAAAGAGCATTCAGTATCTATCCTTACAGAGGAAACTTGATCAATGGGACTTACCTGTAGGCGATGTCACTTACGTGGCATCCGGCAGGTGTCATTACAGATGCTCGCTTCATATCAGCGTTTGTTGAAGTGAGACGTAAAAGGTAGTCTCTTACGGCATTCTTTCCAGAGCTTGTTACAGCGAAACGAGGGAAAGAAAGAAAGAAAGAAAGAATGAAAGGTAGTTAGTATAAGAACGTCGTTGGGAAGGTGAGTAACGCAGTACAGTCATAAAACGGGAAAAGGGTCCAATTCATTTATGTGTATTGCCACTTTTACTTCGCGAGTTTTGACTGTATAGAGTATGTGAAAATTAGTGTTATGGTTGAGAAGAAGAAAACGTCTTGGGGTTGCTGGTTTACGCATCATTTGAGTAGAGCAGCAGCATTGGTGTATATCTCATCATTTACTGTGATACTCCAGCCTTGTTTCGGAGCTCACTTGTCACTGGTACACAGGCTGGTGACTATAAACTGTATACACTGTTAGCATGACTGTTCTTCATGTCAACCAGTTGATTGAGTTGATGACTTTGAACGAGCCATAGCTGTCCTTCACGTCAAGCGCCACCTCTTCGGAGTATGCCGCAAACCTCCTTAGAGTGGATGGTGAAGAGTACTTCGGGTACCACGCTAAGCCCTCCACCTTTTTTTCCGCTGCATTCTCGAAAAAATGCTCGTTAAGAAAGACTGTCGATAAGCGTCCGTACAACCTCAAATTTCTCTGAGTGTCCAGTGATGGCAATTTTATGATGTCTACATCTACAACCATATCCCGCCAGTCACAGTATGGTGCTTGGCTGCGGGTATCCTGGACCACTATTAGTCATTTTCTTTCCCGTGACACTAGCAGACAGAGCAAGGGAAAAACGACAGTATGTATGCGTCCGTACGAGCCCTAATGGTTAAAATGGCTCTCATCACTATGGGACTTAAATTCTGAGGTCATCAGTCTCCTAGAACTCAGAACTACTTAAACCTAACTAACCTAAGGACATCAGACACATCCATGCCCGAGGCAGGATTCGAACCTGCTACCGTAGCAGTCGCGCGGTTCCGGACTGAAGCGCCTAGAACCGCTCGGCCACCACGGCCGGCGCTGCCTTAGGTCAAACGGATATCAACTGCGTTATTTTTAAAATAGGAACCCCCATTTTTATTACAATTTGTGTAGTATGTAAAGAAATATGAATGTTTTAGTTTGACCACTTTTTTCGCTTTGCGATAGATAGCGCTGTAATAGTCACAAACATATGGCTCACAATTTTAGACAAACAGCTGGTAACAGGTAGGTTTTTTAAATTAAAATACAGAACGTAGGAGCCGGCCAGAGTGGCCGAGCGGTTCTAGGCGCTGCAGTCTGGAACCAGCGACCACTACGGTCACAGGTTCGAATCCTGTCTCGGGCATGGATGTGTCTGATGTCCTTAGGTTAGTTAGGTTTAAGTAGTTCTAAGTTCTAGGGGACTGATGACCTCAGATGTTAAGTCCCACAGTGCTCAGAGCCATTTGAACCATTTTTGAACAGAACGTAGGTACGTTTGAACATTTTATCTCGGTTGTTCCAATGTGATTCCTGTACCTTTGTGAACTTATTATTTCTGAGAACGCATGCTGTTACAGCGTGATTACCTGTAAATACTACATTAATGCAATAAATGCTCAAAATGATGTCCGTCAACCTCAATGCATTTGGCAATACATGTAACGACATTCCTCTCAACAGCGAGTAGTTCGCCTTCCGTAATGTTCGCACATACATTGACAATTCGCTGACACGTGTTGTCAGGCGTTGTCGGTGGATCACGATAGTAACTATCCTTCAACTTTCGCCAAAGAAAGAAGTCTGGGGACGTCAGTTCCGGTGAACGTTCGGGCCATGGTATGGTGCTTCCACGACCAATCCACCTGTCATGAAATGTGCTATTCGATACCGCTTCAACCGCATGCGAGCTGTGTGCCGGACATCCATCATGTTGGAAGTACATCGCCATTCTGTCATGTAGAGAAACATCTTGTAGTAACATCGGTAGAACATTACGTAGGAAATCAGCATACATTGTACCATTCAGATTGCCATCGCTAAAATGGGGGCCAATCATCCTTCCTCCGATAATGCCGCACCATACTTTAACCCGCCAAGGTCGCTGATGTTCCACTTGTCGCAGCCATCGTGGATTTTCCGTTGCCCAATAGTGCATATTATGCCGGTTTACGTTACCGCTGTTGGTGAATGACGCTTCGTCGCTAAATAGAACTCGTGCAAAAAACCTGTCATCGTCCCGTAATTTCTCTTGTGCCCAGTGGCAGAACTGTACACGACATTCAAAGTCGTCGCCATGCAATTCCTGGTGCATAGAAATATGGTACGGGTGCAATCGATGTTGATGTAGCATTCTCAACACCGACGTTTTTGAGATTCTCGATTCTCGCGCAATTTCTCTGCTACTGATGTGCGGATTAGCCGCGACAGTAGCTACAACACCTACTTGGGCATCATCATTTGCTGCAGGTCGTGGTTGACATTTCACATGTGGCTGAACACTTCCTGTTTCCTTAAATAACGTAACTATCCGGCGAACGGTCCGGACACTTGTATGATGTCGTCCAGGATACCGAGAAGCATACATAGCACACGCCCGTTGGGCATGTTGATCAAAATAGCCATACATCAACATGATATCGACCTTTTCCGTATTTGGTAAACTGTCCACGGTACCACGTACTTACACGTTTGTGACTACTACAGCGCCATCTATCACAAAGCGAAAAAATTGGTCCAACTAAAACATTCATATTTCTTTACGTGCTACACGAATATGTAATAAAAAATGGGGTTCCTATTAAAAAAAAAACGCAGTTGATATCCGTTTGACCGATGGCAGCGCAATCTAGCGGGCCAACCATAGCGCCATCTGGTTTCCCCCTTCAACCTAGACGAGTTTCGTTCTTTGTAGTTTTTTCGTTTGACGCTTATTTCGTGAGATATTTGGCCCGGTCACTATCAACGGACCACCATATATATATATATATATATATATATATATATATATATATATATATATATAAACAGCGGTCCTAGCATCCTGGGGCACCATTGACGATACTTCTGTCTCTGATGAACTCTGGGCGTTGAGGACAACGTCTGACTTAGCAGCAGTAATACACGAGGTGTAACCGTAAAGCTTCAATTATCCTCTAGAAAAAATAGTTATCTTTTGTTTGTTTGTAGATTCGTGTCACACTTACGGTACTTACTGATATCACCGCGCTACAGTACCGCAGCATGCTAATAGTGGAGCCAAAAGAAAATGACGCAGCTCGTGTCCACTGTATCAGTGGCCTGTACTATAGTTTCGTTTTGCCTGCACTAGTACCGTGCTACGGAACTGTATCTCAGGGGTTTCAATGAGTACCGTAAATATAGACAGGTACCTGCATGCAAGCGAATAAAGCTTTATAACTACGCCTCGACTCCTCTTGGAATATGCACTCTCTGAATTCTAACTGTAAACGTCTCCTTGCTTCACCATGCCTTTCTTGTAGCGTCTGCCAGTGGAGATTTGATCAATACCTCTGTGGCGCCCTTGCTGTTTCTAAACAATCCAATGAGAAACGCCATGCACTTGTCTGGACCTTCTCTGTTGCCAGAAGGATTTTGACGCCGCTGACGGAAAATCACCGCGTGAAACAGATGTGATATCCAAGTAACTGTTCAAGCCCTCTACTGCTCCCAGTCTGTATAAACGGTTTAGAGGACAATCCGAGCAGTCCTCTCAGTTTGTTTGGATATGATGCTGTCGTTTATCGTCTAGTAAAGTCTTCAGCAGATCACTGCGAATTACAAAATGGTTTAGACAAAATACCAGTGACAAAATACCAGTGACGATCGACTGCGAATCATAAAAAATGAAGTCCTCCACATAACTACCAATAAAATCGTTAAATTTCTGTTATACGATACATCATACAACTTTAAAGGTTGTCGATTCAGCTAAATTCTCAGGGATTGTAAACAACTCAAATTTGAACCATCAGATGTGGGAGAAGACGAACCTGTTTGTTGACACAGTCACCGTAGAATGTTCCACTTTGTTAACGGAGCCACGTCACCTCTGCTCGTACCGCTTCATCACTATGAAGGTGAGGTTCTCTAAGGTGTTTTTAAATTTTGGAAACAAACGAAAATCTTCTGGGGCGAAGTCGGGACTCAATGGAGGATGACGGATGACAGTGAACCCAAGGCGTCGGACTGTTACAGATCGTGTGTGGTCTGGCATGGCATGTCGAAGGGAGGGTGCTCCATGAGTGGACGAACTGTTTTGTAGTCAGAAACTTGTTTAGAGCACGATGTTTCTCACGCACTTACATAGTTGCGTTACACACTGCCATGTTACAGTTACAATTCGGAGCCCGCTAGCGACAGGACGTTGCAAATATGTAGACAAAGATAAAGATTGTTAAAAACGTTTGTTTTATTTAAAAAGCCTTAAGAGTTTCACAAAAGTAATTCGGGGACAGCACGCGGTCGTACTAACTAGTGACTACATTAGCTGATAGGATTGAAGGAGAACATCGAAAAACTTCATAACTCGTTTTATATTATGGCGAAATATGAAAGACGACTCACGGATTGAGAGGGGAGCTGGGATGGAAATCACTAAAACGAAGACATTTTTCGTTGCGGCGAAATCTCTTCACGAAATTTTGATCAGAAACGTTCTCCTCCGAATCCAAAGATGTTTTGTTGACTTCCACCTACGTAGGAAGATACGACTGAGGTATTTCAATGAAAAATTTTTCAGTAAGCGACGATACAAAATATTGCTAATGACAGAAGACTTAGTTTAAGTCAATTAACACGGCAAAAGTGCCTTACAATGACGATGGGAAAATTGTTTTCATGGAAATATCGTGGAATGCAAGTAAACAGATAATTCTATATAAAAGGATTCGTGAATGTTTAAATACATCATTGTCAAAAAATTAACGGTGGAAACACGTCATGCCAGTGAGTATGTTGGGTGTCGTCATTGTCTCATGATGCGTGACCTATCAGTTGAAAACATACGGGTCTGAAGCGGTAGCACAGATTTTATCAGGAAATTATGTAAGATAAAGAAAAAAAAATAATCTCAGTGCATTCTGTCTTCGGCAACAGAAGAATCTACGATAGTGTTCGGTTGTATTCTCTCGAATGGTCCACGTCCAATTTCTCCTGGTCGGTCACTGGAATTAAAAAAAGGGCAATGAAAATTGTGTCCGTGGCAAAGAAAATGAGGAAGGTAATTGATTACAAATAATTGAACACGATAAGTATAAGAAATACGTTAATTATTGCCAGCAAACAGGCATATAATAAGATTACTTCCGACCTCTCGGAACTCACACAGCAAAAAGGCGCAACAACATTACTTAGACAGATGATTACATTCCATGGTGATGAGCCACAGTAATACAGCATATATTGAAGGAATGCATTGCCATTTTACTGTATATTTTTGTATATTTACTGTGTAGAACCTAGATTTCGGTTTTCACGCCATTGTCGAGTACAATGATCTTACACCTTTAACGTATTTTGCTGTGTACTGTTCGGTATTACATTTTATTTCACGCTATTGTCGAGTCCAGTGCTTTAGCCGTTGGCATTTAAATACATGCTCAGATGCCTAGTTTACCGACCTGTCCAGCAATTTAGATACATTCCCAAATATCAACGACTAAAGCACTATACTCATAATGGCGTGAAATATGTCATCCTGCGCAGTACACACCGAAATACGTTAATAGTCTAAGATCGTTGATCTCAATAACGGCGTGAAAGCCGAAATACAGGTTATACAGAGGAAATATATAGGAAATATACAGATAAATGGCTGTGCATTCCTCCAAAAGATGATGTTCATTCGATTGCTATAAACAGTATAGCGTAGCAGTTTCGAAGAGTTACAGAAGCTTGGCTTCTTTGATAAATATTCGCTTTGATTAGTAATATGAAAAATTACAGAATGGTTTAAATAGTACTTTAAAATGTAGTGCTCAAGTGTTAATTTTTTGCACGTGCTATTCGATAATGGAGCGACCGCAAAATAGTCTTAAAGTGAAACTTCCTGGCAGATTAAAACTGTGTGCCGTACCGAGACTCGAACTCGGGACCTTTACCTTTCGCGGGTAAGTGCTCTACCATCTGACAAGGGGGGGCCGCCAATTGTGAAATTCAGATTCAATTCATACTGCGCATAATAAAAGCTCATGGCCAGAGGTGTAATGTGGCAAAGCACCAAGATGCGCTTCTCAGTCGTTGTCGAGAAAATCGACAGTTAAAAGAAACCGTTGCGGTGAAATACTCTCTACGATTAATAATTATCTACAGCGTCGTGGCGCAGTGGTAAGCGCTCGGGTTCGTAATCCAAATATCGCCGGATCGAATCTCGCACCATGCAACTTTTTTTTGTATTTGTTTTTTGTAATTCAAATGTGTGTGTGTATATATACACACACACACACACACACACACACACACACACAATAAATAAATAAATAAATAAATAAATAAATAAATATATATATATATATATATATATATATAAATTCCCGGTAATCAATTGCAACAATTATGCATATAATAAGTTGTTGAAAGTCGTTTGTCGTGGAAAAACTGGCGACTTCGGACATCATTATGTTTTCCGCAAACAAAGTTGTATTTCATTAATGTTATTAATTGCCTTCATAATGTTAACCACGTATAGTTAACGGAAGACGTAGAAACGATATTCCGAAACGAATACGTATAGCGTAAGTCAAACGTTCGAATTAGAATAGAAACCCCACGAACACAAATTTGCTGTGGCAGGTATGAAATATAAACTCCGTTACTCGCTCGTTACACTTGAAGGACAGATGTTGAATGGGCCGAAACGAGCCACCGCAGAATAGCGTAGTTGCCTGCTAACTTCGAAAGAAGGTAGATGCGGTCCCTAGCGCAACTTATAACATCGTCGAAAATCAGAGCGGACGAGAGAGTTTTGGTACACCCTGTTAAACAAACGCAAAAATGGAGGCGGTACAATTGGAGAGCGATCCGCCTTCACCAACATGTATAAGCAATTCATTAATAGTTTATATATATATTTGAATTACAAAAAACTAATAATAAAAATGTTGCATGGCGCGAGATTCGATCCGGCGACCTTCGGATTACGAACCCGAGCGCTTACCGCTGCGCCACGACGCTGTAGAAAACTATTAATCGTAGAGAGTATTTCACCGCAACGGTTTCTTTTAACTGTCAATTTTCTCGACAACGGCTGAGAAGTGCATCTTGGTGCTTTGCCACATTACACCTCTGGCCATGAGCTTTTATTATGCGCAGTATGAATCGAATCTGAATTTCACAATTGGCGGCCTCCCCTTGTGAGCTACCCAAGCATGACTCGCAGGTTCGCAGGAGAGCTTCTGTAAAGTTTGGAAAGTAGTAGACGAGGTACTGGAAGAAGTAAAGATGTGAGGACGGCGCGTGAGTCGTGCTGGGGTAGCTCAGATGGTAGAGCACTTGCCCGCGAAAGGCAAAGGTCCCGAGTTCGAGTCTCGGTCCGGCACACAGTTTTAATCAGCTAGGAAGTTTCATATTGGCGCACACTCCGCTGCAGAGTGAAAATCTCATTCTAGTCTGAAAGTGTTTCTACGAACGTTCTACCAAATAAGTGTGAATGTCGGAGTACTGATGTTTACGTAAATGTATTACATCTGTTAATCCTATTTCCTTGGAGATAGACGAATGAGTAATACTCAGGAATCGATCGGGTTTCGTAAGCTACCTTCTTGATGCATCGTTAGGATTCGTGGACTGAATCTCAGCACGGTAGCTGCTTTTCCTACAAGTTTTATGCCGTCTGTTCCGCTTCAGGTCGCTCCGGATGTTTACTCCGGCTCGTTGGTGATTCGCTGTAGGGTCCGAACGAGCGAGTAGAGACAGCGGCAGGTTTCAAGGCCACCGAGCCCGGAGAGAAGCCGCGGCGACGCACGGGGCTGGCCGGCTGGACGTGACGCCGTGTAAACACTGCCGGACAACGGATTCGGCCTGCCTCACGTAAAGAGCGTATCTCGGCGAGACGTGACCCGCCGCGTGATGATACGGGCCGTCGCGGGCGTCTGCGACCGTCATGGGAGTGAAAGGTGGCGGCAGCGGCGGGGCACCTCGGCGTTCCGCTGACGCGGCTGGCCTGGTTAGGCGCGTCAGCTCGGCTTCCCGGGAAGTGCGTTGCTTACCGGGCGGCGCTCGGCCGCCTCGCCGCGCCACGCCACGCCTCACCTTGCCCTTGCCTCCCGGCGGAGCCTGAGTGGCGACACGGCACGGCTCGCTCCAAAACAAACCGCCGGCGCGACCTCCGCCAGTGCGTCGCCAAAGTGGGCGCGCCGGCCCCGGCTGTGGGCCACGTCCTACTTTCCAACGGTGGTGCGAGAGCCCTAAACATGACACACTTAGCGTACTTAGAAAGGGACCGCGCATACCCATCAACACGGATTTCCTCCAAATTTATAGTATATCTACATTCTACATCTACATTTATACTCCGCAAGCCACCCAAAGGTGTGTGGCGGAGGGCACTTTACGTGCCACTGTCATTACCTCCCTTTCCTGTTCCAGTCGCGTGTGGTTCGCGGGAAGAACGACTGCCGGAAAGCCTCCGTGCGCGCTCGAATCTCTCTAATTTTACATTCGTGATCTCCTCGGGAGGTATAAGTAGGGGGAAGCAATATATTCGATACCTCATCGAGAAACTCACCATCTCGAAACCTGGACAGCAAGCTACACCGCGATGCAGAGTGCCCCTCTTGCAGGGTCTGCCACTTGAGTTTGCTAAACATCTCCGTAACGCTATCACGCTTACCAAATAACCCTGTGACGAAACGCGCCGCTCTTCTTTGGATCTTCTCTGTCAACCCGACCTGGTACGGATCCCACACTGATGAGCAATACTCAAGTATAGGTCGAACGAGTGTTTTGTACGCCACCTCCTTTGTTAAAGCTCTACATTTTCTAAGGACTCTCCCAACGAATCACAACCTGGCACCCACCTTACCAACAATTAATTTTCTATTATCATTCCGTACGCATACTCCCAGATATTTTACAGAAATAACTGCTACCAGTGTTTGTTCCGCTATCATATAATCATACAATAAAGGATCCTTCTTTCTATGTATTCGCAATACATTACATTTGTCTATGTTAAGGGTCAGTTGCCACTCCCTGCACCAAGTGCCTATCCGCTGCAGATCTTCCTGCATTTCGCTACAATTTTCTAATGCTGCAACTTCTCTGTATACTACAGCATCATCAGCGAAAAGCCGCATGGAACTTCCGACACTATCTACTAGGTCATTTATATATATTGTGAAAAGCAATGGTCCCATAACACTCCCCTGTGGCACGCCAGAGGTTACTTTAACGTCTGTAGACATCTCTCCATTGAGAACAACATGCTGTGTTCTGTTTGCTAAAAACTCTTCAATCCAGCCACACAGCTGTTCTGATATTCCGTAGGCTCTTACACTACTGGCCATTAAAATTGCTACACCAAGAAGAAATGCAGATGATAAACTGGTATTCATTGGACAAATATATTATACTAGAACTGACATGTGATTACATTTTCACGCAATTTGGGTGCATAGATAGTGAGGAATCAGTCCACAGATCAACCACCTCTGGCCGTAATAACGGCCTTGATACGCCTGGGCATTGAGTCAAACAGAGATTGGATGGCGTGTACAGGTACAGCTGCCCATGAAGTTTCAACACGATACCAGAGTAGTGACTGGCGTAATCTGACGAGCCAGTTGCTCGGCCACCATTGACCAGACGTTTTCAATTGGTGAGAGATCTGGAGAATGTGCTGGCCAGGGCAGCAGACGAACATTTTCTGTATCCAGAAAGGCCCGTACAGGACCTCCAGCATGCGGTCGTGCATTATCCTGCTTAAATATAGGGTTTCGCAGGGATCGAATGAAGGATAGAGCCACGGGTCGTAACACAGCTGAAATGTAACGTCCACTGTTCAAAGTGCCGTCAACGCGAACAAGAGGTGACCGAGACGTGTAACCAATGGCACCCCATTCCATCACGCCAGGTGATACGCCAGTGTGGTTCAAATGGCTCTGAGCACTAAGGGACTTGACTTCTGAGATCATTAGTCCCCTAGAACTTAGAACTACTAAAACTTAACTAACCTAAGGACATCACACACATCCATTGCCGAGGCGGGATTCGAACCTGCGACCGTAGCGATCGCGCGGTTCCAGACTGTAGCGGCTAGAACCGCTCGGCCACTCCGGCCGGCGGAGATTGACAGATCAGATGTTGCGGAAAATGCTTTGCAGCCAGGAGACCACCACATTCATTTCGATAGAGCTCAAGTTCTAGCAGCCACAAGCGGATACCATGAAACGTTATATAGAGAGGCCATAGAGATGGCAAAATACCCCAGGAATTGCAGTAGGAAGGAGGAGGGCGTGAAATTTAATGACGCGATTGCGCTGCTCAAGGTAGCGTGTTGGTACACACAGTCTTCTACTGTGGGGTGAAAGCAACAGCGGACACACAGCAGTCGACAGGGACCAATTGCACTGGCGTATTAGAAACACGTGTCGTCACGCCACCACGCGGAAACAGAATTTTCCTGTACTCAGTAGCGACCCAGGATATTCAAAGAAGCTACGAGCCTCCTTGAAAAGTCCTCGGCAGACGGGGACGAAACGTTGGGTTTTAAGGTGAAATCCATTCGACTACGGCATGACAGATGGGAACATTTTATTGATTGTGAGATGTATCACAGCCTTGAGCTGCAGATAAAATACTTTACTATTCAACCAATTCCAGTGGTCTAACCATCATCTGGTTCATAAAAGCATTCACAGCATCATGTCTGGTCAAATATGAAATCGTTATCATTAGGTGGTAAAACAATGAATCTGCGTGGTACGAATCGGTCTACAGCATTAATGCCAATTACATTTTCAACGTGCGTGGGTGCACTACCGAGCACAGGTTTTGTAGGTTGACGACGTAATTTATATTAAGATATGGTAAAAGTGTATAATTTATGGTTTTACCAACTGACGGTAACGATTTTATACTTCGCCTAACATGATTCTGTAAATACTTTTACGAACCTGATTGTCAGACGACTGAAACTGCTTCTATAAATTAAAGTATTTTACTAGCAGCTCAAGGCGGTAATATGACACGTCTAAAAAAAAAATTCTCTGTTATTGCACTGGTTGATAATGAACCACGACTAACGCATGACTTCACCAAATGTTGGCAATGGAATGTATTGTGATGCAGTCTTCTCGGGTTGTGATTTCCTTTTCTCTCTCGATGAGACAGGAGCAGTTTGAAGCTTTTTGACCACATTTTTTACCTGAAGAAAGTCATTTTAATACTACATAATGACAAACCTCCGTCATCTTGCAAAATCTCTTTGTATAAATGTCGATTTGTTTGTCTTCCCCACTAGTCAATTAACAGAAGAAATTAGTTCTTCTACATGTTAAGCTTCTTCATAGCAGTAACAAAATATTCGAATAAGGTTGAAATTTTCATGAAGTAATGACGACCTTCCTGTATTTTGCCACATACTCATGCACCAAGTTTTCCTTTGCTTTTCCTTTCATGCCTTTTATGAAAATATTAATAAAAACTGTACATTGGGGATTGTTCCGGTTTGCTTGCAGTGTAAGTAACGTAACAATTGAAAATAACAAATATAAAAGAAAATTCCCCATGTATACTCGACTCAAGAACTCTCCGATTGCTGTTGCGTACTCTTGCCACTGCCTGAAAAATACGCTAACTTACATGGCTCACACTGGGCCCGAATCGCCCCAAAAGTGCTATTTTTTCCGAAACTATTGGCCATCAGGGGTTCCCAATTCGGTTCCTTTTATTTCTGGCTGAGCCCTGCATACACGGTAAATCTGGATGAAATCGGTTATGGCGAGTAGATGCGGTTCCCTTTTCAGTTCAGAAAACCGGCCCAAGTACAGAAGACAGTCTTGTCAGCTACTGTAGCCAAACAGCCAAGAGACTCTCTTGATACTGGTCATCTCCATTCCTACCCCATTCTGCGCTATTTCTAAGTACATGCTATGCTCAACACTAATAGTAATTCGTCCTATATAAACTCATCGGACAACATATGAGTCACCTGCTTACAACAGCCCACTGGCTGCTTTGCAACGCTGCAGAGAGTGTCGAACTGGCACCAGACGGTCGTATGGAGGCTGCGCAACAAACGTAAGTCATGGCAGCGACGTAATGTGTTCACTATATGATCAAAAGTATTCTGACTTTCCCTAGTCGACATTAATATGGAGTGTGTCCATCCTTCGCCTTTATGACGGCTTGAACTCTCCTACGGACAGTTTCAGTGACTTGGCTCAATGCCTGCAAAGAAATTGTAGCCCTTCTTCGTAGAGAGCCGAACGCAGAGCCGTTATCGATGTTGGACGCTGGGATCTGAAGCGAAATCGACGTTCTGAATTACCCCAGAGGTGTTCCATTGGGTTCAAGTAGCGACTTCGCGCAGACCAGTCAGTATTAAGAATGTTGCTGTCAACAAACCATTGCCTGACGTACGGTGCTTCCTGGCGGTGCATTGCAGTGCTGATATCATCGTCGTCTCCGAACGTTCTCTAGCCATTTACCAAACCGAAACGCTTCCTTCGGATTGCCACAGCATATAATTTGGTTCATCTCTCCAAATCATTCGTTTCCAGTCTTCCACTGTCTAGAGGCTTCACTCTTTCCATCCCCTAAGGCGTCGCTTAGCGCTGACTGCAGAAATGTGCGGCTTATGAGGAGCTGCTTAACTGTTGCACCCAATTTACTTCAAGTCCATACTTAGTCACGGTGCTAGCTGTACCGCTGGTAGCATTTTGGAGCTCGGGAGTGATTACTTTCATAGATTTAATGCGATTTTATACAATGATCCGCCACAGTCTTTGACGGTCCTCGCCCGTCTATACGTACGGCAGTCTGTCTTCTTTCGTGTCGATAATTTATTTTAGCATTTATTTATTTATTTATTTTTTGCTGTTTCAATCCTTGACGTAGCTCCTATGATTCTAATCTTTGTAGTAGCCTCATGTCAGCGATCATCAAATGTTTTTCATCTTAAAAAATTAGAGAAACAAGAAAAGACTCATGTTCCGCTCTGACTGTTACAGCATGGACGATCGCTAGAAACGCGGCATTTTTGTACTTGGAAGAATAAAAATTATTCTGCTGAGTTACTCAGTTAATGCAGTCGGTTTTGTTCAGATGCCATTTAATTACTAACTGATACTGAGTTTTCAGTGACAGCCCATTGCAGGAGAATAATTTCTCAACATCTCTTAAGAACAGATAAAGGATTCTTATATTGGCTTTCAATAGACAGGGACGTTAGTTAAATAGTCCAATGTCTCTTCGCCTGATGACTCCGAAATTAGGAATTGACCTGAAAAGATTTATACTTAGCCGACTCATGATCGCCATAGGTCGTCTGGCTGAATGCACTAACACCACATATCGTGACGTAGCTTGGAATAGGCCTTACTTCGGTGTCACTTTGTTGTTATGCTAGTGCGAATGTCACAACTAGGCACCATAAAGCAGCGAAGTCTACTGTTTACGCCGGTCACTTTGTTAAACGTTTGGTTAATGTAGTTCTTGTTAGAACACTTTCCGCATTGTCGCATTCTCCCCTCCCCCCCCCCCCCCCCCCCACACACACACACACCAATCGTACTTCACGTGCGTCCTTACAACAAGTTGCTTCGTGCTATGTAGTGAAACGCAAGGTGCAATCCGTAAGGAGAAACGAGAAACGGATGTATTCTCGATACGCTTTTCGGAAAGAAACAAAGGGAGAAAATAGTCGCTACCGATACGGCAGATTTCAGAAACATCATTTGAGTTTACCAGGGCGTCTGTGTCAAGTCTACTACGAAGTATAATACGGGCGCGTAAAGAAAAACAGAACACAGGTATATACACTGAGATGCTAAAAGTCATGCGATATCTCCTGATTTCGTGACAGACCTCCTTTCTCCTGGTGTAGTGCAGCAACTCGGAGTGGCACAGACTGAACAAGTCGTTGAAAGTCTTCTGCAGAAATAATAGCCATGCTCCCCCTACAGCCGTCCATAACTGCGGAACTGTTTCCGGTGCAGGATTTTGAGCACCAACTGGCCTCTCGATTATTTCCCATGTATGTTCAATAGGATTCATCTCGGGCGATCATAGTGGCCAAATCATTCGCTCGAACTGTCCAGAATCTCTTCAAACCAATCGCAGACAGCTGTGGTCTGTTGACATGGCACCAAGTAGCCGAATCAATCAGTGACCGGTGCAGTTGGGCCGGAGGACCCAATACATTTCATATAAACACAGGCCACACCATTATGGAGCCATCATCAGCTTGTACAGTGCCTTGTTGACAACTTGGGTCCATGGCTTCGTGGAGTATGCTCCACACTCGAAATCTATCATCAGCTCTTACCACCTGAAATCGATACTTATCTGACCAGGCTACGGTTTTCCTGTCGAGTCCAACCGATTTGGTCACTGACCCAGGGAGAGGCGCTTCAGGTGATGTGCTGTTAGCAAACGCACTCGCGTAGGCCGTCTGCTGCCATAGCCTACTAACGGCAAATTTCGCCGCACTTTCCAGGGACACGGTCGTCGCACGTCCCAAATTGATTTCTGCCGCTGTTTGACGTAATGTTTCTTGTATGTCAGCACTAACAACTCTGCACAAACGCCGCTGCTCTCGGTCGTTAAGTGACGGCCTTTGGCCACTGCGTTTTCCGTGGTGACAGGTAACGCCTGAAATGTGGCATCCTCTACGCACCCTTGATACCGAGGATCTCGGAATACTCCTAACAATTTCTGAAATGGAATGTCCCATGCATCTAGTTCCAACTATCATTCCGCTTTGAAACACTGTTCATTGCCATCGTACGGTCATAATCATGTCGGAAAGCTTTTGATATGAATCACCTGAATACAAATGACAACTCCGCCAACGCATTGCCCTTTTATGCCTTCTGTACGCGAGACACTCAGCTTCCCTGAAGTACTTTAGAGGACACAATGGCGAGCTGCACTTTCTCAGAAGACACAGTGGAAAGACCGGCAAGAGGCGGTGGCTTCCGCCGCACCTTCTGCGAACGGCGGCGTCTGATCCGGAACGCAGCGCCAGAGCGCCAGGTTGTGGGCCGTCGCCGGTCGGCCTCTGCGGGCCGCGGCGAGCCGAGGCGAGGCAGCGAGGGCGCCTGGCTAGCGTCTGCGGCCTGACGCGCTCCCATAAATTCCACCCCTCGCCCTCGCCCGCCCCCGCCGCCGCCTCCCCCGCCCCTGCCGCCTCCGCAGGCAAATTGATCCGCCTTTTTGCCGCCGCGGCCGGCCCAGGCGGGCACTCATTTTTCTCCGCTGGCCGTGGCGCCTGCGGAGTCTGCTGGCCGGGCACCGTATTAGTACCCCCAAAATAAACTGCTCCTGTCCCGCCACAGCCCCCTCCCCCCGGGTATTCTCGGTGTCGTGTGCGGCGCCGCCCTTGTCCAGATGCCGGCCTGCCGCTATTGACGGCCATTTCCGGATGCGCTTTCACCCACACTCAGATACCGAGCTTTTAGTTCCGCCTGCTCTCGTCATTAGACTGGCTACCTTTAATATTTACGCCGCATCAATGTAAATATAAAGCTCTGAAGGCCTCCTGGCGACAGTATCGGTTTCAGAAATTGCCAACACCCCGGAGAAGAACCCATATAGGGACTTCTGGTGATAGGCCCTTGGTTTGTTGCCACGACACTTGCAGCGCTGCAAGTTTATCACTCCACCATCTGGCTTTCTTATTGGCTGATTTCTAGTCTTCTATGTTTGTTTTTGTTTCATGGTTAAGAGAAGTTGATTTCATCACAGTGTGCTTCTGACTACGACTTCTCGCCTGTTCTGAATTGCGTTATAAATGTTGTTACTCGTATTATGATTGCGTTCTTCCTGCATCCGTAATACTGGGTAGGGTAAACGACTACAAATCTGTTTTTGTGTGTTCTGCGGACTTTCTTGTGTCTTTTATTTATTACGAATCCTTGTGTGAACCGTTGGATGTAAATGCACTGTAAGTATATTGTTCGCATTCTACTCTATTTTTGTTTGCATCCGTTTTCTGTACTTCGTCGCATTTAATGGAGAACTCCGTGTTAGCAGCTTTTCACAGTATTGGTACTGAACTTTATTATATGTTGCCTCGAGAAGAGTATATAATTCTGCTTTGAATGGTTTGGCGTCTTGTCACTGAGTGCCATGCACTTCGCAGTGTCCTGCGGAATTTGGATGTAGATGAGTAAACCCTATATATGTTTGTCTTTTACAGTGCTTCATTCTCCACAAAAAATATTAAGATTAGTATATGATTCTGCTATCTCGTTGGCATGTACTTTCGCAAACATCCCGAAGCGATTATCCCATAGTAATGGATTTTTTGTACCTTTTATTATCTGCTCCAAACAGTAGATAGTCTGTTTGACATCCATCTTACTGCAGAGTCGCATTTATTTTCAGCCAAAAATCCCAGTAGTCTGGGCATGGGGGTGGATGGAAACCCAATCGAGAATATATGGGATGAGACTTACAGTTTAGGAATCTGCCTAATAGCCAAATCCAGGTGCAGTAATTGGAAGTATTTTTCATCTATGGGACAAATTGTCAATTGTGTCAGGCAGAATTTAAAATCATCCATACACAGTAACAGTATGTATCTGCGGCCTGATGACACGTTTGGCAAAGCGGGTATAAATTGTATATACATATCTTCCTCGTGAATCAGTCTATCAGTGAAGTTTGAATAAAAACCGCTACAGTAGTTCCTGAAATTAGCCTTTACATACAGACAGAAATACCGAGGTGGTGTGTGTGTGTGAGAGAGAGAGAGAGAGAGAGAGAGAGAGAGAGAGAGAGAGAGAGAGAGAGGGGGGGGGGGGGGAGGAGGGGAGGAGGGGAGGGAGGGAGGGGGGAGGGGGGAGGGGGGAGGGGGGGAGGTGTTAATCAACGGCGCGCTAACCCACGTTGGAGGTTGAAAATGTGCATAGCGATCGAAGTATCCAACATCCCTTCCGAGATGTTTCGAGCAACATTAGAGCAATCTTTTTTACGATTCCAGACTATCGTGGATGCAGATGGTCGTCATAATGAGCAACGTTTGTAACCTGAAACTTAAACATGGTACGCAGTTAACAAATGTTTCCCTCTCTTGCGAAAATTTAAGTCTTTCTTTCAATGTAAAAATTATTCGATTCCATTCTCGCAGGGTGCTAAAACAACCAGATTCACATTATTTCAGAATAAAAAGCGTCGTGGTTTCGCAACTAAGACTTTTTATTCTGAAATATTTATTTTAATGCTTCATTCATTACTTATCTACCACATGTCCTAACAAATGTTTCCACGAAATTTCAGTGTCCTGCTATCACTCGTTTCTCATGGAGAGACTTTCAAGTAGCGAAAGTTTAACTATACCCACTGTCACATTATATACCCTCCGCCGCAATCCGTACAGTGGCTTAGAGGAATACATATGTCTGAGGGTAAGGAGATTATTAACAGCTCGCAGTTCGCGAAGACAGATACATACTGCGGTGACAAAGGTCATGGGGTACCTCCTAATATCGTGTCAGACCTGCTTCTGTCCGGCATTCAGTAACACGGCGTGGCGTGGACTCAACAAGTCGTTGGGTCCCCTGCAGAAATATTAAACCTTGCTGCCTCTATAGCCGTCCATAACTGCGAAAAGTGTTGCCTGCGCAGGATTTTGAGCACGAACTGACCTCTCGATTGTGTCTCATAAATGTTCGGTGGGTTTCATCTCGGGCGATCAGGGTGGCCAAATCATTCGCTCGAATTGAGCAGAATGTTCCTCAAACCAATTGCGAACAAATGTGGCCCGGTGACATGACGCATTGTCATCCATACAAATTGCATCGTTGTTTGGGAACGTGAAGTCCATGAATAGCTGCAAATGGTCTCCATGTAGCCGAACATAGCTGTTTCGAGTCAATGATCGGTTCAGTTGGTCCATAGGACCCAGTCCGTTCCATGCAAACAGAGTCGACCATATTATGGTGCCACCACCAGCTTGGACAACTTGTGTCCATGGCTTCGTTGGGTCTGCGCCAAGCTCGAAGCCTACCATCAGCTACCATCAGCTGCTACCAGCGGAATTCGCTACTCGTCTGACTAGCCAACGATTTTCCAGTACTTAATATAGGATCCAATCGATATGGTCACGTGCCCAGGAGAGGCGCTGCAGTCGCTGTCGTGCTGTTAGCAAATGCACTCTCATCGGTCGTCCGCTGCCATAGCCCATTAAAGCCAAATTCCGCCGCACTGTCCTAACGGATCTGTTCGTCGTACATCCATATTGATTTCTGCGGTTATTTCACGTAGTGTTGCTTGTCTGATAGCACTGATAATACTACGCAAACTCCGCTGTTTTAGGTCGTTATGTGAAGGCCGTTGGCCACTACCTTTTCCGTGGTGAGAGGTAGTGGCTGAAATTTGGTATTCTCAGTACACTGTGTATGTCGGAATATTGAATTCCCTAAAGATTTTTGAAATGGAATGTGCCATGCGTCTGGATCCGGCTACCATTCCGCGGTCAAAGACTGTTAACTCCTGTCTTGCGGCCATAATCGAGTCGGAAAGCTTTTCCCATGAATCAGCTGAGTACAAATGACAGCTCCGCCAATGCACTGCCCCTTTAATGCCTTGTATAGCGATACCGCCGCGATCTGTACATGTGCATATCGCTACCTCACGACTTTCGTCACCTCAGTGTAAGAATGTAACAACTGCCGCTAGTTTAAGTAAAGCAGTAGGTCCGACAAGGGCTAGAAATGTTACGTAGCTGTTCCGTCATGGAGGAACCGATCCGATTTCGAGCGAGCGAGGAAAGAGCTATTTTCGTCCGAGGAGCCTAAGTTTCTGCGAGTTGCGCCACAGACAGAATTGTTCCGTGAATCGAGGCCGTGCAGCGAGGTCTCTGGATGCGGGTCGCTCAGTCAGCAGCCGGCGGGCGACGTGGGAGCGCGGCGCACCTAGCGAGTGCACAGTAGCGCTTTTTTCCGGCTCTGCCGTGGCGGCGGTAATGCCGTCCGTATCGGCCCATCTGGAGTGGGCGGCGGCGCCTAAAAGCCCCGCTCGTGGCTGCGCAACCCTTTCTGTACCGCCGCGCCGCGCCGCACCACGCCATGCAAGGACTGCACCCTCGCACAGATACGAGTGGCTGCGTACGTCTCTCCAGCCACCCCGTCTGCTTTCTGTAGTCTACTGAGTAGACTCGCCGCCTTCCCTTTAACGAAACTGCGCCGTCTTCTTCTGTCTCCACAACTACCCCCTCAGTCAAAGTTCAGAGACTGGATCTGGATTCATAACAGAGAAAGGCAACAGTCCCCCCCCCTTCCTCCGCGATTCAAAGCACAGAACGTTCATACAGGCGTTGGACAAAAATACGGAAATACGTATTCTACGCTAGCCCCCAAGTTGCACTGTTGTATTTGACCAGGAACGGCGTCTGTGTATTGTCAAGTATCAATCATGGCCAGAACAGGCTTCATGAGTCTATTAGAACGCGGGCAAACTGTCGGTGCCCGTATGGTGAGTGTTTCTGTAATCAAGGTAGATGAAGTGTGTGGTGTTTCAAGAGGCACCGTGTCAAAGATTTATACCGCACACAGGGAAAGAGGAAAAACATCCGATGCATCACAACGGTGTTTTGAATTATCTTGACGGACATGACTGAAAAGACTGTGACTAAAAACAGGCCGACAGCAGCAAAAGTCACTGCAGGAAATGGAGCTCTCTTCATGTAGGTTTAGCTCTCTTCACGTTGGTACCAATCCAACATGAAGAAAGCTCCATAACAAGGGAATCGCAAAGCGAACTGGAATTCCAGAACTACACACCAGCGATGCAAATACCTGTAACAGAAAAACGAGGTGCCGAAGCCATAGAAACTAGACTATGTGGCCAGGGAGAACGTAATTTGGCCGAAAGAGTCTTCTTGCACACTGCTTCCAACTTCTGGCTGAATTTACGTCCCACGAATGAAACATGTCGAGCTTTCGTTGATGATTTGTAAAATCTTATCATGCTCCATGGTTACTCTGCAAGGATCGCATTAGGCCTACTGCCAAGGATTCTGTAACCATTTTGACCATGTCCAAGCCATGATGCAATGCTTGTTCATCAATAGTAATGCTGTATTCGAAGACGACAGGGCACCCGTTCACACAACGCAGATCGCCCAGGACTGGTCTTGAGAGCACGGAGATGACTGTCGCATCTCCCCTGGTCACCACAGCCATTATATGTCAATATTATTGAGCCTTTGTGATTTTCTTTGGAGAGAAGGGTGCGTGGTCGCTATCCAACTCCGCCAGCGGTATCTGAGCTCCACACTATTTTTCAGGAAGAACGGTATAACATTCCCTTGAAAATAATATTGGAACTGTATTTAACCATTACAAGACGGCTGGAAGCTGTTTTTGATGCCAACCGTTTCTACATGCCGTGTTAGGCATGGTAATGTGTTGTGTTTATGGTGTTTACTTATTTTGGTCCCCCGCCTGTACAACCATGTAAAATTGTCAGTTAAGTTCTTCTTTGGAATATTGTTCAACTCCGATACATTGTGTTGAAAGTCTATTATGTGGTCAAAGTGTTGATCCTTCATATGTTTTTCTGCACTTTGTCTTTTTGTGGTAAATTCGTATTGGTAACGCCAAGTGCTGTCATCCATGATGATTTTTTCCAGAAAATAATTGTCCATGTTTTGCATTTCAATCAAGTCGCGGCAGGCGTCAAGGCGTCCTTGTTTTCGTTCGGGACTCAGGCTGCGCGGGAAAGGCTTTATACATACTGTTCTCTTATTCAAAACGCTCTGCAAAATGTCTTGGTGCGGCCGCTGTGGCCGAGCGGTTCTAGGCGCTTCAGTCCGAAACCGCGCTGCTGCTGCGGTTGCAGGTTCGAATCCTGCCTCGGGCATTGATGTGTGTGCTGTCCTTGGGTTAGTAAAGTTTAAGTAGTTCTAAGTCTAGGGGACTGATGACCTCAGATGTTACGTCCCATACTGCTTAGAGCTATTTGCAAAATGTCTTGAGCGCAAGGTTTAGAGATGTTTCTCCACTGCAAACTGTGTGTTGACACACTACGCTACGTTCACTACTTCACACTACCTTTTCTCAAGTGAGTGGGCGAATTCACATCCGTTGTTTACAGTTGTTAGTTGAAGCTGCTACCGTAGCTACTGCGCTGACGTCGCTTGTAGGTAAGGAAAAAAAAAAAACATTTTTTTTCGTCGATTAACCACGGCAAAGAAAATTTTGCATAAAATGATTATTTTTTGTGAAAAAATTACAGTGTAATCTATAATCTCTTTATACACAAGGACTGTGCAAAATAATACAGTATCGTATGTTGCCAACACGCACGTAATAAGATATATAGGAACATTTGACGTCCAAGACGGCCTAGGTTCTCTTAGAGATCTGTGGATATAAACACTGAATGCAGTTTTATACCATTTCTTGCGAAGAAACTATTCTGATTTCTTGACAGCTTACGGAGCTGGTTAATGGGGCTTTTGTTTTTTCAATGCAAACCACTATGTGCCGATGGTATCCACATCTTTTAAACTGCGAACATGCACATTGTGTCACGGCATTGTCAGTACAAAACTGATTATTTAGAACTATGTGAATGGAGGCGCGGTGAATAATTTTCTGCTGAGAATCCAAAAATGATTTTATGTGGTTTAACAGTAACTTCTCCTATCACTGCAGGCCAATACATGACTACCCATTACGCAGCCTCCACAATGCTTCAGAGATAGAACGAGATCCCTACTGATCACTTCCACTGTTGTTACTCATAAGGGAACATGCTCTGCCCAAGTGAACTGTAAAAAAACGATCTGTAACCACTATGCGCCAACGACGACATTCCCGTTCAAAATTTTTTCACTATTCTTGATGCGTCAGGCTTGAACTAACACTCGCTTTTGACAACTTCGCCAGTGATCGTCGTCAGGGGCTGCCTGCCTTGTCCCGTATCGGCTATGGTGACGTCACATAAAGAGAGATTAGATCGATGTCTGCCACAGAGAGATATTAGTAGCTCCACCGATCTCGTCTGGGAGTAAATGATGGGCGCATTTCCGTCTTCTGCACTGTCCAGGGTATAGCTGCTGTCCCTTGATGAGTTAATGCCATCGACAAAAAAAGAGTCTTGCATTAAATATTATTTGCACCTCTTTGTGAGACTGTGTTCGACAACCACTGATTATCCCAGGCATCGATATGTATTTGCCATCGTTGTTCTGCACGCTACACGTATAAAGTGATCGATGTAACAGCTGATGTACTCTCAAAGAATATTACACATTACCAAATCTGTCTTTTACCGGGTGCAGCATCTATTTTATATTTTGGATGGATAGAAAATGGTTGAATACCATGTTTACTAGGATTCCGGCCTTCTCTTTTTAACTAGAAGTAACCTCGCAATAAGGGACGAGCGATAAAGCCCATCCTCTAGCTAGTCAACATTTTCGCATTGGAAGTCCAACGTTTTTGATACTTGCGCCACTGAAGCCACTTACTTGTAGTCACCTGGATTTCAGGATAATTCGGTAATAGCAGCTATATCCTGAATGTGTTAGTTATGGAGGCCCCGTCACACTGTATTAGCTGCCACCGTTTTCTTTTGATATATAATTTGCTCACTTGTCATTCATTACCAGAAAAATAACAAACTTGTAAAGTGAGTGGATCGGTGACGTACTTCAACGATGAAAGCTAGAGGAGCAATTTGTCACGGGAAAATGGTCAGAACATACCGATTCTTGATTATTTACAATACGAGGTGGAAAAACATAAACTGTCGGACTTACAAGAGATACATTAACATGTGGTTAATGCATGATTCGAAATGCAGTCTTATATCAATTAAGTACACTTACCTAATAGCTAAAAGAAAGGTTTTAGCATAAAAAACATTAGCGAGTGTGGTGATATCCGCAGCTTATCTGAAGGGAAATAGAAAAAGTTATCACGTAATTCACAAGGAAAGAAGAAGCAGGGCTAGCTTATTAAGCTATCTGCTAGGCGAGTGTGTTGAAACAGCACAAATAAGGGGACAGTACTAATGTAATGAAACTGTGCGCTGGTAACATTTGAACCAATTGAGTGTTACTATCCCCAGCTGTCACTCCATACTGAGCCTTATCGATATCTCTCTCTTCCCCAGCTTTCCCTACCTTCACTCCATCTTCCGTGACGTCCACTCGTTATACACAGTACTATCTGATGCTCCCCAGAGTCCCTCTCTCCAGGTTGTTTGCTGGGTAAACGCTCTATATTCTATTTGGTTTTTACAGAGTCGCTCACTGACGATTAGTAATTAAAGTTACTGAAAAGGTTACGAGATCGTACATGGAAGAGATGTAAACATCAAATCTGCTAACAATGCGCTTAGTAAACTCGAAGTTCAGTTTTCTGACTGGTGCACCAGAACCAAACTCAGACTTAATTTGAATACTATTACCATACGAGCACGACTGTATTGTACAGAAGAAAAGACCGTAATATTTTCTCAAAATGCAAGCAGAGATGGCGTGCTGGTCGCTTAACATTTCTGTAGATTGTTTACCGTAGATAGTGTTTGGGTTTCGTTATTGATGCAGGTGACATGTCGGAGATAAGAAACACAGAGACACCATTCACGAACGCCAGATAAGCGCGGCGGACGGTTTAAATTTCACAACAGGTACTGCGGAAAAACGTGCCGCGCGCGACCGCGTCCATATGCAATACAGCCCACACTGCAGGCCCCGTTAAGTCTCCTAGTTGGTCGCGCAACTCACGTGCTACCAACAAAATCTCTTCATGGATTCATTTTGTTTCCTGCTTACACGGATACCACGACCGATGCAAGCTGGAGGTTAGTCTCTCACCCGCGCCCTAAGCCATGATTCTTAGACTTTGCGCCGATGACGAGTATTGGTATGAAACGTTGTTGTAAGACTTAAGTCTACAAAAAACCTGGTGAAGATCCGTAGAACACTATTCTTTATGTGACTGCAACTGTCTGCGTATAGCAAAAATATGGTAGTCCTTGACGACATGGTTGAATTGCAACCGGAGCGAGTGAATTATCTAAGAGTGAGAGTTTATGGGAATATAAAGTAGAACGATAACGCAGGCTCAGATGTACATAAATTACAGGCTTGGATTCTTTGTTAAGGTACTGGGAAACTGTATTTCCTGTATACAAGAGGGACTGCCTGCAAAACACTTCTACGGCCCATACTGAACCATATACCATATGGTACGGGACACGTATCGAGCCTCTTTAATGGTGTATATTGAGATAAGGGTGGAGCGAATAGTCACAAGATTATTTGACTGGATAAAGTCTGTAAGAAATGTTGGACTTCTTAATTGCGATACACGCCAAGAAAGACGCCACATATCTCACGAGAACCTGAACAGAAAAGTACAAGAATTAGATTTCAGGGCAGATTCTACGAATATCCAGCAGCTCTTAAAAACAGCGGAGATAAAAAAAGACACTCGTATCCCGGTTCTCCAGTGAATAGAACAGTTAGAAAAACATATGGTTAAAAAGAATATCCGGTGACATATGCTTCATATTGATTTTACGAGTATAAATATACACGAAACTGAGACTGATCACATATCAACAAGACTCTGTTCCAACCAAACCAAATGATTTCAGAGCATCTCTGAGTAGATTGCACATTTACCGGATATTTTCCCTTTGTTCACTTCATGCTGTCGAGAGTCAAATAAATCAATTTTCATCAACACTTTATTTTTACTGGCGCGAGAAAGGTTTTCCTTTTTGAGCGAACCGTCTGAAATTAAGGCTAATTATAAAGTCCATGTTGTTGTTGTTGTTGTTGTTGTTGTTGTTTTCAGTCCTGAGACTGGTTTGATGCAGCTCTCCATGGTACTCTATCCTATGCAAGCTTCTTCATCTCCCAGTACCTACTGCAACCTACATCCTTCTGAATCTGCTTAGTGTATTCATTTCTTGGTCTCCCTCTACGATTTTTACCCTCCACGCTGCCCTCCAATACTAAATTGGTGATCCCTTGATGCCTCAGAACATGTCCTACCAACCGGTCCCTTCTTCTAGCCAAGTTGTGCCACAAATTTCTCTTCTCCCCAATTCTATTCAATACCTCCTCATTAGTTATGTGATCTACCCATCTAATCTTCAGCATTCTTCTGTAGCACCATATTCCGAAAGCTTCTATTCTCTTCTTGTCCAAACTATTTATCGTCCATGTTTCACTTCCATACATGGCTACACTCCATACAAATACTTTCAGAAACGACTTCCTGACATTTAAATCTATACTCGATGTTAACAAATTTCTCTTCAGAAACGCTTTCCTTGCCATTGCCAGTCTACATTTTATACCCTCTCTACTTCGACCATCATCAGTTATTTCGCTCCCTAAATAGCAAAACTCTTTTACTACTATAAGTGTCTCATTTCCTAATCTAATTCCCTCAGCATCACCCGACTTAATTCGACTACATTCGGTTATCCTCGTTTTGCTTTTGTTGATGTTCCTTTCAAGACACTGTCCATACCGTTCAACTGCTCTTCCAAGTCCTTGACTATCTCTGACAGAATTACGTCATCGGCGAACCTTAAAGTTTTTATTTCTTCCCCATGGATTTTATTGCCTACTCTGAACTTTTCTATTGTTTTCTTTACGGCTTGCTCAATATACAGATTGAATAACATCGGGGATAGGCTACAACCCTGCCTCACTCCCTTCCCAACCACTGCTTCCCTTTCATGTCACTCGACTCTTATAACTGCCATCTGATTTCTGTACAAATTGTAAATAGCCTTTCGCTCTCTGTATTTTACCTCTGCCACCTTTAGAATTTGAAAGCGAGTATTCCAGTCAACATTGTCAAAAGCTTTCTCTAAGTCTACAAATGCTAGAAATGTATTTTTGCCTTTCCTTAATCTTTCTTCTAAGATAAGTCGTAAGGTCAGTATTGCCTCACGTGTTCCAATTTTTCTACGTAATCCAAACTGATCTTCGCTGAGGTCGGCTTCTACCAGTTTTTCCATTCGTTTGTAAAGAATTCGCGTTAGTATTTTGCAGCTGCGACTTATTAAACTGATAGTTCGGTAATTTTCACATCTGTCAACACCTGCTTTCTTTGGGATTGGAATTATTATATTCTTCTTGAAGTCTGAGTGTATTTCACCTGTCTCATACATCTTGCTCACCAGATGGTAGAGTTTTGTCAGGACTGGCTCTCCCAAGGCCGTCAGTAGTTCTATTGGAATGTTGTCTACTCCCGGGGCTTTGTTTCGACTCAGGTCTTTCAGTGCTCTGTCAAACTCTTCACGCAGTATCGTATCTCCCATTTCATCTTCATCTACATCCTCTTCCATTTCCATAATATTGTCCTCAAGTACTTCGCCCTTGTATAGATCCTCTATATACTCCTTCCACCTTTCTGCTTTCCCTTCTTTGCTTAGAACTAGGTTTCCATCTGATCTCTTGATATTCATACAAGTGGCTCTCTTTTCTCCAAAGGTCTCTTTAATTTTCCTGTAGGCAGTATCTATCTTACCCCTAGTGAGATAAGCCTGTACATCCTTACATTTGTCCTCTAGCTATCCCTGCTTAGCCATATGTCTTCAGCTGCATAAAGTCCATGAAACGTTTTAAATAACCACTGTAGGTAAATGGCTAAAACGATTGGTACGTACGTGAAGGACAAACTCTTCTATAAAATTTTTTACACGCGATGTCGGTTGCCAGCAAGTTTGGACAAAAGCCGGCAGAGGCTCCACCGACTGTGTTTTGGCTTTGGACGTGGCACTACTGAAGTGGCGGCCATGGTCGCTGGACTTGACGCAGAGGGATTCTTTCTTGTGGGGCTACGTCAAGGATAGTGTATATGTTCCATCTGTACTGCAGAACTTCGAAGAGAGGTAAAGTGTTTAGTTGATCTTGGTCATTTATCTGTGCTTACATCTTAAAATGTTTTGCGGACACTAAAAGATACGCCGTATACGAAACTCAGAGATCGTATTTTAGTTCCAACGGAGATTACAGCCGAAATAATTTTTTAAAACCACAATAATATGCCTCACTGGCTGTCTTAACTTGGATTAGAATATGCTTTTATTTTATATTTTCATTACGGCACAGTTTCGTCTGTGTACCAATTGGGAAGTCTGCGGTGTAACACGGCAAACGGGCGTATGCACTGATCAGCCAGAACTTCATGACCACCTACCTAATAGCCGGCGTGTCCACCTTTGGCACGGATAACAGCAGCAACGCGTCGTGGCATGGAAGCAGTGAGGTTCTGGTAGGTCGCTGGAGGGAGATGGCACCACATCTGCGCACACACACACACACACACACACACACACACACACACACACACACACACACACACACACACACACACACACGCGCGCGCGCGCGCGCGCGTCACCCAATTCCCGTAAATTCGGGGGAGGGTAGCGATGAACTCTGCCACCATGACCAATCACATCCCACATGGGTTCAGATATGGTGGATTGGTGGGCCAGCACATCAATAAGAACACGCCACCGTGTTCCTCGAAGCACTCCATCACAATTCTGGTCTTGTGGCATGGTCCATTATCTTGTTGCAAAATGCCGTCGGGAAACATGATCTTCATGAAGGGGTGTGTGTGGTCTGTAGCCAGTGTACGATACTCCTTGGCCGTCATGGTGCCTTGCAGGAACTCCACTGGACCCATGAATGCGCACGTGAATGTGCCACATGGAACCGCCGCCAGCTTGTTTCCGTCCCGCAGTATAGGTGCCAAGGAGCTGTTCCCCTGGAAGACGACCAATTCGCGCCGTTCTGTCGGCGTGATGAAGAAGGTTTCTGGACTCATCAGACCTTGCAACGCTGTGCCACTGCTCCAGCCTCCAGTGCCGATGCTCGCGTGCCCATTTCAGTAGAAGTTGTCGATGTCGAGGTGCTATCATTGGCATATGTATGTCTTCAGCTGCATAGGCCCATCGTTAGGAGTGTTCGCTGCACTGTGTGTGTTCATACACACTTGTACTCTTCCAGTATTAAACTCTGATGTTAGTTCTGCCGCAGGTCGCCACCTGTCCTGTTTTACCAGTCTGCCCATCCTTCCCAGTCTACGATGTCCGATATCCGTAATGAGGCGCGGCCGCCCAACACCCCGATATCTAGGGGTGGTTTCACCTTGGTTTCGCCAAGTGTTGAAGACATTCAGCACTCTTCGAACACCCGACAAGTCGTGCAGTCCGAAATGCTCGTGCCGAGCCTCTGAGCCATCACAATCTGCCCTGGATCAAACTCAAATATATCTTCCCTGTTATACACACGACAGCACACACCCTGATACTACATGCTCTGTACGTGCGTCCGACTAACAGTCACCCCTCGCTAGATGATACTGCTATCGCAGTGTCTGCCTGATCAGTGTATGGGTTACAGTCAAACTTAGGTTGGTCGTACATTGTTAAAATACCGTTAGGTGGCTGACTTGGTAATGAATAAAACGACAGCAAGTGTTTTTTGAATAGCTTATTTCTAGTCACCATTGCGTATTCGAAGAAAACGTATCGGCATTACACTGAGACAATTTCGTGAAACCACGTGGAAGCTAGATTTCAGATTTCAATTTGAATTAGATCCTTCAGAATTTCTGTTACTTCGAAATTCGACAAGGAAGTCTATAAGTTGAAGCTGTCAGTAAGTTCGCAATGTTTGCCCAGGCTGCACAATCGGGAGAGCCCTGATATCTATAGTCAGAGAAGCGCGATCAAGTCCTGGTCCAGGACACAATTTTCAAATGTATCACAAATGACCAGTGCTGTATGAAGCTTGAATGAAATAACAGCGAGCCGGCCGAAGTGGCCGTGCGGTTAAAGGCGCTGCAGTCTGGAACCGCAAGACCGCTCCGGTCGCAGGTTCGAATCCTGCCTCGGGCATGGATGTTTGTGATGTCCTTAGGTTAGTTAGGTTTAACTAGTTCTAAGTTCTAGGGGACTAATGACCTCAGCAGTTGAGTCCCATAGTGCTCAGAGCCATTTGAACCATTTGAAATAACAGTCTGATTGACAGATCACAGTGCTGGGTGCAGTATTACCGGCGTGTAGCCAGACACGTTTGACAAAGCTCTGTAGAACAGGCAACACAGAGAAAGCAGTAAGATCGGCTGGCTGCGTGTCCCTATCACTCGAGCTCCTAGAAAGTCAAAAGTTGATCAAATCATAGATTTTGACAACTTAGCCTCCGTACCTGAGTGTTCAGCGCAGCTGGCTACTATACGGAGCATGCGGGTTCAATTTCTGGTACTGCCACGGTTTTTTGCTTGTTGGATGGTCTGTAACGAGGTGCACTTAGCCCCGTGATGGCAACTGAGGAGCTACACAATGTGATCAAAAGTATCCGGACACTCCCAAAAACATACGTTTTTTCATATTAGGTGCATTTTGCTGCCACCTGTTGCCAGGTACTCCATATCGACCTCAGTAGTCATTAGACATCGGGAGACAAAAGAATGGGTCGCTCCACGGAAGTCACAGACTTCGACCGTGGTCAGGTGAGTGTCACTTGTGTCATACTTCTGTACGCGAGATTTCCAGCCTCCTAAACATTCCTAGGTCCACTGTTTCCGATGTGACAGTGAAGTGGAAACGTGAAAGGACAGGTATAGCACAAAAGCGTACACACCGACCTCGGTTGTTGACTGACAGTGACCGCCGACAGTTGAAGAGGGTCGTAATGTGTAATAAGCAGACATCTATCCAGACTATCACACAGGAATTCTAACTGCATCAGCATACACTGGAAGTTCTATGACTGGCGGGAGGTTAGAAAACTTGGATTTCATGGTCGAGCGGCTGCTCATAAGCCACCCATCACGCCGGTAAATGCCAAATTACGCCTAGCTAGGTGTAAGGAGCGTAAACATTGGACGATTGAACAGTGGAAAAACGTTGTGTGGAGTGTCGAATCACTTTACACAATGTGGCGATCCGATGGCAGGGTGTTGGTATGGCGAATGGCAAGTGAACGTCATCTGCCAGAGTGTGTAGTGCCAACAGTAAAATTTGGAGGCGGTGGTTTTATAATGTGGTCGTGTTTTTCATGGAGGGGGCTTGCACCCTTTGTTGTTTTGCGTGGTACTATCACAGCACAGGCCTACAGTGATGTTTAAGCACCTTCTTGCTTTCCACTGTTGAAGAGCTATTCGGGGATGGCGACTGCATCTTTCAACATGATGGAGCACCTGTTTATAATGCACGGCCTGTGGCGGAGTGGCTGCACGACAGTAACATCCCTATAATCTACTGGCCTGCACAAATTCCGGACATTAATCCTATGGAACACCTTCGGGATGTTTGGAACGTCGATTTCGCGCCTCACCGACCGACAGCGATACCCCTCCTCAGTGCAGCACTCTGTGAAGAATGGGCTGCCATTTCCCAAGAAACATCCAAGCACCTGATTAAACGTATGCCTGCGGGAGTGGAAGCTATCATCAAGGCTAAGTGTGGGCCAACACCATATTAAAATCCAGCGTTACCGATGGAGGGCGCCGCGAACTTGTAAGTCATTTTCAGCCAGTTGTCCGGATACTTTTGATCACGTGGTGTACTTGTGTGAGAAATAACGGCTCCAAGGTTCGCTAAGCCGACAACCACTGGGGGAGCGATATGTTGAAATCCACGCCGTCCATATCGCGTCCTAATGACACTATTACCTAAGGATGACACGGCGGTCGGTCGGACCCGATTGGACCGTCTGAGGCCAGAACGGTGGAGCGTAGATAAATATAGAGGCTGACTAGAATAAAGGCGTTCCTGTTCAACGCTCTTAGGATTGGTCACTACTTTCTCTCTCCTCGTGACGAAAGTTGTAACAGCAATCTCGAGAGTTGTACGGTCGAGAACGGTGGTGGTGTCACTTTGGTGGATCGGCGAGCGCGTATCGCGGCTGATGCTGTGAGCCGAGATTGCGCCGTTTATCGGGCGGCTTTGTTATGCAAGGCTGTCCCAGTTGTGGCGGCGGCTGCGCCCAGCTCTGCTCGGGCCGGCTCGCGCCCACGTGCACACGTTCCCAAGCGCAGGCGGAAGGGCCGGCGCGCTATCGCAGAGCTGAGCTTCCTGCGGCCTAATGAGCCACGGCCCGCCTGCAGCCTGCGATAGCCAGAGGTGACTGACTGGCTGGCTGGCTCCGGGCTCAAGGCTCCGCACCGACACCGACAGACACCGCCTTCCAACCAGTCGGTGACACGTCTTGCATACTCACGGCTGATCCCGACTCCGTGCAGACCCAAGGTTTTACCAGGTCTTCAAGTGGTCAGGTGCGCGTGGTGTCACTTTTCGAAATAAGTCACCTGCTCATAGTGGCCAGTTTTTGGCTACAGTCAACTACGGGCGGAGAAAAACACAAATTGGCACTACAGCATTTTCCTTCGGAGTTTCAGAGACATTTGTCTCTCTATAACCGCTAAGCTAGACGAGTCACAGGAATGCTTAAAAGAGCTTGATAAAATACTCATACCCATAAAGGGGCACCCGTCAAGATATTTAAATACACGGAAAATACAAATGGGATGGAGATAGGTAAATGTGATGTACTAGTGCAAATAAAGAAATCACTATAATTTCAAAAAATATAGGATAACTTATTCCAGAGAAAAGGCTTCACAAAGTGAGCAAGACAGAAACGCATTCGTCCACCTCTGGCCTTTATGCAAGCAGTCATTCACCTTGTCATTGATTGACAGAGTTGTTGGATGTCCTCATGAGGAATGTCTTGCCAGATGCTGTCCAACGGTGCGTCAGATCGTCAAAATCTCCAGCTGGTTGTAGGGCGGCCCTGTCCAAAATGTTCCAAACATTCCTTACTGGGGAGAGATCTGGCGACCTTGCCGATCAAGCTAGGATTTGGCAGGCATGAAGACAAGCGGTAGAAACTCTCGCCGTGTGCGGGTGGACAATATCTTGCTGAAATGTAAGCCAAGCACGGCTTGATATGAAGGGAAACAAAACGGGCTGTAGGATGTCGTCGACGTGTCGCTGTGCTGTGAGGATGTGCGGATGACAATAAAGACGTCCTGTTACGAAGAGAAATGGTACCCCTAATTATCATTCCTGGTTGTTCGTCCGTAGAGTGGGCGACAGTCAGATTGCTCCCCCCCCTCTCCCCCCCCCCACCTGTCCCTCGCACCACTGTCTGGGCAGTCTCCAGAAACATCTTTACTGCTCATTGGGGCTAATTTGAATTGGGACTCATCACTGAAGACATTTCTACTCCAGTCAATTAGATTGCAGGCCGAAGTCTCTGGACACGCTCTGGAGAGTGGTGGAATACGAATTGACTGTCGCCCGCCATAATGTCCAAGAACGATGAGTGATGGTTTGGGACGCCATTTCTTTTCATAGCAGAACTCCTTTGGCTTGTATCCGTGGCACACTTAATAGCACAAGAGTACGTTGACGATATTCTACGCCCTTTTTTTTGCCCTTCATGACAAGCCATCCTGGGCTTTGATAATGCCCGGCTGCACAATGTGTGAATTTCTTCTGGTTGTCTTCGTGCTTGCCAAACCATACCTCGACCAGCAAGGTCATCAGATCTCTCCCTTCCTCAATTGGGAACGTTTGGAGCGTTATGGACAGGGCCGCCCTCCAACCAGCTAGGGATTTTGACGATCTAATGCTCCAATTTGACAGAATTTTGCACGACATCGATCAGGAGGATTTCGAACAACTCTACCCGTCAATGCCAACTGTTTGTGTATGGGCCATAGGTGGACTTGCTCAGTTTGTAAAGCTCTCTCTCTTGAAAAATGGTTCAAATGGCTCTGAGCACTATGGGACTTGACATCAATGGTCATCAGTCCCCTAGAACTTAGAACTACTTAAACCTAACCAACCTAATGACATCACACAACACCCAGCCATCACGAGGCAGAGAAAATCCCTGACCCCGCCGGGAATCGAACCCGGGAACCCGGGCGTGGGAAGCGAGAACGCTACCGCACGACCACGAGATGCGGGCTCTCTCTTGAACAAATCATCCACTTTTTCTGAAATCGATACACGTAATTAATTATTTAAAGTGAATAGGTGAACGATTCTTTTAACACCACGGACACTTTTTTTCCTTCTTCAGTCCACCCGCCTGTTAGTAAGGACTTCGGTTTCCACAGGAAGTTACGCCATAACATTACTTACGTGCATACATGAAATGTAGGACGGAGAAACTTAAGCAAAAGGAAAGTGTTGGTGGGAAATAGTGGGGGCCTGCCGCAAGGGCATTGTCGTAATGGTAAATGTGCTGGACCGAGATTCGAACCCCGATTTCACCGTTTCTCATGAGCGTTTGTCTTAACGCCTTCGGCCATCGGGACACGGTCCCTGAACGACTCAAATTTGGAACTTACCGCACGCTGCAATGCAGCATTCCTCGTCCATTAAACACTTTGTCCGCAAGTCCTGATTCCCGTGGGAATTGTGGCGATATTTGTGCATTCAAGCTGAAACAAAAATCGTGGAACCGTCCCCCTGTTTCTTCAGGAATTTACATATCGACAGAACAGGCACCACTCAGATATATACATAAAGTTATTTCTTAAAGTCCACTTCTAAACTTATTTTAATGTCATAACACTGTGCCATTTGTAGCATGTTTAATTTTTCTCTCGCGATTTCGCCGTGTTAATCGATTTTTTAAATCAAGCACTTCTAGTCAATTGTTAACATTACGAGCCGTTAAAATTTTTATTCTAGTGAGGTAAGGTACAGAACCTACTTCAGTAAAATCAGTCCTCCTAACATGTTTTAGGTACGGAAAATGGTGAAAGAGGGAAATTATGCAGGCCATAGAGAAGCAGTGAGTGAACTACTTTTGGATTGATGCTATTTTGTCGAAAAGTGCCACGGGAAGGGCGTGGCTGTGTGAAAATACAGATTAATTCCGACTAGTCACTGTCGAACAGTTTACAGCTGACTGTAAGAATTAACCTGTATCTTGAATGACTGCCGCACTCTATTCCCGTAGACTAGTGTTTAAATTGAGCCCAATCAAACAACTGGTGTTTTCGTAGTTTCATTACATCAAGGTTGGTGAGCATGAACAAAGGCTCCTTGCTTCTACAGTCGCCTACATTTATGAGATGTCCCCTTTTTAATTACTTAGATATCGACTAAAGAATCCAATTTTTTAAGGAACTATAAATAACGTCGGTAAGGTGTTGATTCAAATATTAGTGGTCAATATGTTCCTTGTTTCAAGACAGGAAAAGTTATTTATCTATTACCTGTCTGAACCTGTGCCCTAAACCCAGGACTTCTTTCCTTTCTTTTAAAAGACGTAGTATATCAAAGAAGTTGTATTTCACGAAGTTAAGGGTGGCTAGTTCTGACTGATACACTGCTGTTGAAAATATTCCCGCGAGGAAGGAAAACTACAAATGTAAGAGTTGCGTGATGTCATTATTCCCCATTAATGTCGCAGTACCGTGCAACGGCCTCTCGGCGGGAAAACCTCCGCAGCTCCGCTACGAACGGTGTGCTCGTCAATCTATGTTGTTCCCGCCTGTTGTATACATGAAGAGTCTGTCCAGTCTCGACAAATTTCAAAGTAGCATGATGGTAATAGATGACCTGATCATTTTCGCTGCAAAACAGTCTCTGCAGGACTAATGCTGTGATAACTGATTCTGTTTGCGACCCTCTAGCAACGCAACATAAGGTGAGAAGAATTGTATATCAAAGACATCACCTGAGGAATGCACCGGAATAAAAGACATATCAGTTTTGACAGACACTGGGCCTGTGTGTTGATTATTACAACAGTAATAATAATAATAATAATAATAATAATAATAATAATAATAATAATAATGCAGTTACTGGTGTGAAATTAAGGGCCTCTGTCGGTTACACAGGACTCTTCGGAGGTGTTTGCTTCCCCTAATTGAGAGAACTCATACCAGGTGGTTATAATTAAAGGGCAGCTACCCATAGAGGTCCAGTACGAACTGTGAATGTCGTTTGGCTGCGAAACTTGGTAGATACTCTAAACATTAATGGGGAAACGATTTACGCAAAAAAAAAAAAAAAAAAAAAAAAAAAAAAATTAATTCCCCCCACCAGGAGCTAATTTGACACTGAATGCAAGAAACACCTATGTAGATGTGTCCATATTTAGGAGTTAGGAACGGGATGTGAGTAGAAAACGTCAAACAACTGAGAGATCACAATGTTGACTTTGTTACTAAGCCCTACTTCCACAATTTATTACATATGGGCAACGTGATGTTGCATCTGTAAAACGATGTGATCAACAGGTTCGCGTCCGCAGCTCGTGGTCGTGCGGCAGCGTTCTCGCTTCCCACGCCCGGGTTTCCGGGTTCGATTCCCGGCGGGGTCAGGGATTTTCTCTGCCTCGTGATGACTGGGTGTTGTGTGATGTCCTTAGGTTAGTTAGGTTTAAGTAGTTCTAAGTTCTATGGGACTGATGACCATAGATGTTAAGTCCATAGTGCTCAGAGCCATTTTTTGAGCCAACGGGTTCGCGCAACAGTTCCAGTGGAATCTGTACAACGTGTTACTTTATACTGGCCTTCATATCAGGTAGAGACCACATGTGTCTCTGATAGACAGGTTCTTTCAGATACCCCAGAGCCAAATGTATCATGGATTCAGGTCAGGTGATCTTGTAGGTCATGACTCTGGAAAACCACTGGAAATACCACTTTCATGGAAGATTGCACTGAGCAGTTCTTTCACTGAGCAGCGACATGAGGTGTTGCTCCACCTTGCATGAAAACATCGATTTCCAAACAGTTGCTCTCTTCTAAATCAGGAATCACACGCTGTACAAAGTGGTCTCGATAACGTGCAGACGTAAAGCTACACCTGACAGGCCCTCCAGGTGAGTTTGTAACGTCTACGCTCAGGCGTACGTTAACTCTTTAAAGCCTGTACTATGGTAAGTTGACGGGCTTCACCTTATAAGAAAGGATTTTAGTAAATATGTTGACCGCGTGTACCTGAATGGAGGCACAATCAGACTTCCACTCAGTAACAACAATGATACGTCAAGCAAGTCTAAAGTGCAACTACACGTTAGGACGGGCAAGAAACATACACAGCAGATGCTACCAATTGTTAATAATACGGTCGCCAGCCTAATTAGGCATTAAGTGAGTTTTTTCCTTGTACAAGTGGATGTACGTACAAGCATAACAACACGTAGTAATACTGCATTATATGGAAAATTTTAGAACCAGAAAAATCTACTGAACTAATATTTTCCCTTTCTGTACTAATTTGGACAAGCTATAAATACACAACATGACACTATAATGATTACTACAAACTGCGTTTTGTCTATTGATCCGACTGAAATCGGGCATAGGTTAACCTAGAAATAGCACTTTTGAAACACACATACAATGTCAATTTTAATAAGGGTAAAACACTGATAAATTTAGGTTTTATATTGACTTTAACTTTGCTGGTCAAATCAGTTCAGTACACTTCAGAATTTAAATGAATAGAAAAGAAGAGAGTGGAGGGGGGACCCTGAAACTGTTATGATCACTGTGTTGAAACTATTAACTATTGAAAGCATTAAGCACTCAAGATTTACCATATATGAGTTACTACTCATTTAACTACCATTATTTTTGTCTCAAATTAATTAAGCTTCATTACTAAACCAATTCCAAAATTATCTTCCAACTTTGTCAGACCTTTGTTCTTTGCTTATATTTTCATTAACAATAAAGCTCCTTAAACATCTTTCTAGCATAGATAGGTCTGCAGGTAATTCTTATTAACATAAACTTTAAATCTTCATTTCGGGATACTCGGATTGCACAACATGTGGAAAGGACCCTGTCTAGGTTAGTGATGAGGATAATTAATTGATAGGACAATTCTGGTAAAAGTTAAGTTGTTATTGAACAGTCAGGAACAAAATTAACACTGGTCCACACGAATACAATTCTAAAGATTCAACCTTTTCGTGTCGATGCGGCGGTTGGCGGGCGGCGAGATGGCGAGGCGCAAAGCACACATACAATCACAGCTGTGGCTCTTGATGTATCGGCACTTTGCTTCTTCTTAGCGTCGCAATCCTTTTCAATTTAGTGCCTATAGAATATAGCCATGCTGTATAGTCGTCGGAAACGGCACATCCGAGGCCCAATGAAATCACGTTTTCCAGGAGAGCCTCCTCGATCCAGAACGTGTTTCTCAGACCGATGCCCAACTCCGACTATATTGCTGAACCCGTTATGCCGTGCCGCGCCCGTGTGCATTTTCCCGCGCTCGCCTGCCATCCACCTTTTATCGCTCCCCTACAGACAGGGTATTCACCAAAGGTTTTGCATTCCACATATCCTAATACATTGCCTACGTATGGACCAGGCGCACAATTACAATTTTAAACATGTTACAATAGATTCAACATGGGTTACACTTCAATTCTGTTATAGCATTGCTTGAAATTTGACATAAATATTAATATTCACATCGAAAGTTGCTTACAGTTTCTTTAACATAATGACACGAAAAGAAAAAGAAATGAAATCAAAACATTGCTTACACTAATTTATCGAAAATCAGAAGAAAAAATTATTATATGTACAGTTGTTGTTGTTGTTACAAGTTCTCTTCAAAGAAGAACGGACCAGGAATAAATGAGCTTGTGAATCCACTCCATACAGTCACATGCGGCGAATGTAGCGTCTCTTCATGCGCAACATGCGATTTAACAGTACCTCAAATTCGTTAGTTCCGTGTATCCACTGCAACCTGTAGCGTAAAATGGGCCTCGTGACTATAGAATATTGCCCGGCCTCATGTCGTGAACGTCGATCCATGCCGGAAACAAAAGAGCAAATTCAGAATGTTGCTACGGATCGTGAGGTTTCAGTTGCTGCAATGTCTATATCTTGCATAGATACCAGTGTAAAATAGACCACAGAACTTTCCGTACCGTTGACGATGGGATTCATAATACTGCTAACACTGCGCGAGCTCTAGCACTACCCGGGGCACGTGCTGCAAGGGCAGCTACAGCAACAGAAACCTTTTCAATCACTTCCACTAGGATAGGACCTCCTGTTGTCGAATTCCATTACCGTATTCTATAACTATTTAAGGACATCAAGCCTCTCCTCAGAACTATCTGTCGGCGATTCTCGCTCAATTCAGCGCTGTAATTGTTGCCATTCGCATAAAACAGTTTCACTACCAGCGCACGGTCTGTGCTATGACAGCCTGGATGTCATACGTTAATATAAACAGCGTACAGGGTCAGAGTTACACCTGGTGGCCACAACTGGAACTAATTTGTTTTCCAGCGTCAATCGGCTCCGCATTAACGCATTACTATACCTACCGAGTTTTGCCATACGATAATTACAGCCCGCATCTGCATCGCAGTTTATTGACTCGCCTTATATAGTCAGTAAACTTAGATCTAAACTGAACATTGTTGATGAGTGCCAACATGATTCAAATGGCTCTAAGCACTATGAGACTTAACATCTGAGGTCATCACTCCCCTAGACTTAGAACTAATTAAACCTAACTAACCTAAGGACATCACACACGTCTATGCCCGAGGCAGGATTCGAACCTGCAACCGTAGCAGCAGCGCGGTTCCGGACAGAAGCGCCTAGAACCGCTCGGCCACAGTGGCCGGCTTCCAACATGATAAGCTTCCAGCTTGTGAACTAAGAGACTGTTCATGTGACTTACAACTGTTCACGTGTAAGATAACGTGTAACTGTGCCCACTGATTTCACTCGCGACAGGTAAACGCTCTTCCAGTTGCAACAGATCATCCACATCTAGTGTGTCTGGTTGCCGTAGTTCGCCTCTTGTAGTATGTTTTGTTTTATTTGATCGCAGGGTACAGTGTAATGTTGACTGTTTTTGCCTCAGTGGAGAACTTGGCGGTTTTGGAATATACCAGCAACAGACAACAGAGTACAGACCAGATGTTTGACAGCAGAATTCGGAGAACTAACTGAAGTAATCCTTGGAATCGCTTTTTCCCGCAGAGGTGGCGGAAGACGCTTGGAGAGCATTTCGGGATTCCCAGCTTAATGCTTTTCACGGCTCTGTCAAGCAACTATAAACAGACTAATCGCGACTGTGTGTGTGTGTGTGTGTGTGTGTGTGTGTGTGTGTGTCGTTGGTCTCTCCTGCTTCACTGTTGACTCGAGAAGCTTTCCAGGATGTGCACCGTCCATTTCTTGCAATTGGGATTGTTCTAATTAGAATTATTCTTTCTGTGTGAGCGTTCGCTATTTTGAAAAAGTTACCCGAGCTACTTTATGTTATTAAGAAACGTCGTGACATGACTGCTTCACATGTATATGTTCCGTGTATACAATGGTGACTACCGCAGCAGGTAACTCTCTACAGCCGGAGAAAATACATTCGGAATACATTGTGTTTGTACAACGCTCGTACCTCTGAATTTTCATTTACATCCCTACATAGAACTCGCTTTGATCGGAAATCATTACGTATCTGTTTATTGGAATAGCCGTTCTTAGGTATTGCAGCTCACGTAGCAGGCTTTTGGGATCTGAGACCACACATATACTCCGCGTATCAATGAGCATAAGACAGCTACCGCATTGTGCAGCTTGATGACAGCATTTGGCTTGCAAATATGACTGTGCGGGTTCGTTTGCGGTAGACACTGTGTCCGATGTGTCCCAGCATTCCGTCGGCTTTTGTTCTAACCATAACATCCATAAATCTTCTTTCCACTTCCATGGCGAACTAAATATTCTAATGGAACGAGTTCAAGTGCTGGAGAGACATATTGTGTTCACTTCGTAGGACCACATCACAAATGTATCGTCAGTACACCGTCAGATGCAGGGAGAGTTACCGACAGCAGCCCTTTTTTCTCGGAGTCTTCCATGAAACAGTTGGCCACCAAGAAAGACAGAGAGAGGACTTACCATGGCGACACCGTCGTCTTGTTCAAAATAGTGGTTATTTAACAAGAAATAGGTTGAAGCACATCTTTAAACAGTACCGCAGTGTCTTTCCTGAACCTGGTACTAGTAAGCTGTAATGAGGCCTATAGAGTGTCTTTCATAATAAGGCTACAAAAACAAGTATGGCTAGTAGTTAAAGCGTTTTCAGGCACCCTATGAAATGCCTGAATTCCGAAAATGATGATCGCATTTGCTTACGAGAGATCCCAACAGTGAAGTAAGATGTTTAGTCAGCAAATAGGCCAGTGCTCCAAAGTCTCTAACTGTGGAGTGAAAACGGGACCGATCCTTGTGAATCTTCGGTGCAGTCTTGAGAGAACCGCAGGCATTGGTGAAGTTAGTCAGAATACAGCTCTTCTTGGGGGTCTAGAGTTTTTGTCTGAATCTTGTCTGTCGGAGCCTCTACCGGTTTGGCATATAGGGTCGTCAAGAAATGCATCTATCTTGCGTTCATGAGAGAAGGACAGGGGATTCTCCTCGTCGGCAGATAAAATGGCAAGGTTCTTATCTGCTTTCAAATTTCGCAGAGGCTGTCTTTTGGCTGAAGTAATGCTGAACTTCTTAGGCGGAGCTTGGGCTGAAATTATGGAGGTGTCCAGCCTAATCTCTTCTGCAATCTCACTGGGAAATTTAGAGACTGCCTGTTCTATTCCAGCTATCACATGAAGGATTGAGGATGTCCTAGGAGTTGGTGCAAAGTGCAGACCATTCTAGAACACCGAAACCGTTGCGTCGTCTAAAATCCTGTCCGTGACATTAAACACGTAGCGTCGTTGTGGTAAATTGTCACACATTCAGGTTTCGAGTCGGGCGTATTTTGCGGTTTGGCGAAACTTTGTGTGTTGATGTGTCCAGTCAACAAGCGCTCTTTTTAGAGCTCTCTATCCAGTCGCAGGATATAGCACAGAGGTTCCTCAATATGAAGTGATAGTAGCTGCATGGTGCATGGTGTCACAGTGCAGTTCTAGTACAGTATAACGTACCGTCTGTTTCACAAGGCCTGTACTTGCCCGTTTTCTCCGCGGATGTGTTGCAAATATCCTTCTCGGATTTAATGTCGTTTAACATTGTGCGAATTGCAGCTCCACCCTCTTTTAACATCCTGTCAGTCACTGGACACCGTTCGTCGACAGGAGTCAGTTTCAGTTACACAGATGAAGCTGCAAACAGCAAAAAACAATAAATAAATAAATACAGAGAGACGTTAGTGACGCGAGACTGGTCTGATTGCCTTCCGCCTCCCCCAGGGTTTGTGATGTCACACCGTCCGTAGCTGCCCGTTCTTGAATATTCACTCACACAGACGAACAGTAGAATACGTTTGAAGTCATAGAATACCCGTGAGGATTAGGTCCAGGGTGGGGAAGGGCTGGAGGAAGAAAATGTGAACTACTCGCAAACTTCGCGCCGTGGACGGTCGCTCCTTCAAGCCACTCATGAGACGAACCCAGGACTGTAAGTACAGTGCTGAGTCATTCTGTTGCGAAGCGCCCGTGTTACTCTCATGTCCTCCCTCTAGAAGATAGGGAAAATTTTCCGAATTTTTCTGTATCAAATTTTATTTTTCACGTGAAAAATGATTAAAAATTAAGAAATGTTATTTTTGTTAAAAACTAGCTGAACACCCTGCGTTGCCCAGATATGTATTTATTCCAGTTCTGTTAGCTCTTCTCCTCCTTACCCTTCTCCTTATCCATGTCCTCCATCCTCCTCTCTCTTCATCTCCCTGTCCTCCTCCCTCTCTGTCCACCACCTCCACCGACGACCGTCTAACTCCTCCTGTCCTTCTGCTACCCCACCCACCTTCTGCCCACCTGATCCTCATCACTCCTTCGCCCTGTCTCCGTCTCCCCCACCCGAGTTCATCTCCTAGTGCCTTTCTGTCTCCTCCTCTTCCTCTTCTTCCTCCTCCTCCTTCCCCCTCAGTCCATCTCTTCCTCTTCCCTTCCTCTGTCCATCTCTTCCTCCCTCATAACTGTGTCCATGTCCTCTCCCACGTCTCTATCCATCTGTTCCTCACCCTTCTCTCTCCACATTATCACCCCCATTCTAAAAGGAGGTTCAGGTTCGTACCCCAGCAGTATTTCTTTCCAGATAGTAATATGTGTTCCACGTTTGGTTCACATATATTTAACATATTTCACATATGTTTGTACTCATATTTCACTTGTATCCGTAGCGAATTTCGTCCTGCTCATTCGTGAAAGCGATTTCACGCAGCACAATCTCTGACATCATCTCTCTTTAAAAATGTGCTATACAATGATCAAATTTTGCAGATACATTCAATGACATAGGTGAAAACCGTGTGAAAAATGTGTCCTGAATACAGGCAGCAGTCACAAGAAGTAATAAATTAAAACGACGTGCCTATTGCAGCTGTTTTGCTGCATGAAGAGCGAAAATGCACTAGCGATAACTTTATTTCCCTTTCAGTATTTTGTCGGGATTGTAAGCGAGAGAAAGTTTCGTAGAGGTTTGAAATTATGTGTAAAATATGCTGCAAGTCACTAAATTCTCTCATTCTCAAATACTGGTTGAATAAATGCTGTGAATTCGTGCGTCGAGGGCTACGCTACTTTTTTTATTCTTACCTCCGTTCCTTTGATTGGTACAGCGATTCTCACCACACAGTAAGTGACGAGTGTCCCGAGAGTGGTTAAAGTTGGTCCAGTGGTTCAGGAGGAGATGTGGTACTTACGTACATAATAAACAGATTCGTACATACGTATATCCATTTTTATAATATGTATGGTTTGATTCAATATTTATTAATTAACATTTCTATTTGTTAGTAAGTATTGAATTAAAAAAGTAAAAAAAAAGCTTGCAGCCAGATTCGAATCATAGACTTCATGATTACAGTCAGATTACACTATGCGCTTTAATTATAACAACAACTGTGTGGAGTCCTGATGTCCAGGATCTTTGGCCACCGTGGCAGGCATAGTGTCTGCAGTGGCAGAAATTCAGTATATCGACATAATTAATTCATCTTGAAATTAATTCACCTCATGCATAATCTTAGTTTCCCCTGAGGCAAATTTATCGTGATCAGTTTTTTCCCCACCAGTCCACTTTCATCCACTACTGACCATTAAAATTGCTACACCACGAAGATGACGTGCTACAGACGTGAAATTTAACCGACAGGAAGAAGATGCTGTGGTATGCAAATGATAACCTTTTCAGAGCATTTACACAAGGTCGGCGCCGGTGGCGACACCTACAACGTGCAGACATGAGGAAATTTTCCAAAGGATTTCTCATACACAAACAGCAGTTGACTGGCGTTGCCTGGTGAAACGTTGTTGTGATACCTGGTGTAAGGAGAAGAAATGCGTACCATCACGTTTCGAACTTTGATAAAGATGGGATTGTAGCGTATCGCGATTGCGGTTTATCGTATCGCGATATTGCTCCGCGCGTTGGTCGAGATCCAATGACTGTTAGCAGAATATGGACTCGGTGGGTTCAGGAGGGTAATACGGAACGCCGTGCTGGATCCCAGCGGCCTCGTATCACTAGCAGTCAAGATGACGTGCATCTTATCCGCATGGCTGTAACGGATCGTGCGTCCACATCTCGATTCCTGAGTCAACAGATGGGGACGTTTGCAGAACGACAACCAACTGCACGAACAGTTCGACGACGTTTGCAGCAGCATGGGCTATCAGCTCGGAGACCATGGCTGCGGTTACCCTTGACGCTGCGTCACAGACAGGAGCGCCTGCGATGGTGTACTCAACGACGAACCTGGGTGCACGACTGGCAAAACGTCATTTTTTAGGATGAATCCAGGTTCTGTTTACAGCATCATGATGGTCGCATCCGTGTTTGGTGACATCGTGGTGAACGCACATTGGCAGCGTGTATTCGTCATCGCCATACTGGCGTGTCACCTGGCGTGATGGTATGGGTGCCATTGGTTACACGTGTCGGTCACCTCTTGTTCGCATTGACAGCACTTTGAACAGTGGACGTTACATTTCAGATGTGTTACGACACGTGGCTCTACCCTTCATTCAATACCTGCGAAACCCTACATTTCAGCAGGATAATGCACGACCGCAAGTTGCAGGTCCTGTACGGATACAGAAAATGTTCGACTGCTGCCCTGGCCAGCACATTCTCCAGATATCTCACCAACTGAGAACGTCTGGCCAATGGTGACCGAACAACTGGCTCGTACAATACGCCAGTCACTACTCTTGATGAACTGTGGTATCGTATTGAAACTGCATGGGCAGCTGTACCTGTACACGCCATCCAAGCTCTGTTTGACTCAATGGCCAGGCGTATCGAGGCCGTTATTACGGCCAGAGGTGTTTGGGTACTGATTTCTCAGGATCTATGCTCCCAAATTGCATGAAAGTGTAATCACATGTCAGTTCTAGTATAATATATTTGTCCAATTAATACCCGTTTATCATCTGCATTTCTTCTTGGTGTGACAATTTTAAAAGCCAGTAGTGTAGTAAATGAGAGCAGTAAACAGGTGTGTGGTTCCACTCAGCAGTTTTGGCCTGCGGATGATTCATAGCTCCCTGGCATACCTAGCGAACAACATACAGCGTTTCCGTGTTTAAGTAACACGGCCGCCTCGCTACAGTAGTTTGTTCCGGCGAGCGAGCGCGCGGCGCCGCGGCAGTGCGCAATGAGTGGCGGCGTCACACGGCGTGTCGTGTCGCGTCGCCCGCAGCTGCGCCACCCAGACGACCGGCCGGCCGGCCAGGAAGGAAGTGAGCGGAGGCCGCCGCTGCCGCCTGCTGGCGCCGATAGCGCTGCCCGCACGCGCTTATCTCGCCGCCGCCGCCGGCTCCACACCACGCACTGTGCCAAACCCCCAGCTCTGACAACTCACCAGCCGCGCTTACTCCCTCATTACTCGCTGTTGTCTACAGGAGAGAGTCGTCGACTGACGATTCTAACAAGGGAACCTCCCCATCGCACCCCCCTCAGATTTAGTTATAAGTTGGCACAGTGGATAGGCCTTGAAATACTGAACACAGATCAATCGAGAAAACAGGAAGAAGTTGTGTGGAACTATGAAAAAAATAGGCAAAATATACAAACTGAGTAGTCCATGTGCAAGATATGCAACATCAAGGACAACATGAGCTCAGGAGCGCAATGGTCTTGTGGTTAGCGTGAGCAGCTGCGGCACGAAAGGTCCTTGGTTCAAGTCTTCCTTTGAGTGAATATTTTAATTTTTTATTTTCAGACAATTATGTGACGCACATGCCGTCCCAGTGTCGTATAGAATAAATCAGAAGTGTTTTCCTGTGGAGGAATCGGTTGATCTATGACCTTGCGATCTAATGTTATCGGTTCCCATTGGAGAGGCACGTCCTTTCGTCTACTAATCGCACGGTTTTGCGGTGTGGTCGCATAACACAGACACTAAACTTATTACAGTGAACAGAGACGTCAATGAACGCACGGACAGATCATAACTTTGCGAAAAAAAAGAAGTAATTTTTTCACTCGAGGGAAGACTTGAACCAAGGACCTTTCGTTCCGCAGCTGCTCACGCTAACCACGGGACCACGGCGCTCCTGTGCTCACACGGTCCATGAAGTTGCTTATCTTGCGCATGGACTACTCAGTTTGTATATTTTGTTATTTTTTTCATAGTTCCACACAACTTCTTCCTGTTTTCTCGATTGATCTATGTTCAGTTTTTCAAGGCCTATCCACTGTGCCAGCTTATAACTAAATCTGAGGGGGGTGCGATGGGGAGGTTCCCTTGTAAGCCAACTCTAAGCTTCCGTCCTCTTCTTGCTACACTAACAGAAATATCGGGGCACGTCTAAGTCATGTGGATTTGACCACTAGATGACACCAGTGTTGGGCTCGCCGGTATAAAAGCAGGTGAGGAGTATTGCGTTGTCATTAGAGAAACAATAACAGCGGAATGGATCTAGCAGGAGAGTTCAGTGACACGGGACGTGTACTAATCATTGGATGTCACCTGAGGACCAAATCCATCAGGGACACTTCAACCCTTTTAAAGCTGTCCAGATCGTCTACTGGTGATGTGATTCTGAAGTAGAAACGAGAAGGAACACACCCACAACTAAGCCAAGACTGGACAGACCTCGTGTACCAGGTGGATGTAATTGAAGTGCAGCTACTCAGAGGCCAGATGTTGGATATAATTACCTTATGGCAGCGAAATGATGGTAGATATGTTAATGCGTTAATCAGGAACCAATTTAAGCTCGAAAGAATTAGGAAAAACTTTGTCCACCAGGTGAAAAGTTGACGCTGTACAGCATCTCATCGGAGTCTTCAGTGTTCATATCCAACAAACTGTGAATTCGACGGTTAATAATAAAATCAACCTATTATGCTTTTCTATTAAGGATATTTTAGAATCGTGACTGTATATTGAATGTAAATAAGTTATACAAAACTGCAACCACTCACTTTTTTGAATAATTGTGTTTTATTCCATGAACCGGTTTTCGAACGTTTTCAGGTTCATCTTCAGATGGTTTCAGGAAGTTACATCATTACTGGCAGCATAATGCTGGGTGCTGGCTTGCGACAGTATAGGCGGCTTTTTTCGGTTAGTGTCCATCTGTCTGCCTCCATTTTGATGTCCAGTAGTTATATCAGTACACACACTTATACACAAACTATATTAATTTACACTTTGACAGCGAGACTTTTCCAGCATGCTGGACATCAAAATGGAGGCAGACAGATGGACACTAACCGAAAAAAGCCGCCTATACTATCGCAAGCCAGCAACCAGCATTATGCTTCCAGTAATGATATAACTTCCTGAAACCATCTGAAGATGAACCTGAAAACGTTCGAAAACCGGTTCATGGAATAAAACATAATTATTCAAAAAAGTGACTGGTTGCAGTTCTGTATAACATATTTACTTAAAATCAACATTATGTTTTCTTCACTTCTTTGAGCTTTTCTGTCCACGTCCTGTTTCCGATCCGCTACATATGGAAACATTTCGATACGACTTCTTGCATTCACAGTGCCAAATACGCAACTGGTGGTCAAAATTGGAACTAATTTTCTCTCCGCGTACATCGGGTCCGCATTAACACATTAGAATATCTACCAACTTTCGGTGCCATACTGTATCTGCAGTCCACACTGGACATCTGTGGATAGAGGCACTTTAATTTAACAGACAACATTGGCGAGCACTGCGGAGGGCGCTTGTAAAAAATCGCGTCAAGTCAGCGGAAGCAATCACTCCGCAGTTAAAAAGTATTACTAGCAGTCTAGATAACACAAAGACTGTGCGTAAGGAGCCAAACAGATTGGTGTACAATGATCGAGCTGGCTACTCATCACATTTCTGTAGTCGACGATAAGGTAAGCTTAGGGAGCAATGCTACTGGACAATGGATGTCTGGAAACGAGTGATTTAGACGTATTAATACCGCTGTACCAAGTGCAAACCCGATGGAAGTGTTTGAGTTTGGCGAATGCTTCGAGGATGTTACACGCCACTGTGTATAGTGTCAACAGGTAAGTGCGGAATAGGTGATCCTACAGTATTGGGGTGTTTGCCGTGGGTAGGGTGTGGTTGCCTTATTGTGCTGATGAAAGAGCTGAATGTGGAGGGATGGTCCACATTTTTACACGATACTGTACTGTGTACTGTAGAGGAACAGATCGGAGACGATGACTGATTGTACCAGCATTACAATGTAGCATTTCACAGAGCAGCGTCTCTGAGGGAACTGAGTGGCCTGCTCAGAGTGCCGCCCTTAACGCGATGGAACACCTTTGGAATGTGTTAGAACGTTGACCTCATTGCAGAGTCCAGCGTCACTACCTTCCCTGGTTTCGGCTCTTTAGAAACAATGTGCTGCCTTTACTCCGTGGTGATTCAGACACGTCGTTGAAAGTGAATCTTCTCTAGTAAGTGTCCACGTACTTTGAATCAGACAGTGTATTTAATTTAAAATAGTCAGAAATTACTTAGCTGTGGGAGAAGAACGCATACACATGTAAAGAAGAGAGGGTTAAGAGTTGTCAGCGTTTACCTATTCCCAATCGCTTGTCCTCGTTTAGATTTTCAGCTTCAGTACGCTCTCGCTCTCGCCACTACTTCCACAGTACTATTTTCAATCTGATCAGCACCATTCTGCCATATTTTCCCATTAAAATCGTAAAAGTTGAGGTGAAACATCGTTCAAGATAATTTTTGTTAATTATCCACACGCTATCGTTCACCTTGCCACTTCAGATCAGACCATAAGTCCTTAAATAACATTCTACTGCCACATTTACTCTGAATATGCTAGTTAACATTTATATTCTCAGCCCATTTCCAATGTTTACCTTTAGTTGACATTAATTTCACTTTCGATTCAGTACAATTCAATACTGTCCGCCCCCGTAGCTGAGAGGTCAGCGCGGCTGAAACTATGCGGAGCACTCGGGTTTGATTCCAGGCACTGTCAGAGATTTGTCCGTGGTGCGAAGACTGGTACAGCGTGCACTCATCCACATGAGGCCAACTGAGAAGTTACTCGGCCGCTAAGTAGCGGTTCCAAGGTACAGAAATATAACGACCGGGAGAGTGGTGTGCTGACCATATGGCCCTACACACATCATCCAATAACGCCATTGCGTTGGCGGTCGGTGGAGACCCATTGGCCAGTCTAGGTCCAGAACGCGGAACTTTACCTTACCTTACCATTCCATGTAAATCGGTTTCTCGCAGTTCTGCCAACCTCCTCTTGCCACACAGAACTTACACTGACTACTAGAAGCGGGACTAACAAGATGCTCAAATCGTATACTCGTATTGTCAGCACCCAACGAATGTCTATCTGCCAACGGACTTTGCCCTAGTAGAAATACATAACTTGAACCCTACAGCTACGTGTTGCCCTGAATGGCAGCTTTCTTGTCATGTATAACTGTAAGACAAGGCACCTACACAGGTGAAAGAGGCAGATAATATCTGATTACAACATCGGTAGTGAACAACAGTGAGGAAGTCATGTCTTTTAAATACCTGGAAGTAGCACCACAGAACGATATTAAATGGGCCAAATTCGCGGAATGAATGGGAAGGCAAAAATTAGCACTTGCGGAAGTGCATTTCGTGTGTTAAGAAAACGCATGCATGGTACTATTACGACAATTTAGAGTACTGCTCGATTGATTGCAGCGCTCACCAAATGTGCTGTCATGGTCTAGTATATATTACCGCTCAAGGAGCTTAAAAGGGAACTCTTGGGATAAGGTGGCGTTGTCCTATTGGATAAATTACGTACGGAGACATACAAAGCCACATTATTGTCTACGTTAAGGACGATATTGTGCTGAGCGAACAGCATAAATGGTGTAAACCCAAAAATACTTAATTGAAATATAGTGACATAATTTGAAGGTGTTAAAATTTGAAGTTGCAACAGAGAAATACAATGCCTATCGAAAATTTGATGAATTTCGAAGTTTAGCTGTCACTGAGAAACGAGATATATCTTTATGCTGGAATTATAATAGGGCAACTTTTCGACACGTGCAGGGAACAGGAATGTTTAATCCGATGTAGAAAAGAACTGGACAAAATCCTGTTAAAATTATTCTTTTGTAATGGCTGATTTGATTCCAAATTTTCTGAAACTGTTACTTGAATTCTTTTAATGAGGTTCATTTCGAAGGATAATTCGTATCAATTGGGTTGTAATATTTGTGTAATGTGTATTTCTTTTATTGATTACAATTCCGTAGTGGCAGATATTGACAGAAAACTGAAGCAACTACGAAAAAAAGAGTGGTACATTCTTCAAGATTTTTTTTGTTCCTGAAACACTCAAGGCAGACTGGAGTGGTTCTGCAGACTATGCCGCGACCAGGTTCTTTGCTAATCCGAGCTCGTACTATATGACGTCGATGTTGGCGGTACGCTCAAATGTAGTCTTCATTATGCGTATCTGCTTTATAGATTTTCCAGACTTGGCGTAAGAAATCCCACTACAATATTATTATTGGAAAAAATGCAGTTCGAGTAATTGACGTCTTTCTAGAGTTATTTGAAGCAAGCGTCTTACAAACGTCACTAGTATAGAGCCGAGTATACATTGGTTTGCGAAGGTTGCGTACATTCTTTAGAACACTTGCTTTGTTCGTCTGAAACAGCTTTTGTGGTGGCTTTTACACGGCCAATTAAGGTAAAACACTGAGACGTAGCTAGTGATTCAGCACTTCGTATGCTATATTGTTTCTGGGATCTGATGATTTGCTTACGAATATCGTCTTTCTCTGTTTGAACCGTACGTGTGTGTTGCATTTCTGAGGAAGAAAGAAGAGTCCCGAATTTGCGTAGTTTGGTGTAGGAAGTTGTCTGGATAACTGGAAAATAATTTGATTCTTGAGTTTCTCCCGGAAAATAATTGTTAACGCGTTGCAACACCACTCTCTCACGCTCTTCTGTCTTGCACGGTATCACTCTAGGCTGTGGCTTGTTAATTATATTCTGTTCATCTTCATCCGCTGGCTGGATTCATCTGCCAGGCTTAAAGCCTATTTCATCTGAATGGCTCTGTATGGTTTTGTTCAGTCCCCTAACATTGATCGTGATCAGTACGGACGTATTTAACTGCGCGCCGCGGTTCTTCAACCACCCGGGGCACATCCGTCTGAATTACGTGATGGGAGTGCCCTTCCAGAGGCGACAGCAGGTGAGAAACAGATCCGTCGCTGTCAGCGCTGCGCCTGGCGGTGACACGTCATTAGGGTAGACGCCAGATTACGCGGGGCTCGCGTGCCACACGGAAAAGAAGGCACGGCGGCCGGCACTCAGCTCGCTTATCTGGCGTTGGCGTGTCTCCTTAACAGGCCGGATTCACCCTACCGCAGTGACAGATAGTCTAACACAATCACATTTGTACCTGGACACCTCCTTTAAACCTGGAACGTCAATGATCGGCCTCTACTAGTTTGCCTTGAACCAAAGCAAACCAGACATGTTGTGGTCACCAGCTGTTATAGTCCATACCCCGACGAAATGATTGCTTCTCGGAATGATTCTGCTCACGAGAACTATCGTCAGTTTACGAATATTTGGATAGAGAGACTTTTGTTCGGTTCCTCATTGGGAAGCGAATCGTCTTCTCATAATCTCGTGCCCAGTATAGACATACAGCAAACAACAAAACTTTAAGAGTCTTTTTCTTTAATCCCACCTGATTGTTTGAGTAGTAATGTGGTAGTTACAGAATAAGCCGTGCAATACGTTTTGTATTTGCTTTCATCTATCATACGAAACAAATAATATATATAAACAAAGTTTTTGTTGCTTCATTCTTACCACTTACACTTTCTTTCATCATTCGTGTGGAAACAACATGGTTATTCCCGAAGTCATAACGAAACACATTAGTTTGGACTTGCTCATAACCCCTTGGAATCATTTTCCTTTTTCCTCTCCCCCTCCCCCCTCCCCCCTCCCCCCTCCCCCCGCCCCCGCCCACTTCTGTCTACTGATTCAAATTATTCAATTTCGATTTATTAATAATACTGGTGTCAGTAACCAATCAAAAAGTGACTGGCAATACTCCTTTTTTTTTAAATAATTGAAAAGCCACGATCGCTTCAATCGTTTATTCGATGACCGGTTTCAGCACTCTGACGCTGCCATCACCAGATCTGAACCGTGGATTAACATTTACAAAACCATATGGACATCATGGCATATGAGCCAGACCATCTGATAAAATCATTGTCACAACCAATAACAATATAAAAAACTCCTCTCATGGTCGTTCTTTCCATAAAATATCAAACTGAAGTCACCAGATGAAACTACCACTGCCCGCCTTACACCGGATGATGGCTTTTCAATTATTTTAAAAACAGAGTGATCGCCCCACGACACACCATTTATTCACTGCAAGATACTCCTTTTTTTGCTTCAGCGTATGCAATTTATTAAAAAAAAGGGATGAATATGTCGCACTGTAAGTAAGTCTGTGTTATGTACGTAACTTCAGATAACTTCGCAATTACTGTACCACTGTATCTTCGCGGACCGCTGCAGAGCGTTTCGAAGAGTATTCATTTCTTCCTGTATTCCTTTAAATCATCGAAAGTTCCATTTTTCTATCTTTCCCTTTCTTCTCGTTTCCCATGTGTTATTTCCATTTCTTTATTTCCTGTCATTTTTGGCTGTTATACATGTGTAAATAGTTCAGTACGTCCTGTTTCTTAGAAACTACTGGTGTAGGTTCCGGCCACAAAAAGTGTTGCGTCAGTTGGCAGTTATGTAGCAAGAGCTGTAAGTGGGCGTCAACTAGGAATCAGCCACTTGTCTGCTGTTTTCGCAGATTTGTTGCCAATGAGTTACTATACGGAAATGGGGCATTGGAGTGCTGGTAAAGGGAAGTGGAACAGCACATGTATTTGAAAACCTATCAACCCAGATTTGATTTATTTACTCTGTCTTGTTTCACGTATGTTACAAGATAACTACTGCAGAATGGCAAGCCTGCCAAACAAATGCTCTTTCGCTAATAAAGTCTTCAATTGTGGAACGTTCATCTAGGAAGGAAGAAAGGTCGGATGTTTGGTGTCGAAGTTACTGGAAAACCACCGTCAAGTTTTAAAGGCCAATGGAAGGGAAGTGGCAGTCACCTTCTTGAAATACCTTTCCCGTTATGAGCCCTACTTAGACAAACTACATACACTATAGTTCTACATCTACACTCCACGAACCACCTCATGGTGTGTCGTGAAGGGTACTCTCTGTATTATTTTAACTTTCTTCTTTCCTTGCTCCGGCCGCGAAAGGTGCGTGCGAAGAACAACAGCTAGAAGACCTCCGTATGAGCTCCAATCTGTGTAGTTTTGCGTGTGCGATAATTCGCAATGTGTAAGTGGGAGGAAGCAATGTGCTGGTTGACTCTTCTATGAAGGTACGCTCTCTGTGTTTTAACGGTAAACTACAACGTGACGAACAATGCCGCTCTTGTAAGGACTGCCACTGGAATAGTGAGATTAGCTTCTCTGTGAAGCTTGCGCGCTGAATAGAGCAACCTGTGTCAAAACGCACTGCTTATCTTTGGATCTTATCTATACCCTCTATCAGTACCTTGTGGTATGGGTCCCAGACCGACGAACAGTACTCATGTAGCGGTCGAATGATGGTTTTGCAAGTTGCCTCCTTCGTTGATGGACTATACTCCCGAGGATTTCTCCAGTGAATATGTCTCGAAACTGCCTTTGCTACGAGTTTTTTTATGTGGTAGCTCCACTTTAAATTGCTCCATACGTATACTCTCATACAGCAGTTGTTTATAACTGTTTGCCGGCCGAAGTGGCCGTGCGGTTAAAGGCGCTGCAGTCTGGAACCGCAAGACCGCTACGGTCGCGGGTTCGAGTCCTGCCTCGGGCATGGATGTTTGTGATGTCCTTAGGTTAGTTAGGTTTAACTAGTTCTAAGTTCTAGGGGACTAATGACCTCAGCAGTTGAGTCCCATAGTGCTCAGAGCCATTTGAACCATATAACTGTTTGCAGTGACTGTTTTGCAATCGTGTAAACATACAGTAACAGGGATTCTCATCTATTTATGTGCAGCGTCATACATTTGTTTATGTTGATCGTCAGCTGTCAGTAGCTGCACCAGCCATGTATTCTTTATAGGTCTTCTTGCACTTATTTACAGTTTTGTAGCATCAAGACTTCTGTGTATGCAACAGCATAATCCGCGAACATCCAGCTTCCTTTAAGTATTCCCTGGAGTACGCCCAGTGTTACTTCCACATCTGAAGATTTCTCTCCGTTAAGGACGACATAGTGTTCTGTTTGATACGAACTCTTCATTTCAATCAGAAAGATGGTCTGATATTCCGCACCTCGTATTTGTTTCATTAAGCGACAGCGTGAAGCTGTATCGAATGTCTTCCCTAAGTCAAGGAACATGGCATCAACCTGGCCGCCAATATTTGCTGCCTTCTGCGTCTTGTGAATTCGCACTGTCGCTTGTGGAGTGAGCGTCGATTTAGTACAGAGACATTCGCCCTCCTGGAAGGAACCTAACCTAACCTAACCTAACCTGAACAATACGCCAATGAAAAACTACTACAGACTGTCAGAGATATAAGCGTATAGATGTGTGCGTCTGTTGGACGACCCTTACATGAAACGAGAATGTCCTGCGGGTTTTCCAAATCATTTTGGGACGCTTCGTTCTTCCACCGACGTCCTGATAAGAGCCACTTCAGCACCTGGTTGTACCGTTATATCTCAGAGTCGTTTGTTTACCTACTGTGCTCGACCCGCAGCGCGTCACAGCCCGCGCGCCGACTGCTGATTGTCTTCCCGCCACAGAAGTGCGCACGCAGCGCTAACCGCTCGTATGCCGCCTCGCCGCCGCGCCAGTCATCCGTCGACTGCATCCGCACTTTCGCAACGACAGCTGCGACGCGCGGAGGCGCTGCCGGAATTACGACCCGCCGTTGGGCTCGTAAATAGCTTACGCCACGAAATGCATTCCAGAGCTGGCGGCTGTGGTCGCCTGCGCAGTCCTGCCGGCACTCATAATTCCGCTGAAACTGTTACTGGCTGCGCTTTATTTCCAAGGGCGCCACTGGACCACCAACAGACGGCTCGCTTGCACAGCACCACTCGCTGTGTACTGGGGTCGAAAGAAGTTAATGACTGTGGGACTCGGGCGAGAAGCCAGTGCCCCCAAGAGTCAAGCCGTGGGCTCTTTGAAAATGACTGCCCAGGCGAAACCAGTAAAGCCATATTAATAATTATGAGTTTTGACCGTAGTAATCTTTACTGTCCAATGCACTCAGTTTTGTACTGCCTGCAGTAGTATGAGTAGATACAAAAACTATACACGCTGTCTGAATGACTCATAATTCCATTTGAATATGATGATCATGATGATGATGGTGGTGGTGGTGTTTTTTGGTTTTTAGGGCGCTCAACTGCTCGGTTATCAGCGCCCGTACAAATTCCCAACCTTTGCTCAGTCGAATCTCGCCACTTTCATAAATGATAATGAAATGATGAGGACAACACAAACACCCAGTCATCTCGAGGCAGGTGAAAAATGTGTATATAGTGTTATGCACCTACCGAACGAGATGGCTCAGTGGTTAACACATTCGACTCGCATTGATTCGTATCTCCGTAAGGCCATCTTCCGTGGCTTTCCTTCATCCATTACAGTAAATGCAGGATTAGTAATTTTTTTATGACACCGCCGATTTCTTTCTCTATCATTCCCCAACGCGAGCTTATGCTCCGTCACGAGTGAGCTCATCGTCAACGGAGATACATTGCTCCGTAAGCCAATCTGCAGTGCATGACAGAGGGTGCACCATTCCGATATTATCGATTTTATTTTCTATTCCCTTCGCGTATTGATACGAAAAAGGTGACTATCTACATACTTCTGTGCTGAGCCTGATCTGTTACCTTATTCTCACGATCTCTACTCGATATAAACAATGTGTGTGAATTCCTAAGGACCAAACTGTTGAGTTTATCAGTCCGTAGACTTACACACTACTTAAACTAACTTATCCTAAGAAAAACATACACACAGCCATGCACGAGGGCAGACTCGAACCTCCAGCGGGAGGGGACGCGCAATCCATGGCATGGCGCCTCGAACCACGCGGCCACTCCGTGCGGCTAAACAATGATGGCAGCATGATAGTCCGAAATCCAATAGTATTTCGCGACGACTACCAGGTGGTTATAATTAAAGCGCAGCTACTCGCGGAGGTCCATTGTCGGCTGTAATTATCGTATGGCAGTGAAACTTGGTAGATATGCTGCTAATGCGTTAATGCGGAGCCGGTATTAGCCAGAAAAAATTACTTCCAGTTTTGACCATGAGTGCAAATCTGGCGCTGTACAGCATCTCATAGACGTCTCCGGCCGTCGTATTGAACGAATTGTGAATTCGGCGGTTAATAATATCAACATTATGCCTTTCTCACTTATTTGACCTTTTCTGCCCACTTCCCGTTCCTGCGTTTACATATGGAAACATATGTAAAAGATAGGAAGATCTCCATTCACCTTCTATGATACTGCTTTTAGATGATCTTCCCATTTCACATAGCTTCTTAGTATCGCCCCTAAATATCTATTCGATATCACATGCTCAAGATGCTTACGTCAACTTGTTAGCAGACTTTGTAATGTTCTATAGCTTTGTCAATGATATTACCTTAAATTCATCCACATCTGAAGAGCGCCGCCATTTATTGCGCAGGATGGAAATTTTGTACAAGTATTTCTGCATTTCTTTACTTCTGCGTACACAAGAGCATTTGCTGATAAGTCGTTAATGTATATTCAGAACATTGGAGGTGCCACTACGCTTTCTTGAGGCACACCCGATCTACAACTACGTCAATACTCAGCAAGCTATATGATGCTGTTTGGTGGGGGTGCATGTGCTACCACTATCTGGTCCCTCCCTTCCTCCATCCCTCCCTGTTCCATTTGCGAATGGTGAGTGGGGAGAATAATTGCCAGAAACCTTCGCGACACGTATATGGGAGGAAGTAGAAGGTTTCCAAACTCTTGCTGGAACGTACCCGCCTGCGGTTTCAATAGCAAACGGCGCCACAATACACAGCGCCCCTCTTGTCGCGTCTGCCACTGCAATTTGCGGAGCACATCTGTGACGCTCTGCCGCCGACTTATCGGTCCCGTGACGAAACGGCCCGCTCTTCGTTGGGTCTCGTCATTCTCCTCTATTAATCCAACCCGGTAACGATCCTAGACTGATTACAAAGACATTCAAGAATTGGTGAAACAAGTGTTTCGCAAGGCACTTCTTTCACGTAAAGGCTAATTCTTCCTGTGAATCACAGTTTGGCTTCTGCTTTCCCGGTTATTTGCTTTGTGTGATAATTCCACTTTAGACCGTTGTGGGTGATTACTGGAAGTGGTTTTCAGTAGCTAGTGTTTCCAGCGATTTGTCTCTAAGGGCGTAATTGTACAGTAGTAGAATTATCCGGCTGTCCTTTGTTTCTGGGAGCATAGTTACGTTCTGTCACTTTGTTTAGTGACCTGGTAGGAAGTAACTAAACTGAAATGATTTTTTAAGTTTAGACGTAAATTACGATACAGGAAAGAGGCTATGCGCAGGAATTAAAGGCAATGCGACGAACCGTAAACAGCGGGTGAAGTTAGGCTGAGATATGAATGTGGGGATAAAGACAAGATCACTGTTTCCTTCGCATTATAATAAGAGATGACGAAAGTCACTGAGCAACGACACGCACGCGGCTACGCAACTGCCGTCACAGATCAGAGACAGAGGGTAGTCCCCCGCACACACCAGCGGCGAAGCAAGTCGGTGATCCCTGGCAGGACACCACCGCTCGACGTTACGCAACGACTGCTAATGAGCGAAAGACGTTCCTCAGCGCTATCATTTCACAGTTGCGTTTATGTATCGTAGTAGATTTTAAGCTCTGTTCCTGTGCTTGCAAAAATGATAAATTAAAGAGGATTCGCCTCCTTTCGCTCATTATGGATTTATATAAATGACACTCTCAATAATGTGAAAGTTACTCTTTGATAGCTACTGTTATCTCACTGTAACGTACCGACCGAAGACCACGGACGCTACTGAACCGCAGTCTTTCAACACACTGCACGACTAGAAGTGAGGCGTTCCACAGTAATACTAATAATGATAATAGTAATTTCGTCTGGCTCAACTGCAGCATTTAGACACCACTTCAGCGACTTGCATGTCCATAACGTACCCAGTTATCCAACTGCGGAAAGGAGACCTACAGCTTAATGCAGAATCCGAACCGCGTCTCATTTCTAGCGACTCCTCACGTTATTGCGGTGATGGAAATGTCAAGACGAAGGCTGAAAAGTCCGTAGTCCGACCGAGATTAGATTCCACGAGCTCTCGGTTCCGAGGCAGGCGTTTTACCGCTAGACAACCAAGCCCGACATGCTTAAAAACTTGGGACCAGTAACCATAGCAAAAGGCAACGATCAACGGGATCTTGGCTGTTGGCGGAGGTCCCTCCGGTAGGAGTCCTTGCAGTGTGTATGCCACGCGTTGACCCCACACAGATGATCTCACAGATTTATTCATCGAAACGAAACCACACGCGTGCTTATTCCCTAACTGCGACTCATGCTTTTCACCGATTGCACCAACCTCACCAATTTGAACAGGGAACTGAAGCTAAAACACCTGTTTACCCTCGTATTAACAAATGGTGAAACAGGCGTATACCTAACGCTGTTTACGAGGGAGAAAATTTAATAATCCTTCTTCCTTACAAGCCGACCCCAAAAGTATTTCGGAACCCGGCAGTAGCACGACCGTGATGTTGCTGAATTTCTTCACCCCCCCTCCCCCGCCTCCTCCCCGCCAAGTCCACCCCTCGTCCGTTTATGGTAGCTAACTCTTTTGTTGAGTTGGGTGATTGAGTGAAGGTAAGACCGTACTGAAAGGAGCTACAGTGCAGCAGATCGGTGCGGCACAATGCGACCAAATATCGTTAACATTAAATCGTATGAGACAGAACGCACTAGACGGCAGCGGACTTGCGTGGTGCTGCACTGCGAGGGAAAGATGACCAACTGGGGACGCGTCGTGCGGCGTAGCGTAGTTCTGATGACGCTAGTGCGGTGTAGCAAGTGTCGCGACTCTGCACGTCTTTCCCAACGTAGCCATTTTGAAGTGCGAAATGAAAGTTTGTTTACCAAAATGCCGTCAGACGATGAGAAGTTAATTGTATGTATAAGTGGCTATCCAGAATTACATAACCTTAAAATGAACATTACGTGAATAGTACCAGAAAAAGCAGCATTTGGAAAGAAACTGCCAAGTAAATGGAGTAAACATCACGTACGAATATATTCACTGTATTTGTTTCTATTTTTGTTGCTGAATCTGATCGTGAAAAGATATTCGCATCGTTACTCTTTCCAAGGTCGCCAACGTTCACCTACGTAAATTTATAATCTTCTTTCTCACCTTACAGAGAAATTATTATCAGATCTGCGTCACTTTAGCCCATTTTGCTCGGAGGTTCGTGTACGACTAAAAAAATTTGCTGCGTATTGTCGCGCTGCTGCAGTGCAAATGCGGCATACTGAACAGAGCCGCCTCGTGGTGCACCGCCAGTGCGGTCTTCCCTTAAGTGTGAAGGAATTGCTTCAACAGGGTCAGGGAGCTTGGAGGAGGGAGTTGGGCTTACCTACTTTATTTCCCAACAATTGGCACCACCCCTTGCTCCCCCTAACGAAGTATCTTCTTAACTTCCACATGCTGTATCCGATAGCACTAGTACTATGTGCTGGCCGTTTGACCATTCTGTTTATCAAGTGCTCTGTGGTATTTGGCCAAATGCATACATGACATTCCTGTGAGTTTTTAATATCGTGAACCTATCTTCCATAGATCATACTGTCGCTCTTTTCTTATTCAAGAGGGCTACCTTGAAATTAATGCAACACTTTTTTTCAGTCATCAACAATGGTACTAACGTGAAACTTTCGGTATGCTTTATTTGAAATTTCCCAAATGCACGTGCAATTTTTCCGTTTTCTTTGACCGATAGCGGAGTTGAAGCAATGTTTCAAGATGGCGTTTATAAGTGACGTATGTTATAAGCAGCGTGTCGTCACTGAACTGTTGGGAACATTCACAAACATTTGTGTGCAGTGTATGGAGCAACTACGGTCCACAGAAATACGTTTAGTCGCTGGGAAAAGAGGGTGACGCTATTACGAGAAGGCGGTTTGGCAGAGTTCCAAGACTTAAGATGGTCCGGGGAGGCTATTCACGGCTGTCACATCTGACAAGAAGCAGCTTGCTGATGTGCTCATTTGCCAGAACCGATGCATAACGATTCGGCAGCTGACACTGAGCTGTAAATAGGCAAAAGAAGTGTGGACGCACTCAGCAACGCACATTATTGATTCAGCATGATAACGCTCGGCCTCACACAAGTTTGATGACTTGGAAACACATCGGTAAGCTGGGTTGGACAGTGTTACCTCATCCACCCTACAAACCTGATGTAGCTACTCCAGACTTGTTGGGCTCATTAAAGGATGCCGTTATTGGAAGACATTGTGAGGATGACAAAGAGGTGACTTACACAATCAAGAAAGTGGTACTGGTAGGGTATATACGCCCTTGGGTGTAGCTGGAGGAAAGCCATTGAACTGAAAGGAGACAACATGGAGAAGTAGGGAGCGTATAAAAAACATCGTTCTTTCTTGTGTTTAAGTTTCATTGTGTTCAATAAATAACTGTCGAAGAAAAAGAATGTGGTGCGTTGCTTTCTGGGCGACCCTCGCACATCAGTATTTCGTAAGCCAGCTTACGGTGTGTGGCAGAGGATACCACCTCTGGTGCCAGTCAGTTTCCCCTTCCCGGTTCCATTCGAATGGTGCGTGGCAAGAACGTCTGTCAACAAACTTCCGTATCAGCCCTAATTTCACTGACTTTCTCGTCGAGGGGATTTCTCGAGACATATCCGACAGTAAAATATTGTCTGACTTCTCTCCGAACGCACGGACCCGGAACTTCACCATTAAACCTGTCGGCAGTGGTGCGCGACACTTCTCCTGCATTTACTGCGACTAGCGCTCGTGGAACATCTTCGTAACGCTCACTAAATGCCCTCGCGGCGAAGCGCGCCGCTTTTTATTGGAACTACCTACACTAGCGCTCTCTTATGAATGACCTGCATTAACCCCACATAGCATTATGATCAATTTGTACTGGCTGTGGTGCACGGCATACGACGAGGGATATTATACTCATATATCAGTATTGTCAACAGTATCTTAGCATGAAGATTATTTATATTTTTAAAATTTAGTAAGATTTCCCAGTAAGCTTTGCGGTGTCATTTTAACATTTACGTAACCATTACTTAGTCATGATATCTTGTATATACTTCTTTGCAGCCTACGGAAATGATGTAATATCGAACCGCGCAAGGCAATTATCACACAATAAAAAAGTGTGGATACGACGGGGGAAGTTTCGAATTCCTACAATTGTTTTGTATAGTCATTCCACTTCAGGTCGCTCCGGAACGTTACTCCTAAGCATTGTAACGGTATTTTTTATCAAGGGCGAAATCGTACAGTGATGGATCTTTCCGCCTATTTTCGCGCAGTATCTACGTCCGGTCCCGACACCTGTCATCGAGCCTTCGGTTGTTTTCGATGTATTTCGCTACAGTCTTCTGTCTTTTCAGCCCAACAGACAACAGCATGGATTGCAAAGCCTCATGAAACGAGGAACGATGATAAGGGGTTTACGTCCCGTCATTAGGGGCGGAGCACAAGCTCGAATTGTTTCATGGACGGGGAAGGACACCGGCTGTGACCTTTCAGAGGAACCATCCCGGCATTTGCCTGGAGTGATTTAATGATATCACGGAGAACCTAAATCAGAATTGTCGGACGCGGATTTGAACCGTCCGTCCTCCAGAATGCGACTGGACTGTAGTGTGCTAACCACAGCGTCACCAAGCTGGATAAGGCCTCCTGTTATCCACTCGATCATTTATATATTCGTATACTATAAATAGAAAGGGACGTTTAACTCTCCTTCGAAGCACTCTTGGTATTAAGTTTACATCTATCTGAATCCACAACACAATTTCCTTCCTCCGCCTGTCATACGCGTGCCGCGAACCTCCATTTCAATTTTATCATAGTCTTACATTGTGATGCTTCCTGAGTGTGTTTTTCTGTAGCGTTATACAAACACCGGTGTAATGTACAATAGCGACAGATTACAGCTCCTTTCTTGTCGTGTTCTAAAGGTGCAACAAGATGCGAACTGTAGCTTTACATGCAGAATTTAGAACGCCCTGTGGCTTGGATATTCACATAATTATGGTAATCATCACTTCTACAGTTTACTTTCGCTCATCAAGAGCAAAAATGGCAGCAAATCACACACTGAGCTAAGATAAATATCTTCAACAGAGTGTAGTTATTATTTCGTCGAGTGTATAAGAACTACATGATTATCTTTCCTCCTAATTGTACCTGTGAGGTTATTTATAAAACAACTTTATGATTTCTTTTTCTGCTGGCTACTGTCTTAATTTCGCATTACTTCAGAACGCTACTGATTCATGTGGGCAAATTCACGTAGCTACTTAAGTATTGATTTGGTATTTTTCTTGGAAGGAAATCAGCGTAGCTTTTTCCATGTAAGAATCTTTACACGTTTCTGTAAAGGTTTAGTAATGCAAAAGTGAAACATCAGTGTGTTGAAAAAGTATTCACGTGCATGATATAGAGGCAAATAGCGGTCTTTCATTCCCAAGGGGGAGTAAAAAAAAGGTGACTGGCAGCAGCAAATGTCTTGACGATAAGAATGACACAATTTTTCGAATAGTGTAATATCCCATACGAATAGCATACTATACTATTAAACAGGATACTATTGCTGAAGTATTCTAGAGGTATACTATTGAACGGTATACATTGGATACTGTTATTTGCTAATTTGTTCCAAAACGGGAAAATGGGAGCTAAATAAAAAACAGTACAGAGCACTTCTGAATATTCTGACGTGGTATAAATATTATAAACTTCTAGTACTTCATAAAGACAAGAGTTCTAGAAGGATTAATTTAGTAAAACGCTTAGTTGATCAAATCTCTGTTCTGAATCAGTCGTGGAACGATGTGTAGTGCGGCTCGTTTGTCGTGTCACCAGTGACTGTTGCTAGCAGAAATACTCCACTAGCGACCGGTCAGCCTGTTTCATCTTGTCTGCAGCAGGGAAACAGCAGACAAATACTCCAAGATAAGAGCAGGAGATTAGTTGGAAACGACTCATTCGACAGCTGATATTGTATGCGTCGTCTGGAAACACTGGTGCAAAGCCAAACATAATCACACTTGAGTTCAGAGTTCAATCAGGCGTTCTCTGGGAGACTTCATTAAGTGCTGGCTGAGCCTTTCATCCCAGAGGCACCATTGTCTTAAAAATTTCTTTTTTTGTTTCTTTGTATTGTTGAAAATAAAAAATCTACTAGGGTGTACAACGCACCATTTGCAGTCACTTACTCAACTATGGATGAGACGAAGGAATACTGCCGATCAAGACAACGTCCTGAAATCATGTCTGTGATGTGCCATTATAGTTAAAGTTTTCAGAGTTTCGGTATACCTCTTCGGCTAAATGCCAGCCGACGCCTTCGACAATATTGTTGTTTCGGTCATCAACGGTATGGGTGGTTTTATGGGGCTCTCCATTCCTGCCACACTTCACCTATCCTCGACATTCTATCGTAATTGCTGGACCCCACATAATCGACGAACCTTCTACGATACTCATTTCTGTGCCAGTACTTTATACCACTGTCTCTTTAACTACAGTTTCCAGAAAAACGCATGTCTTAATGTGTGTCCAGCCATTCTCTCTCTTCGATCCATCACGTTCTGCATCAGGATTTTTTCTCGTTAACTCTTTGTAGCACGTTCCTATTTATGAGTCGACCAATCTTTCCCCTGTAACATCACATCTGAAAGGTTTCTAATCATTTTCTTTCCCAATGCCCTTGTTTCACACCCATACTCAGCTTTTCATAGCCCCTCTTCTGGTCTCATGATGCATATTTTTGGAAGTTAACAGTTTTTTCCTCCCTTACATATGCCAGTCTGCCTCATACAGTCATTGCTATCACGTTTTCGTTGCATCGACCGTATTTATTCTACTTCCGAGATAATTTGTTCAGTATTGTTACACCGGATTACATTGTTCTTGATCAATTAAGCTGGAAATTGATTACTGATGTCTTTATTGTTGACAGTTCTTAAGGCGCAAAGTGGAAATGGAAAGTGGAAGATAGATAAAGCTATTCAGGCACTGTAACGACGCAAAAATAACACGAGGAAATTAACTCGTCCATCTACACGAAGAATGTCTCTCTTGTCACTTTTAAACACTTGTTGCGAGGCATGACGTCATCAGGGCAAGGGGAAAGGTGCGCCTAAGTCTTCAAAATAAGAAAATCGGAAAAAAAGAAAGCCATCAACTTCGTAAAATATTACATTTATCTGATAAAACCATTCATTACTTAATGTAGGCCTGTTGTCTACTTAATTTTCTTTCACTGAAAGCGTCCTCATTTCTCAGATCAGATTGGTCGACTGACATGCTCAGTGGCCTTACGACTGGTGTAGAGTGAGCCGTGGCGCTCCTTTTCGGTCCGCTCCAGAAGTCTGTTACTTTAGAGGGAATCTAGCAGTATTTCCCTCGAGTTCATTTGAATACATTTACTTGGGTGTTATTCACATCTCTAATGACCTCGTCGTCGACGGGACGTTAAACTATTATTCACATGAAATAGTCGGCAGTAAACTGCCATTTGTCAACAAACGTTTATAATTTACGGATGTGTAAATTAATTGTATATAAAAGTGGCACACTGGCTGTGTAGCATGTTGTGATTTACTGGAAAAAGTACAATTCCGTAACAGGAGCTGAGGAACTGCTTACCAAAATTAGGAGCTTTGTAAGAGCGATGTAAGCAACTACAAAATTAGGCTGGATGAGCGAAAAGAATCTTGAGGATATAAAACACGCTAATGCTTTGATAATCATTACCACTGAGGATGATCACTATAAGAGATGCGCCTGTTCAGACTGAAAATGTTCTGGAAAAGGACGTATTGTATTTACCATACAAACATCAGATACATGAAAACATTTTCAGAACCTATTTTGAGGCAAACATGAGCTGTAAAAACACATGAATGGCTATTTCAGTATTGAAAAACGAAAAATTCTTCGTTTGGAATCGACATTGTCGAATTCCAAACTGGAATTAATCACGAGAATATCACTGAATTATTAGATCTAATTGCAAGTCTCTCTTGTCGAAGCATCATCTCATACAGTTTCTTTCCGTGCTTCATGGAACAAGGTGGGTGTCAAAGGTATTTATTGCTTGAAAATATTTATGTGAATTACGATCACAAGAAGAAGATTAGATTTATTTGTATTTTATGCGCCATTATGTAGGTCTAAAAACGTTTCTGTGCTGATTCTGAAGCCAGGGCATCGTGTATGGATTTCACTATTCTTTCAAAAGTTTATAAATGTCATGTTATTGCTCGTGATACATCTTACGTGAACTAAACTGAAAAATAATGTATGTACCTATTTCCTATTGTCTGCGTGGAAAGCTTTCATCTTAATAGTATAAAAAAGCAAAATGGTCAGTGCACTGAAAGGATTGAAGTAAGAACTGATCAAATCCAAAAAGTAATCAGCAGTGGGATCAAACACTTCGTTTTTAATAGAAATTAATATTTTACCAGATTTGATTTCAGTGACAAGTTCCTTGAGACAACTTTCGTAGTTTAGTTGCTCGGAAATGAATATTTCGTCACCAGCACAAGTGCGTAAACGATCTAACTGAGAGAAGCTTCATGCTGATGGAGATCTACAATAAATAATTTACCTACGAATGACCAATGGAAGCACATTGTATACGAGTACTGTCGTATGTTTCCTAGGCATAAAATGATGTTTTATCAGAGGATAAGAACCGATAAAAGAAAATGTGTTTTCCTCGTCATTTTTTTCCTTACAAACATGGTATATACGAGGGTTGAATGAAAAGTAATGCCTTCACCTTCGTTAATTGGGTTTGGATGGGAATATTTTAATAAATCAGACGCATAAATAATCCTCAGAACGTGATCTTTAATTACCAATATTCACTTTTCCACAAAAAATAGTTCAAATGCTCTGAGCACTATGCGACTTACCGAGCGAGGTGGCGCAGTGGTTAGACACTGGACTCGCATTCGGGAGGACGACGGTTCAATCCCGCGTCCGGCCATCCTGATTTAGGTTTTCCGTGATTTCCCTAAATCACTCCAGGCAAATGCCGGGATGGTTCCTCTGAAAGGGCACGGCCGACTTCCTTCCCCGTCCTTCCCTAATCCGATGAGACCGATGACCACGCTGTCTGGTCTCCTTCCCCAAAAACCAACCAACTATGCGACTTAACTTCTGAGGCCATCAGTCGCCTAGAACTTAGAACTAATTAAACCTAACTAACCTAAGGACATCACACACATCCATGCCCGAGGCAGGATTCGAACCTGCGACCGGAGCGGTCGCTAGGCTCCAGACTGTAGTGCCTAGAACCGCACGGCCAGTCCGGCCGGCCACTTTTCCACATAATCAGCAGCTAATTGGATGCATTTCTGCCAATAATGAACAAGTTTTCTGAAGCCATTACGGAAGAAGTCGACACTTGTCCGCAACCACAGTCTCACAGTTCTCTCACTGTCTTCATTAGAAGCATAATGATGTCCCCTCAGATGGACTTTCATTATCTGGAACAGATGAAAGTCAGACGGTGCTAGAGCTGGACTGGGTGGAGGATGCCGTACTGTGGTGAGATTCAGTCTCTGAAGTTCTGCTGTGGTGGTACGTGAAACGTGTGGTTAGGCATTGTCATGCTGCAGCAAAAAAATTTCCCTTTTCCTTTCGGACCCAGCGTTGTGATGTAGCGCTCTGAATTTATTGTTGTTCCACGATCAAGGAAATCAACGTGGATATCACCATCTGCGTCGCAGAACACTGTGGCCATGATTTTTCCAGCTGAGGGCTGCGTCTTGAATTTCTTTTTCTGGGGGCGAGTCTTTGTGTCCATATTCCATAGATTGTCGTTTCGTCTCCTGGTCGTAATGGTATACTCACGTTTCGTCTCTGCCACAACTGAATGGAGAAAGGCGTCACCTTCATTCTCGTAACGCGAGAGGAGTTCCTGGCAAAGTCTGCGCGCTTTCATTTGAGGAGTGAGCATCCGGGGTACCCATCGTGCACAGGTCTTCCCGACAGTCAAGCAAAGCAATAATGTGACCCACCCGTTCTTGTGATATGCCGATTTCTCTCTGAGTGATACGACTATCGTCCTTCATCAATCTGTCACACGGTGGTTGCTGTCACAGGACGTCCAACTCTTTGTTTGTCACGCAGGTCAGATGTTCCCGCCTCAACATCTTTAAATTTACTCGCCCAACGACGCACAGTACTCCCATCAACACAGTTACCATAAACTGCTTTCATTCTCTGATGAATCTCCTTTGGGTGACACCTTCTGCTGTCAAGAATTCAGTGACTGCACGTTGCTTAAATCGAATTCACCGACCGTCTGCGCATTGTTCCATACTTAACAGTGTTACAACACAACAGTTCACTGCTAAGGCTTTCCGCCAACTGGAGCTGTAGATAAGAGGCTACGGAACAAGCCAGTACCAGCCGCATACCAATGCTGCCAACTGTTGAAGAGTTACGAAGGTGGAGACATTACTTTTCATTCAAACCTCTCAATGGCTTTATAGACAGTATTAGTAAAGTTACTACAATAGTACCAATAATTAACTTGAACGCAATGAGGCAGTTGGTTACCAGGTGGTTCTGAACAGTAATTATTGAGATTAAAAATAATTTTATGCGGTTTTTCTATTTTCTGCAAATGTAGATACGGTAACATAAGTAAAGTGACTTTATTGATGTGATTGAAAGTGAAACTTCCTGGCAGATTAAAACTGTGTGCTGGACCGAGACTGGAACTCGGGACCTTTGCCTTTCACAGGGAAGTGCTCTACCAACTGAGCTACCCAAGCACGACTCACGACCCGTCCTCACAGCTTCAATTCCACCAGTACCTCGTCTCCTACTGGCGGAATTGAAGCTGTGAGGACGGGTCGTGAGTCGTGCTTGGGTAGCTCAGTTGGTAGCCGGCACGGTAGCTCAGCGTGTTCGGTCAGAGGGTTAGCTGCCCACTGTAATAAAAAAAAAAAAAAAAAAAAACTGAGTCAATGGATCTATGATGAACTTGAACAAGCGTCATGGGACGTCCGCCACGAACAAATGCAACGATCAATACCGAACAAAATGAGATAAAAAATAAAAAGTTGGTAGAGCATTTGCCCGCGTAGGCGAATGTCCCGAGTTCTAATCTCGGTCCGGCACATAGTTTTAATCTGCCAGGAAGTTTCATATCAGCGCAACTCCACTGCAGAGTGAAAACGTGATTCTGTGATTGAAAGTTTTTGTGGATCCTGTTTTTATATCCATTATATTTAGGAAAAAACTCTTCCTCCTTTTTACAAGACAAAGATTATGAAAATAATAAATACATCATTAAGTATTGATACTTTGCACACTCACAATAAACCTGTTGTTGGAATAACGGGAGAATAAAGAAAAAGATGCACCAGTAGTCAGATTAGATCCCGCTCGGGTGCGGATTCTTTGGTTAATGGCGACCATGCAAGATATACAAGCACATCTAAAACTTACAGCCTCGATGTTCTCGAAAAGTGTGGAGAATTGGGTTTTCCTGTTCGCATATGTTGAAGTTCTAGTCGTGCCCCGAACATCCCGCAAACATGAATCAAATTGGTGAGGAGGGGAAGTTCGCACGGTCTCCTTATGAGTACACAATGCTGAACGGTAATATTGATCTCGAGTACTCTGTTTTAAGGACCTCTATACCATGCAGACGCAGACAGCTTTGGAGTGGAATCTTCTTATGGGGCATTTATGAAGGGGAAGTCGATGTAAACATAGGTAGGAGACAGTTTTAGACCTGACGAACAGTTTCTAGTAGGAAATTGAGAGAACTAAGCTGCGACGCAGGATAAGAAAGACTCGGAGGTGTGCGTGTGCTCGCGCCCGGTGTGTTGTGCGAGCCGGAGGAGGCGCAGGACCACCCACGGCTGCCGCCGCTACCGCCTGGCGACGCTACGCGAGCTGAGGCGGCGCTGCGCGGCGTGCCGTGTCACAAGAGAGAGTGTGGGGCGGCTGGGCGCGCTCTTCCTGGAACCAGCAGGTCCGCGCTGCAGCGAGCCACCAGCCGCCCGACCTGGCCGCGCATCGCCCCCATTGTATTAGTCACAGCCCGCTTAACGGCGCACTAAAACGCCGCGCCTGTCGCCAGAAAACTTGCACGTTTACGACGCCACCACTGGTGCAGTTATTGCTTTCTTCGACATCCCGGGTTGAATAAGCCTACGTATCGTCGGCTACAAATTACCAGCGGAGCACTGTTGCCAGTCGAAAACTGTAAACCCAGCCGTGCAGACCTGCGAAAACTCATTTTAAACTTCCAGTCTCATGTGAAAGTAATTAATGAACGTGTAAATATTTTTTTGCGGTGTCGCCTCGAGCGAAACACAGTTGTAACTTCATCAGCGTTTGCCATAACATGTTCCGCTCGTATCATCAACAGTACATTCCTTCTCGTCTTGTGTAAAAGGTCGCTGTCACTTGTTTCGCTGACTTTCTTGAGAAACATATATCTTAGCCAATAATATTATCTTGGAACTCTTCCATTTGGTCCGTGTTTGCATAGAAAAACAGTAATATCAAAAATTGAGTCCGCCTTGATGCAAAACACCGTGTTATTTGTTTATTTCTTTATTATCCCAAACTAGTTTCGGCGACAAATATCACCATCATCAGTGGGTTTTTTTAATCTTATTTATTGTATGCTACAGCACGTTTTAAGCTATTATTGACGCTGTTTGTGACATATTTTCAGTGCTCTTTTTTTTCTGTTGCCATCTTTTTTCTTAGCGAACATCATGTCGTGTTCGTTGGATGGCGTGTGGCTGTTTTTTACACAGAAAAACAAAGCTTTAGCACCTTGTTTCTGATCCAGAATGTTACACCATCTTGCTGCTCGCGTAACATTCTGGATCAGCTCTTAACTTCGGTGATCTCGCGGGAACCGATGTATCCATTGCGGCTAGCCCGTTGCACACGATAGGGAAAGTTTGGTTAATTTTCCTTATTTGTCCGAGTAGAGAATGAAGTTCTGTCGAACTATCTAGCTATCCATCCTATCGCTACAAGTATTTGTAAATAGTGATTTACCTCAATCGATACTTTCTGTGGGAGGTTGTAATTTGTTTCATTATCATGCAAACAATGACGTAAATAAAGAGCTTATCAAATAAACTTAATATGAATTTTCAATTAAACTGTTCAAGCGAATAACGCAATCTTCCTAATGATGGTGTTGAGACCAATTAATAAATCACTTTTTTGTACAGCAGCAGCTGCTAACGTATGTCAAAGAACTGATCTTAGATCGACAGATAACTGGTTCAAATCCTTTTGGCAGTAAGCATTTTTATCGCCTATGTTTATGCAGCACGGTGTGGCAAGTAGTGGCATGGAACTGCTGATTGCCATTGTATCAATGTTCTTGGTAAAATCCTAAATCTCCCGGCAGGATCTGGTGAAGTGAGGTCGTATAAGACAGCCGTCGGTGACAAGTCCATAGGCCGGTTGCATTTAGCTCGTGGGCACCGAGCTGTACTCGGCTCTACCGTCTTCCTCCAACCTTGAATTCCAGTCTCATCCACAAGAAAACACCAGATTCGGTTTTCTGCAGATCTCCCAAATCACTCAGATGAATGCCAACAGGTTCTCTCTGAAGAGGATCCTGCCGTTTCGTTCCCGAAGTTTGTGCAATCTGATAACCCCTCTATATCTATCGACCTTGAAAGCTCACTGGACTGTAATCTATGTTCTCTTCTATGTAAGTACATAAACTGAAGTCGCGTCCTGGCACCTGTCTGTATACGCAGGCTAATCTGAGGAACTGCTATATGTATTTTGACCCGTTTTCACTAATAGATACACGAGAAATGTTTTTGTATGCAATTTATAAGCATTTAGTATAAATGGTCTGAATTGCGATGAATTAAAGCTGAGTTGTGGAAACGAGGTCACTACCACGTAGCGAACAGCCGCCATAACTCGAGAAAGTTACCAAAAAGCGCAGGCCTACTTTATTTGCATCTGGCGAGGTGGTACAATGTTAGAGCGTCTGGCTAAGAATCATCAGAACGTTGTAGTATCGAATCCAGGTTTCGTCAATTTTTTCCTGTTTGCTTTTTAACCAAGCGTTCATCTGTCGATGATGTGGAGATCTGGTAGAAAAGAAATGTCGCTCGCATTCTACATTACATTGTAGCTTCCCTTTTCCTGGTTTGATAACCGGTTAGGAACATTGAAGTCGCTCGAATGGTATCCAGTTCATTGCAGTCGTTTCAGAATCACTGCATAGGGAAACCTGTAGTTTTTAATTATTTACGTATAGTGTAAAACGCAGCACGGGTTGCAGCTTGACTTCGTTTATGGAAAGTACGTATTGCATCAGTACACCAAATGATTGCTCTTTTAGGCTTCCTCCTTTGCTTGAGTCAAACGCAGATACGAACACGAGTCTCTCTCTAGTGGGACGATAGATATTATTTGTTTGGACGCTTTCAAATTATACAAAGACTAGAAAAATAATTTCAACTAGCAGAAAAAAATAGGTCATGTAAAGATCATACAGACATGGGAACAGTCTTCATGAATGGAATTAATTAATTCCTTCCAGATGAATTCACAAGATTTTGAAATACTTCTACAGATGGTTGAGGGGCACATTTCGAAATATAACGACAATTTCAGACTGCCAGTTTCTGCTTCGCTTAGATTACCAATCGCAATTAATATTCCTAATTCATCGAAAATTCTTCGAGCAACGGGCAGAGAGTTATCTGATTTTTAAAGAATCTTCATAAATACGATCGATAAAGAAAAGACAACCACCTTATCATCAAGCTGTGTTGTGAGACTTAAAATAGGAAAAAATCAAATGTTTATAACCAAAAGATTCTCTGCAATCGTTTGAGAAAAATTGCCTAGTGAAAAAACACGCGATCCAAAATACATGGTGTTGTACTGAAAGTGCTTCAAGAAAAAATATTTCCCGGAAAAGAATTTCATATATATATATATATATATATATATATATATATATATAGGGTGAGTCACCTAACATTACCGCTGGATATATTTCGTAAACCACATCAAATACTGACGAATCGATTCCACAGACCGAACGTGAGGAGAGGGGCTAGTGTAATTGGTTAATACAAACCATAAAAAAATGCACGAAAGTATGTTTTTTAACACAAACCTACGTTTTTTAAACGGAGCCCCGTTAGTTTTGTTAACACATCTGAACATATAAACAAATACGTAATCAGTGCCGTTTGTTGCATTGTAAAATGTTAATTACATCCGGAGATATTGTAACCTAAAGTTGACGCTTGAGTACCACTCCTCCGCTGTTCGATCGTGTGTATCGGAGAGCACCGAATTACGTAGGGATCCAAAGGGAACGGTGATGGACCTTAGGTACAGAAGAGACTGGAACAGCACGTTACGTCCACACCTTTTTATTGGTCTTTTTCACTGACGCACATGTACATTACCATGAGGGGTGAGGTACACATACACATGTGGTTTCCGTTTTCAATTACGGAGTGGAATAGAGTGTGTCCCGACATGTCAGGCCAATAGATGTTCAATGTGGTGGCCATCATTTGCTGCACACAATTGCAATCTCTGGCGTAATCCGTACACGCCGCAGTACATCTGGTGTAATGTCGCCGCAGGCTGCCACAATACGTTGTTTCATATCCTCTGGGGTGTAGGCACATCACGGTACACATTCTCCTTTAACGTACCCCACAGAAAGAAGTCCAGAGGTGTAAGATCAGGAGAACGGGCTGGCCAATTTATGCGTCCTCCACGTCCTATGAAACGTCCGTGGAACATCCTGTCAAGGGTCAGCCTAGTGTTAATTGCGGAATGTGCAGGTGCACCATCATGGTGATACCACATACGTCGACGCGTTTCCAGTGGGACATTTTCGAGCAACGTTGGCAGATCATTCTGTAGAAGCGCGATGTGTGTTGCAGCTGTTCGGGCCCCTGCAATGAAGTGAGGGCCAATGAGGTGGTCGCCAATGATTCCGCACCATACATTTGCAGTCCACGGTCGCTGTCGCTTTACCTGTCTGAGCCAGCGAGGATTGTCCACGGACCAGTAATGCATGTTCCGTAGATTCACTGCCCCGTGGTTTGTGAAACCCGCTTCATCGGTAAACAGGTAGAACTGCAACGCATCTCTGTTAATGCCCATTGACAGAATTGCACTTGATGATTAAAGTCATCGCCATGTAATTGCTGATGTAGCGACACATGAAACGGGTGAAAGCGGTGACGATGCAGTATGCGCATGACACTACATTGACTCAGTCCACCGGTTCTCGCAATGTCCCGTGTACTCATGTGTGGGTTCATGGCAACAGCAGCTAACACACCAACTGCACCCGCTTCTCCTGTGACGGGCCTGTTACGGACCCGTTTGCGTGCTACGACCATACCTGTTGCATACAGTTGGCGGTAGATGTTTTGCAATGTGCGGCACGTTGGATGCTCTCTGTACGGGTACCGTTCTGCATACACCATGCAGGTTTCAGCTGCATTTCGTCGACACTCGCCATAGATGAGTATCATCTCCGCCTTTTCAGAGTTCGAATACACCATGGTCACAGTTCCTACAACACTACACTATCACAGACGTCTGGTAACACGGTGTACTACAGTTGGTCTGCGTGCGGAGACGAATGCAGAATAACAATAGCAGCAAGCGCTACATGCGAACACTGCGACAGTGCACTACAGCCACACTCGTAAACACGGTCGTCATCGTAAACATGTCCCTGCAGATGCTGCTCGCCGACCGTGGCCCATGTTTGTTACAACACGCAACTGAACGTCGGAGGTTTCAAGCGTCAACTTTAGGTTACAATATCTCCGGATGTAATTAACATTTTACAATGCAACAACCGGCACTGATTACGAATTTGTTTATATGTTCAGATGTGCTAACAAAACTAACGTGGTTCAATTTATAAAAAACGTAGGTGTGTGTTAAAAAACATACTTCCGCGCATTTTTGTATGGTTTGTATTAAACAATTACACTAGCCCCTCTCCTCACGTTCGGTCTGTGGAATCGATTCGTCAGTATTTGATGTGGTTTTCGGAAGGCATTGAAATTTCGAGACAACAGTGCAAGAGTCATGCCAGTTTGTGACCTCGACCGACCGAGCGAGGTGGCGCAGTGGTTAGCACACTGGACTCGCATTCGGGAGGACGACGTTTCAATCCCGTCTCCGGCCATCCTGATTTAGGTTTTCCGTGATTTCCCTAAATCGTTTCAGGCAAATGCCGGGATGGTTCCTTTGAAAGGGCACGGCCGATTTCCTTCCCAATCCTTCCCTAACCCGAGCTTGCGCTCCGTCTCTAATGACCTCGTTGTCGACGGGACGTTAAACACTAACCACCACCACCTCGACCGAACCGAGCGAGGTGGCGCAGTGGTAACACACTGGACTCGCATTCGGAAGGACGACGGTTCAATCCCGCGTCCGGCCATCCTGATTTAGGTTTTCCGTGATTTCCCTAAATCGCTCCAGGCAAATGCTGGGATGGTTCCTTTCAAAGGGCACGGCCGACTTCCTTCCCTAATCCGATGAGACCGATGACCTCGCTGTCTGGTCTCTTCCCCCAAAACAACCCAACCCCCCAACCTCGACCGAGGTGATAAGGAGGCGAAAGTATCAAGTTCAAGGAAGTGTAAGGTTACGCACCCTCAGCAGTAAAGTTCCACCTACACGACACGGCAAAAGCGAGAGCAGATTGGGGGCGTTGTCTGGAGCTTGACGAGTGTGGCAGCTGGAGTCTGTTTTTGCCTGAACACAGCGCGAGGAGAGAAGGTAGTGAGGCGTGTCGCGGCCGGTCATAAACACGTCCTGCACAGGCCGGCCGGGCGACGCGAAGCGACAGCCTGCAAAAGGGTGGCGCGGGACGAGACCGAGCCCGAGCCCGTGTCCGCGGAGGCCGCAGTAAATTTTGCGCCGCGTCAACGGTGAGCCGTGCGGGGGCGGAGGGAGAGCGGTGAGCGACGGGTGCGGGAGGTGGGGGGGGGGGGGTGGGATGGCTGTGCAACGGACGGCCGACTGTGAAGGCGGGCAGACTGGACCGCGGCACTGCGTGTCCTGAGGCAAGGCAGAGGTTACGGCCGAGAAGCCGTTGCTCGAACACGCATACTGTGCCTCTGAGCCAGTTCGCGGCTACCGTGCCACGCGAGAAAATACGTAACACCGTGAATGGCCGTTTGCCTCTTGCAGCGTACGGCGGCTCTCTTTCATTAGGAGGAACGCAAAATGGTATCACATACTGTAATTGGTGAAGAAGTGACTGTTTATCTTTTATTTTCTTGCGATGACAATCACATAAGCATTAGAAATTATACACTACCTGAACAAAAAAGTGAAGGACCCAAAGGGCTCGAGAAAAAGAAATCTCATGGGTTGAGAGAGTGACTGCAAAATCGTGTCAAATTTAAAAAGAATTTGGCAGTAGGACGTTGCACCCCTTTGGCTGGATCTGTACAGTAATATGGTTGGGAAGAATATCATGAAGTCTTTGTATCCTGTACCCGGGCAAGCTGGCCTACAACTGTCGTAACTGGTCTTTGATACTGGCACTGGGACGGAAATGACGTTCGGGTCGGTCCCACACATGTTCTATCGGAGACAGATGTAGGAGCCGGCCGAAGTGGCCGTGCGGTTAAAGGCGCTGCAGTCTGGAACCGCAAGACCGCTACGGTCGCAGGTTCGAATCCTGCCTCGGGCATGGATGTTTGTGATGTCCTTAGGTTAGTTAGGTTTAACTAGTTCTAAGTTCTAGGGGACTAATGACCTCAGCAGTTGAGTCCCATAGTGCTCAGAGCCATTTGAACCATTTTTGAACAGATGTAGGAATCTTTCTTAGCGACGGTTGTGCTTCAACATCACAGACCCACTTGACGAGTGCGGACGAACATTATCCTGTTGAAAAATAGCACAACAATACCGTCTCAGGATCTCCGTGATGTAGCGTTGTGCGGTCAGTTTTTCCTCATTCACTACCGGCCATGACCTGAAGTCATACAAGTGGCCCCCCACACCATAACACCAGCAGTATCATCGCTGCGCCTCTCCAACATAAGGGAAAAAAATGGTTCAAATGGCTCTGAGCACTAAGGGACTTAACATCTGAGGTCATCAATCCCCTAGAACTTAGAACTACTTAAACATTACTAACCTAAGGACATCACACACTTCCATGCCCGAGGCAGGATTCGAACCTGCGACCGTAGTGGTCGCGCGGTTCCGGACTGCAGCGCCTAGAACCGCTTGGCCACACCGGCCGGCAACATGAGGGAAGAATGGAGTCTTTCCCCAGATCACTCGCCGACAATGTTCATCCGGAGAAGCGCAGAACCGCAATTCATTGCTGAACAGAATGTGACGCCAATCATCAACAGTGCCTCACGGTCACGGCATCACTGCAAAAGCAGCAGTATGTGCAGCGGTGTTAACGGCAGCCTACGCATGGGCCGATAATTCCCTGGTCCATCCGCTGTTAGTCTGCGACCAATGGTGAGGGATGATGCGCGATGTTGCACGAAGTCCATTACATGTTATTGGTTGTTAGGCGCAGAAGTGAAGTGGGTTAGGATGCGCATCGTGCACTCTACGGCGATCCTCCACTGTGATGGTCAGTCGACGTCGACCGGAAACTTGAGGACGAGTTTTCCTGACCTTACTCTCCCTTGTAATCCAAGATCGGGCCATTCTCACATACGAATCCCCCACAAATCTGGTTATTGCACAATTCGACGAGCATGCTAAATGGAGAGCCACAGTGAGATCCCTTACGAAGTCAGTCATGTTCTGATAACGCTGTCTGACAGCAGTACTCGGCATCTCCCTGTGCATATCTGACTCACCTGGTATACCGTACGGAACCTGAAAACAACAACGAATTTGACAACATTAATGCACTCTGGTGGCCAGTTTGTGTGTGTCATAGATAACTGCAACTCTAGACATTCACTTAGCTTCCCATGTGTACTTGTACAAAGTTACCTTGACAGTCGATCATGTCTTCTGCTTGACTCACTTTTTTTTCTTTGATATTAGTTTATTTGCCATTGCATTCGTGGCATAGCGAAGAGGAAAGCCGACTATACGCTTCCTTAAAAGCTACTATTAACGTTAATTTTAGGAGTAACTGAATACATGAAATTAGTTGTTATGAAATACCTGTCGAACCTGAATACCACACAGACTGCCATTTGATGCGAGTTGTACGTTTGAGGACAGGGAGAGCTAGGGGGGAGGGGTCTGTAAAGAGAGGTATTTGATAGGACTCCGGTCATGAGAGTGCGAGCACACTGGAACTGGAATCGTCCGTGCCGAAAATAAGTACAAATTTCAGCGGAGCCCTAGAATACGTAAATGAGGACAGCCGGACAGGGTTTAATTACTGCGCCTCAGGAATGAGAATGCGGTGCCTAACCAGCCCGATTTCGTTGGGCTGTAAATTCAATATGTGGGCTTAAAACTAATGCTGCGAGAATGTTTCCTCAGACGTGTTCTTGCTTCTAGAAGGAAACAGTTAATTTTTTCCTTCGGTATGTGAGTTTAGAAGGCAGTTCGGTGTGACGTTATTGCTTGTATCTAGTTAACCACCTTGTTCCATAGTGAAATAGTGTGTAATGGTTATTTGAGGAGCAAAGTGTAATGACTTCAACGAATCACTAGCTGGCATTGTTTAATGGAAAAATTCATGGAAAAGCTATAAAGATCCTGACGCAATTTTTTTCTGTTATATTGTCGTTAGGAGTAGTATCTACATTAGAGGCGTTAACAATGCTAAAAATTGGCATCCCATTTCTCGTAATAGCTCATCTTACGAGACTATGTTGTTAAGACAATTTCTTTCCGTGTTATTAAAGAGCGAGATCGTACTTTCGAATCAGTCTCGATAAGTCTCCTGCCAATCATCTGCAGTCGAAGTTCAGATGAAGATGACGAGGAGAAAACGTGTCTACACTTTGCTCCTAGACAATGGTTCTACGCGGCTGGTAACCTGAAAAATACTTCAGCAGTAAGTGACGCTTTGTTGCGTGTTGGGACTTTGATTATTTTGGGTTGTGACTGTTAGTACAACTGCGTTTTCTTTGAGTCATCAGTCGTTTGACTGGTTTGATGCGGCCAGCCACAATTCCTCTCCTGTGCCAACCTCTTCATCTCAGAGCAACACTTGCAACCTACGTGCTCAATTACTTGCTGCATGTATTCCAATCTCTGTCTTCCTCTACAGCTGCCTCTAGTACCATGGAAGTCAGTCCCTGACGTCTTAGCAGATGTCCTTTCACCCTGTCCCTTCTCCTTGTCAGTATTTTGCACATATTCCTTTCCTCTCTGATTCTGCGTAGAACCTACTCATTCCTTACCTTATCAGTCAACCTAATTTTCAACATTCGTTTGTAGCGCCACATCTCGAATGCTTCGATTCTCATTCGTTCCCGTTTATCCACAGTCCATGTTTCACTACCATACAGTGCTGTGCTCCAAACGTATATTCTCAGAAATTTCTTCCTATATGTTTGATACTAGTAGACTTCTCTTGGACAGGAATGCCCTTTTTGCCAGTGCTAGTCTGCTTTTGATCTCCTCCTTGCTCCGTCCGTCATTGATTATTTTGATGCCAAGGTAGCAGAATTCCTTAGTTTCATCTACTTCGTGACCATCAATCCTGATGTTAAGTTTCTCGCTGTTCTCATTTCTGCTACTTCTCATTACTTTAGTGTTTCTTCGATTTACTCTCAATCTCGACTCAGTAAACCGGCCGGGATGGCCGAGCGGTTCTAGGCGTTACAGTCTGGAACCGCGCGACCGATACGGTAGGAGGTTCGAATCCTGCCTCGGGCATGGATGTGTGTGATGTCCTTAGGTTGGTTAGGTTTAATTAGTTCTAAGTTCTAGGGGACTGATGACCTCAGAAGTTAAGTCCCATAGTGCTCACAAGGGAACCTCCCGATCGCACCCCCCTCAGATTTAGTTATAAGTTGGCACAGTGGATAGGCCTTGAAAAACTGAACACAGACCAATCGAGAAAACAGGAAGAAGTTGTGTGGAACTATGAAAAAATGAGAAAATATACAAACTGAATAGTCCATGCGCAACATAGGAACATCAAGGACAATGTGAGCTCAGGAGCGCCATGGTCCCGTGGTTAGCGTAAGCAGCTGCGTTACGAGAGGTCCTTGGTTCAAGTCTTCCCTCGAGTGAAAGGTTTTCTTTCTTTATTTTCGCAAAGTTACGATCTGTCCGTTATGATCTGAATCTATTGTTTACGTATTTGCATTTATACGTCCCAGTTCGTTACCTACCGGCAATGAGTGCTCAGTGATGGGCTTATGAGAGTGACGCACTGAAGAGAGGCGTGGAGAGGCGAGGCGTGCGGTGTGTACGTGGGCTGCGAGCAGTGTGGGCGGTGAGCTGGGTCAGTGCGCGGCGCCTTGACTCACCCGTCTCACGTGGCAGCGCCGAGCGCCGCCTGCTGACGACGCATAGCCGGCCTGGCTGCCCTAGCCTGCTGTGCCGTCAGCCGGACCCGCCGTCGCCGCAGCGCGGCTCCACGCCGCTGGTATTCCCTGCCACACATTCAGACGACACGCGCCTAGTCCAGCGTTCACACACTACAACCTACGTCGATACTCCGCAAGCTTCCTCACGACATGCAGCCGATCTCGGTTCGCCCTCTCTCTTTCCTACTCTACATCTACCTCTACTCTGCTTGCCGCATGCTCTGCATGCAGAGTTTACTCGTATTGTACCTCGCAGGTTAGTAGATTCCGAGAAAAAGGGCTCTAAACTTTTACGCTTAGCTCATATGCTGGTCACTTTACACGCTATGACAAGATAACGAAATGGCTGTGCCCGTAGCGGGCTCTTGCCACGCGGGCGGTTCAGGTTCGATCCTACCTTCGGATAACTTTCTTTTTTTAACTGTTTTAAAAATTATAACAAATTTTCGGGTCTATACAAGGGCGATGTACTTGAGGACAATATTATGGAAATGCAAGAGGATGTAGATGAAGATGAAATGGGAGATATGATACTGCGTGGAGAGTTTGACAGAGCACTGAAAGACCTAAGTCAAAACAAAGCACCGGGAGTAGACAACGTTCCAGTAGAACTACTGAAAGCGTTGGGAGAGCCAGTCCTGACAAAACTGGTGAGCAAGATGTATGAGACAGGCGAAATACCCTCAGACTTCAAGAAGAATATAATAATTACAATCCCTAAGAAAGCAGGTGTTGACAGATGTGAAAATTACCGAACTATCAGTTTAATAAGTCACGGCTGCAAAATACTAACACGAATTCTTTACAGACGAATGGAAAAACTGGCAGAAGCCGACCTCGGGGAAGATCAGTTTGGATCCCGTAAAAATATTGGAACACGTGAGGCAATACTCCCCCAACGACTTATCTTAGAAGAAAGATTAAGGAAAGGCAAACCTACAATTTTAGCATTTGTAGACTTAGAGAAAGCTTTTGACAGTGTTGACTGGAATATTCTCTTTCAAATTCTGAAGGTGGCAGAGGTAAAATACAGGGAGCGAAAGGCTATTTACAATTTGTACAGAAACCAGATGGCAGTTATAAGAGTCGAGGGGCATGAAAGGGAAGCAGTGGTTGGGAAGTGAGTGAGACAGGGTTGTGGCGTATCCCCGATGTTAAGCAATCTGTATATTGACCAAGCAATAAGGGAAACAAAAGAAAAACTCGATGTAGGAATGAAAATCCATGGAGAAGAAATAAAAACTTTGAGGTTCGCCGATGACATTGTACTTCTGTCAGAGACAGCAAAGGTCCTGGAAAAGCAGTTGAACGGAATGGACAGTGTCTTGAAAGGAGGATATAAGATGAACATCAACAAAAGCAAAACGAGGACAATGGAATGTAGTCGAATTAAGTCGGCGATGCTGAGGGAATTAGATTAGGAAATGAGACACTTAAAGTACTAAATGAGATTTGCTATTTGGGGAGCAAAATAACTGATGATGGTCGAAGGAGAGAGGACATAAAATGTTGACTGGCAATGGCAAGGAAAGCGTTTCTGAAGAAAAGAAATTTGTTAACATCGAGTATAGATTTAAGTGTCAGGAATTCGTTTCTGAAAGTATTTGTATGCAGTGTAGCCATGTATGGAAGTGAAACATGGACGATAAATAGTTTGGACAAGAAGAGAATAGAAGCTTTCGAAATGTGGTGCTACAGAAGAATGCTGAAGATTAGATGGGTAGATCACATAACTAATGAAGTATTGAATATGATTGGGGAGAACAGAAGTTTGTGGCACAACTTGACTAGAAGAAGGCATCGGTTGGCACGACATGTTCTGAGGCATCAAGCGATCACCAGTTTAGTATTGGAGGGCAGCGTGGAGGGTAAAAATCGTAGAGGGAGATCAAGAGATGCATACACTAAGCAGATTCAGAAGGATGTAGGTTGCATTAGGTACTGGGAGATGAAGAAACTTGCACGGGATAGAGTAGCATGGAGAGCTGCATCAAACCAGTCTCAGGACTGAAGACCACAACAACAAAAACATTTTCTTTTTAAAAATCTGAATAATTTCAAATGCATTTTAATGATGGGAGCACTGTAAAACCATTTCGGATATGGTTTTATTTATATAAAACTGTTTACACCACCGTCTTTGTCAATTTGTATTTTCATACAATCAGCGGAATGATAATTATCATAAAAATGTTGAAACCAAAAGATATTTTGATACCATGCTCAGTTTATGAAGGATGTTTGCTTGCACGAACAACCTTTTTCTAAAATTTGTTGGAAAACATACCCCGCTAACATTCATAACAACTTCTGTTTCGTCAAAAAGCCTTCAGGCGTACCAGCCTTACAGGATCATTTTATTAAAACTTGGCGATGACATTTGATGATGCACCTTTGATTGTATTGTTATACAGACTTCACGGGAATTTATTTCTCTATTATTTTCAATCAGATAAGCGCAATTTTTTGTATACGCTTTTAGAATTTTATCTGTCTATGAAAATAAACGTCACGACGTTAAACAAGAGGAGTGGGTTTTGGGAGGAATCATTTTCATTGTACATATCGGTAATTTCTCGTCATCTCAAAAGATTTTGTCATATAATTCAGGCCTTGTTTGTCCTCCACATGAGCCAATAATTAATAGAAACTGTTCTTTTCCCACATAAGACTTTAAACAGCGGTTGAGAATGTCAGAACATAGTCCTGTCGCTAGTACCGCAGATGTTGAAGATATTTTATTTAAGTGTATGTAAAAGTTGTGACTTTTTAAAACAAGTAAAAAACAATATAAAAAGCTACCCGTCGGCAGTAGCGAACCTGGGTCGCCGGCTTGGCAGGTGAGCCCACTACAATCTTAGCCATTTCGCTGTGCAGCCATAGCGTGTAGATTGATCGGTATATCAGTAGTGTGTTAAAATTCAGAGCCGTTTTTCTCAGAATATTCTGGCTAGTGCGGTTTTATAACTTTGGATAGACATACTTGAGGTATCCTGCTAACCTACGAACTCTGATCCCGAACTGAATTTCCGAGACTGCCAGGTTCCCTTGTTAGTCTCTTCCCACGGACGTATGCAAAGCGGGAAGAACGACTGTTAAAATGTGTCTTTGCTCGCTGAAATTAATCTAATCCACACGATCCATTTGGGTGCGAGAGCTACGGAGTTTTAGTATATCCCTAGATTCATCATTTAAAGCTGGTTGTTGAAACTTTGTAAGTAGGCTGTCTCTGTACAGACGCATACTACGCACAAGTGTCTGCCACTTGAGGTTCAGCACCATCATCTCTGTCACTCGCTCTCATGAGTCAAACAAACCTGTGACCATTCGTGCTGCCCTTCTTTGTATACTTTCAGTATCCCCTGTTAATCCCATTTCCTACGGGTCCCACAAACGTAAACAATATTGACAAGAGGCCGCACGAATGATTTGCAAGCAGCGTTTTTTTTTCTTTAGACTGAATGCGCTTTCCTACTATACTATCATTTAACTGACTTCTACAACCTGCTCTGCTCGTTCCATCACATATCCCTATAAAAAGCTGCTCCCAGATATTTCTATGACCAATTCCAGTTGCGATTCGTTGACCCTGCAGTCATAGGATACTATCTGTTTTAGATCTGTGAAGTGCATATTTTTACATTTCTGAACATTTAAAGCAAGTTAACAATCTTTGTATCACTTTCAAACCTTAGAAAGCTCTGACTAAATATTTATGTAACTTGATTCAGATAGTACTTCAAGATGCAGCGTCCTCCCTACCAAACACAATAAATCTAGGGCTCGTAAAGAACGATTGTTGGTAAAACTCCGTATGATCTCGAATCTCTTTGATTTTTGCCTTCATTGTGTTCTAAGCATAGGTGGTTTCCACTAGGAACGTACGCTCTCGGAATTTGAAAAATAAACCATACCGTCCTGCACTGGTCCAATCTTGCAGTCTCTCTTACTGCAGTTGGATTAGCATCTCGTGACGCTTTCTCGATTATTGATCAACCAGTACGAAGTGCGATGCTCTTCTTTGGAGCCCCGCCCCCTGCCCACTCTCTCCCCCCCTCTCCACTCCCCCCCCCCCCTCTCTCTCTCTCTCTCTCTCTCTCCGCGCGGCTCCTCCCCGTGGGGTCGGAGATTCGAATCTTCCCTCGGGCTTGGGTGTGTGTGTTATTCTTAGCGTAAGAAAGATTAAGTGGTGTGTCAGCCTAGGGACCGATGACCTTAGCAGTTTGGTCCCATAGGAACTTAACGCCGCCGCCGCCGCCGCCACCACCACCACCACCACCACCACCACCATTTGTGATCGCTCCACTTTAAATCGCTCCGTACGTATAAGCTCACATATTCAATGACTCTACCCCACTGTTCGGCAATAGTGACGAAAGTTTTTTGACAGTATAGAACTGCACCGAACGCCTTTCGCAAGTCAAGGTACATGGCATTACCTTGGCGCCTGCTTTTCTCTTTTCATAGCTGTTATCTTTTCAATAAAATGTTTGTAGCAGTATTTGAGTGAACCAGGAAGCAAGAATAACTTACTCAAATTCGGCTGGTTCAGGAAATCGTCTTTTCAAGTTAAGAGAGGCGAAGCGGACTGACCAAAATTCCGAATTGTACACCAAAGTCTTCTTTTAATCTACAGATGCCTAGGCAGTATATCGTGAGTGGGATACTAAGTATGCTGTGATCGAGAAAAGTAAGTTACGTTCTGAAACTGAGCATCATTCTCCTTATTCCTTCAGTCCTATGTTCTTTTCTAACGGCATATATATTTTCCATTTTGAATGTATCTAACCGTACGTATACTGCCAACATTATCTGTCACTGAGAGCATGATCTCACTTTGACTTGGCGTCAATATACTACGAGCGCACTTCAAAAAGTGTTACACATTATTATGGCCAGTGAAGTAACTACACTTCATAGTGGCACATATACGTGACACTATATTTTTTCAAAGATAGTGACCAAGTCTCTGTAAACAGCACTGTGAACGTTCTAGCTATCGTTCAACTCCTCGACAATAGAAATCAGCTCCTTCGCCACCGACCCATTCGATAACGGTTGTGTGAACGTCCTCGTCGTTGGAAAATCTCTTTCTTCCATATGTGTACTCTCTCGATCGCCTGAATATTGTCCTCCGTGGTCGTTGACGTTTCTTCTCGATCAAAATCACCCACGACTGTGCGGCCTTGGTGATCTTATTGGCACAAATTCACCACGGCGGCACACGACATTGCATTTGATCCACTTTAGCTATAATTTCACAATGACCCCGCTTGCAATTTAAACGATCTGACCGCAACTATCGTATTGTCCCGCGTACGTCAACTCAGGAACACTTTCGAAGTTGTCGTGTCATTTCACTCCCACACTGTGATGCCACTATTAAACGTATCGCATCAGAACTACGTATGGAGGAAACCCGGAACATATACTCGCTTCTGACAATGTGGAACTTGCGTTGCACAATGTTCTTAGCGTGGGACAACATGTATAACTTACTCTCTGAACTCCCTACGTGTAAGTCCTCCGTTTGAGGACAATGTAATAAAAGTAAACAGCTGAGGCGTTTCCACATACAAACCCTTGATGAAATAGATAATCAGTCCGAACTGCACTTAAAACATAGTGAAACATCGCATTAACTCGTAACTAGTGTCTCTTGCATTTTACACTACCAGCGCATAACCCAGTCGGTAGGATGTGCTGTGCTGTTGACTTTGCGTCTGCGACGAGCTGTTTCAGCAGCCTAATTGGAAAAGTTTCTTTCTTCGCGCACAGTTCGTGTACTTCCTTACCGAAGTTTTATCATCGTGCTTCAGTTTTAACTTTTGTAGTTTCAGTTTCTCTGATTAATGCATGTCACGTGAAGTGTCGTGCTTCTGTTGGCTTCAGCGACTGAAGACAAGCTATCCCGCTGACACACGGCCTGCTTTCCTCGCAAAACTGCAACGAAGCCTCCGGCCTTAAAGTCCTCGTCCCAAGGACGGACTCTCATGTATCCCACGCCTGTACTCTCGAACACACGGTAAAAGTTTGGCATGCCAGCCAAGAGAATGGCGAACAGCGTAATTATAACTATACGATACTTAATTTCCTTCCGTTGTAAAACAATATCCATACGGTTCCTCTCAATCTGTAAATCATGCTGTTACCATTACCGATTACGTCTCCTTTCCTGGCTCAGTTCTAATAATGAAAATTTCTTCCATAACCTGCACTTGAAGGCGGATTGCTTTATCGTAAGAAAATATGTCCTAAGGGAGTGGTAGTGGGTTCCATTTCCCCACCAGCGTGATTCACAGCTGCTACATCATCATTGGTGCATATAGAGTGCTGCAATGCGTCTCCCGAAAGCATCCCACACCTGCCCTGAGCGATTTAAATCAGGGGACACGCGAACGCCAGTCCATTCGCCGACCATCCCCTCGATCAAAAAGCTGCTCCACTTGCGCTGTCCGATACGGTCGCGCATTATCACCCACAAAAATGAAGTCAGCGCCGAACGCTTCTCCGAACAGATGTACATGGGGAAGGAGTACGGGATCACGTCACGTTGGTCGGTGAGAACATTATGCCACTCTGCACATAACAGCTGGACCACCAAAACGGTTACGTTCGACAGTGTTCCTGGGTGCATTATGTGCTCCCACCTCTCACCATATGAGGGGACGTCCACCATTGTCTGACATTATCGCTCTGAAGGTTCGGGTTATAGTATGAGACCACGTCGCAGAGCGTACATTGCCGCATGTGGTGACCGCACACACTAAAAGGAACCATGTCCCGCCTTTTGCGATGTAGAGGACCAACATGAATCGCGTTTAATTATTATAATCATTGCTTTAAATAAAAGTGAGCTTTCTATTCGTCACATCGCGTATTTATTTCAATTAACTTCAATTAACATTCGTACTGTGCCGTAGCAGTGTGTGTGTGTGTGTGTGTGTGTGTGTGTGTGTGTGTGTGTGTGTGTGTGTGTGTGTGTGTGTGTGTGTGTGTGTATACGAGTACACTTAAGGCATATCGGGATCGTATCTACGAAACAGTAAAACAATTTTTCATTGCTTGGTCTCTGTAATCATATACTGTGAAGCCGCCTCTTTGGAAATACTTCGAAGCGAGTAAAGTATGTTCCGTCTTTGCAACTAAATGAAAGGCAGTTTGTTTCTTACGAACGCGTTTCACTTCTTTTATTTATGAACTCCGATAATCAGCGATCTGGAGTGTAGAGACCGAATGAATACACCTTCAGGACCACACACACCGACTGCAACATTGGAAATCGTCACTGAATATGCTTCTTAAATAAAAGAAGCGAAACGCATATGACAGCAAACAGACTGTCTTTTATTTAGTCTCAAATACGGAACATACCTCCACGACAACCCAAGAAACCATTTGAGTCGGTGCAGGTATGGATGTGAAGGACTGCAACTGCGTTTTGTAGTTGTGGCTTTAAATACTTGATGCGTCGAAGAGAGGACTTTCATCTCGTTCTTTCTCTTTCTTTCTTTCTTTCTCTCTCTTTCTTTCTTTCTTTCTTTCTCTTTCTTTCTTTCTTTCTTTCTCTCTCTCTTTCCGGTTGTCTTCCATTTGACCTAAGTGAAACAGTAGTAATGAAACACCTATCCGTTCTTTTAAAATACGATCTGTTACAATCACCTGCGTATGGGTAAAGTAGGACCATTTCGCGTGCTTTCGCTTTGCATTCTGCCATAGAATTTTACGGAGGTTATAATGGTACTTGAATTACGTAACAATTACGGCACCTCACCTGAACCTCTCGATACCAGCAATATTCTACTGTGTTTCTGTAAAATAGTTAACATATTTCTGTGACAACATTCAGATTTGATTTCATTAATGTAGAGGTACTTCGATATATCGATATGTATATATTGCAATGATATTACTCTTATGTGTATTCTTTCTTTTGTCACTATGATCATTGACGTACTTGTAACTCTGCTTTTCGGGCGCGTAAGCGGTTATTAGAGAGTCAAGCTTTGGTCATCATGTTAAAAAGACGCAAATTGTAGTCAGTTTATGAAATGTGAACATTAACAGTGAAGAAGATATTTTCAAGTATGTTCTATATTGTGAAGTGATGTTTTGGAACGAATTACGTGATATTGCAACAAAAGTAATAAAAGAGAAGTGTAACTTAAATTCGGAGTGCTGATTACTTTCTTTACATCACCATTGTCCGAACTTGCAAAAGTTTAATCTTCAAGAATGGTTTCCATCTATAAAACTTTTGAATATCGCAGAATAACACCTAGGCCTCTTTGCATCCGGGCTTGGAATCATCACTACCTACATTTTCGACGATTGAGCCATGAGTTCACAACGAGACCAGCGTGGGAAACACGAAAAGATGAGTGCCTAGTTTATCTATTATTTCAAGAAATGATTATTAACTGTGCTCTAATGACGCCTGCCACATAATATAACTTCGTTGTTGCCCGAAAATGCAATATTTAGCAGCGTGAGCAACACTACAGTCATAATTAATTTTTGACCTTTGTTGTGGTAGGGTTGTTAGAAGGTTCTTTTGATGAGAAGGACACACACCTCACAACGCCTTCCAGCTGACCTCGTCTCTTCTTTTCCGATTTCAGTCTGAGGCAGATAGTGTTGTTAAAATGTCTTTCTCCTCGCAGCGAGCGCCTGCATTCCAGGTACTTGTCCAAAGCCACTGAGATAGCACATGTACGTTGCTGCTGCTCCTGTCCACCTACCTCGAAGTCGCCTTACTCTTGACATGTCCAAAACGTGCGTACTGCGATGAATGTGGAGAAGCGGCAGGCGTACGATCACGTTTTTACACGATAAAGACGTGATTGTGCGACCGTGAGTCATAATGAAGCTCCCGTGCAGCCTTGGGGCTCTAGCCGCACGCAGAACGGGCGTGCCTCTGCTCTACAACTTGGCCAGTCGGGCGTGCCGCGGCTGACGAAACACACCACTCAAGACGGCGTCCCGTCCTTCAGCCGCTCCGCGCCACCGCCAGCCTCCGTCAACTGCGTCTATGCCAGCCATCTGATACGGATATTTTTGTCTCCATTTAGGGTCAAGACACGAAGGAATTAAAGATATTGGCTGCCAGTGGCCATTGGTTTATATCAACTTCGGAAGTTAGAAATTTGTGCCGGACCGGGATTCGAACCCGGGTCTCCTGCTCACTTTTTCTTTTTTTTCATTTTGTTAGATATATTTCGTTGCGTTTGGTCTGGGCAGACGTCACAAGACATCCGTTCAAGTTGATCGTTGATTCCTCGACTCAGTTTTTTTTATTGCAGAGAGCACGCAGCCCTCTGACCGAACACGCTGAGCTACCCTGCTTGCTACTCACTAGGCAGATGCGTTGACCACTACCCCATCCGGACACAGTGGTCACCACAGCCGCATCGACTACAATAGCAGATCTCCTATTAGACCCATATTCTCAACTTAGTGCCCCTGATTACTCACGGAATCTCGCCGATTCCCGTAAGGGTCCGAACTTGGTGTGCATCTGCACTGAAGGGATTACTGGTCGTCATCGTCTTATATACGTGGCGTCCGTTCTTTAGGACACTATGTTGATCTTGCAGCCTCTATGAATCAAAACAGGAAGGAATTAAAGGCACTGACTGTCAGTGGTCATTAATTTATATCAATCAGTTAGAGTATTTGCTGATGACGTGTGAGGAGCAGAAATGTTACCTAAGGACTCCATCTGTTACCACTGCATCTTGCACTCTGCGAAAGAGTAGATTAATGAAACTTGCTGCATAAGCCCTCATAAATGTAACTGCTAACCGCTAGCAAGGAGAACGTTCACAGATCAGTATTTCACGTAGAAAATCCTTTATATCATTTAGAGCTGGCATAATTATTGGTCAATCGTAAAAATGGGTTCTTGGTGCACTTTCTAATATTTTAGGTAGTACACGTTGCCCTTTCCTTCCTTACGAGGTACTAACTCTTGCAGAAATTTGACTCTCGAAGTAGAAGTAACTGATTCAAATGTTATCGATAAAGAGACTGTGATTAATGGAATTTGTCGAAGAGGGAAAGAGAATAGCTGTCACGAAAGTCTAGATTATCACGTTTTGTATTAGCGTCTTGAACTGAAGGCCAAACGATTTTGCAGTGTCACATGATGTGAGGATGCAGAAACGTGCTGGTGATCAGTCTGTGTGTAGGGGTAGTTAAACCTCATGACCACTGAAGTCTTCATCGAAAACTAAAGTATCTCGATAACTATACTTACTTCACGTTCCAAAGCTCACATTCACAGCAGCAACATAGTGCTGTACGTAACCTTTACCCATTATGGCCACCTAATCATTGCAGTTACACAATTAATTATAGTCTTCTGACAGATAGAAAGGCGCCTAGGTCGACGGTGTTGGTTTTGTGCAGTGTATCCGTCACTGGTTGTCCTTAATAGAACCTCGCTTTAAATTCTATTATAGGGGAAGTTATGCACCATTTACTAATTTTTAGAGCTACTCATTGCTTGCTAATTAAGTGCCTCGTACTCTACGAACTTTTATTTTTCATTCGTATAGAATCGACCCGTATTAGTATTTTCTAACAGAAAATACCGAATTTTCACCTTATTGGCTGCACTGAAAATTTTTGGAAATTTGTGGTAAGATCTTATGGGATCAAACTGCTGAGGTCATCGGTCCGTAGGCTTACACACTACTTAATCTAACTTAAACTAACTTACGCTATGGACAACACACACACACACACACACACACACACACACACACACACACACACACACACTCACACACGCCCGAGGGAGGACTCGAACCTCGGACGGGGGGAGCCGTGAGGACGGTGACAAGGCGTCGCAGACCGTGCGACGCTGCGTTGAAAGTGACCTCCTCTGCCTTTCAGCTATCAAGCGGTTCATCCTACCTGTTACTGGGGAACGTGTGTTACATACGGGGTGCATTCAGACCGTTTACTGTGGCATTTTTTCCGTCGATTAAACGCCTGTCACCTCCATCCTTCTTTTTTCGGGAAGTCGACAGCATTCTTGCTTAGTTACCCACTTGGTAGTAGTTTTTAACATTGTAAGCAACTGGCTCTGAACATCGTATGATAACCCTTCCTGTTCACAAGCAGCGGCCACGTCTAAAAAGTGCAATGTCCATTATGTCTGATCAAAGACCGGCAATTGGGCTGATTCAAAGATCTTAGAGAAGTTTTTGGCCAGCCAGATCGAGCGAGAGTGTGGAAGAACTGGATTTACATGCCTCTTAAGTCATATAAAAAACTGCCTCAAATTTTTCAAGCTGATTCGCACAGCCCAGCACAAATGACTGTTTTCGTCAATATAGCCTTCTGTGGATTCAATACTTTGGTCACTTGTTTTTTATCCGGTCATAATTCATCGGGTCGGACATATTGGTTACCGGCCGTTGCACTTTCGGATTTGCATTCGTCTTGTCGACATCAGGTGGTACTAGAACATCTGCGTACAGGCTTTTCCTTTTTTCGGATTCCAGAATTATATTTGAGAGGTCTTTCACAGTTACCGAGCATTTGTTCAGTGAATCAAAGGTGCGTAAAGCCTTATGTAGTGCGAGATAGAAGCAGTGAGTACAATAGTGGATGTAACAACTCGTTGTCTGGTCTCGAAAAAGTGAGGATGCCGAAGAAATTCTTACACGGAGCTATGCTGGCAGCAGAGTTTGCCGGAGATCTGTGGACACCTCCTGTGCCAGGTAGTTACGACAGCGATCCGTCGAGACGAGAGGAGGCCTTCCTAGAGCTATCGATGTCCGCAAATTTCTGCTTTCAAGCCGTCGTGTATGAATCTTTTTCTACTCCCCCAGTGCATACGGGGCCTCCATAAGTTTAATATTTATTAACAACTAGCTTCGCCGCGCAATGTTACCCGTGGTTAAACAGTTATTTATAAAGAGAACTAATGCCGAAACTCACTATCCACGCGTGTGCGCCATCACAAAGGTTATCTCTTGGGGGTATTGAGGCGCGAGCTACTAGCGGCCCAGTAAACCGTACGACAGAAACACCAAATTTTGAGGCAATGGGAGAGGCTGACAGGATACACACCGCTAACAATACTCTCGTTTACCAAGGGAAAAAACTAAACTCTACCTCTAACTTAGCGCAGTCATTTGATAGCTGACTTTCATGGATGGATTTTTAATCACGTTACACATCGCACGGGAACAGCAGGAACGTTGACAATTCCACGAGAACAATCATTTTTTTCGGCAGAAAAGGTTCATTACGTGTTAATTCAGAGTACAGGGTATCTCCATGTCAAATTTAATCGAAATCCGTCCATCCGCTTCAATGTGATTGTATAACATACTAACTCGAAGGAGAGAGAAAAATAAGCAATTTATAGTTCGGTGCAGTGTAAATTTTATAATACACGTATTTTTACGTGCAACACGTCATCTGCCCTCACGTGTGCGCCTCTTGTCAACGGATACGCTGGCATATCATGATGAAATCCAGCTTCAATAAAAGCTTACCACGTTCTACATATAAAAGGCCCGATGCCTCTCTCTCGTACAACATTTGAATTACACTGTCGTTGTGACTCTTCAGGAGTCTCAAAAGCTATGATACGCCTGACGCTCAGCGATTAAAATGCAACGGGCTTGTATGGAAATACGGATTAACACTTTAAGGGCTGCCGGCCGGTGTGGCCGAGCGGTTCTAGGCGCTACGGTCTGGAACCGCGCTATCGCTACGGTCGCATCTTCGAATCCTGTCTCGGGCATGGATGTGTGTGATATCCTTAGGTTAGTTAGGTTTAGGTAGTTCTACGTTCTAGGGGAATGATGACCTCAGATGTTAAGTCTCATAGTGCTCAGAGCCATTTGAATCTTTAAGGGCTGTACAAGGATTGAATTCATTAAATTCAGTCGAATCATGTATGACATATTAAACGGCGTTTTACAAACACGATACAGTTCAAAATTCAAAGAATAAATAGGTTTCTGTAAGAGTAATTATTGTTCCAAATTTCGCACTTTATTCAAAAGTAGCCTATGCGTTAATGCAGGACGTAAGATCTCGCCATGTCAAGCCGTTTTAGCACGATGCAGCGACAAACATACAAACTTTCGCACTTATAATTTATTCGGGATACCGTACTGCCACTGCTTCAATATTACGAAGCCACCATTGCGCCGTCGATAGTTATATTCCATTTCCATTATCTACGGGATTTCGAGAGTCCGAGGTGTCGAAGATGGATTAGCCATTTGTTGTTGTTTTATTTTTTGTACGTAGGTTGGAACTTCAATAGTGGCAACTATTTATTAACAACCGATACAAAAGAGTTACACGTGTCCACCTGTTACTGTCCTTCATAGTAGTCACCAGCGTTTTGTAGAACCCGTTGCCAGTGATGTGGAAGGCGTAGTATAACGTTAGCAGAGCCTGTTCTGTTGCTTTCTTGATGCAATAATTTTTGATGGTGCGAATGGAGCGGTGTACTGCCTGTCGAATCTCTGGAACAGTTCTGAAGCCAGGAAGTGGTTCTTTCATCTTCGGAATCAAATCAGTCACAAGGACTCACGTACAGTACTTCACGGTCCCATTGACCGTAAAGAGCAGCCACAGCTTGCGCTGTATGCGCCCGCACATTGTCGTGCAAAATGATGGGTGGGCTGCGCAGAAAGTGTCGCCGCTTGTTTCGCAAATCTGGTCGAAGGTGATACCCCAAAAAAGTCCTGGAGTCTGCAAATATTATCTGAAAAAAACAACAAAAAGCGAACAATTTTCTTAATCTGTAGCATATTACGCATGGAGTAATAACAGTTTTTTGAAATTTTGAAAGAAACAATGAATAAAGTAGCGGACGTTTGAAACAAAGATGTCGTTTTGTCGTGGGTTCCTGGCCACATTCTTTACAATAACTAATGAATAAATCAAAATAAAAAATTACCTCATTACTCCTTGCGGATATGCCCGTGGAGTAATTCAGCCAAATTTCAGAAGGATAGAATATAACAATTCCAATCCCAAAGAAAGCAGGTGTTGACAGATGTGAAAATTACCGAACTATCAGTTTAATAAGTCACGGCTGCAAAATACTAAAGCGAATTCAGTACAGACGAATGGAAAAATTGGTAGAAGCCAACCTCGGGGAAGATCAGTTTGGATTCCGCAGAAATGTTGGAACACGTGAGGCAATACTCACCCTACGACTTATCTAAGAAAATAGATGAAGGAAAGGCAAACCTACATTTCTAGCATTTGTAGACTTAGAGAAAGCTTTTGACAATGTTGACTGGAATACTCTTTCAAATTCTGAAGGTGGCAGGGGTAAAATACAGGGAGCGAAAGGCTATTTACAATTTGTACAGAAACCAGATGGCAGTTATAACAGTCGAGGGGCATGAGAGGGAAGCAGCGGTTTGGAAGGGAGTGAGACAGGGTTGTAGCCTATCTCCGATGTTATTCAATCTGTATACTGAGCAAGCAGTGAAGGAAACAAACGAAAAATTCGGAGTACGTATTAAAGTCCATGGAGAAGAAATAAAAACATTGAGGTTCGCCGATGACATTGTAATTCTATCAGTGACAGCAAAGGACTTGGAAGAACAGCTGAACGGAATGGACAGTGTCTTGAAAGCATCAAAAAAAGCAAAAAGAGAATAATGGAATGTAGTCGAATTAAGTCGGGTTATGCTGAGGTAATTAGAGTAGGAAATGAGACGCTTAAAGTAGTAAATGAGTTTTGATATTTGGGGAGAAAAGTAACTGATGATGGTCGAAGTAGAGAGGATATAAAATGCAGACTGGCAATGGCAAGGAATGCGTTTCTGAAGAGGAAAAATTTGTTAACATCGAGTATAGATTTAAATGTCAGGAAGTCGTTTCTGAAAGTATTTGTATGGAGTGTAGCTATGTATGGAAGTGAAACATGGACGATAAATAGTTTGGACAAGAAGAGAATAGAAGCTTTCGAAATGTAGTGCTACAGAAAAATGCTGAAGATTAGATGGGTAGATCAAATAACTAATGAGGAGGTATTGAATAGAATTGGGGAGAAGAGGAGTTTGTGGCACAACTTGACAAGAAGAAGGGACCGGTTGGTAGGACATGTTCTGAGGCATAAAGGGATCACAAATTTAGCATTGGAGGGCAGCGCGGAAGGTAAAAATCGTAGAGGGAGACCAAGAGATGAATACACTAAGCAGATTCAGAAGGATGTAGGTTGCAGTAAGTACTGGGAGATGAAGAAGCTTGCATAGGATAGAGTAGCATGGAGAGCTGCATCAAACCAGTCTCAGGACTAAAAACAATAACATTTTTTTTAGCGTGACCACAAGACATTGCGTCAGCTGGAGATAAAATCTGTCATGAAAATCTCTCGTTGTGTGGCTGACTGAGGAGAATGGACCCTCGAGAACCTAGCGGAGAGCGACAAAATGATTTTTAAAACTGAGTGTTGGACGACGACCCGGTGGCGGCGGCTCCTGCATGTGGCAGTAAGTGATGCGCAGCGACAGTGTGTGGCTCGCGTGGGAGTGAGTGTGTGTTGTGGGCGCGCCTGCGTGGTCGGCATTCCGCCCGGGCAGCAAGTGCGCAGTCGCGGCCTCTGCCTCTGCCGCCTCCCTACCTCTAGGCGTGCCGGCGGCGCCGTCAGCACTTCGTCTGCATCTCCAGGCCGCGTTGCGGGTACCGGTACTGCGTAGTCGCGGTCTTGCCTCAAGTTGACAGCTCTAGAGGCCGAAAGCTGAGAATCAGACACAAATGGACGGAGAAATTGATCACTACAAATGGCTGTCAAGATTTCTTCCGTACACAAATTTGAACCACCATCTATAATAAGGAATGTGATTCGAGAAAAGGATGAGACTTACTTAAAGCTCACGGCAACGGCCTTGCCGCAGTGGATACACTGGTTCCCGTGAGATCACCGAAGTCAAGCGCTGTCGGGCGTGGTTGGCACTTGGATGGGTGACCATCCAGGCCGCCATGCTCTGTTGCCATTTTTCGGGGTGCACTCAGCCTTGTGATGCCAATTGAGGAGCTACTCGACCAAATAGTAGCGGCTTCTCTCAAGAATACCATCATAACGACCGGGAGAGCGGTGTGCTGACCCCACGCCCCTCTTATGCGCATCCTCCACTAAGGATGACACGGTTGTCGGATGGTCCCGGTAGGCCACTCGTGGGCTGATAACGGAATGAGGATGACACGGCGGTCGGATGGTCCCGGTAGGCCACTCGTGGCCTGATAACGGAATGAGGATGACACGGCGGTCCGATGGTCCCGGTAGGCCACTCGTGGCCTGATAACGGAATGAGTGCTTACTTAAAGCTCATCCTGTCGAAATAATTTATTCTGAAGTCAGTAACATGGAGACTGGAAGATAAATGAATGGAACAATAGATTTTTGGTAATACACTTGTTATAATGGAAAACTGGGTTTTCTGCCGGTAATCCGCGTCGTATTTACACGATATTCCGTGTAATTCGCACTGTTCGACAGGTGGTCCGCGGGCCTCAGGGAGCACCTGATGAACATTGCGAGTTACGCAGTCAAAATATCGTGAAAATACGACACGGAATACTGGCAGAAAATCCGATTTTCCAAGATGACAACGCCTCGCCAGGAAAGTCTGAAGACCCACATAATACTCGGACTTTCCAAAGCAGTGCTACCGCAGCTCGTAAGCACAACTGTCTGATGAAAAGTATCCTGATACCCGTATGCAATGCGGAATACATCCCTTTATGTCAAGAAAGGCGGACTGGAAACAATAAAAGGACGAGGGGAGCATTGTTGGTAGAGAAACACAAACAGCGCTGTAGGTCGGTCAGGGGAGGTTAGTGACTTTGATCGTGGACTAATCGTTAGATGTCACCTGAGTGACAAATCCATCGCGGACATTCCAGTCCTTTTAAAGCTGCGCAAATCGACTGTTGATGCGATTCTGAGGTGGAAACGCGAAGGAGCAACCATAGCTAAACAGAAAAGGATAGTCGTGCATTGCGGAGGGTGTCTGTAAAAAATCGCTTTGTATGTTACAAAGTGATGCCAGCAGTCCAGTTAGCTCAGTGACTGTACGTAGAGTGTTACAAAGAATGGAGCACAGTGGTCTAACAGCTCCTTATAAACGACACCTATCTGTAGGAAACGCTAAGCGATGCTTGAGGTGGTGTGAAGACCGACAACACTGGACAGTGGATTACTGGAACCGATTGATTTGGAGTGATGACTCACGCTATACTCTGCGGAAAACAGGTGGGAGGATTTGAAATTCGCGAGTTCTTGGAGAATGTTCACTGTAAATAGGTGTGGTGCCAACAGTGAAGTACCGGGAAGGTGGTGTTACGGTATTCGGTGTCTTCCGTGGTTGGGGTGCGAATCCCTTATTGCGCTTAAGGAAACGCTAAATGTACGTTATGAACAGGATTGTGAACTGTTTTCGGAAGAGCAACAGTTGGAGACGATGATTGACTGTACCAGCATGACGACGCACGCTGTCATAAAGCAGCATCTTGAGACAATGTTCTGCGGACAGTAACATTCCTCAAATGGACTCCTCTGCTCAGAGCCCCAACTTGAACGCAGTGAAGCACAGTTGGGACGAGTCAAAACGTCAATTTCGAGCCAAATCCAGCGTCCAAATTGATTGCCTCCTCAGTTTTTCGCTCTTCGGGGAAAGTGGGCTACGATTCGTCTACACGCTTTCAGACAAATCATTGATAGTGTCCCCAGCAGAGTTCAAACCGTCATAAGGAAGAAGGGTGAACACGCCCCATTAACAAGTGTCCAATTACTTATTGTCAGATAATGTATCTGAAAAACGTCAGAGCGGTTCTAGGCGTTTCAGTCTGGAACCGCGGGACCGCTACGGTCGCAGGTTCGAATTCTGCCTCTGGCATGGATATGTGTGATGTCCTTAGGTTAGTTAGGTTTCAGTAGTTCTAAGTTCTAGGGGACTGATGACCTCAGATGTTAAGTCCCATAGTGCTCAGAGCCATTTGAACCATTTGAAAAACGTCACATTGCAACCACCAAGAGCTGCTGGTAAACAATTTTTTTTTTATAATTGACTCGAACTCTAGGTGATCCTCAGGTATCGTAAGATTATTTGCAACAACTTGCATGGTGGGCAACATAAAGATACAGACTAGTACATGGAGTACCTCTATACGAAATGTGTAACTTGACTGTAACATGTAGATAAGATTAACAGTGTTGGTACACTGAACTGTTGACTAGGTAATGTAATTTATTATTGACGGCAGTGACATAGGATGGCTAGTATGCCATATGACGCCACAGTTTTAATACTGCCCTCTCAGTTGATACAGAATGAAAAGCCAAAGGAACTGGTACACCTGCCTGGTATCGTGTAGGGCCCCGCGAGCATACAGAAGTGCTGCAAGACGACGTGGTATGGACTCACTGAAGTAGTGCTGGAAGGAATTGACACTATGAATGCTGCAGGGCTCTCCATAAATCAGAGTACGAGGGGGTGGAGATCTTTTCTGAAGAGCACATTGCAAGGCATCCTAGATGTGCTAGGGAGTTTGGTGGCCAGCGGAAGTGTTTAAACTCAGAAGAGTGTTCCGGTGAGCCATTCTGTAGCAATTCTGGACTTGTTGGGTGTCGCATAATCCTGCCGGAACTTCCCAAGTCCATCGGAATGCACAATTAACATGAATGGATGCAGATGATCAGACAAGATTTTTACTTATGTGTCATCTGTCTGAGTCGTATCTAGACGTATCAGTGGTCCATATCACTTCAACTGCACACGCCCCACTCCATAAATACCAGCTTGAATATGCAGGGTCCATTGGATTCTTGAGGTTGTCTCCATACCTGCACACGTCATCCGCTCTATACAGTTTGAGACAAGACCTGTCCGATCAGGTAATATGTTTCCAGTCATCAGCAGTCCAATGTCGGTGTTGACGGGCCCAGGCGCGGTGTAAAGCTTTGTGTTCTACGGTCATCAAGGGTACACGAATGGGCCTTCGGTTCCGAAAGCCCATTTCGATGATGTTTCGTCGAAATGTTCACACGCTGACACTTGTTGATAGTTCAGATTGAAATCTGCAGCAATTTGCGGAAGGGGGATCTTCTGTCATGTTGAACGATTGTCTTCAGTCGTCGTCAGTCCCGTTCTTGTAGGATCTTTTTCCGGCCGCAGTGATGTCGCGATCTGATGTTTTACAAGATTCCTGATATTCACGTTATACTCGAAAAATGGTCCTACGGGAAAATCCCCACTTCATTGCTATCTCGGAGATGCTGCGTTCCATCTCTCGTGCGTGGACTAAATCGATCTAACAACTGCGCCAGACACTTGTTGCCTCATACAGGCGTTGCCGACCGTAGCGCCATATTCTGCCTGTTTACACATCTCTGTATTTGAATACGCTTGCCTATACCAGTTTCTTTGGCGGTTTAGTGTAAATAACCTTAAGATACCTGAAGGTTGTCTAGAGATGGATAGCAGCTGTAAATAAAGCCTTATGTATCAGGAGCCACTGGTGGTCGAAATACGACATTTGTGAACGCCTTCATTGCTGAATCTCGTTTATCTACGAAATGCTTATGTTTCATTTGTATTGTTCGGGATTCACGGACGGGAAACATTTTTTATGAGAGTCCGGCGCTTCACCTCTTCAGAGGGATCTGTTAATGCCTGGAAATCAGATTTGCGATAATGCTATCACGTATGACATCAGTTTTTCCAATATGCGGTAGGTTGCGACTACTTATTCACTGACGGTCGAGCTCCCGTGGAGGAAGACTTACTCGCAGGTGAAGTCATCCACCACAGGGGTGGCCAGGGAGATCTCACAGTGTGTGTCGTATAGAGCAATAGTTTCCATTTCCAATCCGGGGGTAATTAATCACCCGTGAGGGGCGGGGGAGGGGCTAGATTCTTAAATGATATTTCATGAGGTAGTAGAAATAAAAATTGTTCAATTACGCAAGTAAATTATTTTTAAAACAATTTTTGTAATTACTATTTTGCTATACTCTAATGCTTTTTGCACAAGCAGACAAATATTACCCAAAATTATCAAGTATAATTATAGCGTGAACTGGTGCAACAGAAGCGACAGTTTGTGAAACAAATAAACGCACAGCTGTGTTTGAAATTCACATGCACTTATTTACCACAGATTGAGGCAACCAGTCATTTTCTGCATGGAGTGTTCAATGGTTCAACTAAGGTTTTTGTTAAAAAAAAATGTTCAAATGGCTCTGAGCACTATGGGACTTAATATCTGTGGTCATCAGCCCCCTAGAACTTAGAACTACTTAAACCTAACTAACCTAATGACATCACACACTTCCATGCCCGAGGCAGGATTCGAACCTGCGACCGCAGCGGTCACGCGGTTCCAGACTGAAGCGCCTAGAACCGCACGGCCACACCGGCCGGCTTTTGTTCACTGTGTCGCTACTCAAGTGTTTGCTCACCGATCAGGCCAGAAATGTCCACACATTTATCACACTGTTAAAGAAGTAGTGACAAAATAAGCGCGCGTTCAGTACTACCACAGCATAATTACAAGAGTTAAGGTATTTTAATAGCTCTACACAAGGGCGTCCGCAGAAATTGGGCGGCCGTATAAGACTGTAAAATTACCATTTTCGATATAAGTGAGCGGGACTGTTTCAAGTAACGTACGCTATTAACTGGCTAAACGAGTTTTAACGGAATTGACTTTTAGACTTCTTAAACTGTTTCACCATGGCACTGAAACAAATAGAAATTCTCGTTAGTCCTGTGGATTGCTTCTTGTACTGTGGGGTGTAATGACGGAGCTCTAAACCCTTCCGCACTGTGTAACTGCAGCGTTGGGAAGTGTACAAGCAGAGGTGCAGGCGGCCGGAAGCCCCGCCACTCCGGCTTGGCGTGGTACGTGCGGCGGCCGCAAGTTCGCTAATAGCAGTTCGCTGTCAGCTGACAGTTACCTCTTCCGCCGCACAGGTGGCAGCACGTGCACAACTGTGCTGCTTGCGCTCCGTCAAGTGTATTGCTTAGCGTCGGGGAAGAGAGATTATTTCATCTCACATCTGTGATGTAGTATTAATTGAAGTAAGGAGAATGTCAACTAGTAACAGGTAAAAGTACTAAAATCAAGGAAAGCTTTAAAAACAAATTTGCATAAAGCTTCGGTTATCATACTGGAATATTCTTTACGTCCTTTAACTCGGAGCTTCTGTGGTGTCACGCAGTCACACTCGCCTTCGTGGTCAGAATTCACTTTTGCGTCGTTCTGCTCCACGGATTTGATTGGAAACATTTATTGGCGGACTCAGGTTAATTCTCTACGCTGTTACACTATGAACTCAGTCTGAATAAGGCTCGCTAGCCACTTTTTGACTAGCGAGACAGAGTTTAGCTTTTCACCACTCCAAGTCATTTGTTAAAATCCCTGTAGCAATCCAGTTATTTTCACGATGATTCCGAGATCCGAGTGCTGGACTGGAAAATATTCATCCTGTAACAGGTGGTACATCGCTTCCAATTGTCCCTAACACTTCTCGAGGCTCCGCACAAGAAAATAGCGATGCAGTTTATTTGTCAGTAAAGGAGAAAGTATCACAGAAACGCAACGCTCAAATTTCCGAGGAAGGAAATGGAATTTAATTCTTTCAATGAAACCTCGCCACGTCCGTCTGGTTCACTAACACGCCACCGTCCAGCTAGCTAATTGGCTCCAGAACCTGATGTCCAATTTTGCCTTGTAACAGAAAAGATGCTTGTGATGTTCACAAGGCTCTTCTAACGTTCTTTTAGTTACTAGTCTTCAATTTAAACGGTCCGAAGCTCCACGGATATTGAGTGCAGGCGCTTAAGGGAAGATCGGAGAGATGTACAATATTAGCTGCTTGAAAATGTAGGAAATATAGAGAAATACTGACACGGTTACAGTTCTTCACTCATATTTGTCAAACTATTACTTACTAATTGCAGACGATTGATGCGGACACTTCCCTTACGAACCTAAGTGGGTAGGTCGGGTTGTGTGGATTACTCGTTTCTTCCCATTACAATACCTAAGAACTGCAAGTCGGACGAAGAGGAAATTAGTTGCAAATGTTTGGGAGGGGACACCCCTTTCTAGAAGAAGCCTGATAACAGGAAATCTCACTGTGACCGTGGGCAGTCGCAGCTATTGTTAATTTTTTTTTTCGCAGACAGACAGCAAGTGGACTATATTTTAACATCGTTTCAGAGTTGGAGAACCTGTAATCACTATTGTTTCAATATTCATTTCATCATTAAAAACTGGAGGAGAGAAATCAAAGCACCAAGGTCGTCTTTAGCAGAGCCTTGTTTCGCGCGGTTCTGTAGACGTATTGTCGAAAATCACACAAATGACTACAAGAATAAAAAGCATTTATCGAATGAAAAGCTAAAAAGCAGAACTTCATTAAATAAAATAAGTGTGAAATAAATATCTGATCGTTTTGAGCTTCTAAGATCCTGACAAGAGCCATTTCTCGATGACCAGTTTTAAGGTATTTCCAGATTTTTGCGAATGAGTGTGTCCTCTGTCTCGGAACCCAATGTTTTAAATACTGAACTGTATCACACTACACGTAAAACTACATCTACACGTGTCTGCTGCAGACTCTGAGTTGTGTGACTGCTTCTCACTTCTCTCTCTCTCTCTCTCTCTCTCTCTCTCTCTCTCTCTCTCTCTCTCTCACACACACTCGATATCAAATTACTCGCTTTGAATGGTATGATTTGGCTGAATACTGTGTGTATTGCATTGGGCCCTTTGCTAAATAGTTTTCACTCCACTTACATTCGTGCTGTCCCATTCTGTAAGAGCGAGTTACACAGTGCGAATCTGTATTGGAGTAGTCTATCGTAAGATTTTCAGAAGTCGATAAATTCGCGATGAAAGTCGGTTCCGTTATCTACTGCGTAAAACGTTGTCGTGCTAGAAACAGATAATAATGAATCATCTGGATGTTAGGTGGAGTGCAAATGGCACATGGGAGTACGCTGTGCAATGACGGCTATCATTCATGAGACGCACAGTTTACTCGGAGCTGACGTCAAAATGACCTGTACGCGTCCAGCAGAAAATTTAGAGTATAACGAAGTTGACACGGACACAGCTTCTTCCGTGCGTGAGTCGACCCTCAGAAATCGCAACACATTGGCAGAAAAACAGACAAATATATGATGTATATATGCAAACTGAAGTGACGCATGGAAATTTGTACCAAATCCGGGATTCGAACGCGGGTCTCGTTATCCTTGGTAGAAACTTTGTTTCGTCGCTTCGTTCTGCATGTATACATCATAGATGTTTGAGACTTGAAAAGGTCTCTGGAACCATATGGTTTAATTTGCTAAATATCTGTGACTAGGAGAAACATGAATGTTATTGTTGCTCGTTTCACTTGCAGCAATTTACACTGTGTTCTTAGGTTCCTGCTAAACCACAGCCTCGTAAATCGGTACATCTTCAGAAAAAAAGGCAAGATATTTGTGACAAGCAAGAATGCAAATGCTACTGTTGGTGGTTGCGCAATGTCGTTCTTCGTTTTTTAGTCAGACAGAAGTCACAAAACGGAAGGAACTCATTGCAGAGTGTGTGCACTCTTGTATGTAAATAACATCGAGTATAGCAGATGATACTTGTATTTCATTAATAAGGTCATAGAATCTGTTGCAAAAGTGAAGATGAAAAAAAAAAAAAGCTTTTCTTAAAGCATGTAGGAGATTGCGAATTTGTTTCTGCAACTCCTTCAAAATGGCTCTGAGCACTATGGGACTTAACATGTATAGTCATCAGTCCCCTAGAACTTAGAACTACTTTAACCTAACTAACTTAAGGACATCACGCAACACCCAGTCATCACGAGGCAGAGAAAATCCCTGACCTCGCCGGGAATCGAACCCGGGAACCCGGGCGCGGTAAGCGAGAACGCAACTCCTTCACCCAACGTCCTTAACCACAACACCACTGCAAATATATAGCATTCAGAACAAAATTATCATTCTTTTTAGGGTCTCCTGAATGCTGTTGCCGTCGATGCATCATTAATTGACTTTTAATTATAATAAGTGGTACCAAGGATGACGTGTTTATGCGAAATCTTCGATGTGTCATTGCCTTCAAATGGCATACTGCCATAACACGTAAGTTTAAGTACAAGAGGAATCAAGTAATAGGAAATCAATAAGGCGTCCCCAAAGTCGCCGACTGCAGCCGTCGCATCGAGTGACACGTCATTTTGATGTCAGTTGGGAGTAAGCTAAGCGTGTCACGAACGCGACCCATGCAGTGACTGGTGGACCCTGAGTGCGTCGAGAGCAGAGCAGAGGGCACGGGCGTCGCCGCTGTGTGGCACCTGCGCCCCAGCAGGTGGAGCACAAAGGCGCCATTCAGGCCCGCGACCGTGTCTGCCCGGCCCTTCCCTTCCCTTCCCGTCCCTTTGCTGCCTGCAGGGCGCCGGCGCTGCTGTCAGCACAACATTCGACGCTACACGCGCCGCACCCGCCACAGTAGCCTCTGCGACAGGCGTCAGTCCGTGCTCGGAGCACTCCTCAACCGCCGCCTGCATCAGTGAAGGCAAAGGGCTCATTTCCTTACCTAATACGAGCTTGCGCTCCGTCTCTCTTCCGCCGATGAGACGCTAAACCCCGACTTTTCTCCCTACCGCCTGTAACAACTTTTTTAAAAATATACTCTCTAAGACAAAAAAGAGACACATCATGAAAGGATTATCCGAATGGGACGGCAACCGGGAAATGTGATCCACATGTGCAGACAAACAAAAGATTACGTTTTCAGAAAAAAATGGATGTTTTATTCAAGATAAGCAGCTTCACAAATTGAGTGCCCACGTCTGCCATTATGCAAACAATTACTCAGTTTGACACTAACTTACAGACGCTGGCTGTCTCGATGAGGCATATCGTGCCAAATGTTGTCCAATTCGCGCATTGGGTCGTCAAAATCCTGAGATGGTTGGAGGGTCCTGCCCACGATGCTCCAAACGTACTCAGTTGGGGAGAGATCTGGCGACCTAGCTGGCCAAGGTAGGATTTAGCAAGCACGAAGACAAGCAGTGTATGGGCGGACATTATCTTGTTTAAATGTAAGACCATGTTAGCTTACCATGAAAGGCAACAAAATGGTGCGTACAATGTAGTCGGCGACCCGCTATGCTGCAAGGGTGCCACAATGAGCTTTCGCTCTGAAGCGAATTGTACGTTGACGTGAAACTTCCTGGTACTTTAAATTCGTGGTCTGGGCTAGAGTCGCACTCCGGTACACAGTTTTAATCTGCCGGAAGTTTGAAAATTTGTTGTTCTTGTGGACAAAAAATTGTTTCGCCTGGCCGTGCCATCCATCTTCGTTACGTTATGAAATGAGGAAATGTAAGAATGAGCATTTTAAATGTATGTAGACATGTTTGTACGCATGATCTATTTGCAATTGTGGAACCCACCCGTAGTAATCTTGTAAGGTCATCGGATTAAATAAAACGTTTCTAAAATAAGTACTCGTCTCACAATTACTACGTTAATTTTCTAAGTTTGATGTCCGTGATAGTTCGCGCAGAGGGTTTCATTCCATCATATATTCTACCAATGTGGACTTCAGACAGTCACAATACATAATTTATGAAAACAGAACACAATTTACGAAAACATGTTAGATGAATTTCAGGGTACCAAGTTGTTACCTGTTTCTAGTCGGCGTAAATTATACTCATCTGCGTCAGAGAGCATGGACAAAATTACACGTGTTTGAGTGATACACACTGTACAGCTTTTCGTCGTCGAGGAGAGAAGTTTGACGAAAGTTTCGCAAAACGGAAAAATCCCTGGACTTTTGAAAGCTATTTATTGGTCAAACTCCAAGAAGGAATGTGAGAAACTTCTTACGCTGGCAGATGATGGAAACCAAGACTAAACAACTCACTTAGAATAAGAAAAGAGGAAAGGCTTCTGTTAGCAAGTTAATGCTCCGAACTGGCAGCATGGTCTCGTCCTTCGTGATTAGTCTCTTGAAATCCATTCAGACGTCGACCAATATCGTCTCCTCGGCAACATGCACAGACTCTATAACGTTAATTTCTTTTGAAAATTCTACACATTTCCTATGTTCTTTCCCATTTACAAAGACTGCGAGGGTTACGACTCTATACACTGCTGAATTCTCCCTGTGTTGTATATGTGTAACTATTGTAATAATCGTTTCTAACTGAAAAGAAATACTGCCAGAAATGTTTATCTGATAGTACGAAAGACAATGTTGTATTTGAATGAATGGAACATACAAATATTCACCAGGTACGCTCGTCGTTCTTAATCTTTAGAGGTGGTCCTCTGCATGATTCAAGTGATCTGGTCTGGATTTCTGTTGCAGGAAGCGGGAGCAACAAACCCTCCAGCTCCTCTCCAAACCAATTAAAGCAATACAAGACGCATGAACATGCTATCAGATTGTCTGCTGTGTCACTGACGGTCCATTACATTATTTTCATTTCACAACAACGCCCCTTTAGGACATTCATACCTTCCCACGTACGGGTGTCGAACTGGCTGCGTTTATTGATGCAAGGAAATAAATGTGAATGACAATTTTTAAATTAAGTTAGCAATAGAAGTATTTGAAACTCTCACGTTTTACTATCGATCTGTGTCAATTACGAGCGCTCTTATTGACTTGCGTCTGCTCTATAAGACTGACACACGAAGAGGGTGATACCGTACTTTACCTTCGTTTATTTCGTGTTGTGTTAGCGCCAAGTGAAAATAAATACATTTTGTTCAGGTAAGCGCCTAATCGGCTGCAACTAGGGCTGCCAGGTCCGAAAACAGAAAAGTAGAACTCTGCGTTATATTTACCCGGACATGGCCGGACATTTTGCCCAAAAGCCGGAATACCTATTTCAAATAAAAATAGTAATTAGGTATTTTAAATCGTTTATTAGTGATCAGTTAGTCAGTTTTTTGCGAGTTCAACCACAATAATCCTTAATCTAACAAAAAAGTCAGTAAACGGCCCTATAATTTGGCAAATATGATAGCTGAGCAGCTCAAACTAACTCTCGTCCGCACTCGCGCGTCTCAATATGGGTAGGAGCGACGCGTTCCGTGGTGGGCTGGCCTCGGCTGATCGTTACATTCTACTTTTCCTCGCTCGCTCTGGGTGTAGCGTGACAGGGACACTGTGTGAACACAGGGGACACAGACATAGGAAAAATCCTGGCTGGTATATCTACATATCGTCATGGTATACCTCCCTATCTACATTATTAAACTGCTAACCCGATATGAGTTGCTTGCCAATCTGACGGCCTACAGGGTCAACAAAATTTTGATTTTCAAAATTTCGCGTGATTATTGACGGAATTTAAAAATTTGTGATGTTAGTATAATGTCCTCATGAAGGAATATAATGTTATCTTAAAACTTTTGTGCAATAAGACAGGTTCAAATGGCTCTGAGCACTATGGGACTCAACTGCTGAGGTTATTAGTCCCCTAGAACTTAGAACTAGTTAAACCTAACTAACCTAAGGACATCACAAACATCCATGCCCGAGGCAGGATTCGAACCTGCGACCGTAGCGGTCTTGCGGTTCCAGACTGCAGCGCCAATAAGACAGGTATTAAAGTTAGAAACTACATGTACGTCTCGAGACAGCGTAACTCACCGCACATTAATACCCAGACTTTAGTCATCCAGTGCTTGAGAATTAGAGCAATTAGTGACTTGTAACTAACTTTACACATAATTTCAAACCTTTATGAAACTTTTCGTCTCAGAACCCTCCCACAAAATGATGAAAGAAAAGTAGTTAATCGGTTGCTACGTTTTCGCTGTACATGCAGTAAAACTGCTGCGTCGGGCTCGACGCCGTAATTTATTATTTATTTATTACAGACTCTATTTGCAGCACACTTTTCAGACAATATCTGCGTCTGTCACTTAATGTAACTGCAAAATTACATCACTGTACGACTCGTAATTCAGGAGACATGGTGTCATCAACGTTGACATGCGTGAAAAAACTAGGTTGTGCTTAAAATGGAAAGCAAATTACCCAGGCTGTAATACTGAGTGTTCCATAGGAGAGCACTGAGCGACTTCCAACAGAATCTAAGCATAATTTCAAACCTTTCCTAAACGTATTTCGTGTAGACCTATTAGGCTAAAGTCAAATATTTTACACATCGAACTGGCTTCCCTGTTTCCGATCCCCCGCCCTGCTGTCTCTGCTGGCGGGAATCTACCGTCCTCTGCTGTCTTCGTATCGGCCGTACCACGTTGAGTCGTGGTTTTTTACTCTGTGATGAGCTGCCATCTTTTGTAATTGTGGGGTGGTGATCAATGTTTTCCTGGACTGCTCCAACATTTTGGCTGTACATGCTAAATATGCCCTGCCATCTATCTTGTCCCAGATGTTAGCAGAGGACCCTTACATGGTTTTGTTTGTCCTCTGTTTTCTTTGCTGAAGTAGTTCGTCCTCCCAGATTTAAGTAGCTGAATTTCCTTCCGGAATTGGAGTTCCTTGGTTAGTAAAACTTCCTGGCAGATTAAAACTGTGTGCCGGACCTAGACTCGAACTCGGGACCTTTGCCTTTCGTGGGAAAGTGTTCTACCAACTGAGCTACCCGAGCACGACTCACGACCCGTCCTCACAGCTTCAATTCTCTCAGTACCTCGTCTCCTACCTTCCAAACTTCACTGATGCTTCTGTGAAGTTTTGAAGGTAGGAGGCGAGGTACTGGGAGAGTTGAAGCTGTGGGGACGGGTCGTAAGTCGTGCTCGGGTAGCTCAGTTGGTGGAGCACTTGCCCGCGAAAGGCAAAGGTCCCGAGTCCGAGCTTCGGTCCGGCACACAGTTTTAATCTGTCAGGAAGTATCATATCAGCGCACACTCCGCTGCAAAGTGAAAAATCTCATTCTGGAAACATCCCCTTGGTTAGTGTTTGCGTTGGTTAGCGAGACCTTAAGCCTTGTCTCTAAGGCACGCCACAAGGGTGCCCACTTATTCCCTACGTTTTGTCTTGTCTTTTTTACCATTTTGTTTATCCTTTTCTCGTGTCATCTTCCTCATGTGTTGTCCCAATTGTGTTGTGATCGTGGTACGGATCCAGATGTGACGGCGGCGGTGCTGGCACCGCATTGAGCGCAGCGCCTCTGGGGCGCCCGCTGCTGTCACTCATACTCCTCCATCTCCACCTCCTCCTCCTCCTCCCCCCCCCCCCCCACCATCGGTCCTGTTCTTTACTCTTCCTGCCACCTGACCCTCCCTTTGTCTCTTTGTTTGCCATTTTTCTTTTCTCATAGACTGTGACGTTTGTGTTGATCCTAGCTTAGTTTGTCACCTTCGATTGTAGGATCAATGAGTTCGCTGTTTGGTCCCTCCCTCCTCCCCTAATCATCTTACCAGTCACCTCGTGTATCGAGAGACTGACGAGCACTTTGTTTGGTCCCTTAGTCACCATCTAACCAACCTATTTTGTGCAATGTGGAATTTATGATCCTCCTGCTTCTCACTATCCCTTCAAAATACGACAAATAAAATGTCTTTTGCAGTACAACAGCCAGAAAAACAATCTGAACTAAAAATTTGATGAGAGGAATGTCGTTTCATTGTTAAGTCCAGTATTTTAGCAGGTAGAGTTAAGAGTTTCAGGCAGGTCTCAAAACACGGAAGGGAGTCATCAACGAGCAGCGATCTGGCAGCAGTGTGTGTCTACTTTGTCTTGTGTGTACTTGTGTTGCGCTGTGGCTGAGCGTCGGCATGCGCTGCAGTGGACGCGGCCGACTTCATGACGGAGGGCCGCGAGTGCGTCAACTGCGGCGCCATCTCGACGCCGCTGTGGCGGCGCGACGGCACGGGCCACTACCTGTGCAACGCGTGCGGCCTCTACCACAAGATGAACGGCATGAACCGGCCGCTGGTGAAGCAGCCGCGCCGCCTGGTAAGGCCGGGGTCCCACAGGCACAGCAGCAGCGCACGGCCCTCCTCTGCCCTCCTCTCCTGCCTCCCTCCCTCCCTCCCACACCCCTCCCGTGTCCGGTCCCTCTCCCTCCTCATCCGGAGGAGCCTGCCGGAGGAACCGCGCCAGCAGTGATCTCGCAGGTACACACGCGAGTATGCCGGGTCTGGCGTTAGCTTCAGCCTTTCTATGCGTGCGAGGTAGCTTCGTGGCCAGCACCTTAGGTTCCAGCTAGGGTTGTTTTATGAAAGGCTCCATCATTTCACTCTTCCTTGTGGTCTTCGTCAGGAATGGCATTGATGTACAGGGTGTACATGTTAAAATTCATACTTCACGGAATACCCTAGGTAGACAAGTAAAACCTGACACTGTTGCTTCAAACCACATTGAATTTGACTGAAACTAAAAAAAAAAAACTGCACAAAATGACAGAAAGATGGCGCTTCATATAATACAAAAGCAAAAATTAGCAAAACAATTGATTTTTTTCTAAACGACGGTGTTCTTTAGAACAAATGTTGAAATGTAGGCCGTCATCGTTACTGTGGTCACGTAGCAATGCTGTAAATAGCAGTGTAAAGCATATCAGTAAGTATGATAAGTTACCATCGGATGTTGTCTCTTTGCATTTGTAATGAGATCGAACGATCACTTAGATTTACGACTTGAGGTAACTCTACATCTACATCTACATCTGTACTCCGCAAGCCACCTGACGGTGTGTGGCGGAGGGTACTTTGAGTACCTCTCTCGGTTCTCCATTCTATTCTAGTCTCGTATTGTTCGTGGAAAGAAAGATTGTCGGTATGCCTCTATGTGGGCTCTAATCTCTCTGATTTTATCCTCATGGTCTCTTGTCGAGGTATGCGTAGGAGGGAGCAATATACTGCTTGACTCCTCGGTGAAGGTATGTTCTCGAAACTTCAACAAAAGCCCGTACCGAGCTACTGAGCGTCTCTCTTGCAGAGTCCTCCACTGGAGTTTATCTATCATCTCCATAACGCTTTCGCGATTACTAAACGATCCTGTAACGAAGCGCGCTGCTCTCCGTTGGATATTATCTATCTCTTCTATCAGCCCCATCTGGTACCGATCCCACACCGCTGAGCAGTATTCAAGCAGTGGGCGAAAAATTGTACTGTAACCTACTTCCTTTGTTTTCGGACTGGGTTTCCTTACGATTCTTCCAATGAATCTCAGTCTGGTATCTGCTTTACCGACGATTAATTTTATATAGTCATTCCATTTTAGATCACTCCTGATACGTACTCCCAGGTAATTTATGGAATTAACTGCTTCCAGTTGATGACCTGCTACATTGTAGCTAAATGATAAAGGATCTTTCTTTCTGTGTATTCGCAGCACATTACACTTGTCTACATTGAGGTTCAATTGCCATTCCCTGCACCATGCGTCAATTTGTTGCAGATCCTCCTGCATTTCAGTACAATTTTCCATTATTACAACCTTCCGATGTACTACAGCATCATCCGCAAAAAGCCTCAGTGAACGTCCGATGTTATTCACAAGGTCATTTATATATATTGTGAATAGCAACGGTCATACGACACTCCCCTGCGGCACACCTGAAATCACTCTTACTTCGGAAGACCTCTCTCCATTGAGAATGACATGCTGCGTTCTCCGTTATCTAGGAACTCTTCAATCCAATCACACAATTGGTCTGATAATCCATATGCTCTTACTTTGTTCATTAAACGACTGTGGGGAACTGTATCAAACGCCTTGCGGAAGTGAAGAAACACGGCATCTACCTGGGAACCCGTGCCTATGGCCCTCTGAGTCTCTCTCCACAACCAGATCACACGGATTGAGGTTTGACGACTGGGAGGCCAAGCATGACGGGAGTGGCGCCTCAGCACGCGATCATCACCAAACTATGTGCGCCAGTCGTGTTTCATACATGTAGCAGTATGGGTTGGAGCTCTGTCCTGCATAAAGGTTGTACCTTCCGGCAGGTGTCTAATGGCCAGGCTAGAGGTGATAGGATTCTGTAACATATCGGCGTACCTCGTTTGAAAAGCAGCACTCCGCATTACATCGAAGAAAAGGGACTGACACGATTGATGTGATAAATCCACACCACACCACACCGTGACTTTTTCGTCATGCAGTGGGGCTTCCAAGGTAGTTCTACGATTTTCGGTAGCCCAAAGTCTGCAGTTGTGGGTGTTTCCACGTAGCGTCCCTGATGTGTTGCTGTCCAGCGCCATCTGTTGGCCGGTTTCTGCACCCGTTTTTAGAATAAATGAAACGGCATTTCATTTCGGGCCTGTGTCTCAATTTGTATCTCTCTACCGACATTATTTCGCGAATTAGGAATTTTCAAACATTAACGGACTTTTGGGTCACCCTCTACACTGCAAGAAGTAGCGAGAGATGCAATGATTGCACTTTACGGAGCCTGTTTTTTAATTTAACCTGTTTCGCGTCCTTATTAGTTATCTTCTGTTATCACGTAGTACAAAGTCTTGGAAAGTGTCCTGAGCTATCAATCACTGTCTTTGTGATCGTTGTGGCATGGTGCTCATCACCCGTCATACAGGACGTCACGGACTTCCAACAACGACAAATTGTCGCTGCCTGCTTGATGGGTCCATGAGTGACAACAGTCACAAGTCTACTAGAGATATCGATAGTCAAGTTCCACCGCTTCGATCCAGTGCATGTAATTGTCGTGTATGTCCTTTGTGTAGGGTAAACCATTTTCTTCCACTGACTCCGATAGAGCAGAGGTGAATTAATAAATACTCCATGGGAGCATTTCTTGTAGTGGTGTTCGGATATCATAGGTGGAAAGAAGCATCAGTGGCAATGAAAATTTGAGTCAAACGCGGAAACGCGCTCGGAAGCCTGAATGGTGAAGACGACATATTTCTCACAGAAAGTGACAGGATATGGTTCCATCAGAAGACCACTATGCTGAAAGTGTGCATTGGACTTAACATATTTCTACGGCCAACTATATTGGGAGAGGAAGAATACATTTAGCGATCTGTTCTCGCTAAACTTGCATAAATAGACCACCGTGCTTTCAAAAATTTCAGAGACGCATGCTACGCCTGGCGTATAAGCGACGTCAACGCAGTAACTACGGAATTAGTGTGAACCCACAACTGTAAACAACAGATGTGCATTCTTAATGAAAGAAAACATGATCCGTTGTAGGTTATAACGTAAAAGTTCTTTACTTAAATCGTGCGATTAGGTAATTTTGACAAGAAGTCATTTTCAAGCACGTTCGTGATGTCACGTATTACGACATGTAATTATCAGATTCTTTCTCCTTATCCATACAAAACCTGACCTTAGATCCCATAATTACGTTAGAACTGAATCGCTATCAAAAGCGTTACGTCATCGCATGTCACAAGTTGCTAACTATACTCCATGTCCACTGCATAACACTCGGAGTACAGTTATCAATATGTGACATGTGATGATGTAACGCTTTTGATGTCGATTCAGTCCTAATGTAATTAAGGAATATGAGTCTGGTTCTGAATCGATAAGGAGAAAGAACCTGATAATTACACTCCGTAATAAGTGACATGACACATGTGCTTGAAATTAACTTACTGTCGAAATTAGTTAATCACACGATTTAAATAAAGAACGTTTACATTATAGCCTACAGTGGACCATGTTTTCTTTTTATAAAGTATTTAGAGGTTATAGATCCTCACAGAAACAGAATTAGTTGTGAGTAAGCAGCGTTAAGTTGGTTGGTTGGTTTTGGGGAAGGAGACCAGACAGCGTGGTCATCGGTCTCATCGGATTAGGGAAGGATGGGGAAGGAAGTCGGCCGTGCCCTTTCAGAGGAACTATCCCGGAATTTGCCTGGAGTGATTTAGGGAAATCACGGAAAACCTAAATCAGGATGGCCGGACGCGGGATTGAACCGTCGTCCTCCCGAATGCGAGTCCAGTGTCTAACCACTGCGCCACCTCGCTCGGTAGCGTTAAGTAGTGGACGTGAGACAGTAGTGTGTCAATGTTGTAGGTTTTTGTTGCTGTCGCCATAAGTCGCGATGGAACAACATCTCTATATCAGGAGTTCAAAAAATTATCTAAAATGTCTTGAAGAAGAGAAGAAATGTGCAAAGTTTGTTTCGCACACCTTGACTCCAGAAAACAAACCACGACTCATGGATGCCTACAGCGACTTGACTGAAATGCGGAACGCGGACAGTTCTTGTTTGGAAAATTCATCACGAGTGAGCAGACTTGCTGTTATCAATACGCAGCTTACCACAAAACGACGAAGTGCAGAAACTCACACGAAGAGTCAGTGCTTTGGCGGCATAACCGACATTCGAGTCAGTGTGACGTGCAAGTTGAAAACGTCCCGAAGAAGGACTTACCTGAATGATTGTATCTGAATGATTATGTGAACATTCTGCGCGTTTTACTCAAGTGAATGGAGACTATGTACAGCCCTTGAAGTATTAAAACCACAATGTTTTTCTATTTCTTATTAATTCAGTCTGGAAACTTTGTAGAATACCACAGCAGGACCACAGATAAATTGGGGCTCCATAACGGGTTTAGACTACTGTCCTTGCAGGACATGATCTACATGTGGAAAACATTAGGGGAAGCGTAGAATATAGAATTTTTTTTTACCAACTATGAGAAACACAGTATGTTTCGTAATGGTTTTATGGGTCAAATCTTGGTTTCCAGCGGTTCGTATAGTCAAACCGGGAGGAGAGGTGATTATCAAGATCAACGAAACCAGTGCAGGTGGTCGTGTTATTCAAATAGCGTTAACATTGTTTCCAGTTAGGGGAATGAATTTTCGATAGTCATCACCCATCCACTGGACTGTAAATGCCAAAGACTGATTTTTTGAGCATGATCACGAAATACTGCACAATCTTCAGAAACGAATATTGTAGAGCCATTACAGTTTGCATTTGAAAAGGCCCGCCACCATGCTCCTGCATATTTCAAGGAACTGGAAAAGTATCTTCACAAGGAATGTAGTAAATTGCCTTTGAATGCAATTCAAAACTTATACGATTATCTTCAAGATTATTAAATGTGGCTCCGTAGCTCGCTGGATAGTTATTAATGTTTGTTTTGAGCATCCACAATCAACTACCTCGCTTCAAATCAGAAATGATTTGTCATTATTGGCAATTTGTTGTTGCCTGACATACTGAAATGTGCGCCATCTCATCATCATGGTACAATGCTGACTACGATACTGTTGGTCTCATTTGATAGAGTGTAGAGACAGAAATCTTGATTATGAGTGGTAAGTTTCCGCATTCGTCGTTGGATTCGCAGACTGGCAACACTTCATCAGTAATGTTGTTCTTAGATACCGCAGGTATTGCGGGAAGTGATCCAGTCTTCACAACCTCGGAAAACCATAAAATTCTTCCTATGTCGTTGAAAGTTGAAGAAAAAAAAATTGCTTTTTCTAAACGTTGTCGAGTTTTCATCTAAAGCTTCTAATTTCGATAACACAAAAGTGAATCAAAGATCATTTGTAAAAGATAGCTGTGGATAATCTTTAAATGATAGCTATGAAGGACCTTGTCAGTTTTTTAGTTAATATTACTTTTTCACATTCTGTTCAATTCAAAGAATCTCCCCCACAACATATAATACACAACCCAAAGCTGATTCTCCAAACAGAAATATTTCCTGTTTACTGTATAGGACAACCGATGTGTTGGATGTGATAGGTCCAAAATACATCCTGCGGATCTACATAGCCCACTAACTAGGTAACCGTTAGTAAGACATTTTTAATTTCGTTATTCGTTTTCGCACTGACATGCGATGGAAAATTTGTGGTGGAAAATGAATATTCAGTTAAGAAATAAGTTTTATATGCTGCAGTTAGTCAAATTTCATAGCTGACTCTATAGCTAGCATTCGCTTCGTCTGCGACGTGCAAGATGACACCGAAGACACGATATTTCTAGCGCTGTCTTCGTGGCGCCACTAGGCGTACTGAGTACCTGGCTCGGACCTGTACTTCGTACGCCACAGTAGCCGACGGCCGAATGGTGTAAGTCCTAAAGTTTGTACCTTAATATACTGCTGTCCATATACCGAAGGAAAAAGAAATGTGAATAAATGGGTACTTCAAATTATTGGCGATTCCATTACAGGCTTCACAGATCATTGTCAAGCTTACAGCTGTATATTAATAACTTTTCGTTGTAGTTATACTTCGAAGTCTAACGTTGCTGGTCACGAATGCCTAGTATCTGCACAACAGACAAACAAGTAAATAAACAAAATAATTCGTAGGAGATCCTTGTGAACTCTAACCTCATACCACACCTCCTTGTCAGCTCCCAGGCTAGACCGGACTGGATGTGCACTCGAAATACCTCCCCATTCGGGTCCGGTGATCTCTTAATGGAGCTGCATATGACACGTAGTTTCGTATTTTTCGCTTCGAAGGTTCGCAGACGATTAAAGAGGTACCGAAAGTGGTGACCAGCTCGCTACACTGAGCACCAGGAAGGTAACGTAGAGATGTAGTGTAGTGGTGCCTTGTGGGAATCCCCCGGCTCTGCCAAGGGCTCAATCCCCCCCCCCCCCCAAACCACTGTTCCCGCAGCGCCTGCTCCTCTTCTAACTGGTTCGTTGTTGTGTCTTTCAGTGAACGATGCGGGGGATTTCTACAAAGGCTTCTGTTCCCTAAACGGGGTCCCGCGGCACGCGTCTTTGGAAGAAAAGCCCGGCCGGCGCTTGGTAGGTGTTCTCTCCAGGCTTCTCTTAGATCTCTCCCTTTCTCTCTCTGTCTCTGCATCTCTCATTGTCTGCCTGCTCGTCGTAGTCGTAGACGTAGCTTAGTGTAGTGTAGTGTAGTGTAGTGTTGCGTAGTGTAGCGTAGAAACTGCTGAGTAGCTTCTTCTCTCGTGTATTTGCTTGTAATTTGCTTATCTTATTAATAAGCAGACATTTCTGCATATTTCTATAGTCTTTTAAACTGCCTTGCTTCATAAGTTAGCTATAACAAAACGTAATTTTGTATCAGCCTTAATTCATGTAATGCATGTAATGATTAGAAAGATATTAAACAATTAAAATTGAATGGTAATTCTATGTGCTAGAGTAAGAGAACAGGAAGAATTTTTATGTTTTATTAGTGTATGTTAGTATTGCAAACAAAGTTTCTAATTGATCTGCGAAATATTTTCCTTTACGCAACTTTTTAAAATAGTCGTCTTGTGTACTTTTCGTTCTAATGAATCTCGTGGAATGCTGAGCTTTCATAGAAATTCTTTTCTGACTGTTAATTACCACCCAAAGTCGGTGAATGCTACTGGTAATATGCTCCTTAATTTTCAACCCTTAAGCAATGTGTGGTTGAATTCGTTTATTTCTTAATGATGGTCCATCTAAAGGACGTACACGACAGTAGCGCACCCGAAAACTTCGAGAAAATGCACAATGCGCTATTCGACAATTGTCGATTTAAAGGTGTACGAAAAAGCACACATCATAGACATATCAGAACAAACAATATGTTACGTTTTGCGTGAAGAATTCTCTATGAGAAATGTTTGTGTAAGATGGATGCCGCATTTGTTCAATACTGACGAAAAGCGAACGCGAAATCCAACTATCAGCAATGTGTTAACAACAATCCTACTGTTTTATTTTCATCGGACTTGCTACTATAGATGTGCCGCTTCATGCGAGAAAGGAAACAATTTTTAGTCAAGTCTTATGAGACAGTGTCATTGTTTCCTCGGATACAGAAGAAAGAGATTATTCTTACTGATTGCCTTGCAAAGGGTAAATTAATAGCTGAACCAGCTAGGTGAAAAAAATACCTGACAAGCTCAAATCACACGAACTGTAACATTTGTAATACCCTTTCCCTGTCAGATGAATTTACACTGCGAATCTAACAATTGTGTTGGTGCCGAACACAACCAAATTACATCAGTCGACTCAGAGAATATGGAATGACAAACCCTGCTTGACAACGTACTGTTGAACGTAATTCACTGTTAAAATATGCATGAGTTTACTTGGATCCTTCATTCACCTGTCAGACTTACATGATTTTACCTCCAGTGCTGTTCTCAGTACAGTGTTCTCCAAAATGTGAATTCTGTCTAATGGAAATGAAATGATAGTGTGCCATTGTTGTCCGGGAAGTCACGCCCGGGAAAGTTCGGCCGCCGGGTTGCAAGTCTTATTTCAGGCGAAGCCTCGTTGGGCGGCTTGAGCGTCAGTGGTGATGAGGTGATGATGATGATGATGATGATAACATAACACCAAGTCCACGGGCGGAGAAAATTTCCAGCACGGCCAGGAATCGAACCCGGGGTCGCTGCGTGAGGTACCACTCCGCTAAGCAGGCGGACTCTGTCTAATTAATCTTTCGAGAGAACCACTCTTGGGGAATTTTAATACAACAACCAATAAAGAGAAACTAATTCTGGTAGAAAGAGAAAAAAGACGCCTCACGAAGGATTTACCCGAATGGAACGGAAATTGGTAGTTGTAATGTATATACACAGACAAACAAATGATTACAATTTCAGAAAAAAATTTGTTTGTTTATTCAGGAGAAATAGCTTCATATATTGAGCAAGTAAGTAATGCGTTGGTTGACCTCTTATCCTTATACACGGCTTGGTATTGACTAGTGGAGCTGGTGAATGTCCTCCTGACGGATATAGTGCCGAATTCTGTCCAATTGGCGCGTTAGATCGTCAGAATCCCGGACTGGTTGGACGGCCCCACTCATAATGCTTCAAACGTTGTCAAGTGGGGAGAGATCCTGCGATCTTGCTGACTGGGTAGCGTTTAGCGAACACGTAGACAAGCAGGAGAAACTCTCGCCGTGTGCGTGAGGGCATTATCTTGCTGAAATGTAAGCCCAGAAATACTTGTCATGAAGGGTAACAAAATAGGACACAGAATATCGTCGACGAACCGCTGTGCTGTGAGAGTGCTGCGGATGACAACCAAAGCGTTCCTACTATGAAAAGAAATGACCCCCCAGACCACAACTCCTGGCTGTTGGACCGTATGGCGGGCAATAGTAATGTCTCCAGCCACGTCTTCTCTGGTCACCGGTAGACGGCTGCAGATATGTAGACACGAAGAATAAAGAAGTAGAATGTTAATAACGTTTGTTTTACTTAAAAAGCTGTAAGAGTTCATGTACAAAATTCGGAGGTATTACTTTTCAGCACACCCCTCTAACACGCGGTCCACCTTGTCGTTAGACGAAATTAGTGGATGTCAAAGAAGCAACAGGACGTAATAGTAGGTGACAGTGGAATAACTCTAGGTCAGAGTTATACAGAAAATTCAAGAAGGCAAGTGAAATTCGCATTCACCATTTCTGACATGTTCGTTGCTACTGTAGAGTGGTGGTGGTGGTGGTGGTGGTGGTGGTGGTGGTGGTGGTGGTGGTGGTGGTGGTCATGGTGATGGTTGTTGTGGTATTGGTGTGTGTGTGTGTGTGTGTGTGTGTGTGTGTGTGTGTTTATGTTAGTGCAGCCTCCGCCTGTGCCCACAGTCTGCATCGCGGCGTGTGGGGCTGTCGTGTTCCAACTGCCAGACGTCGACAACGTCGTTGTGGCGGCGTAACGCTACCGGGGAACCCGTCTGCAACGCTTGCGGCCTCTACTTCAAGCTGCACGGTGTGAACCGGCCGCTCGCCATGAAGAAGGACAGCATACAGGTGCGTGATGGCCACTTCACGCTTACAAACATTAAATGCCCGACGCTGTATGTGTTCCGTCTGTCTGTACCCTACGGACAACGTCGGGGAGACAGTGAAGGTAGATCACACTATGAACTGCGTTTCTACGGCTCTTTGCGTGATTTGTACATCGTGAACAGCCTACCTTGACGAACTGCTACTGGCTTAGCCGAGTTGTCATTCTGCGCAAGTTGAACAGCTGATAAGAGAGCGATAGCTGTCGAGGGTGAGACCAAAGAACTGCGCTGACGTGTATCTAAAACGAAACACGCTATCATTTCTTGCTTTCTACTAAGTATATCGTAATTTCTTCTCGCTCCACTAGCTTCTCTAAGAGGCCGACACCTATTTCAAGTTGACTCCTTATCTCGCGGGCATTCGGCTGCCAAAATAGATTTTTCAAAATTACTGGGGGCTACCGGGATCGAATCTGAGTCTTACGCCACTAACATCTTCGTCTTTATTAATTGAGGTATGAAGGTTGAAACAAATTAAAAAGATTGTACTGCGTGTGACAAAGCCTATCGCTATTAACATAAAAGTTGAATACCTTTAAATTCCGATTTCAGTGTTTTATCTAGAATCGCCTTTGCTACCCTACTTTTAAACACGAACATTACTGTGGAAATTACTTTTAATTTGTGTGATATCAAGTAATCTAAACTGTATCTGACTATTTGTAACTGAGATTCAGTGTACAGAATGTTTATCAATAATAATCACAATGGCTTTGGCATGAGACAATCACAAACGTGGCTGTATGTTACGTTGCGTAATGAAAATATGCCATATCATAAAGACACGTCTACTGAATTTATGTGAAATTATTTAAATGAATACTGCTTCTAATTTTCTCTCAAAAGGTTCGTTTAGGCTCCACAATTGTTTCTTACCTTCCAAAGGGTAACTCTTCCCTACTCTGTCTGCATACTGCAAGGATATGAAGTGCTAAACTGCAAGTATCTGAAATAAATCACTGCGCGGCAAACAGCCTTATCTTACTTACTTTAATTTATCCAGCTGCATTACCAGATTACGTCCGTTCTGTCTCTAAAAATATTGTTGAGTGTCCACGCAGCAGCTCAAGACGTGACAGTGCAAGTTTTACCAAATCTTTCTTTCATCTAATAGTGGGCGTAAGTTTCATCAGATATTTATAAATGAATGGGAAAATATTTTGAAATTATACTGAATCATTTTCAAACACTCGCACTAACGCCAATTATGACAATTTCTTGACATTGCCACACGCCGTAAAATTTAATTTTGTGTACAATTTTTAAATTACGTGAGATTAACTCTTCACCTTCCTTACTGAAATATTTTAACTAGCGGTGAACACATGACTGATTATTCACCCTTGATACCAACAGGTAGGTACTGTTGGATACAATGAAATATTTACATAACAATACTTCGCGACTACCTTGTTCCAAAAGTGTCGTCTCGCTATGAAATCCTGTCAGAATAATTTTCTGTCATCAGCCACATCAGGGAGCTTATCAAATAAAGTTACCTTCTGTGCGGCTCCTCCGCCATCTAAGCTCCTCACTCTGGAACGACACAACACATTCTCTCCGTCTCTGGCCGATAACTGCTTCCGGCTCCTTCGCTCGCCCGAGTTCTACTCAGTAATACAACCCCTGGTAGCCAAAGAATACATGTCACTCATTTTTCTAGCCATGCAAAGATGCTCATAGTAGTACACATTCCAAATAAACTGTTAAATATACCAAATAAACTGACATTTCTCATGATATGTGCATCTTAAATGACCATTTCTCCTTATGTGTACACTTTCCAAGGTGATAGTCTTTGAGGTTGGTATCGTTTGACGTGTAGCCTTATTCTGTTTACTTCGAATTCTGAAGAAGTACTGACTAGTTTGTGACAGATCAATAGTTACATCAACTATACACATAAAAATGGCGGACAAATACATGCTCGAGGCTGTCCAGTGAGAGATACAAAGAGTAGAACCACTGCTGTCTCTTTAATTATTTGCAGTATTTTATGGAACAGCGCTACATCTATTCTGACTGTGTGTTTTTATCAGCATAACTCACAAAAACTGTTGTAAACAGAAGTTTATAGACAAAATAACAACTTTATCCACGTGCCACGTGTCTAAATGATCCAAAGATGCTAACGTTTTTGCATTAATGAGTATATTGCAAGTCATAAGTATTTGTTACTTGACTGAAAACAAAAAAGTAACACCAATTCTATTTACGGGTAAATCTTTCAATTTACAGCACCGTCCCCCATAACTCAATCCTGGATCCCCAATTGCTTCTGGTTCATTAAACGCTCCTAATAGACAATACACTCAGTGCTGAACCGTAGCTCTACATCTCCAACAGTGCATGTTTAAAATTCACTGTACCCTAAAATATATACAGAGTTAAGAAACTGATACAGTTTTACGAATTTCTCTACTGAATGATGCTGAAACTTCTAAGTTGTATTACAGTCGTAAAGAGCAGTTAATTTCCCACATTTCTACGTTTGGTAGTAGAAAATCAGTATTGTCTCAGTAAGCCGGAGAATAATGTAAATACTTGTAAGCAGCTTTTAGGATGACGAAAATTTTCAGTTTGTTGCCATCGTTTACAGTGACTCAAAGAAATATAAAAATGGTAAGAGTATCTGAAACGCACCTTGTGAAACTATCCAGCTTTCTGTTCTTTAAGCACACACAGATCTGCATCCTAAGTCATGAAACTGTACAGGGCTTATACAGTACCTCATCACAAGTCTCCTAACTCCCCTATGGAACACGGAACTAATCACTAGGTATAATGAAAGACAGAGCAGCCATTATCAAACTCAACACAATTACTGCGCGTAGGAAGTTAAAAAAGAGTGGGATGCAATGGCGGAGCAACTCCTCCTAAGCCACGAATTTCTGTGGTCAGTGCTAAGCGATGCTTGAGATGGTGTCAAGAGCAATGCCGCTGGACGGTACATGACTGGAAATGTTTTTGAGTGATGAATCTGGCTATACCCTGTGGCAGTCCGATAGAAGGGAATACCTGGAGAACGTTACCTGACATCATGTATAGTGCTAACAGTGAAGTATTGAGGATGTGGTTTTAGGATTCTAAGGTGTTTTTCATGGTTAGGGTGTGGTGCGATTATTTAGCTTAAGAAAACGCTAATTACGGAAGAATCTGAACACGTTTCAGCACCTTGTGTAACACGTACAGGAACATTTAGGACACGATAATTGTTCGTTTCAGCATGGCAGTACACCCTATCATAAAGCAGCGTCTGTGAGGCATTAGTTTGTCGACAGTAGCGTTCCTGAAATGGGTTGTCCTTCACAGAGTGTCTACCTGAACCACGTGGACCATGTTTGGGGCGAGTTACAATGTCCACTTCGCGACAGACCCCAGTGTGCACAGTACCACCTTTTCTGGTTTCGTCTGTTGAGGAAGAATTGATTTCAATTCTCCCACAGAGACTCATATACCTCATTGAAAGTGTCCACAGCAGGAGTCAAACCGTAATAAAGGCATAGGGTGGACACACTCCTTATTAATGTGCACTGATAGATATCTAATAGATTTCCGGTTACTTAGTATCAGATAGTATCACTCTGACGATCGGCAAGTATGCGACAGCAAGCGCTATCTAACGTGTTCAGCCTCATACTCAGAGTTCTGTTGGTAATAGAAATGTTCGGTCAAGTGTTTTGGAAAGCCCTGGGGCTGCTAACAATTTGTATACCCAGCACCGGATCGACTTACTATAACTATTCTACAATACAGGGTCAAAGTTTGAATATTACACACTTCGTCCATCACAGGCAACTGGAACAAATCGGTTGGTTCTTTTTACATTATATGGGGCCTATGGTGCACCTTAAGGGGCTTACGGAGGCACCATTTTGTTCCTGGGCGGTTGCTGTGAACCCGAAAAACATGGTTTTTGGGTACCAAAACTGGGCCCGGATTCCAAGACAGCTGAAATCTTTACGATATATTTCTAAGGTCCCGATCTCTAACAGCATTCAAAATTTTCTTGATACCTTCATCCGTTTACGAGATACAGAGATTCAATGTTATCCTCCTTGTACACATTAAATGCGCACGTAATATCTGGTGCGGGGCGAAAACGTAGTTTATGAAGTGACATAACACTGAGAAATATGCTATAAAGTATTTTCATCATCATCATAACCCAACGTTGTAGTACTTGAACACACGAAAAATTTTATTGTAAGTAAAATACGGTCTCAGGTGTAAAATTAGTTTTGCATGATTTCTGTATTCATGTAAGTAAATTACCAAAATTTTACTGACCCATAAAGTTGTTTTCAAATGAGTGACATGCTTTGCTGTAGCAGGGAAAAGAAGGGAACCAGCGAAAAACTGCTCCTATCGACCACAAGAAAGATTAATATGCTCCCGATTTAAGAGACTCTGACTGAAAGGTGGGGTACCAGCCGTCTCATTCTGCCTTCATATGAAAAAAGTTTCCCGACAATTTTGTCATTCGAACATATTCGTGGTTTTTTATGCTGAGAGACGGATATAGTGGCAGTGGAAATGAGATGGAAAAGTAATACGTACTAGAAGATAGTGGACAGTGGTTGAGCCATAGAAAGAGCGAAGAAGACAATGACAGTGTGAGAGAAAGGGAGAGACACATTGGCAGTGAGACAACATTGATGGAACAGTAATAGGAAAAGCGTGAAGGAGACAGTGCCGGAGAATAAAGAGAAGGAGAAAGTGGTAGTAGGCGAGAGCCAGTGATAACGAGGCAGTCCATGACAGTGAGAAGACATAGAAACAAGGAATGAATGAGATAGTAACAATAAGACAGAGCAGGAGGTAGACAGTGACAGTGAGATGAGACAGTGATAGTAGAACAGAAGGAAGGGGACACTGGCTATGAGATACGAGACAGTGACAGAGACACACAAAGAGTTGATGAGAATGAGTTGGGCTGAATGAGTGAGTGAGAAAGGGTAAGGTAAGTGTGAGCGGGTGGGTATGAGCGAGTTACAGTGATGGAATAGTCTGCGCCGGCCGGGGTGGCCGAGTGGTTCTAGGCGCTACAGTCTGGAACCGCGCGACCGCTGCGGTCGCTGGTTCGAATCCTGCGTCGGGCATGGATGTGTGTGATGTCCTTAGGTTAGTTAGGTTTAAGTAGTTCTAAGTTCTAGGAGACTGATGACCTCAGCAATTAAGTCCCATAGTGGTCAGAGCCATTTGAACCATTTTTTGAATAGTCGGCGTGAGCGAGTTACAACTAGGGGATCTTGTGGGAGACAGACATTGAGTTACATGTTAAAAAAACTGCGAATATGTTCGCACGCTAAAATTTTAATGAAAATATTTGAAGGCGCTGAGGAAAGAAGAATGGAGGCAGCTGGTCTCGGGCACTTCAGTCTTTTAAAGCGGGACCATAGTAGCCTTTTTTGAGCTCCGATATGAACATTTTTCCGCTGCTATGTTACTGCACGATTGGTTACATTAAGGACACAGCACTCGTGGTGTGTTCTGGCTACTGCATGCACTGCATGGTTGCCACATTGCCGCGACGTAAGAAAGTGGTGAGTGGTAGACCTGCAGTGGTCGGTGTAACTGGCAGGATCGAATGTGTCGTGCTTGAGCTGCCGGTCTGTCGGGCGCCACACGCTGTCGGTGCCAAGAACGCAGATGACGGCTGGCAAGCCTTTCTGTTATTTAGAGCGGGAACAGGCAGACTCGTCGTGGCTTGTCGGCACGTGTGTGGCGGACGTGCCCGCCGCCGGCTTCGTGACCGCCGCGGAAACACGCGGCGCAGCACTGCACGGCCGCTCGTCACAGCCATGCCGCCGACTGTCCACGAATCCCCTGGCTTCTCTAGCACGCTGCTTCGTTCTGCCTAAAAAGGCTAAAACAAGGAAATATCGAAAATGACCAGAACGTAAATACTACGGTGTAGTGTGAAACACTGCGTTAACAAGAAGCTCCTGTAATCTATTAAGAAAGAAGTGCAAATTGCGATTATGGTTCTGCGTCTGCTGGAGAATTTTTTTAGAACAAATGAAAATTTGCGCCGGACCGGGACTCGAAGAAGAATTTCCCGCTTGCCGCGACCGGTCGCCTTAACCACTTCGGCTATGCGAGTACGCCTCCAGGAGTGGACCCGATCTCAGTCTGTCTTCCCTCCCTTGTGCTCTCAACAAACTGAAGGGAAAAAAGTCATGTCATAGCGATCTGCATATATACAGATGGCGTGTACGCAAGGTATAAAAGGACTGTGTACTGGCGGAACTCATTTGCACACATTCTGCCCGCCGGCCGCAGTGGCCGAGCGGTTCTAGGCGCTACAGTCTGGAACCGCGTGACCGCTGTGGTCGCAGGTTCGAATCCTGCCTTGGGCATGGATGTGTGTGATGTTCTTAGGTTAGGTATGTTTAAGTAGTTCTAAGTTCTAGGGGACTGATGACCTCAGAAGTTAAGTCCGATAGTGCTCAGAGCCATTTGAACCATTTTTTGATTGTGGCCGCTCGACGGGAGTTACCAGTCTCTGAACACGGAATGGCAGTTGGAGCTAGACACATGACACATGCGATTTCCGAAGTCGTATGGAGCTGAATATTCCGAGATCCACAGGGTCGAGAATGTGCCGAGGATACCAAATTCCAGACGTTACCTCTCAGCACGAATGACACAGATGCCGGCGGCTTCCACTTAACGACCGACGCCGTTTGAAAAGAGTTGTCACTGCTAACAGACAAGGAGCACTACGTGAAATAACCGCGGAAATCAATATGGACGTACGACGACTGTATCCGTCATGATAGTGGCGTTAATGGGCTGTGGCAGCAAACGACAGACGCTTGTGTGTTTGCTAACACCACGACATCCCCTGCAGCGCCTCTCCCGGTATCATGACTATTGATTCGGCTCTAGACGACTGGAAAACAGTGACCTGGTCAGATGAGTTCAAATGGCTGTAAGCACTATGGGACTTAACATCTGAGGTCATCAGTCACCTACACGTAGAACTACTTAAACCTAACTGACTTAAAGACATCACACACAGCCATGCCCGAGGCAGGATTCGAACCTGTGACCGTAGCAGCATCGTGCTTCCGGACTGAAACGCCTAGAACCGCTCGGCCACAGCGGCCGGGGCTCAGATGAGTCCCGATTACTGTTGGTAAGAGCTGATGGTAGAGTTAAAGTGAGGACCAGACTCCAGGAAGCCATGGACCCAAATTGTCAACAAGGCACTGGTGGTCGCTCCATATTAGTGTGGGCTGTGTTTACATGGAATGGACTTGGTCCTGTGGTCCAATGCACGGATAACTGAAGTTATCTTCGGCTACTTGGAGACCATTTGCATCCATTCATGGACACCATGTTATGGACGGCAATGCGGCGCGTCACGGGGTCATAACTGTTCCTGATTGGTTTGAAGAATATTCTGGACACTTCGAACGAATGATTTGGCCACCACGGTCGCCCGGCATCGAAAATTTATGGGACTTAATCGAGAGGTCAGGTGGTGCACAAAATCTTGTACCGGCATCACTTTCGCAATAATGGTCGGCTATGGAGGCAGCATGCTCAGTATTTCTGCAGGTGACTTCCAACGACTTGTTGAGCCAACGCCACGTCAAGTTGCTGCACTACGCCGGGAAAAACGAGGTTCCTTACGATATTAGGAGGTATCCCACGACTTTTGTCACCTCAGTGTATTACTGTGATTCTTGGAAAGGGTTATATAGTGCCAGCACAAGTTAGTAATGACACTGTTGACAAATGGAGATTTGGGCCTCTCCTGAAGGCGTGTTCAGACAGCGGAAGTGGTTAAGGCGACCGCCCGCGACAAGCGGGGAATCCGGGCTCGAGTCCGGTCAGGAGCAAATTTTAATTTGGTCTGAAATATTCTACACGTGTTGCGGAAACATAATAGCAATTTAAAAGTTCATTCTGAAAAGAAGGTAAATGGTGTTAGCATCACAAGTAAACTCCAATTAAAAACGCGAGGGTTGATACCCAGCAGAGTCAATCGGATTCGAAAATGACAAATAACTATCTGTCTAGTAAATGAAATCTCAGAGCTTTAATAGAATACAAGGAAAGTGAGATTCAAGAGTGCAAAACAGAGAGGGTCCCATAGAGACTGTGAGTAAAGTGGAGTGTAACGTGGTAAAAGGGAACTGATCAATGACGATGTTATGCGTGTGTTCCTCCTACCCTCATGATCAGGCTTCCATATCGTTGGTGGCACTCATTTTTGTACAATACGTGAAGGAAATAAACAAAGAAGTGTTGTTATCACATCTACCTTAGTTCAAAATCTTAGGTTTAACTAACTGTAGATTTGTGCTATATTTGCATATCAGTAGTTACAATACATTTTCTGTGAAAATTCAGTTGTAACTTTACAGTGCTGTATAATGTTGCTTAGTGAGTACTAACAAGAGCTCTGTAAGGGGAACAATGATCTTCAGAGCCTGAGCCACAGTCGCAAGGTCGCATGCCAGTGGAAACAGCAATACAATGCAGGCAAGTGGCTGTGAGGTGTAGACTCGACATACATTCCAAGACAAAAACCGGCAGCTGCTACGGTCAGTACTTCCCGACATATATTCCTGTTCTTCGTTCTTTCTTTCCTCTTACTATCTTTGCGTCAAATGCCTTTAGCTCTCCTGCATGTTTTATATATTTTAGCTTAATAGTAACAAGTTGTAAAAAAATGGTCATTTTTTTCAGTTATCATTGTGTTGTCAAAGAACATATACACAAACAGTGAATGAGTGCGATAATCGTGATTATGATTGTTGCTTTGTAGTTAATGGGCCTACGTAGTATCTGACAGCGGCACCAAACTAACAATCTCTCTAATGTAACTTGTAATGGAATTTGAGTCCGACTAAATGTCTTACGGCCTCGTACAACAATGTCACTGCAGCTACGGTAATTCGGAAACAATGTTTCAGCACGAATGTAGATTTGGGTCATATTTGAAGAGGGACAGCATGTTCTATCTAGGCAGTCGTCTTAATGGAGTATGATAAAGAACTTCTGACGCCTAAGCTAAACCGATTATACAGATTTACCTGACGAACAACGGTATTCTCAACATCTGCAATGAATAAGTTTGTTCCATTCCTCTACCTTCTTCCCCTTAGTCCGAGACTCCTAGCCACCTTCATTCTCGTCGTGATGCGGGTTCTCAAGACTGTCCTCCATAACGACTCCCATTTATTTTATCATCAGACATGCCCTCTCCCTCGTAAAGGTCATAAATATGCTCTATCCACCTATCCGCTGCCTCCTCTGCGTCTGACAGTGGAACTGCCATTGCTTTTTTAAGTTACCGAGCTTGATATTAATTTCACGCAAAATTGTTTTCACTTTCCTATGCACTGACTCAGACTCTCGGACAACCATTTCTTTTTAGAATTTCTCACATTTTCCTACTACCATTTTGTCTTGGCTTCCTTGTCCTTCCTGTTTATTTCATTCCTAGGTGTTATTGCTGTATTTTTGTCTTCTCCTAAACATTTTTGTACGTACTTCTTCCGCCGGTTAATTGAAGTATTTCTTCTGTTACGCAAGGTTTCTTCGCAGTTACCTTCCTTGCACCTGTGTCTGACAGAGTAACGATTGTGACTGCTCTTCTTAGAGATGTCAACAAACGTCGAACGTGTGACATTCCTCAGTGGTTCAGTATCCCATTCTCTACCATATTGACACTGCTAGACGATTCTCTTGAACTTCAGTGTACTCATCATCATTACTAAACTGTGATTAGAATCTGTATCTGCTCCTGAGTATGTCTTTTAATCCAATATTTGATTTCGGAATCTCTGCCTGACCATGACGTAATCTAACTGTAATCTTTCCGTATCTCCCGGCGTTTTCAAAGTTTACCGCCTCCTCTTGAACAGCGTTATCGATATTACCAGCTGAAATTTATTGCACAACTCAATTAGTTCTACTACTAAACCCATATTCACCCGTAACTCTTTCTTCTGTTCCTTCCCCTGCCACCGTGATATAGGTCCCCCACAATTATTAAATTATCAGCTCCTTTCACGTGCTGAATTACCCGTTCAATATCCTCGTGTAGCTTCTCCATCTCTTCATCTTCTACTTGCGACATTGGCATGTGTATCTGAACTATCATTGTCGATGTTGGTTTGCTGTCGATTCTATCGAGAACAACCCTATCACTGAACTGTTCGCAGTAGCTCTCTCTCTGCCCTACTTTCCTATTCATAATGAATCCTACTCCCGTTATGCGATTCTCTGCTGCTGTTGCTATTATTCCATATTCGTCCGACCAGAAATTCTTGTCTTTCCATTTCACTTCACTGATCCATACTATATTCTACCTTAGCATTTCCGTTTTCAGATCTTCTAACTTTCCTACTATGTTCAAACTTGTAACATGCCATGCTTTGACTCGTAGGATGTTATCGCTACATTGGTCATTCAGAGCTTCTCTCATGGTCACCTTGCCCCCGGCAGTCCCCTCCCGGGAGTCCTAATAGGGAACTAGTCTGGAATCGGAGTGAAATTTTCGCTCTGCAGCGGAGTGTGAGCTGATATGAAACTTCCTGGCAGATTAAAACTGTGCGCTGGACCGAGACTCGAACTCGGGACCTTTGCCTTTCGCGGGCAAGTGCACTACCGGTTTTAGTCTGGAATCTTTTGTCAATGGAGATATCATGACACTTCCTCAGTTATAAGGATGTCATGTGGATACACCTGATGTGTTTTTCATACAGTGGTTTTCTTGCCATCTACATCATAATCCCGTTGATCGTTGCAGATTCTCCCGCTTTTTGGGGGTTGTTTCTATCTCGTAAGAGTAAAAGGTTGCCCTGGAACGCTGTCCTACACCGTCTTGGAGGAGACGCTTGGCAAGATGAGCGTGACTGTACAGCAAGTTTTAGGCCATCTTTGCTATTGGTTTCTTTTTTATTCTATATTTAAGTAGTGGCTACGGTAGAATCTGGGACCTAGGACTTTTGATTACTACCTCACTAACAATCGTAAGACGAAAAATAGGGTAAATATTAGTTACGGAGAATATTTGGTTTGCTAAGTGATCACATTTCATGAATTCTGACCTACTGTTGCAGACATGTGGATTTGCTTGTACCTGTAACAGAACACAGAAAGAAAGAACATCTTTCAGGATTATTGTAATGAATTCATCTTGAGAGTTGTTGTGTACATTGTAAACCAAGAAATGATTGAGGATAATTATGTTTCTACTATGAAGAGAAAGCAGCGCACGCGACTCATTGGTGTTCTTGTGGTTACAGACTCGGAAGCGGAAACCAAAGAGCTCCAGTTCCAAGGGCGACAGCGCTGGCGGGGGCGGTAACGGAGGCGGGGGCGGTAGCAGCACTCCGAGCGTCCTGTCCGCCGCATCCGGCATCGTCAAGATGGAGCACCCAGGTACCTACCTGCCCGTCTGCCTGCCTGCCTGCCTGTCTGTCTGTCTCAGCGGCACATCCTCTCAAGCGTTCCTCAAAGGCGATGCGAATATTCCTTAAACAGTCATGTAGTGGCGGACAGGGATGGCAAGAACTTAGTTGAAGGAATCAGTTGAGATTTACGAAGTGCTACCAGCAGTTACGATAGCACAGTGCCTCTGCGCAGGGAGTTAGAAAACGGCGTACAATGGTCGAACAGTTCTTCATATGCCACACATTTCTGTGGTCAATATTAAGCGACGCTTGACGCCCAGCGATTACACCGAACAGTGAATGTTGGTTTAGTTGAGTGATAAATCCCACTCTATCCTGTGACAGTCCGATGTAAGGGTTTGGGTTTGTCGAATGCCTAGAGAACATTGCCTGCCACCATGTGTAGTGCCAAAAGTGGAGTGCGGATGAGGTGGTGGTATGGTGTGCGGCTGTTTTTCGTGGTTATGGTGTGGTTCCTTTATTCAGAATAAAATGTTAAATTCGAAAGGATACTAATACATTTTACAGCATTGTTCAATGCGTACAGTAGAGGAACAGCTCGGAGACGATATCAGTATGACAGTATATTCTCTTATAAAACTTCACATGTGGGACCATTGTTTGTGGACACTAACGTTCCTGAAAGGGGCTGACCTGACCTGCCCTTAGCACCTACCGGTATCGAATGGAACTCCTTCGCGATGAATCAGAATGTCGACTTCACTCAAGACCTCACGTCCAGCATTACTATCTCTGGTTTCGGATCTTGAAGAAGAAGAAGAAGAAGAAGAATAGGCTGCCGTTCTACATCTACATCTACATACATACTCCGCAATCCACCATACGGTGCGTGACGGAGGGTGCCTCGTACCACAACTAGCATCTTCTCTCCCTTTTCCACTCCCAAAGAGAACGAGGGAAAAATGACTGCCTATATGCCTCTGTACGAGCCATAATCTCTCTTATCTTTGTGGTCTTTCCGCGAAATGTAAGTTGGCTGCAGTAAAATTGTACTGCAGTCAGCCTCAAATGCTGGTTCTCTAACTTTCCTCAGTAGCGATTCACGAAAAGAACGCCTCCTTTCCTCCAGAGACTCCCACCCGATTTCCTTAAGCATTTCCGTAACACTCGCGTGATGATCATACCTACCAGTAACAAATCTAGCAGCCCGCCTCTGAATTGCTTTTATGTCGTCCCTCAATCCGACCTGATAGATATCCCAAACGCTCGAGCAGTACTTGAGAATAGGTCATATTAGTGTTTTATAAGCGGTCTCATTTACAGATGAACCACATATTCCCAGAAGTCTACCAATGAGCCGAGGATGACTATCCGCCTTCCCCATAACTGCCATTACATGCTTGTCCCACTTCATATCACACTGCAATGTTACGCCCAAATATTTAATCGACGTGACTGTTCAAGCGCTACACTACTAATGGAGTATTCAAACATTACGGGATTCTTTTTCCTATTCATTTGCATTAATTTACATTTATCTATATTTAGAGTTAGCTGCCATTCTTTACACCAATCACAAATCCTGTCCAAGTCATCTTGTATCCTCCTACAGTCACTCAACGACGACACCTTCCCGTACACAACAACATCATCATCAGCTAACAGCCGCACATTGCTATCCACCCTATCCAAAAGATCATTTATGTAGTTAGAAAACAACAGCGGACCTACCACACTTCCCTGGGGCACTCCAGATGATACCCTCACCTCCCATGAACACTCTCCATCGCCGGCTGGTGTGGCTGTACGGTTCTAGGCACTTCAGTCTGGAACCGCGTGACCGGTACGGTCGCAGGTTCGAATCCTGCCTTGGGCATGGGTGTGTGTGATGTCCTTAGATTAGTTAGGTTTAAGTAGTTCTAAGTTCTAGGGGACTGATGACCACTGATGTGAAGTCCCATAGTGCTCAGAGCCATTTGAACCATTTGAACACTCTCCATCGAGGACAGCGTACTGGGTTCTATTACTTAAGAAGTCTTCGAGCCACTCACATATTTGGGAACCAATCCCATATGCTCGTACCTTAGTTAGGACTCTGCAGTGGGGCACCGAGTCAAACGCTTTCCGGAAGTCCTCGACAGACGCTCAGACGGCTCACTGAAATTGTCTACAGGAGAATTCAAGCCGTCAAAAGGCGAACTGTGGACACACTGCATATTATTAAGTACACGAATATATGTCCGGATACTTTTGAGCAGGTAGTGTACGTGCGTTCACTGTACCTGTTGTAATCGCTACACTAAATACCTCCCCGAAAGACGTAAAATATGAAGTCAAGTTGCAAGGCTTTATTAGTTGATGACCAAAAGGTATAATTTTAAGTTAAATAAATGCACGCAGTATCGCTTCCAGCCTAGTGCAAGTCTTTCGATTGGGCTGCTTGTCTACTAGTTTCGCTGCATATTTACTCCAGTAAATTGTCAACTTTCCTCGTGAGAGCTTTTCTTCCCATGGAAATCTGAAACGGTCTTCGGGAATCGAAACCCAGATCTTCGCGTCAGTAGCACGGCATGGAATTGGTCACCTCTGAGATGTTATCCCCTAGTAAAGTTATTTTTATGAAGAATTTGAGTAATAAATATCCTGTAGCTAGTAGTGTCTGCATTCGTGCAATAAACAGACTGATGCATTACGGCAGTACAAATGAATGAGAAGATTTCGTTTACTGAGTGAATGCATGTGCTGCAGCTGGAAAGCACTGGAACGCATTTGGATCAGATTTTGGAAATGGGTCATCCCTAGCAAGAGTGCTGATGTCCTGACTCTCGAATCAGGGTCTACTATTTTGAAGTGAAGGCACGTAAGCGATTCAAGTAATGTGCAGCAGTGCGTTGTAAGGGTCGCGTAACTGAATTTTACGACTGTATGCGAGAAAACTAGTATGTCCTCTAAACAGGGACTTGGTCTTCCAGCGGTTGTTGCCATTAGTGTTTAGCATATCGCCGGCGTAAATTTTTTTAAAAAAGGAACGAACTTGACGTCCTCTGCGAAAGAAATACTGCAAAGTCGGTGTTATCGCGGGGCTTACCTGCAGAAACCCGCTCCGAGACTGTGCAGCAGGTTTCATATCGGCGACCGGTTGGCTATCAGCGAGAGCTGGCTAGGCCACACACGCCATGACGCACGACAGCCGCTAATCAGTCCTTGCTCTGCGAGGCAACGCGGCTTTCATAATTTAAAGCACGACTTACCACACGCAGGATTCTCGCCGAATGTAAACGACAGATTAAAACAATAATCTGTGTCCATCCCTTTTCTTCCAGGACGTGATTCGAGGGCATACATCCTCTTTTTCACGTGGATCAGTGCATTACATTAGAACTTATTTCTCTTGATGTACCAATTGTCTGTCTTAGCCTTCATTTCAGTACAAATAAGTTACGAGAGGATTTCAAAAATGAAGCTACACATGTCGTTCCACGCTGCGACCATTGCCCAACAAGATTTGTGCACTGTCAGAAGACAGCACATGTTCCGCTTTCCGTGCAGACACGTAACAGGTGCGTCCGGGCGTGCGAGTAATAGGTCGCGGCAATTCTAAATGTACTACAAAGTTGGAATACGTGGGACATTACGATTCTGGTGGGTAAAACGTCTAAATTGCAAACAGACTCACCATGAAATTATGGTAGTATATGGACAAAATGCAGTGTCACGACCTTTCGTAGAGAAATGGTGCCAACAATTCTACCAGGGCTGCACAGGCTAGGGTGATGCTGACGGGGGAGGAAGGTCATCGACGTCCGCCACAAACGACAATATCCAGGCAATCGAGAAACTGATTCTCAGAAATCGCAGCTTTTTCAGTGACGAAGACATCCACGCAGGGATTATCGAATGCCTCTTTGACCAAGAAATGGATTTCTATCATCGAGGAATTGAGCGATTGGCAGAATTTTATCACCATTATTTATCGATACTTAGTGGATTTGTTGTAAAGTAGTATCATGTATCTGCGTCACTTTGAAGTGTAGTGCAGCATTCAATATGAGTTACTTCGCATGCCATAATACGGTATAGCTTACTTTTGGAAGTCCTTCCTCAATCTGTGTCACTAATACTCATAATGAAGCACTGAAGTCATTAAGTTACGAACACTAATCAAGCTACTTATGGGAGATTCCAGCAGAAAGAACATTCAAGGTCGTTCTTTTTGCTGAAATAGCTCGTCAGTAACTTTGTCATTGTCCGTAATGTAGGGCTCCAGTGCCCTGTTATGATAACAAGTGGTAAGTAATTATTGGTTTGTAGCGAAAATAAATTATGATGTAATCCACACAACATCTTAAGATCAGAATGTAAGCTCACGATACACGTATTGGAAGAAAAGATAAGTGTCTGACAACAGATTATTGTTTTAATAGGTCTTCGACACCATAAGCAGCCGAAGTTTCCAAATGACGGTCCAACATGGACAACACAGAGGTTAATTCACCGAATGTATCCACTTGAAGCTTGAAAGCAAAGAACATAGTTCTTTTATGGATCATTTGCAATTGGTAGTTATCTTCTAAGTCTGGCTCTGTTGCTAAGTAATGAGTTTAAAACTACATTCATCTACGCACATTGATATTGGATGTGTCCACACTTCGCCTTTATGACGACTTTATCTGTGCTGGGGGACAAATTCAATGAAGTGTCTCAATGTCTGTGGTGGAATGGCATCCCATTCTTCCTCAGATCCGAAACCAGAGGTTGGAAACTAGGTACGGGAGCGAAGTCGACCTTCTAACTCATCGTAAAGGTGTTCCTCTGCCTATCGTTCGGAACACTGGGCAGACCAGTCATTTCAGAAGTATTATTGTCCGCAGACCATTTCCTCACAGATGCTGCTTTTCTGACGGGGCGCATTGCCATACTGATACAATCAATCACCGCCTCCGAAGGAAGAAGGGAAGGAAGATGAGGTTTAAACATCTTGCATCGTCTCCGAACTGTTCCACTTCTATACACACTACCCAATTTTACAAAATTTAATATTTTATGCATTTAGCGTTCCGTTGAGCAATAAAGGGACCACACCCTAACCACGTAAAACATCTTCTCCATGCTTCACTGCTGATACTGATTTACCAAACCTAAACTCCCTCATCCGACGGCCACAGGACACAGCGTGATTCATCACTCCCAATCATTCGTTTCCAGTGCCCACCGGCCAATGGCGTCGCCCTTTACACCGCCTCAAGCATCGCTTAGCGTTGACTATAGAAATGCGTGGTTTATGAGGAGCTACTCGACAATTATACCTGATTCTTTTTAACTCTCTCATTGTGTTTGCTGCGCTGCTGGTGGCGCTTTGGAATTCACGAATGGTGCCTCCCACTGTTTTCATGCGATTTTTTACAACTACATTCAGCAATGCTCGATGATTGTTGCCCGTCAATACTTGAAGTCTGCCTGGGTCTCGTTTAGCAGTTAGGTATGGTTGTTCCTTCGTGTCTACACTTCACGGTTATATCACCAGCAGCCGACTTGGAGAGCTTTAGAAGGGTTAAAATTTCCCCAATGGATTTGTTAGGTAACCTCCCATTTCGAAGTCACTCAGTCCTCTCCGACGATCCATTTTGCTGTTACTGCTTCTCTACTCACAACAGAATACTCCATACCTCATTTTCTGCAGGTGTGTCCGTTTCTAGTGATGTCTAGTGTTCGATTTCGCATTACCTATCGGACTCTGTATACTTCCGATTACACAGTGGACCTGTACGTTTACGGATCAACCCTCTGCTCAGTCCTAGAATTTTTCAGCTTATGTATTGTTTCACCTCTGGAACCGGTGTGTGTGTGTGTGTGTGTGTGTGTGTGTGTGTGTGTGTGTGTGTGTGTGTGTGTGTGTGTGTGTGTGTGTGGAGGGCTCGGGGCCTCACAACCGTAGTTGGTGCTACTAGTGCCAGTAATAGCAACTTGATTAAAAGATTCATAATTTGAAAAATGCCACCAGATTCGTTCTCATAAAAGGATATTTTCAAGTAAGAACAGGTACATGATTCTTAGTTCTGCATTCCTTAAACTCTGTGTAGCTGACGTTGTTGAACATGCACTCGGTCTCTTGGTGACTTTTGAAAGTGACCAGAAGGTGATGTCGTTGTCACCGTTTCGAATATTGCACTGGTTCAGGCGTGCGCGTGTCCTTTTCATGGGGAAACGTTTTTTTGTAGACGGTTCGGTGCCACCGACGTAAGTTTTGATAAAATTTTTACTTAAAAACACAGTTTACTAAGCGTTTCACAGCTTCGTGTACTCAGTTTAAAGAACGAGGGAGATTAAACTGGATGTTCCTTCGTGACTTTGTAGATGCGGACCGCCCTCTCCGCTCACACAGTTAAAATTTTTACTCCTATCAGAGTTTTAGTGAGATACTAACATAAAAAAATGCAAACTGATTTCTGGATACCTTTCACTTATTAAACTCTAAGCGTATGAGACATATAGACTATTCACTGAGAATATTTGCTATTATTGCGCTGTACGCTAGGAAGTTCGTAAGTTAAGGGCGGTGGACAACATTTTGGGAGTGCAAGTTGCAACATACTTGCTGTGAACCACAGAAATATATAATTGAATATGTTTGAGCTATAGTCATTCTCCATTTTGAAACTGATACTTCTTACTAGCTGTCGTTAGTAGCAAATAAGGATGTGTACGTGTCAGATAATTTTTTTGATGAGAGAATATGGACACTATGTCTCGAGATAAAATTTTTGTAGTTAAAATAGCTAGGACTCGCCTCCGTCACGAAATAAAGGAGGTAGAATCATTAACTTTATTCAAAATACTGCACAAACAATTCTGGGAAGAAATAAACAATTGAAAGTGTTGCGATCGCTTCTTACTAAATCCTGTGTCTTTAGCGCGATAAACAAAAATACTGAGCAATATTTAGTTATATTATATAACTAATTTATTAATAATTGTCTCACGATTGTTGTTCCCTCGACAGTGCTGTTATTAATATCTGTTGATGAGGTTAATTTTTTGCTCCCTCAGCCGGAAAGAAAATAGAGAACAAACCGCGACATTAATTACTTCATCCTGCTCAGGATAATATTTGTTTAGGAATCTCACTACCATTTTATATTTTCCATATATATGGTATTATTTTAGTTACATCCAGTGGAAATGAGTCATTGGTTTATGAAGTTTCTGTAGAAAGCTTGTGTTGCTTCTATTTCAATCAGTATACCCCGCGACGTGTAGGCAACAGAAGTTTCTTCCTTGTCACGCTGGTTGCGTATGCAGCAAGGGGCATATTGCTGTCTCCTTACCTTCACGTTCAACAGCGGCCATGTGACCGCTGATTGTGTATCGATCACCACACTCATCTGTTAATCGTTAGTTTCATAATAACTACGCACTCAACGGAAAAGAACGAAATGTAGAATTAGAGAGAGTTTGTCTAATTAAGTAAGTCATTTCGCAATAATTTCATGCGGCAGAAGTCGAGTACGGGAATTGCCGTAGGATTTGTTAGACATTCGGACAGACGTATTATTTCTCAAATAAAGATTATTTTACAATGAATTTAATGTTGTAAGGTGTATATGTCACCTGGAGAAAGTGTGGTTTTTTACAAAAGGAATTCTAAATTCTTCAGAGGATATATTTGTCTAACGAAATAATTACTGTCGCTTTTCTGGCAATATATGGAAACAAACCTTTTACTTTTATTGCTACCTGTGTTTTTAAAGTTTGTCAAATGTGGCTGGGTACAGATAATATATTATGAGATCAAATTATTGTGATCACGCGGTAATGCACAGATTAAAACTAATAAACTATCGAGAGAGTGATAACCTACAAGATCGTATTTTGACATATTGCTTGTTACAGACGCACTTGCAGTCTCCTAGGCAGAACACGGAGCAGGCTGGTGGAACCCCATCACTGATACTGAGTAGCAAATTTTTCCATTACCGTTGGTGATTGCTGTAGAAGGCATCATACGCATGCTTCTTATTCACGTACACAACATGATTCGTGGAACACTATCGTAGACGCGAGTTTGTTTGCCCCCAAGATTATTTGCTTTGTCAGCAAATCTTCATGCATCTGCGTGGTCGGCAGTCACATCGCACAGCGATTGCACGTGCAGATCCACATTTTTCTCAATGGCTGTCCATAAGTGAATTACATTCACTGGAATGAAAGGAATGGATAGATCGGAAAGAAGTATCCATTAAAAAACGCGAATCCTACTACACAAAGAAAATATATATATATATATATATATATATATATATATATATATATATATATATATATATATATATATATATAAATAAATAAATTGTATATGAAGAACACTAAATTCTGGATGTTCTACAGTATTAATTTATTTCGTTAACCGATTTTCGGTTTAAATGGCCATCATCAGACTCTGACAACCTTTGGAGCCAAAAATTGCTCAACGAAATAAATTAGCACTATAGAACGTAAGCGAATGTTTGATTCTCATTTATCATCACGAAGTGCTCACGAAAAAAATTATCATTTGTGACGACATATTCATTACATTGCAGATTCAGCACTTCTGAATAGTCTTCAGTGATTTATAGTTTCATTTCATCTTGACTGATTTCATCCTTATGGCCCATTTTACAGCAATGAATTTAATGCAGTTTACATGTATATGTGCTACAGCAAGTCATGATTCTCCACCAAAACCGTTTGCCCTGCTGCGCTATTCACACATGCCCCTTGAGAACTCAGACAGTCTAGTGGGTAGGACGATTACTCGCGAAAAGCAGGAAACACTTATTCGAATAAGAGTCTGGCAAAAATTTCCGCGTGTCACGACCCATTCCTAACAGAAAGACATAGTAACTACTTTCATCTAAGCAGAAGACCAGCGTACGATGGGAGTCAGTGTTGGGCTTAAAATACCCCTTTAGCGTACAATGACAATAAAAATAATTGGGTAGGAAACAGTATAAACAAGGCAGTCAAATAAGGGATTCCGTTCCTAATCATAATGTAAATCTAATGCTTGGACGGAAAAAGATGGATTACCAATTAATGGGAACGCATGAACTGATCCAACTGATGTAGTTTCACAGTTCCTTGACGCAAGCCACGACTTATCAATAGAAAACAGGAGAATCTTGCAATCCAGATGGTCATCTTCCTACACGGTAATGTCTTGGGTAGTTATATTGTATATTTAAGTAATTACTTTCGTCAAACTAGGAATAAAAGTTTTTTATCAAGGTCCAGAAAAGCAGTGTAGGTGGTTATTTTATATCAATGACGCACACAGCGTTCCCAGAAGTGAACTGCATCTTCCAAGGCGATGCCCACTCACGTGCCTGTAAATGTAAAAAAAAAATATGAGTATGATGATTGAAGACTGCATTATCCCTCTCCTCTATATCTCCAGAAATGAATATTAAGGAGCCGGCCGAAGTGGCCGTGCGGTTAAAGGCGCTGCAGTCTGGAACCGCAAGACCGCTACGGTCGCAGGTTCGAATCCTGCCTCGGGCATGGATGTTTGTGATGTCCTTCGGTTAGTTAGGTTTAAATAGTTCTAAGTTCTAGGGGACTAATGACCTCAGAAGTTGAGTCCCATAGTGCTCAGAACCATTTGAACCATTTTTTGAATATTAAGGAAGCATTGTATTTTGTATTTGGAAAAACAATTGCACATTCGTTACCACACTCCAGCATCTTCCAAGACACTGGATCAGTTTCTTAACGAGGAATGGAGTAAAATTTCACTGAACGCTGTTCATAAATTTATAGACACGTTTAGTGTAACATCAGGTAGTTCTTCGTTGGACATCCTGTTCTTCCTCTCATTCTGCGAACATGTTATCGCACTTGGGCTGGGGCAGCTTGCAGCTGATGTGTGTGTTCTGTGGCTGTTGCAGACTCGTTCGTGTCCGGCGACGTTAGGTCCGTGGTGGGCGTCGGCGTCGGTGTGGGCGTGGGTGGACTGAACGGGGGCGGCGCGGGGGCGCTGTCTGGCTACTCCCTGTACGGCTCGCCGGCCGCCTACCACGCGACCCCTTCTGCCACCGCTGCTTTCTACGACACGTTCGCGCAACAGCAGCAGCAACAGCAGCAACAACAGCAACAACAACAACAGCAGCAGCAGCAACATCAGCAGCAGCAGCACCACCACCACCACCATCACCAACACCAACAGCAGCAGCAGCAACATCACCACCACCATCACCAACAGCACCACCACCAACAGCACCAACCGCCCCCGCAGTCACCACGCCTCGAATCCCCGGAACGCTCGCCGCTGCTGGCGCCTGCGCAGTCGCCCGTCTCCGTCGCGCCGCACATCGTCTCCCTACACAATAATAACAACAACAATAATAACAACGGTGGTGCCAGCGGCGCAACCAAGATATCTCAGGAAAACATGGACCGCCCATCCGTAGTTTCCATGACTTCATAGGCCTGCTGGTACAGCTGTGGTAATGAAAACTGTAATTTCGCCAGCGTGTGTTCTTTAGTGGCGGGCACGGTTGCAGGCTTCTGCCTTAAAAAGTCTCACTTATCGTGACCGTGTTAGACTGCTGCCTGTGCCTGCATTTGTGCGACTTTGTTACGCTCTGTTGTGTCCTTGTCGCTTGGCAGTGAGCCTTCTCTCTTTTGTGTAGTTTTTATGGCTGTCGTAAGGAAGTTAATTCCCATTCTTGCCTGTTTCCCGGTGGGCTGTGGACAAATACGAGCGACGGTCTCCTGTCGTGATCGAGGTACTTGGTAACATTCCCTCACGAAACGCGCTTGTTTTGCATGATCTCGTAGTCGCTGTACTGTGATGTTGTATGCAGAGCTTGTCACATAGTCGACAGGAGTTCTGTGGAACTTGTCAGTAGAATGCAACGTGTTGTTGCCCTCAAAGGAGCTAGTTTCACACTTACTTGTGGCACCTGTAAAATGTTTCACTTGGTCCTTAATTTTAAAAGAAGCACGTCACATGGTTGCCCCGACGAGACAAGTCCTTACCAATTTCTTTTCATCTTGTTATAATAACTAACCAGTTACACCAATTACCTGTAAAAATGATTCCCAAAAAGGTTCAGTAATATGTGTAGCTATAATTTTCTAGTCAATTTCCATTACGAGTGGTGGTTTAACGGCCGAGAGACTGACGTTTTCTTGAGTTCAGTGCATTTAACAGCATGCCACTGGGTCTTTGCCAGAATTTGTTAAGTGTTGCTCTTCTCCAGTACTTTGTAATTTCGCCAAAATATAATCATTTTAAGTAAACGTAGATGGAAACAGAGATACTGACGAGGAGATGTCAACTACTAATGTGTTACTGCGGTAGCAGAAATCTTGTTTTGACTGAAGATTAACGTTAACTTGCGTAACAACAGTGGGCTGCAATATTTTCTCACTTAAACTTCATCGCCTGCAAATTTTCAATGTGCAATAGCTCCTTTTCACTCTGAATGTATTTCTAGTGTGAATGAGTCAGAGAAATCAAAACGATACATCTTCCTTTCCTTCTTCACCCATCTCAGTAGCAAGACCTACTCATACTACACAGAAATACAAACAACACCACCACATCCTGTGTATGAGTGTGCGTGCTCATCACTGACGAGGTGTGCCCTTCTTTGTTTCCACTTCTATTTGTGTGTCTCCCTCTTTGTACTTCTTTCTATTGATGTGTGTGTCCTTCTTTGTACTCTATTGTGCTTAACCCCGGCCCCCTCCTCTCTCTCTCTCTCTCTCTCTCTCTCTCTCTCTCTCTCTCTCTCTCTCTCCCCTTCATTGTACTCATGTGTGCTCCTCTTTCTAACTCACTTCACAGCTTGCTTCTGTTTCCTTTTATCGATATCAGCAACATCAACCATGTAATGGCAGTATGGATGAAGAAAGGTTAGCTCCATTCTTTACTCAAGGTGAAGGGCATCTATGATTTCTTCACTCACTTGGTTTGCAGGTAGTGAGTCAACGTTCTTCTGAATGAGGACGTACAAGAATTAAATAGCTGTCATCCGAGATATTTGTTTATGTAGTGCAGTTTCACCCATAATTTCTTTTTGTAGATAGATTCCATGATACAGAATTAAAATGAAGGCAACGGTAGTTTTAGAGACATTATGATTTCATTCCGGTTTGTACTCCACATTGAAGGTTATTGTGTTTCTGTACTTGACTTACTGTGTTTTTCATTTCAGCTAGATATTTCTTTTTCTTCTCAGTTTCTAGCAATTTAGTGAAGTGCTTTATGTTGTAATGCTAGCTGCAACTTAATAGATAGTAATGACACAACATTCTGGGAAACATTGGAACAGAAAACTTGAGTTTATTGAAAAAGATGTCTCATTTTCTAAATGGAAATTAAGGTGGTGTTTGTGGGCAGGTTTTCAAGCGTCATACAACATCACAGTGTAAATACAGAAATAGAAACTGATTTATGGATGACTTCAATTACCCACAAAAGGAATTCGTCATTTCATTAAATCAGTTAATAAGTTTTGGTCCTAAGATGCATTCTTGGTTTGAGCATGTAGTATCCTTAGTAATAGATGAGGAACAAAATCTAACATCAAAGAAAATTTGAGAAAATATTTTGCAAACTTCTTTCACTGAAGTTATGCACCACATATGTACACTACATGGCAATACCAGAAACAAAGGCAATGGTTTGTTGCAGAAATTATGGACGTTGTGACGGTTTTGCAGTTGTCTGGAATGGTATCATGAGTGGAACATTAATACAGTGACCTCGCACGAACATGAATGGCCAGCAGCGTAGACTGTCTCCTAGAAAATGATCTAAGAATTGACGAATATTGCAACAAGCAGGGAAATTTAACAGACATTTAATATTTGTCCTATTATTGATCTGTTGTTCACATTATTCATTTTTTGTTGTTATTGTTATAATTATTTTAGAGTAAAACATAAAACAGACTGTAAAGTAGTGATAAATTTTTTTGCGTTGTTATTGCTGATTGTGTAATAAGAAAGATGAACAAGACATGTTCTAGGGGGATCGTTGGTTGATAGATAAGTGATCTGATTTTACTGTTGTTTGTCTGTGGCAAACCTGCAGAAAAAACTTTTTAAATATAGTGTTAAGTTGCTCATTCTGTCTATTTGTAATTTTTTTGTAGATTAGAACCATTTTTGCACACGTCACAGTTTACTGCATTGGCAACTCGTATGTTACTGTCATTATTCTTATAACTTTACAGCTGAGTGATTTATTCTAGTTTTTTCTTTTTATGTGGTGATAAAATTTTAGTCTGGATCATGAATTATCTACTATGCAGACTGTATCTCACAATAAATAATAAAACCTGTTTCCTGATGATGTTTTCAAAATATTGCTTATAATCTTAGATCAGGTAATTGACTGAACAAATGTCTCCCAGGTGGTCTTTCTTTTAAGTACTTAAGTAACTACAAACTCTCTCTCTCTCTCTCTCTCTCTCTCTCTCTCTCTCTCTCTCTCTCTCTCTCTCACACACACACACACACACACACACACACACACACACACTGGTGATCAATCTATCTTGCCTCGAAATCAACAGCGTGTAAAACTAATACCAAGAAATAATTTAAGGATAAGAAAGTAAGTTTCTCGTCAAAAATAACACTTGTATCATAGTATCCTCCAGTAAGCCAATGGAAGAACAACAGATGGGTAAGAAGAAACTGAATTTTGTCTTGGTTCTGTATTTTGGGTACTTTCATAAATTCAGCTTATTCCATATCGATTATCTATGAGAAGATTAGATTAGATAAGTACCTGTTACATAGATCATGAATACGACACTTCGTAATGATGTGGAATGTATCGGGTTAATAAAAGGTGTCTATACAAGATATTACATTACACAAACTATTACATGACACTTAATATTTTTAATTTTTTTGTGGATGGTGGGGAAATTACCCACTTACTATATCCAAAAATTCATCTAATGAGTAGGAGGAGTTGCCATTAAGAAATTCTTTCAATTTCCTTTTAAGTGCTATGTGGCTATCTGTCAGACTTTTGATGCTATTAGGTAGGTGACCAAAGGCTTTTGTGGCAGCATAATTTACCCCCTTCTGAGCCAAAGTTAGATTTAATGAGTAGTGAAGATGATCCTTTCTGCTAGTGTTGTAGCCATGTACACTGCCATTACTTTTGAATCCGTTCGGATTATTAATAACAAATTTCATAAGTGAATACATATATTGTGAGGCTACAGTGAAGATCCCTAACTCTTTAAATAAGTATCTGCAGGATGATCTTGGATGAGCTCCAGCTTTTGCTTTTATCTATGAACCCTCTAATCGACTTTCGCTGTAGTGTCTGCTATGATAGTGCTTATGTTTCTGCTGAACTTTTCTCATGAGTGTGCGGCCTAGGCAAGACTGAGAAGACGAGCAGATGTTAGGCACACTTTGACGAAGACGAGTTTCGAAGGTGAACTTTGTCCCAGTGTGAAATGGTGTCTCACTGATAGTGACTGTAAAGTTCCTCTGAAAGATTATTCTGAATCGAAAGTAATCTTTTTCCATCACTAAATGTGTGACGCGCCATGTTTGCTTCTCGTGATTCATCTTCCAAAAACAGTGATAGTTACGGCAATGTGGCCTACTTGATTATGCTTCAGTGGATCAGACTTCTTTTTGTTTACAAATTTTATTTGATAAATTAGCGATGGGTTTCAGCCAGTCGGTATTTCATTTACCAAGTACGTTTTCCTGTTTCAATTCCTTTTCTAAAGTACGTTAATGACCTGGTCTTTGAATGACTGCGATTAGTGCAGCAGGCGCTTTGAGTAATCTTAATCAGTTTGAACTGCGTAAGACCTTGTAATTTTGAAGCCGAATAATAATTACAGAGCTAATACAAATCTCATTTCCTTATTTCAGATTCACACATTTCGTAAATTTATTTAACTGAGGTGACACTTTTATCAGATAGAAGAGAGTAAGCATGAGGTGCAGCACACTGTCTATTCTCGTGACTAATTAAAATTAACTTTTTAAAGAAAAGCCATTTCAACTCCTAGTAGATGTTCACAAAAAACCACTCTTTAGATTAATAAATTATTTTCATCTCACAGACGGATTGATAAATTATTTTCAATTAAGAGAGAGAAAGTTACCTCGAGAGCTTCGAGGCGGCGGCTACTCTATATTTTATTTACTGAATTAGCGACACTGTGGTGTTGCATGTTCGTTTTAACGAAATATAACAACTTCATATACGAAAGCATAAATCTGGGTTTCTGTCTGGCTTACTAGGTAAACATTAAATGTTATTAGGATGATTCATGTTGGATTCAGGAAAAGGAAGGTTAACCAAAAGCAATAATAAACTATTACAGATATTAAACAAAATGTTACATTGCGTTATACAAGTATGGGTGTCGGTAGAACCGAAACTGAGAATAATTGTATTGTATTTTGTTAATTTGGGCCTTTTTTTTTAAAGGAAGGGTAACCTTTATGTGGCAATTAATGACCACAAAGTCTTACAGTTGAGATCATATGTCATATCCATTCACTCCACAGGCACCATAGAAACTAGATTTCTACCGTACAATTTACTAGCTGAAAGCGGATTGCCTGTCTGACATTACCACTTGCATATGAAAGATCTGGCGGGCCGGCCGCGGTGGCCGAGCGGTTCTAGGCGCTTCAGTCTGGAACCGCGCGACCGCTATGGTCGCAGGTTCGAATCCTGCCTCGGACGTGGATGTGTGTGGTGTCCTTAGGTTAGTTAGGTTTAAGTAGTTCTAAGTTCTAAGGGACTGATGACCTCAGATGTTAAGTCCCATAGTGCTCACAGCCATTTGAACCATTTGAAGATCTGGCGGGTACCGAGTGAGGTGGCGCAGTGAAAAGACAGAAGCTGGACCATATTCTCGAGGACGGCCAATCAAATCTCCGTGCAGGTATGGATTTTCCGTGACTTCTCTATTCTGGGAATGCTGGTATGGTTCCTATATAGGGGCATGGCCGATTTTCTTCCGTAGCCTTCCCCAGTACGAGATTGTCCTCCGTTTCTGATGACCTCGTTGTTAAATTCCAGTTTCGCTCATTTGCCTCACATGTTTACTGATACAGAGTTCACTCATAAAACTTGAGCTTCTCCCGGCATATCGACTGTTCAAGTAACTTAACGAGTAACGTACTCGAGGTATAGATATGCTGTAAATACAGATGTTTTGAAGCAAAAACGCTCTGCAGCCTTGATGCTTTAGAAGTTAGTTACATTTTGCACAGATCATTTGGAACATTCTTTCATAGAAATGATGTGGAACTAGTAAGTTCACAGGATATATATACATGATTAGCCTTAACATTAATGAACATCTGTTTTAGTTCTACTCCTGCAACTACACTTACACGCTACGTTATCTCTCTCTCTTTCTTATTTTCTTACATACTACCAGTTTTTAAATAAAAATTTGCTCATGGAATAGAAGGAGTTATCCAGCAGAAATGATATCAAGTTAGATTTGTATTTGCTTTACTAGCTGTCAGACATTTTATTTTTTTACAGCATATAATCAAAAATTATTGATACTGCATATTGAATCCTTTCCTGAGCCACTGGCAGCTTTACTTGTGGGTAATACAGGTCATTGTTTTTCCTCTGTTGTTGTAGGTATGGAAATCACTATTCTTTTCAAATTGTAATGGATTATTTACGACGAATTTCATTAGAGAATATGTTTATTATGGTGCAGTTAAATGCCTAACAGTTCAAGAAGTATCTACTTGACGACCGTGGTTGAACACACATTCTTACAGTTCGACATTGTGCTATCAATATTTTCTTTCTAACTGTAACTAATTACCTACGCAATAAAAAGTTTGCATAAGACATCATTGAGAGAAAATACGAAAAATATTTCAAAAGGCTAATTCGCTTGTTTCCAATATTAGCAATTATACGAAGGGCAAAAGCTTTTGAACTAAATTAATTCTTCTAGTTAAAGTTTTCTTCAATATGGTCACACAAAAACCTTAGACTGTGATGTGACTAACGGCGACACCTATGCAAGATGAAGGTGAAAACAAGTCTTACAATTTATATGAAGATGGTATCTGTTCTTCCCAAAAGAACAGATATCAATGGTGATCTTGCAGCTCTCGAAGAATGAAATTACAATGAAATCCAGACCATTAGCTGCTTACAGGCGTTGAGAAATATCAACGGGGACATTTCGGACATGTCCGAAAGAACAGATACCATCTTCATATAGATAAGGCTTACCGGCCAATGATCATCTTCAGCGCGGATGCACTCACATTGCTCAAACTCTTAGGGGAATCGGTAGATTGACTGCTGCGAGTAGTGAGTATAGTGGGTAGGGGCACTACAAATGTAGTGTGTGGACAGTAAGTTGGAAATGTGGGTCTCACGGTGAGCATGCCAGAGATGATTCCCTGCAGTCGCACTATCCTCTGTGTCCTCGATGGCTCAGTTGATTGCCGGCACGGTAGTTCAGCGTGTTCGACCGGAGTGTTAGCTGCCCTCTGTAATAAGAATACTGAGTTAATGTATCAACGATGAACCCTAACAACTGTCGTAGGGCGTCCGCCCCGAACAAATACAACGATCAATTACGCAAAAAAATGAGATTAAAAAAAAGAAAGACTGAGCGTCTACCATGTAAGCAGGAGGTCCTGGGTTCGAGTCCCGGTCAGGGTACACATTTTCAACTGTCCCCGTTGATATTGCTCAACGCCTGTAAGCAGCTATGTTGTTGTTGTTGTGGTGGTCTTCAGTCCTGAGACTGGTTTGATGCAGCTCTCCATGCTACTCTATGCTGTGCAAGTTTCTTCATCTCCCAGTACCTACTGCAACCTACATCCTTCTGAATCTGCTTAGTGTATTCATCTCTTGGTCTCCCCCTACGATTTTTACCCTCCACGCTGCCCTCCAATACTAAATTGGTGATCCCTTGATGCCTCAGAACATGTCCTACCAACCGATCCCTTCTTCTGGTCAAGTTGTGCCACAAACTCCTCTTCTCCCCAATTCTATTCAATACCTCCTCATTAGTTATGTGATCTACCCATCTAATCTTCAGCATTCTTCTGTAGCATCACATTTCGAAAGCTTCTATTCTCTTCTTGTCCAAACTATTTACCGTCCATGTTTCACTTCCATACATGGCTACACTCCATACAAATACTTTCAGAAATGACTTCCTGACACTTAAATCTATATTCGTTGTTAACAGATTTAAGCAGCTAATGGTCTGGATTTCATTGTAATTTCAGTCTTATAATTGTTCTGTAACTCTGTCTAAATATTTTGGCTTTGCCGCTGACAGGCGGAACGCACAGTCTTGTGCGGTAGAACCAAGAGCTTAAACAACCTCTCTCCATTGCCTACATTACAAAGAATTTCATTCATAGGACGAGGGTTACTAAGATAAAACAATACATATGGCTTCAATGAGCTAATCCGTTCATCCACTGTCTTCACATTGTGGGTCTCAGCTGTTTAAATAGACTGTATACTGAGGTGTCTAAGTCGTGGGATAGCGACATCCACATATACACATCTCGGTAATATAGCAAACATAATGTATCAAAGGCAGTACATTGGTGGAGCTGTCATTTGTACTCGGGTGATTCATGTGAAAATGTGTTAGATGTGATTATGAGCGCAAGACGAGAATTAACATACTTTATCGCGGAATGGGTAGTTGGAGCTAGACGCATGGGACTTTTCATTTCAGAAATCATTAGGGCATTCAATATTCTGAGGCCCACAGTGTCAAATTGTGGCGAGAATACCAAATTTCAGGTATTACCTCTCGTCACGGACAACACAGTACCCGACGGCCTTCACTTGACTGAAAGCAGCGGCGTTTGTGCAGGGTTGTCAGTGCTAATAGACAAGCAACACTGCTTGAAATAACCGCAGAAATCAGTGTGGGGCGTATGACGAACGTATCCGTTAGCACTGCGGCGAAACTTGCCATTAATAGGCTGTGGCAGCAGACGACCGACGCGCCTTTGCTAACAGCACGATGCGACGATACCCAGTGGTTGCCTGTGGTTGCTCTTTCTAACAGCTGCCCATACGAGCAAACTAGCTGCGACTTTGCCTGTACTGCTCTTACATTAGCTAATTGGTATATGCACGGCTTTGTTTAAGAAAGAATAGCGCGATGCAGTCATAGGGTAGAGTCGAGCACGTCTCTTTCGTGCTCCAAAGCTAAATAATGACGTGCAGCTGTGATCCGGCAGTCAAATTGTCTGTGCGCAGGCTACAACTGCCAGTTAATAAAATACAAAGAAATACAAAATAAAAGTTAAATGAATAATTTAATAACAAGGGTTCTATTCTAACATCTGCAATTGATGTAGGCAACAGACAATTATGTTGAAGAATGTTTTTTCAAGAATGGACATCTCACATAAATGGGAAGTGGTTCTACGATATTCAGTCAAAATACAGAAAATAATACCCTCATAATATGCAGTAAAGTTAGGCTGAGAACGTTATGAGAATGTTAACAAAAATCCAAACCAAACACGCAAAAAATAAGTCAATTTTGTGATCACAATACGGGAAATGCTCACCAGCTCAAATCAGTTCAGATTACAACATGATGATTCAAAAATTATCAGACATGATACCATTCTTTGCTTCTCATACTCTGTCTATTCTTAGTTCTGTAAATCAAAAGGTGAAAGCTAGAATACTTCACTGGAGCATATTCAGACCCCTCGAAATATAAAAGTCCCTTGAGAAATTTAAATACATTAGCGGCCGTTCACCGCCTAGAATCTATCACCTCCATGTCAGAATCACGCACATTACCTCGTGCAGGGCTGCCTTCTTCAAGAACTTGATATAAAAGTATCCTCAAAAGTTAAAGTCTCGTGGCAGCTGTCAATCACTCAGAATCCATCACACGGCTGAATGAAGCACAATATGACGGGCAGGTCTCCGTTCTACAAGAACGGACGTAAAGCTATTCACAATCATCCTAGAGCTCTTCACTCGAAAAGTCACAGTCTACACCTGACTCCCTTAGTGTTCTTCTACTGTCTGCTTTTCCGTTGCCTGAAGTCCATCCCCATCAATTATCTAGACATGATCTGACTCATCTTGACGAATTTCAGGAATAAAATAATGTAGTGCAATAATATTCAAATAAAGAAATGTCAGAAACATTGTCACATTCAGTTAATTTACTAAAACTGTAAATAGAGGTTTGTCCATAAGTATATGTGCCAGTATTCTTACACAGATTTTCTCGCGTTAAATGACAACGAATTGTAGATAAATAATATTTAAATAATTATTTTGCATTCTTGACAGAAGTGTGTTTTGGTTCTCTTTTGAACTGTGGTGCCTGTTAACACATGCGATTAACCCCGTTTAAATTAGCACAATTTTTAATAATACTTGCAACCAACATTCAAAGTTATTGGCAAAATAACAAACTGTTCATTCAATAGAAACACAAGTATGACAAGTATGTCATACTGTGTGTGTGTGGAGAATACGACGTTCTGACAAACATTTGCATAGTAAAAAGTTACGAAAGACGTCGTAGATCAATAAATAAAATACAGTTAAGTAGCTTTTAGGAATGATAGCTATAGTGCAATCCTACGATCTGTGATAACGTTTGTTGAACTCACATGAAGCTGTTAAAAGTTGTTCATTCAGAGGTTCAATGCATAAATATTTCTTCACTGCAAATTATTAACTTTTGTGGTTTTAAAGATACTGAAATCACTATTGTGTCAATGGATACGCCTTAATTTCTGTCATCACCATTGTATTCAGATTTGTATTAATATTTTATGTGAGTTATAGCCAGATCTCAAAGAGTTGTCACTAAGGCATCTTTAAGATAGTCTGACACTCCGCCATTTCTTGGAGTATCTCCTGCACAAAGGCGTCCACCAGTAAAGAATCTTCCCTGCTTTCGGCCACGCGCTCCTGGTCACCTCATTGGAGCTAGCCTAGGGTGATAGCGTAATGTCCTCGTCTCCCCTATTAGTACCCAGCCCAGCAAATAAACAAAGCTCCCAGACATAGGTGGAGGAATTAATCGTCTACATAGTTGTAACATTACAATGACATTGCCTGCAGGGTCTCTCTGGGCTCGTGGATCCATGACGACTGAAAAACCGTGGCCCGGCCACATGAGTCCCAATCCCAGTTGGTCTGTCAACAAGACACTGTGAAAGCTGGTGGTGACTCCATAACGGAGTGGACTGTGTTTACATAGAATGGGCTGGGTCATCTAGTGCAACTGAACCAATCATCTACTGAAAATGGTTATTTCGGCTAATGGGAGACCATTTGAAACCATTAAACGATGGAATTTGTATGGATGACAACGGGGCCGCCATTGTTCGCGACTCGTTTGAAGAACGTTCGGGACAATGTGGCTGAATGAGTTTGGCCACCCATATCATCCAACATGAATCCCATACAATATTTATGGAGCATAATCGAGGTATCAGTTCGTGCACAAAATTTTGAACATGCAACAACTTCGCAATTACGGACGGCTGTGGAGGCAGTTCGGCTCAGTACTTATGCAGGTGCTTCCAGCGACTTGTTGAGTCGATACCATGTCCAGTTGCTGCACTAGGCCAGGCAAAAGGAATTCTGACACGACATTAGGAGGTGTCCGATCACTTCTGTCACATCAGTGTATAAATTCTTTGATATATGGGGGATGTCTTCAGATATTTTAGTCACTGTTGGTTGGTTACTGAATGTAGATGACTATTAGAACAATTTGACAACCATTCCATAAATCTTTGGATAGGCATTTCAATGTGGCCGTTAGATAGCCTGTGGAAAGACTGCAAGTTTGAATTACGCTCTTGAGGACATGAATTACAGGAACCTATCCAGTAGCATGTAGCATCACCTTTCGCCCTCACCACAGCGATGAGTACGCCCAGACTGACTGGGGAGTAACACCATAAGCTGCTCATAAAATGTTTACTAGCCAAAGCGGTGTATATACCCCATCGTCAGTGGCATATTATGTATCATCAATGACATGAGTGTCAGTTATAAATTCTTCATAACGTTCAACTTGATGTGCAGTTCATGGTGTTTACAAGATGTCCTTTAACAATTTGCGGAGCACAAAGCATTCAGGATTCTTTATTAACCTGTAATGTAACATCTTTGTGTTCTTCTGTGATATAAAGTGTGTGTGGCGTAAGCACGACTGGAAAAGGACCTTTTGCCCACTCGAGGTTTGTAGATTTATTTTACTGTCCATATTTGCAATCAAAGAACTCCACAAAACTTTTGAGCCAGCGCTGAATTAGTGTTTTGATTTTTATCTTCTGATTCCAACCACTACCAGAAGCTGCCAAAAACTGTTACACAGAATCCATACATGTTTTGCTACCTGACATAGATCCATCTGCCAATGGAGGTTACAGCCTCTGAAATGAATAACGAAAATAAAAACAAGCTGCGACTCGTTAAAGAGAATTTGTGGTTTCAATTGTTACTGTCCGGTTTATTCAGATTGCGAGGTAGCTCGCTAATAGACGTAGATTTCAATTCAAACAATTTGGTAGATTTCAAACGTGAATATCAATGACGAGGATCTCTCAAAGTTAACCGTCGCTCTAAAACCCATGATAAGAAATAAATCTCATCATCTTACCTGAGGAAATGCTTTAAGTCAGTCTGAGAATACAAACGGTTGCGAATATTGCAGTAACTAGACAGTTTTTCTAGAGTGAATACAAACACGGAGAAATGTACTAACAATCACTTACGACTGTAGTGAAGTGATATGCCTATAACAGCAAATTTTCTCTTGTCCGATAAAAACGTCTGTTTTGTGGCAGGGTTATCTGCTGGAAAGTTGCCAGACTAACAGGGTACTTCAAAACGAGATCCAGTATTATTCTTCGTCTCGAAAGGACACCATCTCCCCTACACAGAGGTGACCTGTCATGGGATACCTCCTGATATAGTGTTTGACATCCTTTTGCCCTGCGTAATGCAGCAGTAGACGTGGGGTGGACTCAAGAAGTCGTTGGAGGTCGCCTGCATAAATATTGAGCCATGCTGTCTCTATATATGTCAATAATTGCAAAAGGGTTGCCGGTGCAAGATTTTGTACACGACCTGACCTGTTGATTATGTCCCATAAATGGTTGATGGGATTCATGTTGGGCAATCGGAATGGCCAAATCATTCGCTCGAATTGTTCAGAATGCTCTTCAAATCAAATGCGGACAATTGTGGTCCGGTGACATGGCGCATTATCATCCATAAAAATTCCATCGTTCTTTGAGTACGTGAAGTCCCCGAATGGCTGCAAGCGGTCTCCAAGTAGCTGAGGATAACCATTTTCAGTCAATGGTCGGTTTCGGTGGATCAGAGAATTCAGTCCATTCCATGTGAACACAGCCCACGCCACGCACCACCAGCTTACACATTGCCTTTTTGACAAGTTGGGTCTATGGCTTAGTGGGATCTGCACCACAATCGAACCCTACCGTCAGCTCTTACCAACTGAAATTGGGACTCATCTGACCAGACCACGGTTTTCCTGTCGTCTGGGGTCCAATCGATTTGGTCACGAGCCCGGGAAAGGCAATGCTGGCAATGTTGTGCTGTTAACAAACGCACTTGCGTCGGTCACGTGCTACCATATCACATCAATGCCAGATTTTGCTGCACTGTCCTAATGGATAAGTTCGTCGCACGTCTCACATTAATTTGTGCGTTTATTTCACCAAGTGTTGCTTGTCTGTTAGTACTGACAATTCTACGCAAACACCACTGCTCTCGATCGTTAACCGAAGTCCATCGCCCACTGCGTTATCGTTGGTGAGAGGTAGTGTCTGAAATTTGGTATTCTCCGTACAGTCTTGACATTGCTGATCTCGGATTATTGAATTCCCGAACAATTTCCGAAATAGAAAGTCGCAAGCGTCTAGTTCCAACAACCATTACGGCTTCAAAGTGTGTTAATCCCGTCGTGCGGCCGTAATCACTTCAGAAAGCTTTTCACGTGAATCACAAATCAAAGTACAAGTCACACCTCCGCCAATGGATGCCCCTTTTATACCTTGTGTATGCGATCCTGCCACCAGCTTTATAGGTGCATATCGCTGTACCATGATTTTTGTCATCTGATTGTCTGTGTGAACTCAACAGGAAGAAAGATAGGCCGTTGGAAAATGGACATGTCGAACCATGACGCTTTGGCTCTGTATGTGGTAAGAGAGTGATAGGCATGTGGAACTAGATGTAGCAAGATCGTCATTTCTGCAGACGAACAATTACTGAACCATACTATATGACCATACAATGAGAGTAACCGCGTTTCTTCTGAGTGTCCATAAGAGATACTACAGCTATAAAAAGCGCTACGTCTTAGCCCACGGTAAGAATGTGTATCGGACTGCGTCGACCATTTGACGCGGCTTTATTGATGGACAGCATGTTGTTGCCTCAGATTCCATTATCCAGAAGCCAAAAACGGCTGTAAAGGCAAGGAGGACTAAAACCCCGCCGATGGTGTGCTGAGTGTCAAACTGTAGCCATTTCGAACATGCCTTGTGTCAGTCCATCGTAACAATGATGAACCCTTGCAGGTAAGTTGCAAAGGTGGCGACACCAATCAGGCAAGCTCGAAGTGTGATGGCGCTTGGGTGGCATTGGACACAACATGCGTTCTCGACTACTGCGTACTGCCGGCAATCTGAGTAGCGACGGCTACACTAGACAGATTTTAGAGTCCAATGAACCTGCAGGTAGATTCACTCCATGCAACTCAATGTCATTTCCCAGCACAATTATTCCTGGATGCATGTGGCGAGGAATTTGGAATTCTTCATTGAAGCAAGACGGCTGCTGCCGCCTCCACGGCTTAAACGGTGGCCTGAACATGTTAAGAAGATGACTGGTCGTCAACTGGCTTCTGTAATAACCATTGTCGTGTCTTTGTGGCATGACATAAAACCTAACTTTGTGAGGGAGATTCCCCAGAAACAGTTTTTTCGTCAAAACATCTCGACGCCCTGATAGCTGCACGTGGGGATTACAGCCATACTAAATGAGAAGTCGGAGATCATGTACAATTCTGTAATGACTAGTGTGTGGTCATGTACATTGTCTTGGATTATTTGGTAAGTTTACATCGTTCATCTTTTTCACTATTTCGCACTTTTTTTTCCGCGTTCGACTTAAGAAATTCGTAACCTAACATCAGACCTTTTCGTGACAGGAATATGCATTTCATCTCATTCAAGAGAAAAAATAAAGCATGTATTAAGACAATTTACACCTGTAGATGGACCCACAGGATCCGAAATGTATCGTGTACTGAATAAAACACGAAAAGTTGTGACTGAAGGCGTTTTTTATTCATACCTCGAGTGATGGGAAATTTACCATCAAAATTGGTGATCATGAAGTTAAGGAATTCTGTTTTCTTGGAAGCAAACTAACTCATGACGCACGGAGCAACTAGGACTTAAAAAGCAGCCTAGCACTGGCAGAAAGGGAATTCCTGGCCAAAAGAAGTCTGTTAGTATCAAACATTGGCATCAATTTGAGGAAGAAATTTCTCAGGATGTACGTCTGGAGCACTAGTTGTGAATGATGGATATGTGGGAAAACAGGAATAGAAGAAAGTCGAAGCGAGTGAGATATGGCCCAGTAGAAGAATGATGAAATTTATGTGGACTGATAAGAAAGGGAATGAAAAGGTTCTCTGCAGAACTGGCGAAGAAAGGAACATATGGGAAATAGTAACGAGGATGGAAAAGTGATAGGACATGTGTTAAGACATCAGTGATTAACTTACATGGTACTAGAGGGAGCTGTACAGGACAAAAACTAAAGAGGAAGACAGATATTGGAATACATCCAGCCGCGCGGGGTAACCACGCGATCTCAGGTGTCTTGTCACGGTTCGCGCGGCTCCTCCCGCCGGAGGTTCGAGTCCTCCCTCGGGCATGTGTGTGTGTGTGCTTTTCTTAGCATAAGTTAGTTTAAGTAGTGTTAAAGTCTAGGGACTGATGGCCTTAGCAGTTTGGTACCTTAGGAATACACACACATTTGAACATTTTTATGCTCAATAATGCTCACGTGTGGGGAGTTTAGTGGCCAGCGGAAGTGTTTAAACTCAGAGGAGTGCTCCTGGAGCCACTCTGTAGCAATTATGGACGTGTGGGGTGTCGCATTGTCCTGCTGGAATTGCCCAAGACCGTCGGAATGCACAATGGTCATGAATGGATGCTGGTAATCAGACAGGATGCTTACGTACGTGTGACCTGTCAGAGTTGTATCTAGATGTATCGGGGCTCCCATATCACTCCAACTGCACACGCCCCACACCATTACAGAGCCTTCACCAGCTTGAACAGTCCCCTGACGACGTGCAGGGACCATGGATTCATGAGGATGTCTGCATACCCGTACACGTCCATCCGCTCGATACAATTTGAAACAAGACTTGTCTGACCAGGCAACATGTTTCCAGTTGTCAACAGTCGAACGTCAGCGTTGACGGGTCCAAGCGAGATGTAAAGCTTTCTGTCATGCAGTCATCAAGGGTACACGAAAGTCCATATCGATGACGTTCCGTTGAATGGTTCACTCGCTATCAGGTGTTGATGGCCCAGCATTGAAATCTGCAGCAATTTGCGGAAGGGTTGCACTTCTGCGATTCTCTTTACTCGCCGTTCTTGCAGGAGCTTTTTTCGGCCGCAGCGATGTCCGAGATTTGATGTTTTACTGGATTCCTGATATTCACGGTATACTCGTGAAATGGTCGTACGGCAAAACCCCCACCTCATCGCTAGCCCTTGAGACGCTCTGTCCAACCGTTCGTGCACTGACTATAACACCAAATTCAAACTCACTCAAATCTTGATAACCTGCCATTGTAGCAGCAGAAACCTATATAACAACAGCGCCAAACGCTTGTTGTCTTATATAGGTGTTGCCGACAGCAACGCTGAATTCTGCTTGTTCACGTATCTCTGCATATGAATACGCATGCCGCTTGAGTGTATAAGAAGTCTGATATTGATCCTTATTGCTGGATCTTTTCACATCTTTGACGGAGCTATTCACGCATCTCCTCGGATGTTTTAGCATCAAGTTTTCAAGAAACAATAACTACTGTTCCTCCCGCAGGGAGCATTTCAGAGACCTACGAAAGAAGAACTGATTACATTGTTACAGTGAAAATGAATTTTTAGTTTTCGTTCACCCTTTATATTCATCATTTAAAATCGATGTTAAAAATATCAATGTTTCGCGGTCGATTATAATCGAGAACTGACGATCTCGATGTGAAACCGGAAACAGAATCGGTAATCAGCCAACATTGTAGATCCCTAGCAGAGATGAAGAGACATCCACATGATGGACTAGCTTTGAGAGAGCCTGATTAAACCAATCCCCGGATAAATACATTGTGCAGACGAGTCCAAAAGTGTGATCATTGCTTGGAGGCAAGAAAATCCTGACTCGACACAGAAGTGACGGTGAAAAATAGGTGCTGTTGGCGGAGCACATTACGTGAGTGGGCGCCGCGACCTCGCTGTAAGCCGAGTTGCAATCCCCGTCGTGCGAGACGTCACGTGACGCGGGGGCGCTGCTGCCGGGCCAAAGCCAGCGGCAATTAAGGCGGCGCGGCGGCCAGCGCGACGCCGACGCCTGGCAGCGCAGCGCGCCTTGTTTGCCGCCGGCCGTGGTAGCTGCCTGCGTGCCCCTCCACTGTGCACACAGGCGAGCGCGCACTCGAGTGTTACAGTCGCACAGAGGGAAACTGCAACAAACACCTAGCCAGTTACACTCGTTTCCTTAAATCAGAGAAATGCTTGCCTGACAAAAAAACGTGAAGCACCTAAAGTGGAGAAGGAAATGGATATCTTATGTAATAACTGTTATTACAATATCGAGTCAAACCTGCGAAGAACTTGTCAGTATGAGCTAGTTTGACATTGCACCCATTCTGACCTGGATGCCTACACTGATTCGGTTGGCAAGGATGTCACAAAGCCTTTGTATCCTCTCTTGAGGGCCGGCCGGAGTGGCCATGGGTTCTAGGCTCTACAGTTTGGAACCGAGCGACCGCTACGGTCGCAGGATCGAATCCTGCTCGGGCATGGATGTGTGTGATGTCCTTAGGTTAGTTAGGTTTAATTAGTTCTGAGTTTTAGGCGACTGATGACCTCATAAGTTAAGTCGCATAGTGCTCAGAGCCATTTGAACCATTCGCCTCTCTTGAGGCAAGCTCGCCCACAGATGTCGTACCTGGGTCTTGATATCCCGGAACTGCCACTGGAACGAAGTTGACGCCCGATCTGGCCCCACACATAATCCATCAGGGTACAGATCTGGGGATCTAGCTGAGCGCGGGAGAACCTAAAATCACGCAGTGTGTCCGTGCACACACGTGCCGTGTGTGGGCGAGCTTTACCCTGATGAAAAATGGCACGACGATAATGTCGCATGACACATAACATGTAGGACGGAGGATATCGGTGACGTTCCCTTGTGCTGTCAGTGTTCCCTCAATCACTACCGGCCACAAGACCCCCATACCATGATGCTTGGAATAACATCGCTGTTCATCTCCAAAACATTGGAAGAGTGAGATCACTGTGCAGGTATCCGCCATAATCGTCGACAATGGTCCTCCGGTGTGGTGCACAACCGCGGCTCTTTGCTGAACGCAATGCGAAGCTATCCGACAACACTCCTTGCTTATGGTCTCGACGGCACCATAAACACAACCGTTAGTTCAAATGGTTCAAATGGCTCTGAGCACTATGGGACTTAACTTCTGAGGTCATCAGTTCCCTAGAACTTAGAACTACTTAAACCTAACTAACCTATGGACATCACACACATCCATGCTCGAACCGTAGCGGTCGCGCGGTTCCAGACTGTAGTGCCTAGAACCGCTCGGCCAGCTAGGCCAGTCCGGCCGGCGACAACCGGTTGTGTTGCGGTATTAAGGCATCCTACGCGTGGGAGGGTAATTCCCTAGTCTAACTGCTGTTCCTCACCTACCAAAGGTTCAGAATGGAAGGGGCGGATATGAAGGGGTTGGGATATTTTGGTGTACAGTACGGCGATCCTTCCTTGAGGTGGCCGGACGTGGTCGACTGGAACCTTGAAAATAAGTATGCCTACCCTCATTTTCCCATGCAGTCCGGTACCGCGACACTGTCATACCCGAATGCCCCACAAACGTGTGTACTTTACGATTCGACTAACCGGCCAAATGGGGCCCCACAACGAGTCCCCTTTAAATCTCATTCAGGTGCTGATAATGACGACTCAAACAAGTACTCGGCATGCCCGTGTCCTTCACAGTGATCACCATGCATCTGATTCTATAAACGCCCATTACATACTCTAACAGGCCTGGTAACAACACTAGCCACGAAAAGTACTAATGCGCTCTAGTGGCTCTTCTACCTGTGAGAATTGCAACTCTTATAATTTACACACCATCCGACTTTGTGTGCTTGTATGAAGTTACATTGACATCCGGCCGTGTCTTCTGTGTCCTTATCGTTCTTTGGTGGACAGATAATCACGTACACAGCAGTAACTAGGGGACACTTAAGAAAGGACGGAAATGGAAAGCAGGCTGTGTAATCGACGTCGATGTAGATGGAACGATTTGACTTCGAAGCAGACTGTGTGGTTACGAAACTAATGCTGCACAAAAGCAGCTCATACAAAGTGGCGGTGCGGCGCTGCGGTCCGCTTGCGTCATCTCTACATAGTAAACAACTTCATGTTTGAGACTAGGGCGGCAGTTAGTGATGGCGGGGATTTGGGGCAGCGAACTTGTGATGCAGACGCTGTGGCGTCTTTTGCATGACAAACGGCGATGGAGCACAGAATTACAGGATTGCAGGATTGGAGGCGAGTTTAACTCATACTTAAGTTGGCGTTAACGTTCGTCCTGTCAATCATGATTTGTTCAAATGGTTCAAATGGCTCTGAGCACTATGGGACTCAACTGCTGAGGTCATAAGTCTCCTAGAACTTAGAACTACTTAAACCTAACTAACCTAAGGACAACATACACATTCATGCCCGAGGCAGGATTAGAACCTGCGACCGTAGCGGTCGCGCGGTTCCAGACTGTAGCGCCAGAACCGCTCGGCCACCAGCGGCCGGCAATCATGGTTTGTGATAAGAATGTTTAGCAATTGCTGCTGCATGAGGTAGGGTCGGCCGAGGGCTATATCGGGCATCGTGGTCGGATATTATTGTTATTCACAAAGAAAAAAGACCACAATCACGTCAGAACTATGTCTGGCCAATGCTACAACCACTAAAAGAACGATCTAGTCGATTATTAAGCGCAGAAGACTAAGAGAAGGTAAAATGTGTGCGAGATGACCACTTATGTGCTTATTGCTCTCCGATCGTAACAAGACGGAAAGTCTGCAATGGATACACAGAAATAAATATCTCTATCTATTTATAGATGTACGTCTGTATTCCGAAAACCACATTATATCGTCATCGTCTGCTGCAATGATTTATCCCTCTCTCGTGTTACATTCGAGAATGTTGCCTAGGAAGAATGGCTATCGGCTAGCAGAGTGTGAGATCCAATTTCTGATTGTTTGATCTTCATTTCGGAGTATGTATATGGAAAAATGTTAGAAATTAGGTTGATGGATACAGCACGATATGAAGAACTAGTAAGAAAAAGAGATGAGCAAAGAAATGAATCACCTTTACCAGAAGAACTCACAGGTCATTGTGAGAACAGCTAAGTCATTCACGAGTGGTTAAATAGTAAGGACAAAAAAATGCTACAGTATGCAAACCAGAAATTCAGTTCAATAATTACTTAGCGATAGGACATTACACAAGATAGTAGAAGATGGATGAGAGCATAGACCAGTCTCTACATTGAACGTACGTTCTCGGAATTTTTTCAGTAAACGTCTCCTCTCCGGGGCTTAGAACGCTTCAGTCCAAACGTCTTGCGCTGCAAGTGGATGAACATATCTGAGACGTTTTGTAATTGCTAAACGATTTCTTCTGTGTTATTTCTATTAATATTACCTGGGAAATGACTCAGATGAAGAACACTCAAAAATACACTGAAATACAGTTGAATGAACGCCCGTTGTCTTCATGGCTGAACGCCGTTTAATTTGTAACAGTGATAGCATACGTAGTTTAATATGGCGATAAATGGAAACCGAAGAAGTGGGTAGGATCTCATTCTTCATATAGGTGAATGTAGAGGTGGGACAGACATCTGATTAAATCTAGAAACTTTGTAACTTTTTTCTCAAACATCTACCAATGAAACCCTTATTCAGCTCTCTATTTAAAATGCAACAAAAATAACTTGTCGTTAAATCATTATCAAAAAATAGTGGATTTACAGTAAAATGGTTATTGTGGGAGTTGAGAATCTCAAGTCAAAGAAATTTATGACGTCTAATCAGTGATGAAATAGCGCTCGAGTTTGCTATGTGCGAAACTGGGAATTTAGATGATTTTCATTTAATTGTGAAATGGGAATTTTTACCAATATATTCAATGTAGACTGTGGTGTCTATAGCACTAGTCATAAAAAAACAGGAAAAATGAGAGTAGGGAAAATATTTGCTTTTTGAAAGTCATGAACGGACAGCAAAGTAAACATGGATTTGTGCTTCACAACTTTTTAAATTTTTTGAAACATTTAACGATTTACATAAGATGTACAATCTTCGATAAATACTATTTTGTACAATATTTCATATTTTTGTTTTAAAAGTCGTATATTCCGTAATTACATGTTAACGAGCGTCGTTATATCTCATTTAATATGATAATTTCATTCGTAAATGTTTACATAAGACATGTTAAGCTTTTGTCTGTGGTATGGCTGTGTTCTGGAAGACGCATAGGACGTTCCGTTTGCGAACTGTACAGCTAGCACGGTGAACTGTCCGACTGTCTCAGCAGGAACTTGAAAATGGCATGCGACACGCAAAAGTCAGTTTCTATTTTCTTAAGTGTAAATTTTATGCCTACTTGAATGCTACCTGTCCCAAAACACACGAAATGTTACTGAATTGTAGTTACGGAATTTATTCCTTGAGACAGAACAAAAGGAAGATTGAGGTTTAACGACAGGTCAACGATGATATCTTTATACACGGACCGAAGCAGTTTATACATCCACATCTAAATTTATACTCCACAAGCCACCCAACGGTGTGTGGCGGAGGGCACTTTACTTGCCACTGTCATTACCTCCCTTTTCTGTTCCAGTCGCGTATGGTTCGCGGGAAGAATGACTGTCTGAAAGCCTCCGTGCGCGCTCGAATCTCTCTAATTTTACATTCGTGATCTCCTCGGGAGGTATAAGTAGGGGGAAGCAATATATTCGATACCTCATCCAGAAACGCACCCTCTCGTAACCTGGACATCAAGCTACACCGCGATGCAGAGCGCCTCTCTTGCAGAGTCTGCCACTTGAGTTTGCTAAACATCTCCGTAACGCTATCACGGTTACCAAATAACCCTGTGACGAAAAGCGCCGCTCTTCTTTGGATCTTCTCTATCTCCTCCGTCAACCCGATCTGGTACGGATCCCACACTGTTGACCAATACTCAAGTATAGGTCGAACGAGTGTTTTGTAAGCCACCTCCTTTGTTGATGGACTACATTTTACAAGGACTCTCCCAATGAATCTCAACCTGGTACCCGCCTTACCAACAATTAATTTTATATGATCATTCCACTTCAAATCGTTCCGCACGCATACTCCCAGATATTTTACAGAAGTAACTGCTACCAGTGTTTGTTCCGCTATAATATAATCATACAATAAAGGATCTTTCTATGTATTCGCAATACATTACATTTGTCTATGTTAAGGGTCAGTTGCCACTCCCTGCACCAAGTGCCTATCCGCTGCAGATCTTCCTGCATTTCAGTACAATTTTCTAATGCTGCAACTTCTCTGTATACTACAGCATCATCCGCGAAAAGCCGCATGGAACTTCCGACACTATCTACTAGGTCATTTATATATATTGTGAAAAGCAATGGTCCCATAACACTCCCCTGAGGCACGCCAGAGGTTACTTTAACGTCTGTAGATGTCTCTCCATTGAAAACAACATGCTGTGTTCTGTTGGCTAAAAACTCTTCAATCCAGCCACACAGCTGGTCTGATATTCCGTAGGCTCTTACTTTGTTTATCAGGCGACAGTGAGGAACTGTATCGAACGCCTTCCGGAAGTCAAGGAAAATAGCATCTACCTGGGAGCCTGTATCTAATATTTTCTGGGTCTCATGAACAAATAAAGCGAGTTGGGTCTCACACGATTGCTGTTTCCGGAATCCATGTTGATTCCTACAGAGTAGATTCTGGGTTTCCAAAAACGACGTGATACTCGAGCAAAAAACATGTTCTAAAATTCTACAACAGATCGACGTCAGAGATATAGGTCTATAGTTTTGCGCATCTGCTCGATGACCCTTCTTGAAGACTGGGACAACCTGTGCTCTTTTCCAATCATTTGGAACCTTCCGTTCCTCTAGAGACTTGCGGTACACGGCTGTCAGAAGAGGGGCAAGTTCTTTCGCGTACTCTGTGTAGAAACGAATTGGTATCCCGTCAGGTCCAGTGGACTTTCCTCTGTTGAGTGATTCCAGTTGCTTTTGTATTCCTTGGACACTTATTTCAATGTCAGCCATTTTCTCGTTTGTGCGAGGATTTAGAGAAGGAACTGCAGTGCGGTCTTCCTCTGTGAAACAGCTTTGGAAAAATGTGTTTAGTATTTCAGCTTTACGCGTGTCATCCTCTGTTTCAATGCCATCATCATCCCGGAGTGTCTGGATATGCTGTTTGGAGCCACTTACTGATTTAACGTAAGACCAGAACTTCCTAGGATTTTCTGTCAAGTCGGTACATAGAATTTTACTTTCGAATTCACTGAACGCTTCACGCATAGCCCTCCTTACGCTTACTTTGACATCGTTTAGCTTCTGTTTGTGTGAGAGGTTTTGGCTGCGTTTAAACTTGGAGTGAAGCTCTCTTTGCTTTCGCAGTAGCTTCCTAACTTTGTTGTTGAAGCACGGTGGGTTTTTCCCGTCCCTCACAATTTTACTCGGCACGTACCTGTCTAAAACGCATTTTACAATTGCCTTAAACTTTTTCCATAAACACTCAACATTATCAGTGTCGGAACAGAAATTTTCGTTTTGATCTGTTAGGTAGTCTGAAATCTGCCTTTTATTACTCTTGCTAAACAGATAAACCTTCCTCCCTTTTTTTATATTCCTATTAACTTCCATATTCAGGGATGCTGCAACGGCCTTATGATCACTGATTCCCTGTTCTGCACTTACAGAGTCGAAAAGTTCGGGTCTGTTTGTTATCAGTAGGTCCAAGATGTTATCTCCACGAGTCGGTTCTCTGTTTAATTGCTCGAGGTAATTTTCGGACAGTGCACTCAGTATAATGTCACTCGATGCTCTGTCCCTACCACCCGTCCTAAACATCTGAGTGTCCCAGTCTATACCTGGTAAATTGAAATCTCCACCTAAGACTATAAGACTGAGAGTTACTGGTAACACTCACGTTGAATGGGAACAATAACGATCCTGCTGCATGTATGGTTTAGTTTAGTGCATTTATTACCACAGTTTGTAAGTGAAATGCAATAATTTTTCATTTATATTTACATTGTACTAAGAAGCGACGTACGAATCAGTTAACACAATAGGTTTTCCTTTAACGTGACGCCTCAACCACTTTGTGAATTGCCAGATCATATTTGTATTTGTTTAAAAGTCATAAAGCCCTTCTCTGCCGATCAGAGAACAAGTTAAAATATAACATACAAATGCAAACATTAACGCAGCCGTTTCCGACGTAGTGATGTCACGCCGAAGTTGCACGAACGCACAGCTTGGTGTGAAAACTGGTACGTGGTAGAAAGCTATGAAGCACTACTCTTGAGGGAAAACAGTGAGTTAGCAGATTTCGAGTGGAGGATTTGTGTGTTGTAACTAACAGTTCACCTATAACTGACGCTGTCGAGGGGATTCAAAACGAATCACATAAGATGAAGTGCAGCCGACTTGGCATCTGATTTCTATTTTCTGGGGTAGCTCACGAAGGACACCGTTGTCAGATAGCTTTTTAGACACGTACTAGAACACTTCTGGAGAATTTAGAATCCATAATAGTTTGTTTTCATTGTGAATTTCAACAGCAAACAGGGCAGAGAGAGTAACTAAATACTTTAAGTCATGGATTTTATAATTTGAAATAGGAGGTATAGAATGAAATAAAAATATCGGGAAAGAACTTTTAGTGCGAAGCATAAAATTTTATGAATTATATAAAATCCCATAAGAACAGATCCTCATATAGAGGAGGATAACCAATCAGAACAACTACAGTAGCAGCTGCAAGTGGAAGGACCAGAAAATTGAACAACAAGCAAATACACTTTGGAATACACTTTTGGCGTGTTTAATCATGATTGGCCAGGACTCGCTTTTTAATGTGCGAAGCCAATAATGATGAAATTTCTTTTAATTATCAACCACGACCGAATAAGTACTAAGATAACGTACAAAAGTGTAGAAACCGTACCTTATCTATAATCGAGAGGAATTACTGTCTACTGTGTCATGTAATGTTACTCGAGCGGTGAGAAGTGCATATGGGTTGCCACTTCGGACATATTTTGATTGATGCTCCGTTGACTTGATTGTAATTTTTTTGCTACTTCATGAACTGCCTGTTTCTTTACCTCATATTTACACGGAAGAGGTTAATTTTGTAAAGGTGTAAGTAGGCTGTTTTGGTTTTTATGTTGGTAACGCCACATAGCGCTCTATATGAAAATCACTGACTGTGCTGTGTGAAGTCTGTGGCTGGTTTGCTTTGTTGGAATATTTGCTATTGTAGTGTTGGGCAGTTGGATGTGAACAGCGCGTAGCGTTGCGCAGTTGGAGGTGAACCACCAGCAGTGGTGGACGTGGGAAGAGAGATGGTAGAATTTTGAGAGCGGACGATCTGGACGTATGTCCATCAGAAAGAGTAAATTTGTAATACTGGATATCATGAACATATGCTCTGTTGACTTGATTGTAATTTTTTTTACTACTTCATGAACTGCCTGTTGCTTTACCTCATATTTACACGAAAGAGGTTAATTTTGTAAAGGTGTAAGTAGTATATATATATCACTTTTGAACATTATTAAGGTAAACACATTGTTTGTCCTGTATCAAAATCTTTCATTTGCTAACTATGCCTATCAGTAGTTAGTGCCTTCAGTAGTTAGAATCCTTTATTTAGCTCGCACTATTGGCGCTCGCTGTATTGCAGTAGTTCGAGTAACGAAGATTTTTGTGAGGTAAGTGATTCATGAAAGGTATAGGTTATTGATAGTCAGGGCCTTTCTTTTGTAGGGATTATTGAAAGTCAGATTGCGTTGCGCTAAAAATATTGTGTGTCAGTTTTGTGTTGATCAGAATAAGTAAAGAGAGAAATGTCTGAGTACGTTCAGTTCTGCTCAGCTGTTTGAAAATCAAATAACGTAGAGGTTTTCCAGCACTGTCATTTTAAAATTTTTCTAGGGGGAAGTTTCAAAGGTTTATAAGAAAAACCACCGGTCTGTGAACTGATCTATTAAACAGCACTTTATTTCATGTACTCCACTCAGTGTTTTCGTCAATTCTCTAATTACGTAATGCTGCGGGAAAACAAATTCGAGCAGATTTTGCGTTTCATATGTTTGTTACGTGAACTCCTCCATGCAGCAGTGCAGAGAGCAGAACAACTTCATGACAGGAGTATATACATGAAGAAACCACTTCAGATGAAAACAGAAACGTTTCTTATCAGTACTACTAAAATTTTTTCTTCAATTGCTAGTATATTATTTCTACAGTCCTACCGTAGTTGTACGTTGTTCGACAGGAGTCCCTAATTTCAGAATAGCTAAGGGTCGTCTCTACGCTTTGAAATATCAGTATCCAAACACTGGAACGGTACACTAACATTTTCTTTAGATTTTCTACCGTTATCTTCGTAAGGATAACAGCACTACTGAATCATTTACTATGCAGCACAAATATTTTCTCTCCTCTATTATACAATAAGGCTGTAAACGGAGAGCCGTTCTCGATAAGGAGTTGATAAGATTAGATATAGAGGGGAATGGAAATTGTGGAGCACGGTGTGAGATAGTCATCTTGCGTATCACACTGTGTTGCGGGCAGGCCGAGTAGAGCCCAGGCGCACGGCAAACAAGGGGGACTCCGCTGGCGCCAGGCTACGCTTGTGCCTCCCACACTGCGATCACGTGTCGCGGCCAGGACAGCGTCACATCTCCGTCTGGGAGCAGGCGGAGAGATCCACGCAACACCTGCTTTAGCGTCGACCACATCACGCTTTGACGCCGAGCATACATGTTTGCAAAGAGTGCCTCATATGGTTACCGCTTGCAACTCGAGGTCGGATACATTTCGACTAAACTATTGAGATGTACTCAATGAGCCTCGCGATTTCAGCACGATTCAGTTGTTTAGCTGGGTGCGCAAAGTGTCAACACGCTACAGTGGAAATTTCCTAACAGCGGAGCGTATGCCTGTCCCCCCCCATGTTGCGCTCTGTCAATTGATTAACAAAATGCTGTCAATTGAATTAAAAAAAAAACTGTAGCCTATGCATTGCTTTCTATAGAATGTTAACCAAACTGCTTTCAGATACTCATATAATACGAGATCAACAGTAACAAGTTCCAGTCATTCAATGGCGCTCTTCAGATTCTACGCATCAAATGCGGCTTTGTTGAATAAGGCATTCACAAATGCCTTGTCGTACATGCCTGTGTGACCAAGTGCCGATTAAATCTCTGTTGATCCAATGTGGATACGGGACAGCGGCAGGTCAGATACAAAGGAAATCTGCCAAACAGCCGTATGTATCGAGAAGTTATTTTATTTAGACAACAAGTTTCGGGAACTCATTAATGCCACCTTCATGCCCCTATACTGTCCATGTGTGATAATCACCATCGATATATCTGACCGTGTACACATGGAGTGTGTAGGGGCCTGAAGGTGGCATTAACGATATGCCGAAACTGGTTGTCTGAATAAAATAACTTCTTAAAACATACGGTTGTTTGGCAATTTTCCTTGGTAAAAAGTACCGATTAGGATGCGAAAATCTGAAGATGGGCGACGTATGACCGAAACCGGCTACTGTTGATATTGTATTGCATAAACGTGTCTAAAATAAAAAGGAATATAAAATCACTCGCACTTCTCCACAGTTAGAAATTCATTTCTTCCTAGAAAGAGATACTGTTTGCAAACCGTTATAGAGGATATAATATCGAATGAAAGTTCCACAAATTATTTTACAAAAACGTATCCAGAATAGCTTTCAAATTTTTTCATGCGCGTGGAGGGCCTCTCAAACCATACTGAAACAAGTGAAGAGTGTTGGAGGTGGTGAACTGGCTCGCTGCAGATATAGATCGCCCTTGGTGTTCTGTAGATGAAAAGTGAATGCATATTATCGGACCGTAGGTTCCTGTATCATGTGTCAGGGCCCCACCTACACCATGTGAACACTATAGACACCTGAAAACAGCCACCACCTCACTGAAAAGCGGCTGCTGGCTAACTGCTCCCATCACCTGCGACTTATTGGGTTTGTTACTCTTCCAGATAGCTAGCGAATGTGTAGTAAATTGTAATTTTACAGTCTGATATACACAGGAAAGTTATGCCAATTAATTAAAAATAATAAACTGCGTATATGAGCAATGGTTAAAAATGATAAAGCTGGAAAATACTTGCAAATTAATGTTGGAAGCACCAAGAGTTTAATCTTTCCTAACTCTGACAGGTGCTTCAGATTATAAAGTAACGTTCTTCAGAAATGGTGAACCTACAAAATATACTGAAACAAGGTTACAGAATAATAAATATTGAATAACAGTTGATATTCCGTAAAACGTAGCATGAATGGTGGTACAGTCCACAATATTTTAACCGTTCATTGGTAGTTCGAAAGTTACAAATCCCACTTATTGCCGAATTTTAGTAAGTACAAGACTGCATCTCCGATTCCTCAGAAGAGAAGTCTTATAAAACTTTCCTTTGGCATGAGTAAATTACCAAATCCTATGCCGTCCTATAGCATGACATCAAAGTAAACCTCTGCTACCGTCTCTTCTAATTTGCCCATAAAGAAGGGTCGTTCTCGCTTCTCCATTGCGACCAAGAGCTCTTTCACTCCCAGAATTCTCCAGTCACCTACTGCTCTCCCCAGCGAGGACTTGAGATATCACTACCGAAAGCAAGAGTTCCTTACAATGTCATAAAATGCACGAAATGGACCAACGTTTTAATGCTAAAAATCCTACAAGCTATATATATATATATATATATATATATATATATATATATATATATATATATATATATATATATTTGAAGTGAAGACTTACTTGCTTTCTTTTCCAACGATAGTAAACGCAATATTTCCCAAATCACAGCTTCGACTTAAATAAATACGCAAGAATCTACTGTCCATGTGCTTATAACAACAACAAAAAAGTTAGAATAAGCGAAACAATCAAGCAAAAATAAAAGAAAATAAGAAACGCCATACCGCTCTGTTTTTTGTGTAAATCTGGGGGAATCTTCTGGTTCGACGGTTACGTAGTGAAATACTTAAAATGCAGGAACTGAAGAATGTATTGTATTTCTGCTTGTTGCGATAATTGCCATGGTACTACGCTATTATCCAACGCCTGACTGTTTATACGTGACTACACTGTCTGGTATTTAATACTTGAAATGTCTTTGGAATTATTATTTTTGCTTCAGTTTCAAACTTCTATGTTTCATTCATAAAATTGAAATTTTATTCGATGCATCGTATTGCAGTGTTTATTTTGATATTATTGGATTTGCTCTAGTATTTTTTCTTGAATCATTACAGATCTCAAACCTATTTACGAATGTCCATCCTCTGTAAGTCTTAAATTCTTGCCAGTGGCCGGATTCACTCACTTGAGAACAGGCGAGTTGCCGGCACCTGTTCCGTGGCCATCATGTTAATCCTCCCACGCACGGTATCGCCAGCAGAACTCTCGACTGCTATCCTGCGCTCAAAGCTCCAGCACTTAAATCTAACTTTGAAATATTTTTTCATCAGCGTGCCATTTATCTAGCATTCGCGTCAATTTATACACCTCATATAGTTTGGCACGTTCTCCAAATTTTATCAGCGTGTTCTATCGTGTACCTCGACTGACCATTCCAGGCTACCGTTATGCAGGTATAGAGTGTTCACAGATGGGGTTCCTGTGCCCGGTGGCCTCATTACGATGTCATGTGCAGTGAGCGGAGGTGCCATCTGTACACATGGCTGGATGGTATTTATGAAATACGATCATCACACTACAGGTCTGGGATTGTTATCTGATGATGCCGATGTGTCCAAGAAAGCCTCACCGTTAGACAATGGTAAGGAAACGCAAAAAGACTTTGACTATATTTCCACTTGGTGTGTTCAATGGTGTCTACGAATGCGGATAAATGCGAGCCGTTGCCTAAAACAATGAAAGAGAGCATAAAAGTGTCTGATCCCTGACATCAAGAGCACGTCAATCTATTAAATATTTAGGGAAAATACTGTTGTGAGATGAAACGATCACACAAAATCAATATTAAGGAAGACGTAGATTTGTTAGACGGATTAGTGAAAGTGCAGTGCATTTCTGAAAGGAATAGTACACAAAGTGCATGTACGATCAGTTCACAGTATCATTCCAGCGTCTGGGCTCCTTATCAAGAATGCGTGATAACGGACATCGAGAATTCGGGCGTGCGCTGCTGTGATCGTAACAGGTCGTCGTAACACATGCAAAAGTGTGACGGAGATGCTCGAGGAACGTAAATGGTAACCTTTGGAAAAAAAGACGGCAGGTTGTCGGGATACCCTGTTGGGTAAATGTAGAGAACCGATTTTCGAGGAAGACTGCCTCACCTGAACATTTTTGTATTTCCTTCTTCCGTCAACCAGCTGAAGCGTTCCTTCCGCTACTTATAATTTCTCGGTACTTACCTTTCTTATAGGTCACTAACAGGTGCCATGGCTTTTTTAGAGATGTGGATTTCTCCTCAGCTGAAATACCGATTGTGCTACTCATCACGGAATCTACACCCGCAGATGACGCACGTCATCACTTCTCAGTATCTGAGTATCCCATTTCCTTTCACAGTAGTTCTTCCGGACGAATTCTTAATCTTTAGCATTGCTAAGCTGTGATCTGAATTTTCAGACTCTTAAAAACCTACATATTAAAATTACAGTATTTAGAGGAGATAAAAAGATACCAGCTAGATTACGTCATGGTAAGACAGAGATTATTAAACCAGATGTTGGAGTGTACGGTGTAGCCAGAAGCAGCTGTGTAGGATGTTAAAAAACTACGCAGCAAAATTTTAGAGTGTTACGAGGAGATAAAAGGAAATTTTTTTACGTGACATAAAGTCACAGGTCCACCGTTTCCTCGTTATGGTCCCATGAAAGTTTTGACACTAGTTATTCGTTGCCGAGGACATTCTCACGAAATGTCAATCACCAACTTTATCCTCCGAATGCGAAAGTATTTTGCTAACGCAGATCTACAGAATGAGCGTAAGCTCTCTATAAAAAATATTCTTCATGTGAGAAGACAGAATATACAGCTTTCAAAAACTTCATTCTCATGCAACGTGCACTTTAGATATCGTATTCATTTATTGAGCAAAACTGACTGTTGGTTGGCCCAGTGTTGCGGTTGTGAACATTGTAGTGAAATAAAACTTTGAACTTAATAAAATGCAGAATTAGAAGTAATGAAAATGAATCAAATTAGCTGCCAAAGGAAAATAATTGTGTGCTCAATGAAAACTATGTAACTAAAACTCAGCACCAACGTACATTATGAACGTCACGTGATATGAAGAACAATGTTTGATTAGAAATATTCACAAAAATAAATTATTGCTCCATGTGGAAGAAAATAATAGTTTTAAATTACCAATATTGTTCACTGAAAATTAACCTGCTTGCTAGCACGATGCCAGACAATCCTGACTACACAAGAATGCAAGGTGAGACTTGCCCTCAAATAAAAGTAACTTACTTCTTGCTCATCATGTTGTTTTTTGTGTTTGGAGAACTGACGTTCTGTAAAGCAAATACAAATCAGCAGATGCAGCAGCTAAAAATTAACAATCTACTCCAAATTTTAGAACCTTCAACATCGCAGCGCGTCAGAAATCGTTGGTTAATATAATAAAAACTAAAAACCATCTCGATTGCGAAAAAAGCACCTAGTGTTACGTTTTAACCCATGTTTCTGCGTAGATAACTACACCTTCTTCAGAACAACAATAAAACCCACAAGTTCCTAAGAAGATGTATAGTTATGGTCTTCTTTTAATCATTGACAAAGGTCTTCTTAGGCACTTGTGGGTTTTATTGTTGTTCTGAGGAAGGTATAGTTATCTACGCCGAAACCTGGGTTAACACTTAACACTAGGTGCTTTTTTCGCAATCGAAGCGGTTTTTAGCTTTTTAATATACGCCATTTTTTTTTTTTTTTTTTTTTTTTGTCAGAAATCTGTGACTTCGTGTTGCGTAAGGCGCAATGTACACACGACAAAATCTTCACAGCTTTACTATGAATCATGGAGGTGGATCTAAAGAAAATCCTTCTTGAGAAATCAAGCTCTAATTTTTGATACGAAGGTTGCACAACTTGAGTAGATCCTCTTAATTACAAAATTCTCTCATTACGAAAATTACTTACATCACAACCAATTGCGAAATTTGTGACACAATGGAAAGCAAAGAGATCAAATTAATACAAATCATGGAAGTTATTAGTTATCTAAGGGACAAAGATTTTCTACAGTTAATAGTTCTGACAAACATTTCATTTTTGTGCATGGCTTCGTTACGTTTAAAATTTCTCCATATTCTTCTCCCTCAATATAAAGAACGACAAAGAATTATACATTAAATGAGTTTTCATCTTCATAACAATTCAAGATAGCTACTCCCTAATTCACAGAAAAAGATCTCTTTTTCCGAAGAACTCAAATGCTAGCTACTATACCTCAAATAAGAATGCCCCAGCGCTGCGCAGCTGACTGACTAGAAGTCAGCTACAGATAGAACTAAACACAGAGCCAAGGGTCTCATTCACTATTGATCCGGTGCGCTCATCTTTGTCCCAGTACAGTAAAGGTGAATTATTTGCAACACCAGAAAACGTATGAGAGCCTTACAGGAGAAACGACCATCATAATAAAATAAGGGAAATTAAACGTCGCACAGAAAGGTATAAGTTTTCTTTCCTTTTCCCGCGCCCTGTTCGACAGTGGAATAGCATAGAATTAGTGTGAATGTGGTTCGATGAACCCTCTTCCAGGCACTTAAATGTGATTTGCAGAATAGCCACGTAGATTTAGATGTAGTGATGTTCAGGGACGATGTTCAAACTGCTGTGTGATGAATATTGTTTTAGAGATGTCGCTGAAAATGCCATCCGTTTACATTAATGCACAACGGGAACCTGCATGCTTATGACTGTCTAATACGCTCAAAACAACCACTAACATGGCTGCAGCTTGAGCAAACGGGTAACCAGTTCTTCTGCGGTGACTGTGTGTCGTACAATAAACGCTTCATCCACCCCTGCCTCCGGCTCCGGTAGCTGAGTGGTCAGCGTGACGGATTGTCAATCCTAAGGTCCCGGGTTCGATTCCCGGCTGGGTCGGAGATTTTCTCCGCTCAGGGACTGGGTGTTGTGTTGTCCTACTCATCATCATTTCATCCCCATCGACGCGCAGGTCGCCGAAGTGGCGTCAAATCGAAAGACCTGCACCAGGCGAACGGTCTACCCGACGGGAGGCCCTAGCCACACGACATTTTTATTATCCACCCCTGCAGAAAGAAATTCAGAGGTGGTCACCAATATTCATCACACGGTAATATTAACACCATCTTTGAAAATCACTAGCGTCAAAAACTTTACGGATCACTAGCGTCAAAAACTTCACGGACCTCTAGCAGGAAAACAGTATAGTTGCGACATTTTTGTCGCTTAAAAAGTGCTAATTTATGTTTCCTCTAATCACTCTAAAATGTATATATTGTTGTTTTACATCCTTTATTTATATCTGATTTCGATATCTCTGCCTCATGGTCATCTGCCTTAAACAGATCTACCAACTAAGCTACAAAGGACAAGTAAACACGAGATATGAACTGATTGTTCGGATTATGAATACTGCTGCGTCCATAAAAGAATGTGAAGACGACCTCAGAGGAGCTAAACGTGGTGTTGTAAAGAAAATCCGAGAGAGCATTGAAGTCTGAAGTGGAATTTACGAAAATCGACTTTGAACTCAATCATTCATCTTTGCTTAACACCATCTGTGAGTATTCTTTAGGTTACATTCCAACAGTTGTATCTCTCTAATTAATAAAAACTGGACACATGTTAAACGGAATGTTTTACTTGAGTCAGTCGATATTACCACCTCTAGCTCGCGTCCACAGTACAATACAGCACGTGCGCCCCGCGTAACACTGGAAGGGGCTAGAGCGTCTCGACAGCCAGACCTTTATTGGGCTTCCTGGCTAGAAGCACGCAGGCTAACTTAGGCAACCAAACGCTATCAAAGGGCCCTTCTCAGGACCAAATGTCTAAAAAACTGGAACCTTCAGTCCTTGTTTCGCAACTAAATATAGAAGGAATTGAGGAGTTAGAAGCGACTACTTGTCAAACTGTCTTTTTAGTATTAATCTGTTTTTAATCAAGGAAACCAATTAATCGGACGAAAAAGATCGTAAAGGAGGAAGGATATATGGCTATGGGCTTATTGGTGCAACTTACTACAACTTTAATGGCGTTGCTAATTACACACCTAATCTCAGCAACTACCGCTGATGAAATTCTTACTGTTTCTATAAGCGCACTATGAATAACATCCACAAATCACCCAATGTAGGGGGGCCGCCAGATGTTCTACCATATTATGTCCATCCATCAGTCTATGCTTGTGATTTAAACAGCTACTACGAGCAGTGGAAGTATGCACGGAACAATGAATGTGGTAATGCACGTGTTGGTTGGGCTGAAAATAACAGCCTTTCATAGTTTCTGACGTCAAGGATTTGGATACATTCAGATCAGCTACATGACAGAGTGGCCGTAACCCAGATTGTCTGACACGATCGTAGATTACTGCATCAAGAAAAGTCTTGCCAGGGTTCCCACACAGTCAACACAGATCTGTTATTCTCAATATTGGCTTATCCATCGCAGTGGTGAAGACAGTTCCACGGCCTAGATGTAATTTTAGAAAGTCGAACTGACAGGGTTTCCCGGACCACCTGGAAAAATGTGGTTCATTCCACCAGAATCCAGAGATACAGTCGGCTAAGAAATATATTCCTCGTGGGTATAGGAGAGAATATATCCTAGGGTGGAATGGAAGATGTGAACACCTGTGTGAACAATATAACAGAAGTGGAGACAGTGACACTGCGGATGAACTTCTTCATAGTCTTTCACAGGTCCGAGAGGGAGGCTTGGTCCTCGCTCCGTAAATTGAGTGGTTCCTTTAATAAATGTGATCAGACGCTTGGTATCTCACTCAGCTAATCATATTGCTAACCATATAGTAAAGACGTCCATATCGCCCAATGATTAACAGCATACCTCCAGGATCAGAAAGGAGCTAACAAATCTAAAAGCTCATTCTGCAAGCGATTCAAAATTCCCTTCGTCATTCAACCGACATGAAACAGAGGTTGCTTTAGCAGAATTTAAAAGCTGCAAGACTTCAGGGTCTGATAACATAAATCCAGAATTATTATTCCATCTTGGGGAAAATGCCAAATACTGGTTTAATTGCTTCTTCCCTGTTATTTTGTAGACAGGAACACTTCCGAAGGAACCGAAAAATACAAAAATTGTTGCAATCTTAAAACCTAACAAACCACCCGATCTCCCCCGAAGCTTTCGGCCGATTTCTCTGTTAGGTTTAATTAGGCCTCACAGAAGCTACAACGATCATGTATTAGCTCTCACAACTTTCATAGAGGCCGATTTCCATGAGAAACTAAAAACATCTGTGTCCTTTATTGACTTTACGGCGGCATATATCAGCTGGAGGGAAGGGATGATCTGCAAATTACAGAAAATAATTAAATGCCGAAAAACAGCATGTCTTATTAATAACATCATAAGCAATCGATATTTGCTGGTTTGCTTGGGTGAAAAAATAAGCCCAATAAGGAAATTAAATAATGGCCTTCCGCAGGGCTCAGTTCTCGCACCTCTCTTATTCAGGCTTTACATTTCGGAACTTCGAAAAACACCTGCAAGGAAATTCTGCTGCGCAGACGATACCGCTCTCGCTTGTTTATAAAATCAGCTTGGCCAGTCGGAGAGAACACTGACACAGAACTTAGGGGCCCTCAACATATATCAAAAAAATGGAGACTGTAGCCTAGTACCAGTAAGAGCGAGGTAAGTGCGTTTCGCCTCAACAACAAACAAGCTAATACGGAGCTCAAGCTGCAGCTTGATGGCCATATTCTCCATCACAACAAATACCCCATGTATCTTGGCATCACACTTGACCACACTACACCTTTTAAAAAACGTCAGGAAAACACATTAACCAGGATAAAAACTCGTAGCAACATCATTCAGTGGCTTTGCGGGACAGCCAGTGGGGACTTTCCGTACATCTTCTCTTGCAATGGTTTTTTCGGTCGCAGAGTATTGTGCTTCAGTGTGGTGTAATAGTTGTTATACCAGCTCACCGCTGCGCAGCTCAGCAACAGGACGCACGTGATTACTGGTACAATCAGAGCAACTCCTGTCTACTAGCTTCCCCTGCTAAGCAATATATAACCACCACAGGCTCGTAGAACTGAGACGTTGCTTAGGATCACAATGTAAAAGAGAATAAGGAACTACCCTTTCATCTCGTCTACGTGTCTTACGAAGAAAAAGGCTTCGTTCAAGACACCCGCCACCTCTGTACGCTGACCAGCTAGCTAACACCAAAGTAAGAGATCTCTGGAACAAGAAGTGTCAACACATCGGAGTTTACCAAGAGCAGAAGTGGTTCGAGAAATATAACTATGGGTGTCGAACTTGACAGAAAAATGTGGGTGAAATTAAACAGAATCCGCACTGGGTGTGGTTGGTGTTCTGACTCACTCTGTAACTGGAGTACTGTGGAATCGCTGACTTGTGACGGTTGAGCATTGATACAATCTATCAGACACATAACAGAGGAGTGCGTCCTACGATGCTTTAAGAGCGCACAGAATGATTTTATGAATGCTAGTGTCACAGCAATGGAATGGATTAGAAACCTAAATGATAATATTTAGTCGTTTTGCTTTTGTTTCATGCAGTTGCTTTTATTATATATTATAAATATACTGTATGTGTGGGACATACGAATGATGATGATGACCGCCTCCTAATTTTTTAGCCTATTATTCCTCCTGAAACACATCATACACACTAAATACCTTCTATGGTCCGTTTCTTGTTTATCATAAATTCTTATCACTGTGTCATGTTACCTTTTAATGCACAGATTAAGCTCATGTCTTAAATTGTTACGAATACGTCGAAGACTCCTTGACTAACGGTAATCTATATTTGACAGGGTACTGGGTGAGATGGGACAAATAAAGAATTAGTGACGTAGAAAAACGCTACCACAGCGGGCTGTTACATGGGGGTATTATCTTACACGATCTTCCTCGGTCATGGCCTTGCGGTTCTAGGCGCTACAGTCTGGAACCGAGAGACCGCTACGGTCGCAGGTTCGAATCCTGCCTCGGCATGGATGTGTGTGATGTCCTTAGGTTAGTTAGGTTTAATTAGTTCTAAGTTCTAGGCGACTGATGACCTCAGAAGTTAAGTCGCATAGTGCTCAGAGCCATTTGAACCATTTTCTCGGTCACAGTGCTAGGTGAGGCGCCGTTATCGTTGAGCAGCATGCGACGTGCGGAAAACCAGAATGTCTTCTCATACTCTAGCCCAGCCAAATATAGGCAGTCCTAAACGATATCCGCATGCCTGATGCAAGAGACTTAAGTCTTATTTGCGCGGTGACAATGTGTTGCGAAATTCGTTTTGAGAAATAAGCGTTGCGAAACTAGTTTTGTGAGTGTAAGGCGGCAGACCATTGCAGCCGTTGTCAACGAAAGTAAAATCTTCCGGGTTATTAGTCGGCGTCGTTTTCCGTCTCTTCCACAAACTTGACGTTTCGGTCCTTCTGGTGGGATCCTCTACAGGTGTCTGTGGCTGAACACTGGTATGAAGCACAAAACGGAAATGATGTGGCTTGCTCACCCAGCAGACATTACATAGCTTCGTAAACTGTTGTTTTCACAATTAAATCAGCAATCATTTCAGTTTCGGCAGTCTGTAGATGCCGAAACGCCATTATTGTCTCTGAAATGAAGGTTTTAGTACGTAAGTTTGATATAGTGGATTGACCCTTTCTGCTTGAAAATGGTATTAGGTAACAGAAATAAAAAATGTACAAATCCGCTACTGCAAGGAGAAGAGACACCGGCTGGGGTGCTAGGAAGCTTTGTCGAAATAAATTATTGTGTTAAGATACGTGAATCTGTTTAGCCATCGAAGAATGGTACAGAACAATGTATGTATCTTATTAAAACAACTCAAGATTTAATAACAAAAGAAGATACTATTACGTGGTAACATCATTTACAAAAACGAAATTAAAGATAGTATTTTTTTTTTCTTTCTGATAGGACTCAACTCAAAATGTAACATTGGAAAATTTCTTCCACGTGTTTTCTATGCCATGTACGTTTTAATAAAATACAACAACGATAGAAATTGACATACAGATATAACACAAAGCGTTTACAGTTCTTACTAAACAGTGTCATGATAAACCGATAACCAACGTAAACGTATCTGAATGCCTGCTATCTATATACATATTTAGCACGATAGTGTTTGTAGCCAATAGCTTCTTTTCTCCGACTTTCAGACTTGAAACTTTCTCATTTCGCTGATATGACTTTCTGTACATCCGCCATTGCCTCCGTATTGTAGTCTCTGAGTAGACCCCGAATATTGTGCAGCTGTGCTCATAGGAAGCTGGCTTGTTCGCCAGGATGGTTTAATATTGTCCTCAGGGCATCTATTGCATTTTTCAAATGCAACAATTCCTTATCCCTCGCAGACTGCTTAGAATTTCAACTTGTGCTTGTTGTGGCCGACAGCGGTAATGTTGTATCCTCCGATCCTTGCGAGTTTGTTTCTTGAGAAGTATGAATGTCTTCGGCATCCTGAAAGGAAGAGAATACGGCTGTTACACATTAAACGGAAGCATAATTGATGTGAGTTCAATATGATTAATATGGACCACAGTTTACGGATACGTAAGCCACTTTTTATCATGTGTACATCAAACTTAAAAGGAGAGAATAATGAAGAACGGAAGTGAGTCTAACTTTCCATGCTTCGGTGCAGATGATGTGAACGGCATTATATTAAAATATTTGCCAAGAAATGCTTCACAGTTACACACCTACAATGAAACGTTCAGCATTGTCTTGTCTGTTGCACCACACGATTACTACTGTTACACATATGTTGACACGGATGAAGCTGAAAGAGTTTTTATTCTTGAATTTTTGCAAGTATAATTCTAAAATCGAGTGTAGGGTCCGAAATTCACGCCCTGTCAGAGGACGTGGTTTTACTTAGCTAAGTTTCATTTCCTATAAGGCCGTATCGGGTGACATTTTTCTTAGAGCACAATCCGCCGAGATAAAGTTAGTTCAGCTACGCACTATTAAGAGGAAGTGGTGTTTTGCGAATTGTATTCGGAATTGAGTTTTCTCAATGTAGTATGTATGAAAGGCCAATACAATAGCCGCCAAACTTGTCAAAGTTACAGATGCAGTTCATAACGGAGGGAAGTATCTCCTCGACAGGATGCAAGGCAGCTCATGTCCAGGGCAACGGAGGGAAGGGGGGGGGGAGGCGACCCCTCCCCATATCTGTCGGGGAAAGGAAAAAATATAGTGTAGTCAGGTGTTTTTCTTTCAAGAAAATTATTTAAAAGTCAGTATTGCGCACGTTTTTAACGGAGTATGAACTGGAAATTTTTTTATGGATACTTACAAGTCGTTATTCGTCTTCCATCATCATCATCATTTAAGACTGATTGTGCCTTTCAGCGTTCAGTCTGGAGCATAGCCCCCCTTATTAAATTCCTCCATGATCCCCTATTCAGTGCTAACATTGGTGCCTCTTCTGATGTTAAACCTATTACTTCAAAATCATTCTTAACCGAATCCAGGTACCTTCTCCTTGGTCTGCCCCGACTCCTCCTACCCTCTACTGCTGAACCCATGAGTCTCTTGGGTAACATTGCTTCTCCCATGCGTGTAACATGACCCCACCATCTAAGCCTGTTCGCCCTGACTGCTACATCTATAGAGTTCATTCCCAGTTTTTCTTTGATTTCCTCATTGTGGACACCCTCCTGCCATTGTTCCCATCTACTAGTACCTGCAATCATCCTAGCTACTTTCATATCCGTAACCTCAACCTTGTTGATAAGGTAACCTGAATCCACCCAGCTTTCGCTCCCATACAACAAAGTTGGTCGAAAGATTGAACGGTGCACAGATAGCTTAGTCTTGGTACTGACTTCCTTCTTGCAGAAGAGAGTAGATCGTAGCTGAGCGCTCACTGCATTAGCCTTGCTACACCTCGCTTCCAGTTCTTTCACTATGTTGCCATCCTGTGAGAATATGCATCCTAAGTACTTGAAACCGTCCACCTGTTCTAACTTTGTTCCTCCTATTTGGCACTCAATCCGTTTATATTTCTTTCCCACTGACATTACTTTCGTTTTGGAGATGCTAATCTTCATAGCACAGTCCTTACATTTCTGATCTAGCTCTGAAATATTACTCTGCAAACTTTCAATCGAATCTGCCATCACAACTAAGTCATCCGCATATGCAAGACTGCTTATTTTGTGTTCACATATCTTAATCTCACCCAGCCAGTCTATTGTTTTCAACATATGATCCATAAATAATATGAACAACAGTGGAGACAGGTTGCAGCCTTGTCTTACCCCTGAAACTACTCTGAACCATGAACTCAGTTTACCGTCAACTCTAACTGCTGCCTGACTATCCATGTAAAGACCTTTAATTGCTTGCAAAAGTTTGCCTCCTATTCCATAATCTCGTAGAACAGACAATAACTTCCTCCTAGGAACCCGGTCATATGCCTTTTCTAGATCTATAAAGCATAGATACAATTCCCTGTTCCACTCATAACACTTCTCTATTATTTGTCTTAAGCTAAAGATCTGGTCCTGACAACCTCTAAGAGGCCTAAACCCACACTGATTTTCACCCAATTGCTCCTCAACGAATACTCGCACTTTCCTTTCAACAATACCTGAGAAGATTTTACCCACAACGCTGATTAAAGAGATACCTCTGTAGTTGTTACAATCTTTTCTGTTTCCATGTTTAAAGATTGGTGTGATTACTGCTTTTGTCCAGTCTGATGGAACCTGTCCCGACTCCCAGGCCATTTCAATTATCCTGTGTAGCCATTTAAGACCTGACATTCCACTGTATTTTATGAGTTCCGACTTAATTTCATCCACCCCAGCTGCTTTATTGCACTGCAATCTATTGACCATTTTCTCCACTTCCTCAAACATGATCCTATTTCCATCATCATTCCTATCCCATTCTACCTCGAAATCTGAAACATTACTGATCGTATTTTCACCTACATTGAGCAACTCTTCAAAATATTCCCTCCATCTGCCCAAGGCATCCACAGGATTCACCAGCAGTTTTCCTGACCTGTCCAAAATACTTGTCATTTCCTTCTTACCTCCCTTTCGAAGACTGCTAATTACACTCCAGAATGGTTTTCCAGCAGCTTGACCCAATGTCTCCAACCTGTTTCCAAAGTCTTCCCAAGATTTCTTCTTGGATGCTGCAATTATCTGTTTGGCTTTGTTTCTTTCTTCAACATAACTTTCTCTGTCTACCTGAGTTCTAGTATGTAGCCATTTTTTATACGCCTTCTTTTTCCTTTTACAGGCTGCCTTGACTGTGTCATTCCACCAAGCTGTTTGCTTCCTCCTACTTTTACACACTACTGTTCCAAGACATTCTTTAGCCACTTCTAGTACTGTATCCCTGTACCTTGTCCATTCCTTTTCCAATGACTGTAATTGACTACATTCAACTAACTGGTACCTTTCTGAGATCGCTGTTATGTACTTGTGCCTGATTTCCTTATCCTGAAGTTTCTCCACTCTTATCCTCCTACATATGGACCTGACCTCCTGCACTTTCGGCCTCACAATCCCAATTTCACTACAGATTAAATAATGATCAGTGTCATCAAAGAATCCCCTGAATACACGTGTGTCCCTCACAGCCTTCCTGAATTCCTGATCTGTTATTATATAGTCAATGACAGATCTGGTTCCCCTGCTTTCCCAAGTATACCGGTGAATGTTCTTATGTTTAAAAAAGGAGTTTGTGATTACTAAGCCCATACTGGCACAGAAATCCAAGAGTTGCTTCCCGTTCCTGTTGGCCTCCATATCCTCTCCAAATTTACCCATAACCTTTTCATACCCTTCGGTTCGATTTCCAATCCTGGCGTTAAAATCACCCATGAGCAGAACACTGTCCTTGTCCTTTACTCTAACAACTACATCACTGAGTGCCTCATAAAAACTATCCATCTTATCTTGATCAGTCCCTTCACAATGCGAATATACTGACACAATCCTAATTTTCTTGCTAGACACTGTCAAATCTATCCACATCAGTCGTTCGTTTACATACCTTATTGCAACTACGCTGGGTTCCATTTCTTTCCTGATGTAAAGCCCTACACCCCATTGTGCTATTCCTGCTTTGACTCCTGACAAGTAGACCTTGTATTCTCCCACTTCCTCTTCTTTCTCACCCCTTATCCGAATGTCACTAACAGCTAAAACGTCCAGCCCCATCTTACTTGCAGCCTCTGCCAGCTCTACCTTCTTCCCAGAGTAGCCCCCATTGATATTAATAGCTCCCCATCTCATTACCATTTGTTTGCCAAGTCGTATCTTAGGAGTCCCTGGTTTGTCAGTTAGAGGTGGGACTCCGTCACCTCCAAAGGTCCGAGGCATTTTGCTCTGATTGTTGCCAGCATCATATTTAAAGTACCAGGGAAGCAGGTTGCTAGCCTTACTTGCCCCGAGTCCCATTGGGTTTTACCCCTAACGGCTGAGGGACTAACCGGTGGATGGTCTAGCCTCCCCCTCCTCTCCCTCTACAAACTACCATAAGCGGTCCCTTGACAGCATGTAAAGGCTCGATCTGAAAAAGATGGAAATCGACCGCGTCCTTTCACGGTAACCATATCGGTATTCTCATTACGCTCTTCAGGGAAACGACGGAAAACCTAAATCCGTAAGGTCGATCAGGGTCATGAACCGGTGCCCTCTCGCGTACGAACCCCGCCGTCTTACCTCTGCGCCCTCTCGCTCGTACTTGGTTCGTGGAGAAGCTGTAATCCAGGTGAGAAGCTTTAAGAAAATCTACTACTTGGCAGAGACAACTAAATGAAACAAGTCGCATTAAGAGTGGTTTGCAAACTATTTGCTTCAGTACACGTACTTACACTGTTTCCAGTTACTGGTAATAATTTTTCATGTTCGTTCTGGTGTATAATGTTTAACCATTTAGGCAGTATCAGAATGTAAATTTAAGTGATGTGTAAGGTAAGGACAAAACAGACAGCAATTATATTTCCGTGAAAGCGCTCCAGTAGGCTCTTGCCGTTGAGAGTCTTGGACTAGGACATCTGTCGTCTACGGAGAGTCTCCGACGGAGATGTGGTGTCCATTGGTCGCTAGACATATTATCCGCCCGTAGTGAAACTGCCTCGATCAGTCATCCGCGAATGTGGCAAATGAATACGCTGGTTCACAAGATCTACACGAAGGGGACGTTATAGTCGTAGCCATTGTACTCTAGCTTTCCAAATGACCAATCAGAATTGCAGACTTTTAACAATTCATTTAAAACTCCAACATATCTACTTATATGATCTGCACGAGGCTCTAGCAGGGCTATTCTTAAACGTATCTTTAGATGTCTCTCTATTTTCAGTGGATTTTGATTATGAACATGGCAATTTTAGATTTTGTTGTTCTTAATCATAATTCTGTGAGTGGAGTTCTCATTCATTTATCCACGAACGCTATAATGATGACATATGATGCGGCTCATTCGATTATAAAAAAAACTCGCACTGAGCGTCTCATATGCATTGTAGTCAGGATATTGGGCCTGACATATATCAAGGAAATTTTGGCCTATTTGCTTCACAAAGAAGCTGCTTTACGTTCCAGATGTATCTGTATCATAGGACCAAGCGAATTGGGGCAGTGATAAGGCACTGGATTCGCATACAGAAAGACGCCGCCTCAGATCATCGTCCGATCATTCAGATTTAAGTTTTCCATGTTTTGCCTAAAATGACCGTATGATTACTTTGCGGAGGAGGACATTGAACTAGTGGTCTATCTCTAATGACCTCGTAATCGGTGGTTAGTTAAACCCTAACCTTCCTTCTGTCGTTCTACCGTTGTGTCATTAAAAACCTTTAGCATTTGGACTACAATTTAAAAACGTAAGACATTGTTACAACCTCAAATAAAAGAATATTGAATACAGGTTCAGATAGCCACACTTGCGTATATTTTGCTTTTGCAACGATTTTCATTAAATGTAACATGTCTTCGTTCTACCCAAAGTAAGGTTCGGTAGTTTTGGTACAGTACATAAATGACGTGGTAAATGGTAGGTAGCATTAGCTCGCCCGGCTAGGCGCGAGGTCTAGCGCGCTGCTTTCCGAGTGGGAAGGCGTGCCGGTCCCCGGCACGAATCCTCCCGGCGGATTAGTGTCGAGGGCCGGTGTGCCGGCCAGCCTGTGGATGGTTTTTAAGGCGGTTTTCCATCTGCCTCGGCAAATGCTGGCTGGTTCCCTTTATTCTGCCTCAGTTACACTATGTCGACGATTCCTGCGGAAACACTGTCTCCACGCACGCGTATACCATCATCACTCTACCACGCTAACATTTGTGGTTACACTCGTTTGGTATGAGAAGATACTGGGGCTGGAGAGGGGTCGGGAGGGGGGGGGGGCGATCCACTGGGGGTCGAACTGCACAATAACCCTGGGTTCGGTATGGGGTGCGGTGGGGTGGGTGGACTGCTGTGGCCTGTTGTGGGGTTATGAACCACTGAGGGCTACGGCGGGACGAAGCTTCTCTGTCGTTTCTAGGTCCCCGCTATAATGCACAATACAGTCAATACAATTGGTAGCATTGATAGGGAAATAAACATTGACAAATGTGTGGGAGAGAAACTGGGAACCGACTACTTCTCCTTATTATTTTTTTCCCTTTGTTTTGTACGTAATGTTTATTCAAAATACAAATTGCATTTTATAAGTAATAAAAATTAATTGATCGCGTAATGTTTGTGCTTTTATGTAACCAATCAAATTACTTTTGATGCAAATACAGTTTACATACACAAACATAAAAAATCTATGTTATTATTGTTGTTATTTTGTATTCAATAGAACCTTCAGCATGATCGAAGACAAGAGTTTCCTGTTATTATTGCAAGTGAGAAACTTGTTTCTGAATAGGAGAAACATGGTTTACAATCTCAACGAACTATTGAAGTTAAGTTTGATATGATTTTTTTCTTTTTCTTTGAGCAAGTTGCGTTTTCTAGCACTATATGATAAATCCGTGTTTTTTTTTTTATTTTTACTAAAACATCCCTCTGTTTCAAGTTGCAAATCAACAATTTTCGAATAAACCTGAATTAACATTGACAGTTTCAAATTTTCTATAAGCACTTTCACTTTTAAGAAACAGACGGGTGGAAAACTATGTAGAACAAAAGGATTCCGTAGGTTACATCGTCCCTTATACATACTAAGTCCGCTCCGAGACGGTCCACCGCTCCTGGTTTCTAGGGGAATCTACTAAGACAATGATCGCGTACGCCAACAAAACGACCCAGATGAAGTAGTGCCCACTAGGTATGCAACTCACCCAACGTACAGCTAACGTGGTTACAGTCTTAACCAACCAAGGATACCAGGGAAACTACCGCAGTCTGCGTTTGCTTTTGACAGTTTATGAATGCCTACGGTACTTTTACAACTCTAGTAACTTGTAATTGATGGCTTCTAAACATCTTCATTCCTACTGCCATACATTTTAGGTCGTTTGAGTATGTATTTCGTGTCGAATGCAGTTTCATCAGTAACTGTGACATCGCCACTCCTTAACTGTTCGTATCACGAAAATCTCTTACGTAGCGAACTGTTAAGGAGAGTAAAAAATACTCTGTTTCCCGCTGCATGTCGCATTTACTAAAACGACGCATCCCACGCACAACACAATTCTATGTTGCATTCAGCGCTTTAAAAAAATTCAGCGTCCAGACTAACTGCTGTACAATACATCCTTTCTGAAAGAAAGTTTGATAAAGTAACAGTCTGCTTTGGCAGTTACTAGCTTTGCAAGTACTGACCTGGGATGAGTGTCACAGGCTGATCAGCATCCACATGTAGCTGCGTTCCAACTTCGCGACACTCCAATCACTGGCTGAACTGTTGAATTTTACATCTTCTTCAAGCCCTTCATTTTACGCCTGAAACACATAATATAATGCCCATTAAAATGAACATTAAAATATGTCACAGAAGAAAATAAAAAAAATTGGAAAAATGGAAGTCTAACTGCTACAGAGAAATCCAGAGACTGTTTTACAAATAAATATTCTAAAATATTTTCATATATGCCTCTCCTAAATGATATTACATAATTAGAAAATATGTAAGTCGTTGTGCTTTCTGTTAGTATTTTGCCAACCGTGTACTCCCAAGCTTTGGTTTTGAAACATTGTTAGTGGATGCATGAAAAATCCAAGAGAAAACACTCTTAAATAAACGGTTTCGGTCTAGCTAGTCTTTGGTAAAACAGTCACCTACTTCCACTGTTGAATTGAGAGCTATTTTCAGCATTAAGCCAAGAAATGGCTTTACTTTTTGTGATAACATCTTTGAAAGAGTGTCACATTGGAAATATTTTTAGTGGAATCATTTCCTGTAATTTTGCTAAGGCGTACTCATTTATTGTTGCTGTAATTTCACGAACAATGTAGTCCGTATGAAAAAGAAATAAATACTGCGAAGAAGTCTTTCCATTCTCAATAGTAAGCCATCATCGTTACTCGCGTTCTGCTTGCTTTCTACATACGAGCGGAAAATCAATATGTCGGGCGAGATCCGACATTTGCATTGAAAGGGTTAGTGATTATCTTCAATTTCAGTGTTGCTACACTCTATAAGAAGCACGGACATGATTCGCTTGGACAGATTTCACCATTATTCGTATCCCTCGTTGGGGGTAAATATCACTCGCTCTTGATCAGTGAATAAATGTTCTGCATATTTGACATGAAAAGACCTTAAATTAGTTAATACGACATCTGGAAAAGCAAAGAAATGTGAGAAAATGTTGTATACCCTTCGCTGTTGTTATCATTTACATAGCTCATCCTCGATGAAGATCAGTATCGGTTCCGGAGAAATGTAGCAGTATGCGAGGCAAAACTGACCACGTAACTTAAGTTTAAGAACGGAAAACCTACGTTTATAGCATTTGTAGATTTAGAGAAAGCTTTCGACTCGAATAAGCTCTTTGAAATTCCGAAGGTACCAGGGATAAAACAATCTTCACAGAAAACATACGCTTACTGCAGTTACCAGAGTCAGAGGACATGAAAGAAGCGCACTAGCTGGGAACAAAATGAGACAAGGTTGTAACCTATCCCCGTGTTGTTATTCTTGTTTCTCAGGCGTGTTAGTTGATCGAAAAGTCCACGTGTGTACTGTCGGCTCATGGAATCCAGAAGACATTATATTTCACCGATCAGGTGAGTTCTCAGTGGAGCTGTCACTATTTATTCTGTGAAGGAAACCAAGGAGAAATTTTGAAAGGGGAATTAAAGTTCAGGGTGAGAAAATAGAAAACTTTGAGGTTTGCCTATGACATCGTAATTGTGTTCGAGACGGCAAACAGCCTGGAATAGAAGATGAACATAATGGATAGTGTATTGCAAAGAGGTTGTAAAATGAACATTAAAAAAATTAAAAGAATAATGGAAAGTAGTCGAATCAAATCAAGAGATGATCGTGGAATTAGGTTAGAAAATGAGACAAAAAATGTAGTAGATAAATTGGGCAGCAAAAAAACTGACGATAGCCGTAGTACATAGAATACAAAGAGTAGCATGGCAGTAGCAAGAAAAGTATTTCTGAAAAAGAGAGAATTCTTGACACTGAATATGAATCTACAGAGTGTTCAGTGAAGTTGTCCCTGATTTAGAAATTAAATATCTCGAAAATTAAGATGGACAGATGAGTGCAACAACAAGTTTGTTGATTGTGAACGCTGTTAGAATTTTATACAGATGTTATTCAGAAATTTAGGAATAATTCGAAAAGCTGCCGAAAGATGGCGTTGTGCGATGTGCAGCTCGTACAGTATCAGCGCGCATAAGTAAACTTTTCCTCTGCAAAAAATGGTTCAAATGGCTCTGAGCACTATGGGACTCAACTTCTGAGGACATTAGTCCCCTAGAACTTAGAATTAGTTAAACCTAACTAACCTAAGGACATCACACACATCCATGCCCGAGGCAGGATTCGAACCTGCGACCGTAGCGGTCTCGCGGTTCCAGACTGCAGCGCCTAGAACCGCACGGCCACTTCGGCCGGCTTTCCTCTGCATGCAGTCTTTGTAATCATATTACAATCTTTTCAAATTGTCCACCACTCACAGTACGGAGGTGGTCCAAACGAACAATGAAATTTGCCATCACATCCTGTAGCGTCTCAGCGGAAAAGATTCAGAAACTATACTTGTCGAATCAAGTTCGTCCAGCATGATAAGATGGTTCCGGTAGACACTAGCTTTCAACGTGCTTCCTAAGAGTAGTCACAGGGAGTCAGATTGGGCGAACTGTGATGTGGTCTGGTGCCATTATGCATAAACCACTCAGTGCCTGGTCGACCCTCCAACGCTAACTATGTGGTGATAAAGTGGTGGAACAGTGCTTCATCTGCGAACCAGATACGGCCAACATCAAATCCATCATTATCAATCATTGTGAGAATCTGCTTCGCAAAGTCAACCCTCTGTCACACAGGTCGTAGGAATGACGTGGTGACTTCAGATTTTAAATGGAAACATGTGTGGGCTCTGTCTAAGCACTTTCTGCGTGCTGAAACGCTTCAAACCAGTCTCTGCTGCCGTTCTTCGCAAGGATTTCCTTGGATTTTGCTGAATAATTACAGAAACGATGGCGACATTTTCAGTAGTAGCTAGAGTTTGCCTGCGGCCAACATTCTCCGCTAGGTTATCAGCCACCGTTGCCTGTCTTTCGAATTTGGCTAGAAGTATGCGAATGGTTTTCGATCATTAAAACCTGTTTGAAAATTTTCCCTTGTTGAAGTAGGACTGTGTTCTAACCTCTAGTATTCGAGTACCAGGAAACGCGTTTCTCAATGGAACAGATGATTTCCTCCTGTTCCTCCGGTATGCTAACCTTTTGCGTTTCAGCGATGGAACTGATCGCTCTGAGCTAGGGCACACTATTTATAGGTGCTATATATTACGAATACAGCGCCATTTGTTAGGAGCTTTTCGAACTATTTCGAAACTTCTGTCTGAAATTCTTGCTGATTTCAGAATAAATATACCGTTTGTTACATTCCTGTGTCGATCTTAGTTTTGGAGATATTTAATGTTGGAATCAGGAACTTCTTCACTCGTCACGCTGTAAATGTTAGGAAGTATTTTCTGAGTGCGCTTGTCTGCAATGTAACATTGAACGGAAATGAAATATGGACGTCAAACAGCACAGACAAGAAGAAATTTCGAGGGGCGTTGAATAACTAACGCAACACATTTTTTCTGAAAGCGGGTTGGTTTCTTTCAGGATCCAAATACACCAAACCATTCAGCACTCTTCTTCCTACAAAGGCCCAAAGGTCCTACTTTTCCATATAATCTCCATTCAATGAAACGACCTTGCTCCAGCTTAGTAGGATGGGCTGAATGCCCGCACTGTACCGGTCACGTAAAAAAAAAAAAAAAAAAAAAAAAAAGTTCAAATGAGTGAATTCTTAAGGAACCAAACTCCTGTGGTCTTCGGTCCCTAGACTTACACAGTACTTAAACTAACTTTGACTTATGCTAAGTACAACACACACACCCATGCCCGAGGGAGGACTCGAACCTCCGGCGGGAGGGGCCGCGCAATCCGTAACGCGGCGCCTCAAACGGCGTGGCCACTCCGCGCGACGGACACGTCAAAGCCAAAGTCTTGTTGTATCAATAACCTACCCAACATGCTCATACTGCTTCTCGCGGAGTGCATCTCTCATTGGGCCAAACAAATGTCATAAGGTGCGAGATACTGGGTGTAGGGTGGATGAGGGAGAACAGTCCAATGACGTTTTGTCATGGAGAAGGAGAAGGAGAAGATCGTTTGTAATTTTATGGCGAAGGACACACAGAAGTCGTTTCTTCAGTTTCCCGGGTTCGATTCCCGGCGGGGTTAGGGATTTTCACCTGCTTCGATATGACTGGGTGTTTGTGTTGTCCTCATCATTTCATCAACATTCACGAATGTGGTGAATTTGGACGGAGCAAAGGTTGGGAGTTTGTACAGGCGCTGATAACCGCGCAGTTGAGCGCCCCAAAACCCAAACATCACCATCATCATCAGTTTTCTGATGGTAACACAATACATTTTCGATTTGATCATTGCACTATGAGAGAGGACATGAAACAGAATAACTCCCTCAAAGTCGCAGAATATTGTCGTCATGACTTTAGCAGATGAGAATGTGATCTTGAAAATTTTCTTAGAAGGAGAGGTGGTGTAGTACCACTCCATGGATTGTAATTATGTTTCCGTTTCGAAGTGATGAAACCATGTTTCATCGCCTGTGACGATGTTCGACAAAAAATTGTCACTGTCAACCTCGTAACGCGCAAGCAATTCCTTGCAGATGATCCTTCGGTGCTCTTTATAGTCTTCTGTTAGGCAGCGAGGAACCGAACGGGCACACAGGTTTTAGTAGCCCCAACTGGTGTACCAGTGTGTCAGCAGTACTAACAGTGACGTCCAGTTGACCAGCGAGGTGTTTGATTGTGATCCGTCGATCATCTCGATCGAGAGTGTCCACACATTGGAATATTACACAGCTGTGTGCGATCGGCACGCGGGGATCGTACAGGTTTTCGCGATCTTGTTGCAATGAGGACAGACGCCTCGCTACTCACTGTGCTTCTGTTCACTGTCAGATATCTGGCTTTCTGCCAAAAGAAATTTGATGACAGCTCTCAGCTTGACACAGACCTCCGTTACAGGCTCCATTTTGAAGGTTACGTACAGCGCCTCCATCTATCTTAACTTCATGAAACTATAGGGTTGAAGCGGGAATATTCCAGGATGTCAGATTTCGCATGTTTTCAATCCTAATTGGCTGAGGAAAAAAAAAGAAAAAAGTTTGGATTGCTTACTGAACGCCCCTCGTATTTATTATTAGTTCCACTATACCTCCTTTAAACTGCACAGAGGCTCTCATTAAACTGTGGGCTAGCACCTGTGGAAGAAAGGAGACACAGCAGATAAATGGCAGCGCCTATGATGTGGAGTACTTTGGTAGCAGCCGTGGCTGACTGGCCGTCCGCGCAGGCTCTGCTCGTGTGATGGACTGGTCTGCCTATCTACCGCTGCCACTGTCGCCGGCCGGGAGAAGTCTGCAGTCTCTTGCTACGACAGTTGCCGTCCGCTGACATCTGTACACACGGCCACAGGGGCGGACGTGTGCCTTGACACATGGGACTCTTCCAATGATTCATATCTGAGACGTACACGTGGCTGCCGTACCTTTAATGCCGTACTTCAGTGATGTTTTGAGGTTTGTAAGCAAAATTCCTATACACATGCAAATTTGAGAATTTTAACATTTTAAATACACAAGCCATTGGCTTACGATCCTTAGATTTATTTTCTCTTCCTTTTGTTTCAGTGCGAGAACACAATTGTTCGGTCTTGGCACAAATTCTAAGAACGTAATCCGATTCAAATAAAAAGAAATGCGCCCAAGAACAATGTACAACAACAAAAGGCACTGTACATCGGAGAGCCCCGAGAATGCAAACTAGAGAAGCATTTGTGCTAAGGCATTTTGAGCCAGTTTAAATATAGTAAGTGCCCGCATGTGGCTGTTGGTTTAATGTAAAACGTGTTTAGCCAACTTCCGCAACTTCTCAAGTGAGGCCACAACATAAAGGCGCATACGAAAGGATACGAAACAAAACGGCAAAAAATAGAAAGTTCGAGAAATCAAAACTTTAATGTACATATGTGAAAGTGCATTACTTACCATACCCCACGTACGTTTATTCCATAAAATGGCTCTGAGCACTATGGGACTTAACTTCTGAGGTCATCAGTCCACTAGAACTTAGAACTACTTAAACCTAACTAACCAAAGGACATCACACACATCCAGGTCCGAAGCAGGATTCGAACCTGCTACCGTAGCGGTCGCACGGTTCCAGACTGTAGCGCCTAGAACCGCTCGGTCACCCCGGCCGGCTGTTTATTCCATACTTAGCAATATTATATTCGGGATTTATCTTGACACAAATGTAGACATTGCTTGTCAAACCGAAGACTTTCAGTGAGTTTCAGAAGTTTTATGTTGAACGACTTAGTATATTTTGGTTGCATCATGGTCCACAGGCGTCAAAAATTGTATATGTGATCAAATTTTACCACACCGTCTGACACTGGGGAGATTAGATTGGATTAGATTAGGTTAGTACTTGTTCCATAGATCATGAATACAACACTTCGTAATGATGTGGAACGTGTCAGTGTATAGTTTCGGTTCTGAAGCCATTTTAAATTGTGGGCTTGTAAAAGGTATTAGTATATATAGTTAAAATATAAAACGGCTACATGTTCTACTGCCAAAGAAGCTACAAAAGAACACCTACGTAAGTGCAACACATTAGAATTGCCGTGCTTGGTTGAGAGTCCAAGAAATCCCCAAATCACACAAGTAATAGTGTATTCGCAGAGAGTCGACTTAACATGCAACAAAAGGGAACTCACTTACGATTAAGAACCACATAATATAAAACGTCATCTTACCACATTCCCGGACTTTTCAATTAACGGCATGACACCAAGTGCTTCTTGTAAAGTAGTTGTCATGTCCCCACTGCATATCTAATCATCTCCTCATACAATACTTGAAATTGCTGTCTCACTCTAGTTTAATACTTTCATCAAATTTGATCCATTCTTCTAAAAGGGAAAAGCCTCTCACACAAGAAATGAATTGACTGTGCCCGTCTGCCTTGACACCATCAGAACCGTCCTCCAAAACATGTATCCTTTCGAACGACCCACAGTCTTCATCAGGTGATACTAACTGCTCTTCCCGTATTCGTCTCAGTACAATTGGCACATATTCCATCATCATTTCCATTTCACTTTCTTCCTCCTGCATACTCTTGTCTGATCCCCTTGCACCTTACCATCGCAATCCTACTACAACGAAACTACATCATAAGCATGCCCTGAACCTGTCCTATTACACATTCCGTTATCGTAACCTTCTACTTCTGTCCCATGTGCCATTTTTGATAGCATTCCAAAAATCTATCAACTACCCATAGCTGATTGAGTCTCTACACACCATTCTTCACTGATATACAGAAGCTAAACAAACATCCAAGCCAAACGGAACACGTTGGAAATAATCATCGTCACATCTATATCAACTGCTTTTAATAATTTCATCTCTATGTTTGCCATCTTTTCGTGCCTGTTTAACTAAACTGTATTTTTAGAAAATTCTGTGGCTGAGGAGCAGTTTTCATTTTGTTGCCTTTTGGAAGAGTAATCTACGAGGGCTTGCTGAAACGTAATGCCTTCGAATTTTTTGTGTGAAAACTCTTGAAGGTTTTTAAACGAAACAAACATTATTAACATTCTACATCTTTATTTTTCAAGTTTACACATTTATTTCTCAACATTCACATCCTAGCGACAACCACATTTATTCCAAAGAAAAGAATTTGTTATGTGTGAGTGTTTTATTTATGAACTGTCTTTTACTCTTTGAGATAAACGGGATTGAATATTTCTGTCACCCTAGCTACATTTTTTCTTTAATAAGTTCTGGATATGTGATGACATATTACGTGACTGTGTGTCATAGGTACGGAGGTTCACCGGAATAAAATGGGCAGGGGATGATCAAAAAGTTTCCGTTTGAGGGTACTGCTGCAGCGTATATGCAACATATCACGACTCCAATACGGGTATATACCGCCATGTAAGTATAAGATTAGTGTGGCATTCGTGTCTTTGCAATGTGCGCGCGGAAAATGCGAAAACTTGAACTATGGCGACGTCATTCAAACGGTTCAAATGGCTCTGAGCACTATGGAACTAACATCTGAGGTCATCAGTCCCCTAGAACTTAGAACTACTTAAACCTAACTAACCTAACGACATCACACACATCCATGCCCGAGGCAGGATTCGAAGCTGCGGCCGTAGCAGTCTCGCGGTTCCGGACTGAAGCGACTAGAACCGCTCGTCCACCGCGGCCGGCGACGAGGTTATTACCAAATGCATCCAAACAGGGCTAGCGTACCGTTATTCTTTTCTTGCTGCAAAAGGACACACACCGGTAGACATCTATCAGAGAATGAAGAATATGTATGCATATTTCCACCGTTGTAGAATCGTGCGTGAAGTTCAGTGCTGGTCACGCTCAACACAAGACACTGTCGATCTGGGAGGGCAGCCTCATCCAATGGTTATTAGTTTCAAGTAACCTGGCGTCCCCATCACTGGGGAAAGATACTGCGGAAGACTGGAGAACTCATGACGTGCAGCTAACACGAAACTTCTGGGAAAACTGGGACACAGGGTGTTGCTGCGTCATGATGACGCACGTATCCACAGAACAAATGCCATAACGCAGAAGTTACGCTACCTCAAGTGGGGGACACTTGAGCACCCGCCCTATAGTCCTGATCTCTCCCCATGCGGTTATCACGCCTTCGGTACCTTAAAAAAAGGCCTTGAAGGTTCGATTATTCTTATCCGACAATGATGTGCAGAAGGCAATAAAGGACTTCTTCACACAGCAGGACGTGGTGTTCTACCATACGGGTGTCTTCAACCTGGTGCCACGGTGGGATGATTGCCTCAGCGCTCACGGAGATTTTGCCTGATTGACATTTCGATTCTGGACTCTACGGACTTCGAACGAATCTTTTCGATCACACCTTGTAAACAAACCGAATCACTAAAGCGTTATGTTACGATGCACTGTTTTTACTAAAAGTGTTTTTCTGGTCTGAAATTTCAATTCAGTAAACGTGCTATATCACTATTATTGTTTTTCAAAGGAAGAGGACGATGAAAACAATAATGTTTGGATCGTGAACATTTATAAAAATCCTCACGATTCTTCAGAGCTCTATTACCTGATAACTTTTCGGATGTAAATTTCATTACTATTCGGATTCGAAAATGAGAATCGAGGTCATTGCCCTATCCTGCGTTAGCAGTCTTGTTTACAAAAGCGCATTTAATCAATAGAACGAAAGGCGTGAGACAGTACTTTTCATTCCGAAGGTAAAAATGTAAAAATGGGAAGGAAGATTCCTGTTTAATTTGCTGTTGACGACAGTATCATTAGCGACAGGAAACAATGGGAAGGAAGCTGGACGTGAACTTGTGAAAGCAACCACAACAACACTTGTCTGTAGTGATTGAAGCAACTCACGAAATTTATGTGAGCATCGCGGAAAGGAGGTTTGAGCCCTGCTACGTCAGACGACAGCTTTAGTGCCTTAAAGACCACATCTCATCTCTCAACATGAAAGATGGATGAAGCTAACTAGAACGAAACTTCGCTTGAATTTTGTGCACCATCTATAATAGGAAAGTACGGTAAATTTTGCTCCTAGCCTCGAGGCACGTGATGGATGACATGTTGCCGAAAAAGCGCCACAAACTGCTATTAAAGCTAGTAGTTAATTTTTGGAGTAGTTTGGGCAGTACACATGCGAAACTCTAATATTTTGAGGTATGTAAATAAAAGTACTGCAGTCTTCAAACTGTTACATAGCGCGTTCATTAGCATTTTACAAATTCCGTATCTAGTTTTACGTTGGTACTTTACATGCAAGTTACCAAATAACGGCGTTCTGAGATTCTATACACACGCCTGAAAGTAAGGTAAAGTATGTGTCAAGTGCCAGTAGAAAAACCAGATATGAGACTAATGTAAAGGCAGTTAATGATTTGGAGTCTACTGTATTGATCGTATTTATTGCCGAAAGCACTTGGCTGTCAACGGTTACAACATTTGGATGACTGCTAGCTAGAAGATGATCGAACGACAGAAGCTAGCTCCGAAATAAAATATTACTCTAAAAAAAGCTGTCGCTGATGATTTGCTGCATGAAAATATTCGGCAAGTATATCATTTTTGGGGAATGTCGCGTGGCAGGAACATTTATGTAAAAAACCAGAGATGTCGTTAACCCGGAGGACTGTTTGAAACACACAGTAGTTTAGCAGAGGCAGTCCTTTCGGAGATCGTATGCCGTCGCCATCCTCCGAACTTTCAACTGAGTTACACATCTAGTTGTGCGGGATCTACATTTTAACGTTGGTTTCAGGCAGGTACAGCTTGGCATTAACCACAAATACAAATCATTAAGAGAGAGGAAAGAAGCAGTAACTCAAATTAAAGCCTGGACTTTTGATTCTGATGACCGACAATACACTCAAAAATTTTTTAAAGCTTTTTAACAAAACAAACGTTATTGACGGTCTACACCTTTATTTTTCATGTCTACGTATTTATTTCTCAACACAATGACCCTGGTGACGAACATATTTCTCACAACGAGACATCATTTTGTTGATACTCTCACTGTAGAATATTTGACTTTGTTGACGGGGCCACAACGCCACCTCTGCTTACACCGTTTCATCAGTTTTGGAAACAAATGAAAATGGGTAAGGGCCAAGTCGGGACTGTAAGGAGGATGACCGACAACAGTGAACCCAAGGCGTCGGATTGTCGCAGATTTCGCAGCGCTCGTGTGTGGCCTGGCCTTGTCGTGTTGAAGGAGACGGTGCTCCGTATGTGGAAGAACTCTTCGAATTCGAAGCTCGATTGCAGCACGCTTTTCTCAAACACCGACATAGTTAGGTTACACACCGCCGTGTTACACGCTACAATCCGGAGTCCTCTAGTGGCAGAAGACTGTGAATGTGTAGAATGACAATAACGTTTGTTTTGAAACTTCCTGGCAGATTAAAACTGTGTGCTGGACCGAGACTCGAACTCGGGACCTTTGCCTTTCGCGGGCAAGTGCTCTACCAACTGAGCTACCCAAGCACGACTCACGCCCCGTCCTCACAGCTTTACTTCTGCCAGTACCACGTCTCCTACCTTCCAAACTTTACAGAAGCTCTCCTGCGAACCTCTCAGAACTAGCACTACTGAAAGAAAGGATATTGCGGAGTCATGGCTTAGCCACAGCCTGGGGGATGTTTCCAGAATGAGATTTTCACTCAGCAGCGGAGTGTGCGCTGCTATGAAACTTCCTGGCAGGGTCCCGAGTTCGAGTCTCGGTCCGGCACACAGTTTTAATCTGCCGGGAAGTTTCATATCAGTGCACACTCCGCTGCAGAGTGAAAATCTCATTCTGGAAACGTTTGTTTTATTTAAAAAGTTTCAAGGGTTTCTGCATAAAAAAGTCGGAGGCATTACTTTTCAGCACGGCCTAGTACAACATATAATGGTTTGGTAGCTTTTCTTATTGAAACCTACAGTCACAATATTTGTGTACAATAGCGCCTGAAAATATATGGAGAGATATAATCAAACATTGAAAGCACAGAGAGTTCACAGCTAACGACCTAGAGTTGAACGCCCTAACTCAAACGAATCAAACAGTTCCAAAACACGAAGATTGTAACGAGAAGATTCAATCTTTCACCCCGTGTAGCTATTTGAGATATGCGTTCATCACCTTAACAGAGGCTATCAGAAATGCCCAGTAGATAGTTCGTGAAGCGCAGCCTATTCCTAGACGCTGGCGGAACGCGCAAGGCTGGTGGCTGCGCGCAGCGGGCGCGTATTTTGGACCTTATTGTGACGGCCACGCCAGCTATCTCGCTGGGTAAATATGACAGCCAGATAAGGCCGTTCCTGAACACACACCTCTGTGTGTTTACGCACATACACCTTTGATCCCCACACAGAGGAGGCCCAAGTAATATACCACCGCGTCCCGGCGCCGCCGCGCTGCCCATGTTACGGGAAACGCCTGCAGACTCTTTGCGCGTTAGCTTGCAGTCTGGAGTCGGGCGCACAACACCCTCAATCTCTAAAGTTGTACCCTTTTTATAAGTTCGTAGGCTGCGATGGCATCTAAATAATATAATGTTATTTTTCAGCTTCTGAAAGAGTACTTCATGACGAAGTAGTTCACTGGTGAACGACCGGACGTCTCATTCCAACGGGCACAATTTTTCGGCAAGAGACTACGTTGCTATCATCACTTACACTAACGATGGCAACGTGGTCCCTTGCCGAAAAATTGTGCCCGTTGGACATTGACATCGGACCATTCACCCGTGAACTACTCGCCATGAATTAAAATAATGTTGAGTATTCATTATTAAACCCTAGAACAACTACAATACCAAAGTTTGGACCGTGTATGCAGCAGCATTCTTCATGGATGGTTGTCCTAGTGTTTTGTAACAAAGTGGCCTTGCACCCAAAACGATTTTATTCAAATTCCTCCACTTTTATTTGTGTAACTATTTCTTGGAATAAATACAGACTACTCGGCACGCTTTAAAATTAATACCTCACGTACAGCTTGTTTGCTCTGACATGGCCATTAAACGTCCCTAAAACGACGGATCGAACGAAAAAATATGTTCTAGATTAAAAGTTAATATTAGTAAAGGGGTCATATGTCTGTGCTACAACTCGCCATCACCTAACCACCCCTCCTGGAGGACGGGGTCAACTTCGTATTTTCAAATGGAATCTCCCCCCTCCCCCAGATTTATTGCATATTCAGATTCTACAACCAAAAAATACATGTTGTTTACTCAGAACATTGTTTCCCATTCGTGGCAGATGGTGTTGTAATCGAAAAATATTCAGTGTTAACTGTTTTTGCGATTAAGAATAGGCGCATTTGGTCCTACATTTCATTTATGACGTAAATGTAAACTTTCGTGTTCTAAAGGTTGACATTCATTTTCGAAATTTACTTTAGAGTTGCAAATGTGATTGTATGTTGTTGTTGTTGTTGTGGTCTTCAGTCCTAAGACTGGTTTGATGCAGCTCTCCATGCTACTCTATCATGTGCAAGCTTCTTCATCTCCCAGTACTTACTGCAACCTACATCATTCTGAATCTGCTTAGTGTATTCATCTCTTGGTCTCCCTCTACGATTTTTACCCTCCACGCTGCCCTCCAATGCTAAATTTGCGAACCATTGATGCCTCAAAACATGTCCTACCAACCGGTCCCTTCTTTTTGTCAAGTTGTGCCACAAACTCCTCTTCTCCCCAATTCTATTCAATACCTCCTCATTAGTTATGTGATCTACCCATCTAATCTTCAGCATTCTTCTGTAGCACCACATTTCGAAAGCTTCTATTCTCTTCTTGTCCAAACTATTTATCGTCCATGTTTAACTTCCATACATGGCTACACTCCATACAAATACTTTGAGAAACGACTTCCTGACACTTAAATCTATACTCGATGTAAACAAATTTCTTTTCTTCAGAAACGCTTTCCTTCCCATTGCCAGTCTACATTTTATATCCTCTCTACTTCGACCATCATCAGTTATTTTACTCCCTAAATAGCAAAACTCCTTTACTACTTTAAGTGTCTCATTTCCTAATCTAATCCCCTCAGCATCACCCGATTTAATTTGACTACATTCCATTATCCTCGTTTTGCTTTTGTTGATGTTCATCTTATATCCTCCTTTCAAGACGCTATCCATTCCATTCAACTGCTCTTCCAAGTCCTTTGCTGTCTCTGACAGAATTACAATGTCATCGGCGAACCTCAAAGTTTTTATTTCTTGTCCATGAATTTTAATACCTACTCCGAATTTTTCTGTTTCCTTTACTGCTTGCTCAATATACAGATTGAATAACATCGGGGAGAGGCTACAACCCTGTCTCACTCCCTTCCCAACCACTGCTTCCCTTTCATGCCCTCCACTCTTATAACTGCTATCTGATTTCTGTACAAATTGTAAATAGCCTTTCGCTCCCTGTATTTTCCCCCTTCCACCTTCAGAATTTGAAAGAGAGTATTCCAGTTAACATTGTCAAAAGCTTTCTGTAAGTCTACAAATGCTAGTAACGTAGGTTTGCCTTTTCTTAATCTTTCTTCTAAGATAAGTCGTAAGGTTAGTATTGCCTCATGTGTTCCAATATTTCTACGGAATCCAAACTGATCTTCCCCGAGGTCGGCTTCTACCAATTTTTCCATTCGTCTGTAAAGAATTCGCGTTAGTATTTTGCAGCCGTGACTTATTAAACTGATAGTTCAGTAATTTTCACATCTGTCAACACCTTCTTTCTTTGGGATTGGAATTATTATATTCTTCTTGAAGTCTGAGGGTATTTCGCCTGTCTCATACATCTTGCTCACCAGATGGTAGAGTTTTGTCATGACTGGCTCTCCCAAGGCTGTCAGTAGTTGTAATTGAATGTTGTCTACTCCCGGGGCCTTGTTTCGACTCAGGTCTTTCAGTGCTCTGTCAAACTCTTCACGCAGTATCTTATCTCCCATTTCGTCTTCATCTACATCCTCTTCCATTTCCATTGTCCTCAAGTACATCGCCCCTGTATAAACCCTCTATATACTCCTTCCACCTTTCTGCCTTCCCTTCTTTGCTTAGAACTGGGTTTCCATCTGAGCTCTTGATATTCATACAAGTGCTTCTCTTCTTTCCAAAGGTCTCTTTAATTTTCCTGTAGGCAGTATCTATCTTACCCCTAGTGAGATAAGCCTCTACATCCTTACATTTGTCTTCTAGCCATCCCTGCTTAGCCATTTTGCACTTCCTGTCGATCTCATTGTTGATACGTTTGTATTCCTTTTTGCCTGCTTCATTTACTGCATTTTTATATTTTCTCCTTTCATCAATTAAATTCAATATTTCTTCTGTTACCCAAGGATTTCTACTAGCCCTCGTCTTTTTACCTACTTGATCCTCTGCTGCCTTCACTACTTCATCCCTCAGAGCTACCCATTCTTCTTCTACTGTATTTCTTTCCCCCATTCCTGTCAATTGTTCCCTTATGCTCTCCCTGAAACTCTCTACAACCTCTGGTTTAGTCAGTTTATCCAGGTCCCATCTACTTAAATTAGCACGTTTTTGTAGTTTCTTCAGTTTTAATCTACAGTTCATAACCAATAGATTGTGGTCAGAGTCCACATCTGCCCCTGGAAATGTCTTACAATTTAAGACCTGGTTCCTAAAACTCTGTCTTACCATTATATAATCTATCTGATACCTTTTAGTATCTCCAGGATTCTTCCATGTATACAACCTTCTTTTATGATTCTTGAACCAAGTGTTAGCTATGATTAAGTTATGCTCTGTGCAAAATTCTACAAGGCGGCTTCCTCTTTCATTTCTTCCCCCCAATCCATATTCACCTACTATGTTTCCTTATCTCCCTTTTCCTACTGACGAATTCCAGTCACCCATGACTATTAAATTTTCGTCTCCATTCACTACCTGAATAATTTCTTTTATCTCATCATACATTTCATCTATTTCTTCGTAATCTGCAGAGCTAGTTGGCATACAAACTTGTACTACTGTAGTAGGCGTGGGCTTTGTGTCTATCTTGGCCACAATAATGCGTTCACTATGCTGTTTGTAGTAGCTTACCTGCACTCCTATTTTTTTTATTCATTATTTAACCTACTGCTGCAGTACCCCTATTTGATTTTGTATTTATAACCCTGTATACACCTGACCAAAAGTCTTGTTCATCCTGCCACCGAACTTCACTAATTCCCACTATATCTAACTTTAACCTATCCATTTCCCTTTTTAAATTTTCTAACCTACCTGTCCGATTAAGGGATCTGACATTCCACGCTCCGATCCGTAGAACGCCAGTTTTCTTTCTCCTGATAACGACGTCCTCTTGAGTAGTCCCCGCCCGGAGATCCGAATGGGGGACTATTTTACCTCCGGAATATTTTACCCAAGAGGACGTCATCATCATTTAATAATACAGTAAAGCTGCATGCCCTCGGGAAAAATTACGGCTGTAGTTTCCCCTTGCTTTCAGCCGTTCGCAGTACCAGCACAGCAAGGCCGTTTTGGTTAATGTTACAAGGCCAGATCAGTCAATCATCCAGACTGTTGTCCCTGCAACTACTGAAAAGGCTGCTGCCCCTCTTCAGGAACCACACGTTTGTCTGGCCTTTCAACAGATACCCCTCCGTTGTGGTTGCACCTACGGTACGGCCATCTGTATCGCCGAGGCACGCAAGCCTTCCCACCAACGGCAAGGTCCATGGTTCACGGGGGGTGTGATTGTATAGTACAAGTGATTGTATAGTACAAGTAATATGGCTAGGCATTGACAATTCCGACAAGTAATCTACTTATATGGTAATGCAGTTTTCTGTTCCCCACGTGGTTCGTTGTGGTGAATCCCAAACTATTGGAATTCCTGAATTCGGTGAACGCCCTCGAAGCTCGTCGTCAGGGTGACTGATTTCGGTGTGTGTTTCCATCCGACCGTACTAACTGTCAAGCTGGACACTACGCGGCTGCCAGTGGAATACATACCACAACCATTATACTAAGGTGAAATGCCCATAAAAGTGACAGTGACAGGCGCACTTAACCGTGGATAATTTCCGAAATCAGGCAACCTAATGCTGAGAGGCCGATATCAAACATCCCGATGAGAACAGAAAACTGTTACATACATGCCGTCGCTCCTGGATCACGCTAAACGTAGTTTCTAACCACACAGTGAAACGGCTAACCATATTGTACTGTACAATTAAATTTTTCACAGAAAAGTAAACTTCGAGCATACATATTAACAGTTAGAAAACAAAGATTTACATTTACATCGCAAATCAAATGTAGAATTAAATACGTAAGCTCTTAATTATAAAAGAGGCACACCTGATATTTGTTAATTACAGCGCCATCTACCACAATGAGAAACAATGGCTTCGGTAAACCTTACGTATTTTTTGTCGTAGGATTCGAATACGCAATTAAAATGAGGGTACCCGTTTGAAAATACAAAGCTGACCCCACCCAAACAGGAGGGGTGGTTAGAAGGTGGCCAGTTGTAGCACAGACGGATGTCCACTTTACTAATATCCACTTTTCACCTAAAACATTTTTTTCGTATAATGCGTCATTTTCGAGATATTCAGCTGTCTCAGCCTAAAAACAAAAATCCTGTATAGTTCAGTTTCAACAGACAATGTAAACATTCATTATCGTCTGGTTATAAAAACGTTATTTTGTTGCACGTGCTAAGCTATATAATTGTGGTGTCACCGCCAGACACCACACTTGCTAGGTGGTAGCCTTTAAATCGGCCGCGGTCCATTAGTATACGTCGGACCCGCGTGTCGCCACTGTCAGTGATCGCAGACCGAGCGCCGCCACACGGCAGCTCTAGAGAGACTGACTAGCACTCGCCCCAGTTGTACAGCCGACTTTGCTAGCGAAGCTACACTGACCAATACGCTCTCATTTACCGAGACGATAGTTAGCTTAGCCTTCAGCTACGTCATTTGCTACGACCTAGCGAGGCGCCATTACCAGTTTATATTCAGTGTAATAATGTCTAAATAAGAGCGATGTTCTCCAATTGTGGATTAAAGTTAAGTATTCCAAGAACTACGTTCTTTTCTTTATAGGATAATTACTTTACCTTGATCCAGACCTCACGCCAATCTGCGTGAACTTAACGCGTGCCTTTCGGCTACCTCCGAGTGGCTTGGCTGTCTTGCTACGCCACTACAATAATAATCTGGAAAACCTTACAGTCTAGAAAAAAATGTAATAATCACAGTAAACAAAAAATATCTGTAGGCCTAAAATTTCGTGTGTGCTTTTTACAGACATTAGTAACAATGTACTCCGTAACTAATTTTATCTTACTCAGTGGCAAGGTTCATGTCTTTTAATTGGACGCCACTTCGGTGACATGCATATCCCTAATCTACCCTAGACATCCATCCAAGGTTAGTGTACCTACAGCCTAACGCGGAATCCGAACCAAGTGTGTTCTAGACACTTCTCATATCGTTGAGCGGTGAAGGCAAGATTAAAGGCAGAACGAAAATTTTGGAGGTGTGACAGCCATTCGATGCCGCTGTCTCTTCTTTTACACTTATCAGCCAGAACATTATGACCACCTACCTATCAGCCGTTATGTTTACCTTTGACACGCATAACAGCGGCCACGCATCATAGCATGGAAGCAATAAGGCCTTGATAGGTCGCTGGTGGGAGCTGGCACTACATCTGCTCACAGAAACCAAGTAATTCCAGTAAATTTCGCGGAGCGGGCCGATGGGCTCCGATGACACGTTGTCACATCCCAGATGTGTCAAATCGAGTTCAGATCTGCCGAGTTGGGGTTAGCACCTCAACTGGATCTCGCCACTGTGTTCCTCGAACCACTCCGTCGCACTCCTGGCCTTGTGACATGGCGCATTATCTTGTTGAAAACTGCCACTGCCTTCCGGAAACACGGTCTTCATGAAACGATGTACGTGATCTGCAAACAGTGCACGATATTCCTTGGGTGTCATGGTTCCTTGCACGAGCTCCACTGGATTCATGGATGCCCATGTGAATGTTGCCTATAGCATATTGGAGCCGCCACCATTTGCCTCCGTCTCGCAGTGCAGGTGTCAGGGTGCTGTTCCCCCGGAATATGATGGTTTCGCACCGTCCCATCCGCATTATGTAGAAGCTATCGGTATCAGGATTCATCAGACCACACAGCGCTCTGCCACTGCGCCAACACCCACTGTCGATGGTCACGTGCCGATTTCGGTCGTAGTTGCCGATGAGTTAATATTGGCACATGCAAGGGTCGTCGGCTCCTTTGGGTACATACATGGGTCGTCGGCTGCGGATGTCCTTCGTTACGAGTGTTCGGTGCTCTGTGTGTTTAGACACACATGTACTCTGCCCTACTTTAAAGTCTGATGTTAGTTCCGCCACTGTTCGCCGCCTGTCCTGTTTTACCAGTCTGCCTAGCCTACAACGTCCGACACTTCTGATGAGGGGTGGCCGTCCAACCTCACAACCTCTGGACGTGGTTTTACCTTGGTTTAGCCACATGTTAAAGGCGTTCACCACAGCACCCGACAAATGCTCGTGCCGAGCCTCCAGGCCATCACAATCTGCCCTCGGTCAAACTAAGAACGATCGAGTTGCTTCCCCATTCTACACACGAACAGCACACTCAGTGACACTACTTGCACCGTGCGTTTGTCTGACTAGCAGTCATTCCTCGCCACATGACGCTGCTATCGCCTTGACGGGTTTAAATCGATAGTAGGTCGTTGTTCATAATGTTCCGGCTGATCATTGTATAGACACTAGCTTTAAAGCTTTTATTTCAGTTTCCTTTTTTCTTCGATTATCGTCAGTGTTTGTGTGCAGATTTCGCGTGGTATTTTTCAAATACCATCGATGAAAACTTAGCTCATAGCGCTAGACAGAAACGAACAAGCTGAGCTGTCGTGCCGGCACCATTAGGCTCGTCAGTGCACCACTGATGATGACCCAAATGTGCCGAAACATGTATGGGCAGTATAAGAGTTAATTACTTCCATAACAGGTTGACACTAATTCTCATAACTCTAGAATTACTGGTTTCGGTAGCTTCCACATAGCTACAACATTTTCCTTAACTATTTTATCTCTTCCTCTGACCTTTCTATCTCACCATCTTTAACACCTCTTTCGCCCCTGATGCTCCTGCCCCAGATCTAGTTCTTCTCGTAATGCGGAGTGCCGTGATTTGTATATGCCGTCTTAGATTGTTTTCAGATGATACTGTCATTTACCGTCTTGTAAAGTCATCAGACTTGCAAAATGATTTAGATAAGATACCTTTATGGTGCGAAAAGTGGCAATTGACCCTGAATAAAGAAAAGTGTGAAGTTAGTCACATGAGTACTAAAAGAAATTAGCTAAATTTCGATTACGCGAAAAGTCACACAAATCTGAGGGCTGTAAATTCAACTAAATACTTACGGATTACAATTACAAATAACCTATTGTGGGTAGAGCAAACCAAAGGCTGCGATTCATTGGCAGAACACAAAGTAGGTGCAACAGGTCGACCAAAGAGACTGCTTACACTACACTTGTCCGCCCTATTCTGGAGCATTGCTGTGTGGTGTGGGATCCGCATCAAGTTGGACTGATAGATGACATCGAAAAAGTACAAAGAAGGGCAGCTCGTTTTGTATAATCGCGAAACAGGGGAGATAGTGTCACAGACATGATTCGTGAATTGGTGTGGCAATTATTAAAACAAAGGCGTTTTTCGTTGCGACGGGATCTTCTCACGAAATTTCAATCACCAGTTTTCTCCTCCGATTGCGAAAATATTCTGTCGGCACCCACCTACATAGGGAGAAACGATCATCGCGATAAAATAAGAGAAATCAGGGCTCGCACGGAAAAATTTAAGTGCTCGTTTTTCCTACGTGCCGTTCGACAGTGGAACGGTAGAGAGACAGCATGAAGGTGGTTCATTGAACCCACTGCCAGACACTTTGTTGTGAATAGCAGAGTAATCACGTAGGGATGTAGATGTAGATGCGTAGGTTTTTATACTTTTCATCCACTTGATAGCCGCCAACAACGTGCAATGTTATCTGCATCACACAGCACGTCCCACATCTTATCAGCAGCAACAATAACAACACTAACCATATCGGAAAAAAACAGAGGAAACAATGTTGCGTCTTTGTTGAGCTGCTGTAGGCGCTCGAAGCGAACACTACCAGACGCTAAATAGCGAAATTGCGAGCGAACTACACCAGCTGCAAGAGATCGATTTAGTACATTGGTTGAACATTTTCTAAAGAATTATACAAGTTTCAGTTTATGGCAATAACGACGGCATTTCGGAGATAGAAAGTAGAAAGAGTAGCTTCAGGCTCTGGATTATGGAAGATCATTGTTAGCAAAAGTATGATCCTATGAGGCATAAAATGAAATATTTGAATGGAGTGAGGATTTTTAGTTTGGGGGACGGAGAATGTTAAATCGTATGGAGAGCCATCGATAGACGTAGAAGTAGCTTTAGGCGTGCTCTAGAAAAGTGTGTTGGGTTTTTACTGTAAGAATTAATCTGTATTTGCACACAGTCACCCTCTCATCATGTGAATTTTCGATTATTCGAAGCAAAAAATGTGTAGCAAAATGGCCACTAAAATGCGTACCTCAAGAGACATGTACACTTGTTTAGTAGAAGATACGTGATTCACAGTAGCGAAAATAAACAAGTGCTCGTATTTCTATAGCCCATGAGTACGGGACATTTTTTTCTTATCTTGGTCCATACTAGCATCTCTCAAATTGTGGTAAACCAGGAGCTTGCAGTAGAAGAGGTATTTTTCACAGTATCGAAAATGAAGAGTTGTTAACAGATTATAAGAATGTATTTTAGAGCCCACGTTTACTAAACTTTCTTGTTTCGAACGATCGTTCCTGTCATACCCTCGGATACTGACTATTCCTCCTGCCACACCCAATATTAGTAAAGTGGCAGGCAATATTTATAGAGAACTTAGACTTTTTGCAGCTATTTACAGTGAAATAATATCTGAAGATAGCTGCGCAGACACCCATTCACGGCTTCGTAAAATTTAATGTGGTTCAAAGATTCGGAATACGTTTAAATGTTGATAAATGTGAAATTCCACAATGCGAAAAACGCACAAACGCGTCATCACATGACTGCAGTATCAGTGAGTCACGGCAGGACTCAACTCATGAAAATACACTACAAGAGAAAAAAAGGCGCGCCACGAAGGAATTACCGGCCTGGGACGAAAACCGGTAGACGTGATGTACATGTATAGACAAACAAGTGATTACAATTTCTGAAAAATTTATTCAACAAAAATGGCTTCACGTACTTTTTGAACAAGTCAATAACGCATTGGTTCACTTCTGACCCTTATGAAAGTAGTTATTCGGCTCGGCATGGACTGATAGAGTTGTCGGGTTCCTTGCTAAGGGGTATCGTGACAAATTCAGTCGTGCTGGCGAGTTATATCGCAAAATCCCAAGCTGATTGGAGGACGCTGCCCATAATGCTCGAAACATTCCCAGATGGGGAAAAATTTCTGCGACCTTGCTGACCAAGATATGGTTTGGCACGCACGAAGAAAGCAGCAGAAACTCTCGCCGTGTGAGGGCGGGTATTATCTTCCTGAAATATAAGCCGAGGATGGCTCGCCATGAAGGGCAACAAAATGGAGCGTAGAATATCGCCGAAATACCGCTGTGCTGAAAAGGTGCCGCGGATGACAACCAAAGAGGTTCTGCTACGAACTGAAATGGCACCCCAGACCGTACCTCCTGGCTTTCAGACCGTATGGCGGTCAACAGATTGGCATCTCACTGCTGTCTGGGGTGCCTCCCCACACGTATTCGGCTTGCAGTCTTATTGATGTGAGGAGAATTGTCTTCAGTGATGAGTCCCGCTTCTAAGTGAGCGCCAATGTCCAGAGAAACCGTGCTGGGTTTAAATTTCAGCAAGATAAAGCCCGCCCGCATGCTGCGAGAGTTTATACTGCATGTCTTCGTGCTTGCCAGACCTCACTTGGCCAGCAAAGTCGCCGGATTTCTCCGTATTTGAGTACGTTTGAAGCATTATGGCAGGGCCCTCCAACCAGCTTCGGATTTCGATGATTTAAAGCGCCAGCTGGACTGAATTTTCCACGATATCCCTCAGGTGTACTTCCAATAAGTCTGCTAGTGAGTGACAAGCCGAATAACTGCTTGGACAAGTGCCAGATGTGTACCAACGCATTATCGATGTGCTCGATAAGTGAAGCTCTTTATCTTGAATAAATAATCTAATTTTTGTGAAATTGTAGTGATTTGTTTGTCTGAACATGTAGATCACATAGAACGATTTTTTTTTTCGATTCTGACAATTCCTTCGAGGTGCGCCTTTTTTCTTTTCTTTTTTCCTTTCGTCTTAGAGTGCATTAAATAGAAAAAGTCGATTGTAGGTAAATCATGTGCTATATTTCGGTTCATTAGTAGGAAACTAAGAAGATGCAGTCAGTCTCCAAAGGACGTTATTTGCAAAACACGACCCATCACAGCATATTGTTAACGAGCGTGAGATCCATACCAAATAAAACACCGAGCGAGGTGACGCAGTGGTTAGCACACTGCACTCTCATTCGGGCGGACGACGGTTCAAACCCGCGTCCGACCACCCTGATTTATGTTTTCCACAATTTTCCTAAATCGCTGCAGGCAAAAGCCGGGATGGTTCCTTTGAAAGGGCACTGCTGATTACTTTCCCCATCCTTCCATAATCCGATGGGACCGATGATCTCGCTGTTTGCTGCTCTCCCCCAAATTAACCAATCAACGAAATAAAAGGAACACTGAATGTTAAACGTATACAAAAAAGGGCAGCACGAAAGGCCAGATTTTTTTGATCCATGTGTACAGAGACCCATCTACGAGTACTTCGCTCGCGAGTCATTCTTCCATTCATATTAATGACATCGCCGCTGTAACGCGGAACAGTGGAAGTCAAAAGAAAAAAGCAAAATAAATGGATTAATAACAGTCGTACGGAGTTAACTGCCTTCTTCGGTGTATTGTTGTCGAATTGACTACGAGGCGTATTGCGGTTTATGGGGTACTCGTATTCCTTGCCGCAGTCTTTTTATGTGACCAACGATAGCTAAATGCAGTGCTTCCTCTAATACTGTTTGGGTTCTTCAACTGACAATGGGTGCGGCTCATAAGTTTTCAGAGTACATGGTGTGGAATCAGCCCTGGCTCCTCAATTAATCTTTAACGAACTAAATGATACAATAATTGGCAGGAAGGTAGGAAGGCTGTTTTACGAATTTAGTGATCTATAAAGCATACATGAGAAACTGTACATCACTATATCATACAGTGTAATGTAGCGTATGCTTTATTACGAGTATGTGTGAATTGTTTGACGTACATGAACTGCTACACACAAGTGACACAGAATGCCTTTTGTTAAAATTATTATTTCATAGCTCACATAGAAACCCCCAAAATTTTACAAAGATATAGAGAACTTCATGGAATCAAGCCAGAGCGAGCCTAAACCAGGTGTCACCGAGGCTCTTCACAGTCTGGGTTACCGTGGTACATGTTGCAGCTTCATAGCGCTTTCATTAAAAACTTGCATTTACACTTAAGCTTTGACCTTGAAGGTGCTACGTAGGAGGAAATTCAAAGGCATTGTTTGTAGATCGTGATAAGTACCTGGCGTTAAAGTTCAACCAGACATGTCGCAGTGAGGTGGTATGCCATCTTGCTATAGGTTATCTTCAGTCTTCGAATGATACGGATAATCGGTTTGATGCCTAGAGATATATCGCTGACCAGCGGCCGTATCCTCAAAGGAGACAGAATGAATCAAACCGTAAGATGACAGATTACGACGCCTTTCAAGCCGCGGTATATTGGTATTCTTATAAATGCGAAACTTGGACTTGCAGGAATCCAGGACACACAACTGTGGCCGTTGACGGTGCCTAGCACTTGAATCTCGCATTATCAGGACATTTCACATTCTACAAAAATGTTCAATTTCGCTAACTGTATTTTTAAACTACAAGCAACGCTCACTTTGGTAACTGTATTTTTAAACTGTAAGCAACTCTATCTTCTAGCCACAAGCAGTATAAGAACCTTCTTCCATAGTCTTTGTGGCCTTTCACATATCCTGGGCTTACCGCGTGCTCTCTCTGTCACAGATGATTGTGTCTGTAAATATAACAAGCTTAATTTGTTGCTTATTATCGTGATCAGAACAATTGTATTGCTGCCTGTAGTTTGAGGACAGCGTTGTTTGTAGTTTAAAGATACGGTTAGCGAAATTGAAAATTTTTTCAGGGAACTTTCCATCTCCTGACAAAGCGCAATTCAACTACTTGGCACTGCAAATCGCCACAGTCATCTTAGTGCTAAAAGGATTACGACACTGTCTTGATCGCTAAGTGTCGTTATTTGTCGTCACCTTTCGCGTTTTACTGCGTTCACCATTATTATGATATCGTTATTCAGACGAAGGTAAACGGTCTTAAAACTGTAAATGATGGATGGATAAATATGATTTTGAGATCAAAACTTTACCGTAATTGTTTAAGAAAAAATACAGTGACCGTTAACAAGCTAATACGCTTACCCCAACAGTGACGATCCCAACAGTGAGGATATGCCTCGGGAATTTGAAAACAATACGTCTGTCTCCTATGATATTACAAATGTTATGATAACGATAACAAGCAATAAATTAATCTTATAGTTCCATTTTCCGGCAAAATCACAATAAATTACGGCAGATACTCTTGTGTGTGTTCCTCTGAGATTGTTTTATAACGATCGTGACAAATACGATAAAAGATTATTACTGATTCGAGTGTTCTCCTTGCTTTAGTGACATTCCGAACTGTAAACGGTAAACAACTTTATAAGATCGTCTATTTTTTCGTTTTCCGTCGTTCCTTAGTTGCTTCAAAAATCCGTGGAGACGTATTCCGTCTTTGCAACTAAATGAAAGGCAGTTTGTTCTTTTGCCATATGCTGGACGACACACATGGATTAACAACATCAGAAGTCGTAAGCAATACCAAATGATGATTTAACCTCACGAAACTTGTGCTGCAAAAGGAGAACCTAACACTAGAAAAAATAATACAGTAACATATTTGTAACTACTATATAATTCGTTTATTATTTACATAAAATAAACATATATTACGGGTCAGTGAAGATGCTAAACGAGTAAAAAAGCGAAAAGCGTGTGACAAAAAAAAACTGCCTTCCATTTAGTTGATAAGATGGAATATATCTCTATGAACTTTTCAGCCGTTATAAATCTCCATTTCAGAGATATTTCTCGGATAATATCATGTCATTTGCTGTCGGTTTTCGCCAAATATAATCTAAAATAGAACAGTTAGGCTTCTGCCAAATCAAATTTTGGCGAGAAAATCTCTTTAAAATCGACACCAGGAATAGAAAGGAATAGTGGCTGAATGTGCAAGAGTTTCTTGTAATTTTAATATCTCTGTTGGAAATGGAATCTCCTTTTATAGAGGAAGGGGAAGGTTCGTATTAGTACCACTACTACGTTCGTGGCAGCCGGACGTCGCGAACTACTCACGCTCATAGTGAAACACGATTCTCGAATTTACAGATATAAAATGTGGCTACGAACGGGGTCATACCTCAGAAACTTATTATACCATATCTACATCTACATCTACATCGACATCCATACTCCGCAAGCAACTTGACGGTGTGTGGCGGAGGGTACCCTGAGTACCTCTATCGGTTCTCCCTTCTATTCCAGTCTCGTTTTGTTCGTGGAAAGAGAGATTGTCGATATGCCTCTGTGTGGGCTCTAATCTCTCTGATTTTATCCTCATGGCCTCTTCGCGAGATATATGTAGGAGGGAGAAATATACTGCTTGACTCATCGGTGAAGGTATGTTCTCGAAACTTCAACAAAAGCCCGTACCGAGCTACTGAGCGTCTCACTTGCAGAGTCTTCCACTGGAGTTTATCTATCATCTCCGTAACGCTTTCGCGATTACTAAATGATCCTGTAACGAAGCGCGCTGCTCTCCGTTGGATCTTCTCTATCTCTTCTATCAATCCTATCTGGTACGGATCTCACACCGGTGAGCAGTATTCAAGCAGAAGGCGAACAATTGTACTATAACCTCTTTCCTTTGTTTTCGGACTGCATTTACTTAGGATTCTTCCAATGAATCTCAGTCTGGCATCTGATTTATCGACGATAAATTTTATATGGTCATTCCATTTTAAATCACTCCAAATGCCTACTCCCAGATAATTTATGGAATTAATTGCCTCCAGTTGCTGACCTGCTATATTGTAGCTAAATGATAAAGAATCTTTCTTTCTATGTATTCGGAGCACATCACACTTGTCTACATAGAGATTCAATTATCATTGCCTGCACCATGCGTCAATTCGTTGCAGATCCTCCTGCATTTCAGTACAATTTCCCATTGTTACAACCTCTCGATATACTACAGCATCATCCGCAAAAAGCCTCATATAGCAGTCAACCACTCCCAGGCAAGTGGCACCGAATGTAATATTCCCCGTTCCTTACATTTTCATCAATTTCTGTAATTACATGAGCACAAAATTTTACAAGGACTATGATAAGTTCACGTTTCACTATCCAGTCCATGCCAGAAAACAGCAGTTAAAAGTTACAAGTATTGTTAAGAAAACGGTTAAGACAAGAAAGAAAATAACAAAATATCGAGTTAAGATTTTAATTTATTCCATAAAAGACATCCCAATAAATATTCGCAACTTTTTTTAAAATTCCTACGTATCAGAAGATACATTATATTCATCAGAAAGGATATGTCGAAATTTTGTAGGTTGTATGTGGATCTCCCTTGCTTCTCTTTTTCGTAGTGAAATGTGAAGCCAATGTTAAAATGTCGGCTCAACCACCTATTCACAATGTACAAGACACTAAGATTTGCGCATTTCGGAGGTCAAGCTTTCATCATCAGAATTATTATACAAGAATCTTTTTCTCGCTTTTAGCGACTCTTCTATAATAATTCTGATGATGAAGGCTTGACCTTCGAAACGCGTAAATTTTAGTGATTTTATAGAGGAAGGGGAAGGTTGGTGGCTTGGCCGATATTTTATCATGGAGTCTAACAACCACGACTTCTGTTACGGATACAGTCGACATAGTTATCGCGTTCGCGTTCGTTGCCAGCACCTAAGTTCAGGCGACGGAGGTGTTCACGGGACAGCAACAATTTGCGTGACCGCCCATCGATATCTTGCTGAGCAGCCAAACTAGGCTAGTTGAGGAACATCTGGTTTGGGTGAGACATGTAATTGTCTTTTACATTTATCTGACACCTCCCAGTTTTCATTCAAGTCTTTCTAAGACTGTTTCTGACATCGAAGGAAAGGCTGAGAGCCATCCGTATCACTATTAATATCAGAAGAATTTATTACAAACGGATTGTAACGTCACTTCTTACAGCATTTATCCCATCAGTTTCTAGCATAGAATTTGTTAATCAATTAAACGACTGACAGTTAACGATCTGTTTTTTACTGACTAGGATGATTCCATAGTAAATGGGAGTTAATTATTTTCAGATGTGACGAATTAGCCAAATCTAAATGAGTTTATAAACATTTCGCAGCTTCTAACAACATGAGGAAAATAGAGTTTGTACTGTATGGAGCAATGTTAGTTTCTAGTAGACAACTGTTGCAAGTAGTGTTGCGTTCTGTTCGAAGAGATTGAGGATACCTACAGAGGCTGTAGCACTTTTTTAGCATTCACAATGATGGCACGCTCTTTAAAATCGACGCCAGGAATGGAAAGGAATAGTGCCTGAATGTGCAAGAGTTTCTTGTAATTTTAATATCTCTGTTGCAAATGGAATTAGCCGCTATATATTATGTTGTCATTCTGCAATATTTCTAAAAAGGAGAGAGTTGCTATACTGTTTTGTAAGATGTACAGTTGATGAATTCCTTTTCGGAATTATGCCCACCCTGTGCGCTAGGTGTAGTTAAACGGACATCTGGAAAAAAGACTGAAGATTGGTGTACATATTTATACTTATCTTCTGTAACTGAATTGTAATTTGTGTGCGGAGACGCATTTGTCTGCTTGTGAGGTAAGGCTTGTTTCATACACGTTCTATTTGACACATACTTTGTCTTATGACATTCCCAGAAATATTGATAAAGGCTGGCAATTTACTTTGTAACATATCCTAAACGTCAGGAGTATAAGATCGTACGTTCTTGTTGTGATTGAAAACGTAATTGCTGGATGGAGGGTACGGTAAACAGCATCTTTTTTGTATGAGCGTTTTGAAGTAATTGCTTCAGTTTTTAACAGTTGCAATAGGCATTATTACAATGATTTTTTGCTGCTTTCTGTTGAATTTTAAACGAACTGTTGATTCGCATTAGAAATTATGGATTACGGATAGCATGGCCTATAATTTTCTGTGAATACACAAATACTGGTTTTAAATTATAACTTCAAAATACAACGGGAGCCCTTTATACCCGAAGTAAAAAATTCAAAGTGTAAATTATTCAACGAAAAAATCTTGTTATCTTTTTGTAAAGGGATAGTCGTTTTGGAAAATTTGGGTCTATATAATGAGTGAATGATAAAATGTTTCAGGAGAAAGATGTTTAGATAGACAGTGTCGTAAGTATTAATTTCATAGACTTACGATCAGCCAACAATTCCCTGCATCGGTGGATTTCTCCTAATGATTTTGCTTTTTGTTCTGTAATGCATGTATGTTATGTATAGTAAAAGGTCTATAAAACCTCGCGAAGACTAATTTTCCAGATTGTATCTTCTCATTATGAATGGTACTCAACTGACCATCTCAGACTATAGTATTTAAATGCACACGTTACAGTCACTACAGAAATATGGACATCAATCAGGGGTAATTTCGTTTATTCCTATAACTACCGAACATTGATGTTATTTTGTAGTTCTTTCACACATTATCCACCAGTATAATACACCATCCAAATTTTATTTGGTGACATAAAACATGGCCGGAGGACTCTTCGCCTCGCTGTCTTTGCAGTGTTGCCTCTATATGACAGTCTGTCTCTACAATTCTGGGGGAAAATCTCCCAGACAAAATATGCACCCTAATGTGTGTGTAATTATATTTATTTATATGTTATAGAGTGCAGTCGATGATCTCCTCGACATATACAATGTGTGTATATGTTGCTGGAAACATCAGATGACGAGATCGACAGCATTATTTGTTTTTTCTCTGTCTCCTTTCCTCCCTCCCCCCCCCCCCCCTCTCTCTCTCTCTCTCTCTCTCTCTCTCTGTCACTCACTCACTCTCTTACTTAGGTAATGAAGAGCCATCGCTTCTATAGACGTTTGGACTTCCTGCAGGTGGCTAGTCGCCTGCGTCATTACTGGGAGGGTAGTAGGTGATTTAGAAACTGGTTGGAGTGAGAAACGAAGTTTTAATCTTCTGATAACGGTATGAATTTAGTGATTATTGGCTCTATATGAGTCCAGCTTTCTCCCGCCTCTGGCGTGTTGGAAGCATTTAGTTGTGAGTGGTTGCGATGTCAGCTGGACAGTACAAAAGACTAGTAAATAGGCCAGTGACATCTTATATTACAATGCGTTGCAAGTACATGCGCATATGGAGGAATATATTAACATGACCAAAAAGTGGAGAACTTCCACTCACACACTGCGATACTTGTGTGAAACTTGTTGCTTGAGCACTGCGTAACTAGTCTCACATATCCACTGCGCCCCCTGGTTCAGACACCAGCAGACTTCTCTCCTTTATCCAAGTAGTAAAATGCTGAGACATATTTTGCCAAGTTAACGGACTTACGGCAATGCTGCTATGTACTCCAAAAGAGTCCTTCACTGATAGCTTCCAAGTGACACACAAAAGTTATCCAAAGTTAATTTTGACTGTTGAAGGTTATTTTGAAGGTGAAAAAGAGGAAGGTTAAGGTTTAAAGTCGGATGAAGGCTTTAGTGACGAAGTATAAGTTCCGATTTTGGGAGGAGGGAGAAGGAAAACAGCCGTTCCCTTTCCAAGGAGCCATTCTGGTATTCGCCCTGAGTTATTTGGGGGAACCACAAAAACCTAAATGTGGGTTGACAGATGGGGCTCTGAGCTGCTTTCCTCAATGCACCACCACGCCCTGCGCTTTTAAGAAGAAGAAATATGTTTTTCTGTGCATTACGTTTCGATGTAATTCGTACATTCATTATGCAGCGTACCAGGAGAAATTACGCAAGGTGTTGCAACTGACGTGTTCATTCTCATTCTGAACCTCACGCATGAATGCCTCCGTGGTTAACTGTTCTGTAACTTCATGGCCCTGCGATCAAGGGACTAACTACTAGTCATCTATATTTGCCCTTTTCAGACACCGCTGCGAGTACTAGTAGAACAAATACCGGCATATTGTCGAGGTCTACACCTACGTGAGTACTCTGAAATTAACACTTAAGGGCTTGGCAGAGGTTTCCCACAAGCGCTATCAGACTGTTTCTCTACCATTCCACTCTCGAATAGCACGTGAGAAAAACGAAGACCTAATTTTTGTGTGCGAACTCAAATTTTTCTTATTTTATCTGTCATTTCCCCCTTTGTAGGTGAGAATCAACAAATACTTTGGAATTTTGAGAAGAAGATTTGTGATCCTAATTTTGTGAAAAGATTTCGTCGCAACGAAACAGTGACTGCGAGATGGTTGCTAGCCGGGGTGGCCGAGCGGTTCTAGGCGCTACAGTCTGGAACCACGCGACTGCTCCGGTCGCAGGTTCGAATCCTGCCTCGGGCATGGATGTGTGTGATGTCCTTAGGTTAGTTAGGTTTAAGTAGTTCTAAGTTCTATGGGGCTGATGACCTCAGAAGTTAAGTCCCATAGTGCCATTTGAACCATTTTTGAAGATGGTTACTGCTGACGAAAGTCATGCACTCAACACGTGTACCCTGATCCTGAGACTAGCGATCGTATCGAATCCCTGTCTCACCGGTGCCACCTGCGACACTCACCGTGAATTCCCGTACGCCATGACGAATGGCACTGGAGTGTACGCGGCTCTGCAGTGAAGATGAGGGCGACAGCGCAGCTGAGTCTCCTGCGGGTCTGCTTAGCTGCGCCGGTGTCCACCTCAACCGAAGTCGGCAATCGAATCTTCAACTCCCCTCCACCCAATCCGCGTCTGAGCGTCTGACTATTCGCGCCTACGGTCGGCGGCCGAATACCTTCAAAAATGTCTTTCTTTCTTCTCTGGCATGTGATCTGTTTCCTGCCAAGTAGTGTCCTATGCCAATTTAAAAAAAAACTACAAAAGCACTGCAGCCCAATAGCGATGTTTCCATTGAGAACACAGTCCTGTCAAAAATAGCGCATTACCATCAGATTCATCAAGTCATACAGCGCTCCCCTACTACTAAAAAAGGAGAGTGCTCACTGTGTGATCGTGACGTCACTCCAGTCCAATGCATTTCCGATTATGGCGCTAGACTTGCATCTGAGAGCTCCCTAATTGGGGGAAATGCTGCACGCGAGGCTGGCCCATTATTTTGTAAGCGTCGAACGCTATCCCCAAAGCGGCTCTGAAGAAACATGTGTAAACAGGCCCGTCCACCTTCTCGTGGGGCCTCCGCCCTCGGCGTCCCTCACACACAGCCAGAGCTTGTAAACCTAGTGAACTCCTGGCGCACATTGGAAGCCCCAGTTCCACAAATTCGTCACATGGCCCTCCGGTCTCCCCCGCACAGTACCACTCTCGGCAACATTTCCTGTTTCCCCAGACTTAGCTCCATTACATTTTGTCTTCGCATAACGCCAAAAACATTCAGAACGTTTGAGTCCTCACAGTACAGATACACTACAGCAGTTCGTCGATCATATGAATGGTGTTCATCCCAACATTAAATTTGCTGTCGAGATGGAAATGCACGGCTAGCTACCCTTCTTGGATGTTTTGGTTGAGCGGAAGGCAGGAGGCCAGTTTGGTCATTCAGTGTACAGGAAACCAACACGCACTGATCGGTATTTGAACGCCAATAGTTTCCACTACCCCGTACACAAGAAAAATGCCCTGAACTCGTTGGTTCATAGAGCCAAGTGTATGCACGTCGCCTAGGCATTGCTGTGGCACGTTAACACAAGTGAACGTAGCAAGCCAACGCCCAGCGAGACACCCAGAGCTATGCGTCCGCACTCCTCTAGCTTGGAACAAGTGTACCATAAGGCTGTTTAGCCAAAAGTCCTGTTGTCTCTGCTATACTCCATGTCTTCCATGTCAAAATATTTGCATCTGGAAAGGCCTCAAGGCCACCATAATCCGCATGATTGCCCCATACAACAGCAAGCGTGAGCCATGTACTGCCTCCAAAAACTGCTTGTACATCACATGTAAAGTTCAAATGGAGTCCACGAAAAACATTTGGACCTCCAATTAATTGTTGTTTATTAAACTGTCCAGCCAAATCAATGTCAATAGCCTTCAAACTGCGATACACAGGAACGCTGCGCCGCCAGCGACGACGCCATGCACGTCGCCTAGGACGATGACCACGTACAGTCTGAATTGCAGAACTTAAAACGTGTTTTCGGGGAAAATAAATACAGCAAAAGAGACATCGCAAACTCTTTCAAGGGCCACCGACGAAGAATCAGTAGAAGAGGCCAAACGGACTGTATTCCTCCCATACTGTGGAGCGACTAGTAGTAAGTTAGGACGTCTGCTGCCGAAACATGGGCTAAGACCAGTGTTCCGGCCCGCCCCACAAGATACGAGATATGTTGCGCCCTGTTAAAGGCGACATTACTCTTCGAGTGTCCGGTGTGTATGGTGTACCCTGTGAATGTGGCAGCATGTATATCGGACAAACAATTCGCACGGTTGCGGAGCGCTGTACTGAGCACAAGCGCCATATAAAACTAAGGGAGCTTGACAAGTCGGCAATAGCGGAGCATTGCCTACAAAACGGACATAAAATACAGTTAGAAAATACAAAAGTTTTGGCACATGCGTCTACATATTGGGACTCCGTTATAAAGGAAGCGGCCGAGATTCGTTTAAACAACAACAATTTCAACAAAGACCAGGGATACACACTCAGCAGGGCATGGGGGTGGGCGCTGGACATTGAAAGAAAGCGAAGACAGATGCGCGACGCGGGAGCGGCAGTTTCAAACGTGGCGCCTGCCCCTGGCGCCACCTGACGTTACCAGTGCTGCCACGGGCAATAGCTCCGCTAGCTGCCCGGATCGACTTAACGCGCGCTCGCCACATTGGGTCTGTGTGATAAGCTGCTGATGATGTCATCATGCCTATGTAAGCGAGACACAGTAGCAGCCTCTGCAGTCAGTGAACTCCTGACGACGATGGTGGAGATGGTCACCGAAAGCTCGAAGATTTTATTGGAACTGACACGGCTGGAAAACCGAGAACGTTTTATTCATTAAACTTTGAGTCCTTCACCACGTTAGAGGACAGAACATTTACATGGGGCACCGTACTACCAGTAACTGTGGTACCTGTTCATTAATAAAATGTTCATAACAATCAACATCATTATCTTTCTCTAAATTATTGAATCGATAACAAAATAAAATGAAACAGGCACGCAAATTTCCCTGCCACATTTTAAATGTATGCATAATATGGTGAATAATTGCAGCATTGGCAGGAAATGTATGAGACTTATCGAGTACCTGTGGGCGCGTCGTGAGCGTCAAATAGTTTCCACAAATCTGATGCTTTTCTTGAGTGACTAAAGGTTCACTCATGACTCGACCAGTGATGTTATTTGCATGTCACAGTTTTTCATCCTCGTGGCGCAGTCTCGCAATCACTGTGCGTCCACCACAGATTTGATTTTTCATAACTAATGTGCAAGGTACCAGGTTTTTCCTATTCACCTAACCCAACTGGTCACTGCCAGGTCATTTAAGTATTACATTTGAACTTCTCCATGTCAGTAAATGTCAATTTTCATGTTCCCCTGAATTTTTCAAGAAAAATATGTCCTGTATTTGTTTCTTGTTCGTGTATGTGACAACAGTGACCTTTATAATAAATAGGTGTTAATTTGGACCAGTATTCCATTTATTAGTTAGATAATTCTCCTGTTTTCTCTCTTTTCCTTGGTGCAACACCCAAGTAGCATGTTTGCTAGCCACTAATTTCCCATTATTAATCCCGTCCCTACAGTTTTATTAAGTAGTATCAGCGATCCGACTATCGGTCAGTCCAGATAATACAGATCATTCTGAAATCCGAAGGGGTATTTCAAAAGCTCAGTTGACCCCTCACAGAAGCACATTTCACAATTGCAGATGGCATTTATGGATGAACATTTTCAACTGTAACAGGATCTATGAACAATATGTTATTGTTGGAGGAGTTTTATTATCAAAATTGTTACTTCGCCATTCAGTATAATAAACCATCATCAACACTTCTTTGAATTGGAAGCTGATGCGTGATGCTGACATTTTATAGATGTAGAATGGCTTTTTTCTATTTACTGTAGGAAATAGAAAAGAAATAAGTTTGTTTCTTGATCAGTAAAAACAATTCTAATTTTAACTGCAAGAATTTTTGTTAAATTTGTTGCTCCAATAATTGTATATTACTTGAAACAAGGAAATAAAAGAAAAATTAACTTATCGTGAAAAACCATTATTTGCGTGTGTATCTGCCAAAGAGAGACAATCATTGTCATAAGGTAAAAATAAATTATGAGTTCTGAACCATCACGAAAAAAGTCAGTGGAGATTAACAACGTGAATCTAAATTTTAGATCACAGCACTCTGTCTTATCGGTACCTGAGAGCTGTTACACCATTCGAAATATATTTGTGCTATTCACACTTCCAGTAGACAGAGTAACCAGTATTCTATTTGGTAACAACGACCAAGAAGAATTTCGTACTTTGTGCCACATTAGTCTGTTCATTGAAACGTAATACTTCAGAATTTGTACAAACGTATGAAAAATTGTTTGTTAAAATTTTGATTACTGAAATTATATACAGAGTGACGAATTCAGATCAGACTAAGCATTTATGTTGCACCTCGAATTCTATGTTCTAATGATTCTGCCGCCACTGCCAGTTTGTACTTTGAGGACTGTTTCACCGCTTTTATTTATATCCATATCGGTTACTACGTTTCAGCAGCATCATCAACATACAGGAGCATGGTTTCACGCCAATATACACTGCTGAAATTCTCTCGGGCTTCCAGTCGCGTTATGTGGCCTAAAACTCACGAGCTTTCGGCCGAGTGCTCCTCGGCCATTGTCAAGTGGTTGAGTGGCGCATGGCTGCTGCTGCCGTCCTTATATAGAAACGCTGACCTCTGTGACGTCACTCGTGTTCCTTCCAGCGCCACACATGGTAGTGTTTTCGTTGTACGCCCGGCGCGCCCGCTTCGACATTCCGATGGCCGGATCCCAAGCTGTGCTTAGCTGCACGTATTTACTGAGGGCATTGTCACAAATTCTAATTCCGATCGCTTCTTTTGTGACGCTATCCAAGAAAGTATACGTATTAATTCGTCTAATAACAAATGTCTCATCGAATGCGATACAGTGACCACTTTATAGAGCATGTTCGGCTACCGCTGGTTTCTCGGGATACCGGTAGCGAAACCAACTCTCGTGTTCTACTCGGCGCTGCTCAATAGTACGTACTGTCCACTCCTACACGTTATTTTATATACGATCTGCGTTCTGAGGCCTACAGCGCCTTTCAGAGGTCTCATGAATTATCGAATTTCTGCTGGAGCTCTACACACCAAACCGATGTTATGCCTCTTTAGGAGCCGGCTAATCTTTCCTGTTACTGAGCCACAGAACGGTGAAAACGCAAGCTTCTTCGTGTCTTCCTCGGGAGGCTTGTATTTACGTGTCTTCGGAAAGATGGCTCGCGAAATTTTGCTGTTATTGTAGCTGTTTTCTTTGAACGGTTTCCGTAAATCGCTCAGTTACTTGGGAGCTTAGGCTTCCGCTCAGCATAGCAAGATCGTTAGAACTGAACATTTCTGCGACGGGTGGTGGTAGATGGTAGCGTGGAGATATCAATCCGTTTGGGTGGGTTTCCGGGAAACACCGTAGCTGAGATACCCACTAACGCGGAGGAGACGTCAAGGAACGGCAAGGGGCCACCTGCCTCTACCTCCATCGTGAATTTGTTTCGTCATGGTTGTTGCCGATGGAAGTCCAAGAGCTCTCCCAGCTTTTCACGTTCATAAGACCAGACAACGGAGGCGTCGTTGACAACGTAACAATAAAAGCAACTAGGCTTCGCAGGCGTCGTGCCCAGGGTGATGCCCTTAAAATAGTCCATAAAAAAGTTGGCTGTAACTGGAGCTAACGGGATTCCCATCACCACGCTATCCGTCTGATTAAAATTTGCTCCGTTATACAAAAAAAAAAAAAAAACACGATGACGTCAGAGTGTTCTTAAGTAAATCCACAACAGTGCCATCAGATAACAGGGAGAGCAGATCCCTAAAGTCTTTGATGGGAATGTGATACCACATCGAGGTTGACCATCATACCTCCTTCTTCAAGATGCAAGCATTTAATTAGGCTGATGGAATCACTCGTACTCTACATACAAAGTGACCAGTTTGCGGACTAAGAAGACTAACCAGATATTTCGCTAGTCTTCGCTCTTTTGTGAGAGAGGAACAGCACACATGAAATAGCAGCTGACGGAGTCCCTCCCAGCTTTGCACTGGGACTGGACTGATACAGCCACAACAGCACAGCAGATGTCATCACAGAGGAAAACCACGGAAAAGCCGGCTGTCACAGCAACAACATGGGCTAGAGCGTAAAACAACAGAACTTGCCGTTATCAGCATGACGACGAGAAACAGTGACGAGGGTGCCACGTCGGCAATGAAGAAGGGACTTATCTTTGCACCATTGCCACGGAGTATCCCTTCTGCTGACACAACAAGTGCAGTGGAGTAAGCAGTTCACAACATCCCCAGTAAAACGAGCCGCTTACTTTCAGAACTCATGCGACCAACCTCGAACGTAATAACAGCTGAGCATAGTGGCATTCACGAGTTCCGCAACTCTCATCGCAGACCTGCCAGTTGGTAAGGGCAGGCAACTGTCATTGTGTCACGAACTGACTATGATGCGTAGATGCAGTAGAGGGAGGGGAAAGAGACGTATAAAAAATTATCACGGGACCAAACATCGAGAATAATGAGGAATACGTCGGAACTTCTCAAGCGGTCTTCACTGGAAGAGAATGTAATTAAATATCTCCTGCCTCAGGCACCTCGACCACCTACATGGCATGGCTTCCAAAAGTTCGTAAGAATAGCACATCCCATCGTTCCATAGTGAGCACCCTTGAATCACCGACTTGCAGACTCATAAATCATATGGTCAGCGTCCTTACTGCACAAGCTATCCCACAGTCATCGATACTTCCACAATGTAGCATGGTTCGAGCTAACCATTAATGTTTCGCTATTTTGCACTTGCTGTGCTTATCATTTATGAGATTTCTGTATGTCCTTTTGCCTGCTTTTTTGCTACTTTCTCTTAAATTTTCTACTTTTATCATTTAAATTCCATTATTTGTCCGTTTTAATATTAATAATGATTAAAATTAATATATACTGGTATCTTCTGCGTGTGCACAATGAAAATATTTGTATTAGTGAAGGTATGCCTATAATGACAGTAAAATAAAAATATCCTTCGGCATTTAAGCTGAAGAAGAAAGAAAACACAACAAAAACCCAAGCCACAAACCCATAAAAATGGTGCAGTAAACTGAACTATTACAACTAATGACTTCTTTCATATAAAATTTTTTGCTGCATCGTGAGAATCTGGACCCCTTTCGACATGGTTCCTGTAATCAGTCTCCTGGGTCATTGTAACAAAAAACACAAAAATACATTTCATAGCATTATTCACGATCTCTTGCTATATGTGACATTGGAGGCGACGGAACACGTTTCAGTACTGCGGTGACAATCTGCTAAGACGTCAGTGTAATGTTGTCCTCGGGGTGCTCGCTAAATTGAAGTGATAACGCGTTGATAAAGACTCTCTATCTCACACCATGGTAAGTGAAACAAAAGTGTGACGCTTGTAGATATGCTCCTCAAGATTTAGTTGGTTGTGACCTTCACCTTTTGTCTCGGCAGTCACACGCAGAAATAGATCTAAATTGAACAATAGCAAATAGTGAGGAACTTATAAACAAAATGTAAGACCCTTTGTCGTTTAGTAACAATTCAGAACGAAAATGATGTGATTGATGTGCTCTGTGTACTTTATCGGGTTTTGGCGTACTATCATGCTCAGAGTAGTCTAAAACAGATCAGTTGCACGATTTATTTTCCGTTTTCCAAAAATTGCCAGTAACTTTCACAGTCGGTAAATGGTCATGTTTATCGTGAGCTACCGCTGTTGTTTCCGTCGTGTTTTGAAAAATGTATGCACTATCTGATCGACAGTATCAAGACACCTATTGGTGGACATTAATATGAGGCGTATCTATCCTTCACCTTTATCACGGCTTGAACTCTGATGAGGTGTCTGCATGTATGTGGAGGAATAACAGCCCATTCTTGCCTAAGAGGCGAAACCACAGAAGGTAGTGGTTGGACGTTGAAGTCTGGAGCGAGGTCGATTTATTAACTCATCCCAGAGGTTTTAGACTAGGTTGAGGCCGGGGCTCTGGGCAGACCAGCCCATTTCAGGAATGTTATTTTCCACAAACCATTGGACATTCAATTTAGAACTATTTCTTCGTGTGACTGCCGAGACGAAAGTGCCTCTAGTGGTGTGACACGTTTGTTTCACATGTCATGGTATGAGATAGAGTCTCTTTATCAACGCGTTATCACGTCAATTTAGCAAGGACTTCCAGTACAACATTACAATGAAGTCGTAGGAGATTGTCATTCACTGATGCTTCTTGATGACGGGGTGTATTGTCATGCTGACATAATCACCGTCTCTGAACTGTTCCCCTCCTGTACGCAGTACACAATGCTGTAAAAAGTGTTCACATCCATCCGCATTTAGAGTTTTTTTTTAAGAAAAAAAGGCTCCTTAAGAGGACTACACCACAACCGCGAAAAACCGCCATACCGTAACATCACCTCCTCCGTAGTTCACTGTTGACACTACACGTGATGGCAGGTAGCACTGTATAGGCTTTCACCAAGCCTAAACCTTTCCAACAAATTGCCACAGGGTATGGTGTGTTTCGTTACTCCGAATCATTCGTTTCCAGGCAACCACTGTTCTGTGGCGTCATGCTTTACACCATCTCAAGTCGCTTAGCATGGTATACAGAAATATTTGGCTCATGAGGAGCTGCTTGACTATTGCTCTCCATTCTTTTCAACTCCCTATGCACAGTCATCGCACTAGCCGAAATTCTGGAACTCACGTATGTTTCCTTCCGCTGCTTTCATGCGATTTTTACCACCACTCCTCGCAATGATCGACAGTGCCTGTCCGTCAGTGCAAGAGGTCTGCCTGGTTTTGGTTGGCCTGTGTTTGTTTGCGTTTCCACTTCACTGCCACGTCACCGACAGTTACCTTGCGCAGCTTTAGGGGAGTTGAAATGTCCCTGGTTGATTTGTTACTCAGGTGACATCGAATGATTAGTGCACATTCGAAGTCATTGACGTCTCTTGCCCGCTCCTGCTGTTCTTTACTGTCAAAACAGTACTCCCCTCCGCCTTTTTAGATACGGGTGTCCGGATACTTACTAGGTGTGAGTGGTACTAATTCATTCTGGACTTAACATAACTTTCTATTTGTGGATTTGTGTTCCGTTGACACATTGATTTGTTAATCGAAGATAAATCTTCAGTCTGCCTGAGAATCTTATACATTTTGTTCTGTGTATTTTAATATTTTAACTATCCGTGTATTGCGTTTCTAGGTCAAAGTTGAGGCGTGCGTGAACACAGGGATGGAAAATCGCCTACCGACGGCAGATTAGCTGCTGTGCTGGAACAAAAAATGGTTCAAATGGCTCTGAACACTATGGGACTTAACATCTTAGGTCATCAGTCCCCTAGAGCTTAGACCTATGTAAACCTAACTAACCTAAGCACATCACACACATCCATGCCCGAAGCAGGATTCGAACATGCGACCGTAGCAGTCACGCGGTTCCGGACTGAAGCGCCTAGAACCGCACGGCCACCGCGGCCGGCTGTACTGGAACATTACACTACTGGCCATTACACTACTGGCCATTAAAATTGTTCCACCAAGAAGAAATGCAGATGATAAACGGGTGCATAGATCCGGAGAAATCAGTACTCAGAACAACCACCTCTGGCCGTAATAACGGCCTTGATACGCCTGGGCATTGAGACAAACAGAGCGTGGATGGCGTGTACAGGTACAGCTGCCCATGCAGCTTCAACACCACACCACAGTTCATCAAGAGTAGTGACTGGCGTATTGTGATGAGCCAGTTGTTCGGCTACCATTGACCAGACGTTTTCAATTGATGAGAGATCTGGAGAATGTGCTGGCCAGGGCAGCAGTCGAACATTTTCTGTATCCAGAAAGGCCCGTACAGGACCTGCAACATACGGTCGTGCATTATCCTGCTGAAATGTAGGGTTTCGCAAGGATTGAATGAAGGGTAGAGTCACGAGTCGTAACACATCTGAAATGTAACGTCCACTGTTCAAATTGCCGTCAATGCGAACAATAGGTGACCGAGACGTGTAACCAGTGGCATCCCGTACCATGACGCCGGGTGATACGCCAGTATGGCGATGACGAATACACGCTTCCAATGTGCGTTCATCGGCATGTCTCCAAACACGGATGCGACCATCATGATGCTGTAAACAGAACCTGGATACATCCGAAAAAATGACGTTTTGCCATTCTTGCACCCAGGTTCGTCGTTGAGTACACCATTGCAGGCGCTCCTGTCTGTGACGTAGCGTCAAGGGTAAACGCAGCCATGGTTTCCGAGCTGATAGTCCATGCTGCTGCAAACGTCGTCGAACTGTTCGTGCAGATGGTTTTTGTCTTGCAAACGTCCCCATCTGTTGACTCAGGGATCGAGACGTGGCTGCACGATCCGTTACAGCCATGCGGATAAGATGGCTGTCATCTCGACTGCTAGTGATACAAGGTCGTTGGGATCCAGCACGACGTTCCGTATTACCCTCCTGAACCTACCAATTCCATATTCTGCTAACAGTCATTGGACCTCGACCAACGCGAGCAGCAATGTCGCGATACGATAAACCGCAATCGCGATAGGCTACAATCCGATCTTTATCAAAGTCGGAAACGTGATGGTACGCATTTCTCATGCTTACACGAGGCATCTCAACAACGTTTCACCAGGCAAAGCCGGTCAACTGCTGTTTGTGTATGAGAAATCGGTTGGAAACTTTCCTCATGTCAGCATGTTGTAGGTGTCGCCACCGGCGCCATCCTTGTGTGAATGCTCTGAAAAGCTAATCATTTGCATATCACAGCATCTTCTTCCTGTCGGTGAAAGTTCGCGTGTGTAGCACGTCATCTTCGTGGTGTAGCAATTTTAATAGCCAGTAGAGTAGATCATTATTTACGTAGTGATCTACATTTAGTTTTTTCAATGCAACCGTTAGCCAACAACCGATATATTCTGACTTTCTTGATGTGTTAGGGCCATAAGTGTGACAATACATGTGTCCCATCTGAACACAATTAAATAAAGAAAGCTTTCCTGAAATAATGTGTCAATAAATGTCCTTAGGAAGCGCTCTGCGACAGAAATGTGTTCTTCAATTTTAATTTTGTGCTTCAATTTTCTGTGTTGTACTCTTTGTGGAAGTCTGTAGCTGAGCGGCGACCGTTTCTGTAGCTCATGTGGGTGGTGCAGGTTCTATTCCTAATACTGCCAGTGGTTTTTTTCCCCTTGGTGGGAAGGCTGCAGTCGATGCAGTCAGGTCATGAAGCTAATTGAGGAGCTGCTTGAATGAGAAGCATAGGGTTTGGAAAACGGGCAACGACTAGGAGAGCGATGTTGATCCACAAGCCGCCTCATACCACCTCCAAACGACGCCGTTGATATAGTACGAGGCGGTGCCCAGCCAGCGTCATATGCTACTCATCGCCAGATGTAAATGGAAAAAAAGAAAGCCTTTCTTAGAAAAAACCGTTCTTGGTTAAGTCTTCGTCGAGTCAGCTCTTCTACACTGACCAGCGGGTTAAATGTCAGATGCTTCGTCATGTAACTTGTTAAACGTAAGGTCATCGAGATTAACAACCCACATCAGTTGGATAGATCTTCACCAATAATGGTCTCTTTTCCACACGCATTAAATCATTGGAAATTTTTTAAATACAATCGAGGTATGGGCAAACAATCTGGTGATCAGAAATTCTACATAACTGCTATATAGGAGAGAAATGTATTCCTATCGTCATAGTTAAGTGAACAGTTCTACGTGTGATGTGCTGTAACGCGTTCCCAGATCTTGCACTGGTCAGGAACATTCAAACGGAGAATTGGGCGAGGAGTGCGAAACCTGCGTGCCTGATTGCAGTAACATCGTAGGTCCGCGTTGGACATTCCATCTCCGAAGTCGTACAGACAGGGAATTTTTCACGTACCACCTTCTCAACGCTGTATGGTGAGCCCCTCCACAGCCGCTGTTAAACGGACGTGGAAAAAAATTGTCTACATTGGATGAAATTGTGTCTGTGTTACGCCTCACCGGAGACGATGTAGAAAAGTACTATCGAATCGACCTTTTACATCCGTTTGTTCATCTACAGCAACCTGCAAGCGTTCTACAACTGCAGTACGACGATTCACGACCCAATGGTTCCGAATTTCCCAGTCTCATCCACATAGTGGCATAGGCTTTCTCGACTGGAAACTATTTCAGTTATAACCGCGCCGTGATGTGATTTAACTATCGATGTTTCGGCTGCCTACAGTAATAGCCAAGAAGTCATGATTCAGGACGGCTGCCGAATGATTTCGATGTCTCGTGGACGTCTTCCCACGACATGCGATCGTCAGTAACGAGGAGTCGGTGCTATACGATACTTGACAGGTTTCTTTAATTCAGTTGCTCATGAATTAATTTCAGCTTTTTACCTTCCATACCATTCCTTACATTACCGGAGAGCGAAAGGACTACTTTTTGTCCGGCCCCTCCGTATTATAAATATTTAGATATCCGTCCATCGATTTACGATCACTCAGATCTCTTCAACAGTTTGTACCGCACGGTTGCGGGTGCTTTATACCGCCATGTTTCTTGTTCCACGCACGAGTATGGTAGGGTATGACGAACCACCCGCATGCTTATTTACCTCCTCTGATCTGCATTACGTTGCTCTTGCTGTCAGTGATCTTTTAAAACATAGCAACACGCCCTCGAATTTTTATTTCCTCCTTTTACGTGACCTGTCCAGGTTCTTAAACAGTTGCATCCCGCCCCACAAAACAGACAGACCTAGTCGTACAGTATCACGTTAAAGAAAACCGGAACATGTAATGGACTAAAAAACATAGAAACACGCCCTCGAATTTTGATTTCCCCCATTTATTTGATCTGTCCAGGTTCTTAAATGGTTGCAACCCGCCACACGAAACAGGTGGAACTCGTCGTACAATATCTGGTTGAAGAAAACCAGAATGTGTAATGGACTAGCGACAAGTAGAAAGTGTGCCCATAGATATTTGTCGTGGAATCCCTTTATTCAGTGTGGCAGTAACATGAGACACACTCAGGCAGAGCACACACACATTGGCACACACGCACACATACATACACACGCAAAAATGGTTCAAATGGCTCTGAGCACTATGGGACTTAATTGCTGAGGTCATCAGTCCCCTAGAACTTAGAACTAGTGAAACCTAACTAACCTAAGGACATCACACACATCCACACACTACTACTACTACACGCAATAGCAACAGTGCAACGTTAGCAGAAGCAGAGACTTAATGTAGGGTATTGTTGAAATGATTAGCGTTTCAATTCAACTGTAACTAGGATAAATAGTGCTTTCATAAGTAAAAGGCATAGTCCAATGAAAACGGTACAGACTGGAAAAAATGTGGTAAACTGTTTGTTATTTCAAAAGTAGTCGCCATTACTGTTAATATACATTGAAGAGCCAAGGAAATTGGTACATCTGCCTATTATTGTGTAATGCCCCCACGAACACGCCTAGTGCCGCAACACGATGTGGCATCGAATCAGTTAATGTCTGAAGCACTGTTGGAGGGAATGGACACTATGAATCCTTCAGGGATGGCCATAAATCCTTAAGAGTACGAGGGGGTTGAGATCTCTTACGAGCAGCACGTGGCAAGGCATCCCAGATATGCCTAATAATGTTCATGTGTGGGGAGTTTGGTGGCCAGCGGAAGTGTTTAAACTCAGAAGAATGCTCCTGGAGCCACTCTGTAGCAATTTTGGACGTGTGGGGTGTCACATTGTCCTGCTGGTATTGCTCAAGACCGTCGGAATCCACAATGGTCTCAAATGGATGCAGGTAATCAGACACGATGCTTACGTACGAATCACCTGTCAAAGTCGTATCTAGATGTATGGAGGGTCCCATATCACTCCAACTGCACTCGCCCCACACCATTACAGAGCCTCCACGAGCTGGCATGTAGGGTCCATGGACTCATGAGGAGCCGGCCGGTGTGGCCGTGCGGTCTAGGCGCTTCAGTCTGAAACCGCGTGACCGCTCCGGTCGCAGGTTCGAATCCTGCCTCGGGCATGGATGTGTGTGATGTCCTTAGGTTAGTTAGGTGTAAGTAGTTCTAAGTTCTAGGGGACTGATGACCTTAGATGTTAAGTCCCATAGTGCTCAGAGCCATTTGAACCATTTGACTCATGAGGTTGTCTCCATACCCCTACACGTCCATCCGCTCGATACAATTTGAAACAAGGCTCGTCTGACTAGGCAACATGTTTCCATTCGTCAACAGTCGAACGTCGGTGTTTACGGATCCAAGCGAGATGTAAAGCTTTTTGTCGTGCTGTCATCAAGGGTACACGAGTGGGCCTTCGGCTCCGAAAGCCCATATCGATGATGTTTCTTTGAATTTTTCGCACGGTGACACTCGTTGACGCTCCAGCACTGTAATGTGCAGCAATTTGCGGAAGGGCTGCACTTCTGTCACGTTGAACGATTCTCTTCAGTCGTCGCTGGTCCCGTTCTTGCAGGATCTTTTTCTGCCAGCAGCGGTGTCGGAGATTTGATGTTTTACCGGATTCCTGACATTCACGTTATACTCGTGAAATGATTCTACGGGAAATCTCCACTTCATCACTACCTCGGAGATGCTGTGTGCCATTGCTCGAGCGCTGACTATAACACCACGTTCAAACTTACTTAAATTTTGATAACGTGCCATTGTAGCAGCAGTAAGCCATCTAACAATGCGTCAAACACTTGTTGTCTTATATAGGCGTTGTCGACCGCAGCGCCGTATTCTGCTTGTTTACATATCTCTGTATTTGAATACACATTCCTATACCAGTTTCTTTGGCGCTTCAGTGTATTTATTCCACTGTCAAACAAGACGGTTAATGCCTTCATGATAAAATATTTACGGTTTCATACGGAACTATGGTAGTACTCAGGCGTGCACTTCGCCCGAAGGATATCGGTGGCCACGAATGTCCCTCTTCAGAGCTTCAAATATATGGAAATCGCCCGGGCAGAGATAGGTACTGTTTAAGGATGTGTAAGGATTTCTCAGCGAAACTTCTGCAGCGAAGTCGAAATAACAGGCACGACAGCTCCGGGAAAGTCAACCTTTTTCGTTGAGTGCAAGGGCCCGAAGGTCATTGACTTTTTGGAACACGTCGTCACAATTAATGCATACCGGTTCGTGGACTATTTGCAGAAATTGAAGAGCGCCGTCAAGTCTAAATGCAAATGGTACATATTTTGTTAAAATGTACGAAACAATTTTGCACAGTGGCAATATCCATGGGAATTGACAATTTGTACACTCTTCTCTTTGCTGATGATCGGATTGTTGTGCCTGTAGATAATAACGACACGAGATACATACCCCGGTACTTCAAAAGTTGAAGGAAAAGAAGGCGGACTGAGAATTAACATGTTTAGTAACTAGAACAAGAAAGAAATGTGGAAGACCTAGACACTGAACTGACAAAGTCCGGAGTGTGATGCATTCAGGTAAGTGAGAGTATCGCTGTTATCCAACAGCAGAAGCACAGCTGATGTAGACAATCCAGTAGTAACGAAAAAATAGTAATAAGACAGCACAACTCTGTTTCTTAGAATACCAACGTAACAAACAATACAAAGCATATCATTTGTAAGGCCATTGTTGAGAACATTGCCTCATCACGTACAGGGACGTGTAAATGGAGTTTCGAAGAAATACTAGTATTTAGTGGATGTACCACGCGGAAAATAATACAGTAGGACGTACTTTGGGGGACAGTAAGACGTAACTGATGCAATAGAGACAAACCAGTTATTGTGTGACGACAGGTTGTCAAAACGAATTTGGAAGTGGTCGCTACAAGGAAGAAGGAAGAGAGGATGCCAAACTTTGAATACAGAAGGAAAGTGACCGTGAGGCAATGGCGGTCATAGGCCCCTACGAAGAAGACTGGCTGAAACAGGGGGGTGGAAACAGGAATTTGAGAAGCAGTGTCAGCCGTAAATAGCACTCGCGACGTCATGATACCGTACATTACTGAAGGGAGGCTCATAGGTCTACAGCTTTTGGTGTCTTCTTTGGCTCATTTGCATTTTGAATATTTTCCCTCTGAAGTCCCCTTTAGTATTAGTTTCTTCCAACCTAATCACTTTTATTGGAAAGGTATTCCTTTCAGGTGCCTTTTTTTTCATTACTCAAATTGCAACATACTTCTCATCTAGCGTTACGTCCGGGTTGTCAGTGGTTTTATTATTAACTGTGTTTCTGATCAATCTCTTGGAACCTACAAACATACAGAAAAATCTTGGAACCTCTCGGAGACATTTCCCAATAATTTCGTTTGGTTCAGTGAAGTCTATTATGTTACTACTATTGGCGACTCGAAATACTCCTCTTTGATAGTCAAAATATCCATTTTTTTCTGCAACATCATTTACTGTTTGTGTTTCTTTATTAATTAGTTGTCCCTTATGTCTGTGTCGATATAATCTTCGTGTACAACATGTGCCTTTATTTTTGTTTACCTCCATAAATAATCAACGAGAGGCGTACGATAAGAAACGCGACGGACTTTTTTTCTGAAAGCAGGTACCAATAAACCATGTTAGTCCCCACTCTTTTGGCTACAAACCCCATTTGTCAACATAATATCCGTCACTTTACTGGGAGGGCCAGTATGCCCGAATGGCACCGCTCTACTGGTCGAAATCGGAGCCAAGGTCTTGCTGCATGTGAAGGAAATCGGAATATGCGAGATCCGGGCTGTAGATTGGATGAGGAAGAACAGTCCAATGGGGTTTTGTGAGCTCCTCTCGGGAGCACAGACTTGTGCGAGGTTTGCGTTGTCATGGGAAAGAGAAGTTTGTTTGTACTTTCGTGGCGACGAACATGCTGAAATCGTTTCTTCAATTTCCTGAGGATAGCACAATACGCTTGAGTTTATCGTTGCACCAGGAGGGAGGATATCAAACAAAATAACCCTTTCAGTCCCAGAAGACCGTTGCCATGACCTTACCGGCTGAGGGTTGCGGCTTTGAACTTTTTCTTCGGAGGAGAGGTGGTGTGGCGCCACTCCATGGATGGCAGTTTTGTTTCCGGTTCGAAGTGATGAACCATCACCTGTGATGACGATATCCGACAAAAACTTGTCAGCCTCGCAATGTGCAAGCAATTCTGCGCAGGTGATCCTTCGACGCTGTTTATGGTCTTATACTTGGCAGCGATGAACCCCGCAGCCGCACAGGTTTGAGTACCCCAACAGAGACGTCCAATCGATCAGCGAGGTTATTGATTGTGATCCGTCGATACCTCGAATGAGAGTGCCCGCACATTCCAACATATTGTGGGAGTCACAGCTTTGTGCGGCTGGGCAGGCACGAGGGAGATCGGGCAGGTTCGCGCGAGCTCGTCATGATTGTGACAGAAGCCTCGCCCAGCGACTCATCATGCTTTTGTTCACAGCCACGTCTCCGTAGACGTTCTGCAAGCGCCTATGAATATCAGCGATATTCTGGTTTCCGCCAAAAGAAGCTCAATGACAGATCTCTGCATGGAACGCACCTCCGTTACGGACGCTTTTTTGAAGGGTACGAATAGCGTGGCTACACACGGGAACTTCATGAAACTATGGGGCTGAAGCGGGAATATTCCACGATGTTCCACAGAAAATCCTGCATTTATAACCGAAATTGGCTGAGAAAAAATGTGTTGCATTACCTAATTGAACGGTCCTCCTACATATATGGTTTTGTGACCTATGAGTTAGCTTCTGTATTTATGAAGATGGTATCTGTCCGAAAGAACAGATACCATCGGTGACCGTGCAGCTCGTTAGAATGAAATTACAATGAAATGAATCCCCTAGTTGCATACAGGCGTTGATATATATAAACGGGGATGCAAATGTGTGCCCCGACCCGTACTCGAACCCGGGGTCTCCTGCTTACATGGCAAACGCTCTATCCATCTGAGCCAGCGAGGACACATAGAGAACAGTGCAACTGCAGGGACTTATCCCTGTAACGTCTCCCGTGAGACCCACATTCCCAACTTATTGTCCCGCACTAAGCCTCACCGGCCATTTGACCATCTTCTACTGTGTGGATGCACAAACAGTGCCCAAACTCTTACGGGAATCGGCAAAAAGCCGCGAGTAATGAGTATAATGGGCAGGGGCACTATAAATATTGTGCGGGACAATAAGTTGGGAATGTGGGTCTAACGGGAGGCGTGCCAGAGGTAAGTCCCTGGAGTCGCACTATCCTCTGTGTGTCCTCGGTGGCTCAGATGGATCGCCGGCACGGTAGCTCAGCGTGTTTGGTCAGAGGGCTGCGTGCTCTCTGTAATTAAGAGAAAAAAAGTCAAGGAATCAACAATCAACTGGAACAGATGTCTTGTGACGTCCGTCCAGACCAAACGCAACGAACTATATCGAACAAAATGAAAAAAAAGGAAAAGAAGATGGATAGAGCGTCTCTCATGTAAGCAGGAGATCGCGGGTTCGAGTCCCGGTAAGGGCACAGATTTTCAACTGTCCCTGTTGACTTATATCAACGCCTGTATGCAGCTAGGGGTAATTCAATATTACTTTTCATATATGTAAAACTGTAAGTATTGGTTGTTCATGAAGATCTTTTGATATTTCCAAACAGTAGTAATGTTCGCCTTGAATCTCCTGTTGCGATTAATTTTATAAAAACAGGTCTAGTTTTCTTATTCCATATAAAATATTTTCACAGGAACAATAAACGCTTCTGGACTATAACGTTTTCCTTGAATTATTCAGCTGAGAAGAATTTTATTTACAGTCAACGTGATGAACTATCATTTTTTTTTGGGGGGGGGGGGTGGGTGCGAAAGGAATGAAATGTGATTTACTTTCAGCTGGAGTAAAAACGGCGTTGTCATTTTTCATACGAATTTAAACTCCATCTGAAAGAGATAACCCTCTCTGAGCAACAACTTTGCTGCTCAGGACAGCTGATATTTTCGTCACGTGCTCGGCTGTCGCCATGGCGGCGAGTGTGCCGAGGTGAGTCAGTGTATGAGTCTGCGGGATATCGCCGCCGCTATGCCGCCCAGACTGTTTTTCCTGGAACAGATCGATGGCTGGCGCCTCGCACTGCGCCATAAGCTTGTGTTCCGCGCCAAATCATAACGATTTACGCGCAGAGAGCCAATATGCGCAGCCGCTAGCTAGGCATTTACTTGTTTCAGGAGACCTGGAGCAACAGCACTGCGGAGAGAAGAGTCAAAATCGCAAGAAAAGACATTGCACGACGGAAATTTGCATGAGGGGCAGTCAAAAACCAAACACTCGCCACAACGGACCTTGGAATGGTTCCACTCGAAAGTAATGACCACACTCGTTAAGACATTTAACCCACAGGGAGACGTGACGAACAATTACTATTTCATAGAACGGGGTGGGCCGCTGACGGATCAACAACCGCACCCACTCATGTACTCCCTCGTCCACTCGTGTCGTTCTTCAAGTCACGGAAGATGTGAAAACCACGTGGAAAAAGATCCGGGCTATGCGAAGTATACCGCACGGAGTGGCCGCGCGGTTTGAGGCGCCGTGTCATGGATTGCGCGGCCCCTCCCGCCGGAGGCTCGAGTCCTCCCGCTGGCATGGGTGTGTGTGTGTGTTGCTCTTAGCATAAGTTAGTCTAAGTTACTTTGAGCAGTGTGTAAGTCTAGGGACCGACGACTAAAACAGTTTGGTCCCTTAGGAATTCACACACATTTGAGCATTTATACGAAGTACGTTTCTCAACAAAATCACTGAAGCGTGGTCTTCGTGTGATTGACGGTGTAGGGGAGGGCGTTGTCGTGCAACGGGATGATTCCGTCCGACAGCATCCCTGGGCACTCTGACTTTGTGGCGCCTCACAGCATCAGCAAAGTGTATCCATAGCGCTGCGCATTGGTTCTGGCTCCACACTCGAGGACCTCTACGAGCTGACGAAGCCTTTTGTTGCTCCATAACGTCCGCTCCCCACACTACCAGTCGGACGAAAGCTGCTGCAGCCCGGGTCTTTCGCCGTGTGATTTTCACATCTTTGGTGACATGAAAAAAGACATGGTTGGATGTCGGTTGCATTCGGACGAGGAAGTGCACGAGTGGATGAAGTCGCGTATCCGTCAGCAACGGATAGAGTTCTACGAAACAGGAATTGGTTCAAATGCATCTGAGCACTATGGGACTTAACTTCTGAGGTCATCAGTCCCCTAGAACTTAGAACTACTTAAACCTAACTAACCTAACGACATCACACACATCCATGCCCGACCGTAGCGGTCGCGCGGTCCCAGACTGTAGCGCCTAGAACCGCCCGGCCACCCGGGCCGGCAAACAGGAATTCATCGTCTCGTCTGCCTGTGAGATAAATGTCTGAAAGCATGTGGTGATTATTTATGAACGGAACCATTCGATTGTCTCGTCGTGGCGGGTATTCGTTTTTCATTTGAATGCTCCTTATACGTGACTTTCCGAAAGCTGCAAATCAATTGCTTTCCTTACAAATGGCTACCACACAAGAAAAGTACAGATAATAAAAACGCAAGAGAAGTTATTTTGTCAGTGTAGACGCCCAGCTGTTTCTGACCTCGTCTGTCTGACGTGTCATACAAAATTCACGGTAACTCAGTTATGGCACTGTTGTGTTGGAAAAGTAAGTTTAATGTAGCTGTTTTGATTCCAAAGGCCGCTCATAAAAGTTTTAAAGCGTGCTAGCGAGAAGCTTCCGAGAAAAAGGGCTCTAAGTCTTACATACAGCTCATATACCGGTCAATATATACGTTACGACCGCACAGCAAAATGGCTGCGCCAGCGGCTGACCTGCGTGCCACACGTGCAATCCATTTTCGATCCTACCGTCGGGTGACTTTTTACATTGTTTCAAAGATTATAAAAACTTTTAAATAAAGTTAATGACCTAAAATATTACCAATTAAATCACAATGAATTTTATTTTATAATGAAATGACTGTATAGCTAACCAACATTATATTTGAGGTGAAAGCAATATCATTTTTTTAAAAAGTTGAATAATTTCAAATACATTTTAATGGATGTAAATTAAAGCTTAATTACCCTGTAACGAAATTTCAGGTAGAGTTTTATTGAAATAAAAAATTTTACAGTATCGTCTTTATTTGTCAATATCGTATTTTATATACAGAAACCAGAATGATAATTACCATAGAAACACAGAAAACAAAAAATTTACATCTTGGACATTTTATGAAGAACTATTTTTTTCAAGAACAACCTTTCCTTAAAAGATCTGTTGAAAAAGATATTTCGTTAACATTCATAAAAATTTTTCTTTCATCAGAAAGCCTGGAAGAGTACAAGGAATACCGGATGATTACATTAAAAGGCTCTGACAGTTGATGACGTACTATTGACTGTATTTCTATACAGTCTTTACGGGAATTTATTTCTCTATTATTTTCAGACTGATAGGCACAATATAGTATTCGCTTAGTTAGACTGTTTAGATTTGTACAAAAATAGGCATCACAAGGTTGAACAAAAGGAGTACTTTTTTTTTCATCATAATTCAGACTTTGCTTTTCCACCCCAGGCGTCAGTAATTAATAGAAACTGTCCTTTTTCCACATAAGACTTTAAGCAAAGGTTGAAAAAGTCAATATACAGTCCTGTCGTTAGCTTCCCAGATTAGCTGTAATAGTCATGTCATAAATAAAATAATTGAAAAATCTAATTGATACTATTTTAGGTCATTAACTTTATTTAAAAGTTGTTATGATTTTTAAAACAATGACAAAAGTTACCCAAACGTAGGATCGAACCTGCATTGTCTGCATGGCAGACGAGGTCGCTACATACGCATACATTTCGTTGTCCTGCCGTAAGGTATAAATTGACTGGTATATGAACTGCTACTAAAATTTTAGTGCCTTTTTTCTCAGAATTTTTCTGTCCAAGTTCTACACCATTTCAGGCATACTACAACCCTGCGAAGTCCCGTCAAGAACTGAACTTCCGAGACCCTTGTTAGACGACACTGTGCAGATGTCTGCTGCGGCCTGCCGCTCCAACCAAACAGCCAATAACGTTGTCGGAGTGATCTCTTTACTGTGCGACGATCTACTTTCACATGCTGCAGGAACCGCTTCGGCCTTTCGGCTCAAAAGCCCTGACGTAGCCCCCGTGCAATCCATGTCGCAGCACACTTCACGCGATTTTCACGTGCTTCCAAATTTGGGAAATAAGACTTTTGCAGATAACGAGGGAGATAAACAAGCGGTGATAATGCGACTTTGAGACTGCCGAAAACTGAGGTCGTCTGGAATGTTTGTATGTGAAAGTAATTATGTTCTGCACTGCTAACTTAAGAAAAAAAATCTTGTCTGGCCTCATAAAAGTGAGACAGCTTATGTGGGAAAGTAACTATGTTGTAAATAGACATCAACTTGAAACGAAAATATATCGGCTCAGAACTATTTTCAGCGCTTCCTATGTTTTACTATCGTGTTAAATCCTCGCATGTATGTTAAATTTAAATTTTTATTTACAATATGCAATATTTAGGAAGACATTGCTGTAAATGTTGCAAGTATTTAAAAAAAGAGAACATTGCACGAATTTATCTGTACTACTTTTTATCTTTAATAAAGCGCAGTTTATGATGATATGAAGGCAGAAGCTTATGTGAAAGAGAGTAATTCGTTCGTCAGCATTATACAGACCCTTTTGAAAGCGTAATTGTTCAGATGTGTTATTTCACGGCCATAAAAATTGCCCTCGGATGTGTGTGTGTCTTTGTTCATTATTGCATGCTCAAACTTTTTCATTTCTCATGTGTCCTACGAATCGTATAACAAAGTTAAGCAATCGCTACAAATACATACACTGACGGAAAGAAATCGCAGTACCAAGAAAGAGTTGTGCGAGAAAAACTAAATTCGGTAAGGGTATTTCTACATCTGAAAGATGATGTCTATTCAAATTTCGCGATAGTGGCATGAGGCACTGTGAGGATGCAAACACGCTGTAGTGGTCGTGAGCGCTGGTTACCTTTGACAGGACGTGATGGATTGATGTTAGTCAAGAATACCTTGAAGACGACAAAGACACCATTATCCACATCTCACTGAGTTTGAATGAGGTCGTGTGACAGGGCTACGAGAAACTGGATGTTTCTTCCGCGGTACTGCAGATAGACTTGTCAGGAATGTACCCACTGTACATGGCTGCTGGCGTCGGTGGTCATGAGAATGTACGGTCGCAAGAAGACTGGTCTTCGGACGGCCAAGTGGCACTAACGAAAGGGAAGACTGTCATGTTCGGCATATGGCTCTGGCGCATCGCACTGCTTCTAAAAATGGTTCAAATGGCTCTGAGCACTACGGGACAACATCTGAGGTCATCAGTTCCCTAGAACTACTGAAACCTAACTAACCTAACGACATCATACGCATCCATGCCCGAGGCAGGATTCGAACCTGCGACCGTAGCGGTCGCGCGGTTTTAGGCTGAAACGCCTAGAACCACTCGGTCACATCGGCTTGCGTACTGCTTCTACAGTAGCAATGTGAACAGCGGCTGGCACCACAGTTGCACAACGAAATGTTACAAATCGATACTTCGAGGACAGCTCCGAGCCAGACTTCCTCTAGCTTGGATTCCATTGACCCCAAAACAGCGCCATTTAAGCTTCAGTGGTGTCAAGGGACAGCTCTTTGGAGAGCAACTGGAGGTCTGTTGTGCTTTCTAATGGAAACAGGTTCTGCTTCGGTACCAGTGAGGGACGTGTGTTGGTTGGAAGGAGGCCAGTTGAGGGCCTGTAACCAACCTGCTTGCTTGCTAGACACACTGGACCTATACCTGTAGCTATGGTCTGAGGTGCGATGTCCTACAGCAGCACTACTGTGGTTATCCCACGCACCATGACTCCAAATTTGTAGGTGAATCTAGTGACTCGACCTGTTGTACTGCCACTCATGAACAGCATTACATGGCCTGTTTTCTACGTGGATAACGCTTTCCTGCATAATAACGTTATTGTAGACCAACATGCTCTATAGAGAGTCGACACGTTGCCTTGGCCTGCTCGATCTCTAGTGCAGTCGCCAGTCGAGCACATACAGGACATTATTGGACGACTACTCAGCGTCATCTGCAAACAGCATTAAGCACCCCTATATTAACTGACCAGGTGCCAGAGGCATGGAACTCCATCCCACAAACTGGCATCCGCTACCAGTAAAGCGCAATGCATGTACGTCTGCATGCATACATTCAACATTCTGACGGTTACACAGATAATTAATGTACCAGCATTTCACTTTGCAATTTATAATCTCGTCCTTACATTAACCTGTGATCTTGTAATGTTAATCACTTAAATATGTTACATAGACTAATATATTCTCGAAATTTCATTACTCTTAATTAATTATATTTTGGAGTATCGATTTTTTAGCGTCAGTCTAATGTTCTTATTCTTATGTTAGGAAGTTTTATACTCCATGCAGGTATTTGTAGATTTTCAGAAAAGACGATTAAGGATGAGCGTTTGGGCTATTCGATGTCACTCAGTGGGTAAGAAGTTGAACTCGGATTTGGGAAGAGTGGAGTTAAAAATTTCCGTCCAGCTATTTAGATTTTGCTTTTCTGTGGTTTCCCCCAGTCGTTCGAGACAAATGCTGGGATGGTTCCTTTGGAGTGACACAACTGATTTCCTTCGCCGTCTTTCCGCAATCCGAGCTTGACCCCCGTCTCTAATGACCTCGTTGTCGACGAGATGTCCCCAACTCTTCTTCCTTCTTGCAGTTATTGATATGGATGTCTGGGCTTCTTGAAACTGTAGCCCAACATATCCAACAGTTCTTTGTCAGTTCTAAAATAATAACATCGCTTTCGATGTACTAACTGTCTTCTTTCTGCCCCCCCCCCCCCCACCCCCCGTCCCCGGCGGTTTGATCTGTTATCCTAAGAGCTCGGGAACCTGTGGAGACCGAAACTGTGAATGTCATGTTCCAGGTTCAGATAAATCAAAAACTGGATAAAGGAGAGCGAAACGCTATGCATGCAGTAGATCATGAAATAAAGAACGAGATTTCCACCGTAAATGCTTCCAGCGTCGTCTAAGAGGAAAGTAATGAAGTGCCACTCTTTAGGGTCTCAAGTTAATTTAGTTTCCTGCACAATGTGAATGAAATATTACTCGGAACTTTGCACAATCCACTCAGCGATAAGGAACAAGATGAGTGGGAGGTGATGGGTGCTAAAATAGGCTTTCGGCTTGTTTATGTACTAGAAAACATGGGCTGTTATTTGAACACTTTGCCTCTTTCGAGTTAAACACATCATGTCTATTTTGGTATCAATTTTGTGGTGGAAATGATTATGTCGACTTATCTAACATGGAAGATGATTTCAGAAAGCTGCCCGTAAGGAAGAAATATAGGTATGATAAAAATTAAACAAACAGACAAGCAGTACACAACCATATGAACAGTTATTGTGGACATCGAAAAATACGGAATATAAACTTTAAAAAATGGTCAAAGGATATACCATTTCAAGGATAGACTATATTTAAGGCTAACAATAAACAAACACCTTTTTCGTAAATATCGTGTCACCTTTAATTTTATAACTCATTACCTACACTGGAAAATTATCGGTATCAATGACGAATAATTCACAGTTTTCTTTTCATAGGGTTCATCATTTTCCATTCTACAACGGAATTACTTTTTATTAATAGAAGCTAAAATTAATGCCGATAATGTTTCCTCAATATAGTTAATAATTTTAACCAAGTAATCTCCGAAGACTCGCTAGCTTTCACAGAATTTTAATGCACTACTTATGAATAGATCTTAGAGTCTGAATATTTGCAATAGCTTTCAAGCAGGACCTGAAGTCGCCAGATTCTTCACAGTTTTTTACAGTTCTCTCCACTCTGTTGTCCGTCTTAAAGTACTTCTTCCTCTTCTTGCTTTCAAGATTGTTTTCCAACTTCATGCTGAAGCAGTTTGTGAGCTCCACTCCCTTCTTCAAGCATTCCAGCAAATAGTTGATTCGAGACGGAGGTTTGGTAGTAATATTGTTTATTTTGTTGTGCGACCCTTCAACGGCATTCGTACTTCAGTGGATTTTTCCGTAGCAATTCCACATTGGGATATCCTTCTTCGGAAGTCAAACTTCATCATCATCGATATTCCATCACACAATCCTCTTAACAGTCTGTCTCCATTTTCCAGGTCTTCTGCATCTCGGAGTAGCTAGCTCCATGTTTGATGAGTCTTCCACTTTATCTGGACCATCCATCGTTTCGGTGTTCCTTCCTGCAATTTTTTCATTTAGACTTTGCGTTGGGTGAACATCTTTCCCAAGTTATCCTCCTGTCGTCGAACTGTGTGATAAAAGAACTACAGGATTCGTTGGAAACAAATACTGTACACACTCTTCTCCACGCTGAGTTCTTGAAGGGTTGATTTCTTCGTCCGTTTCTCCATCCTTGAATTTCTCAGCGATTTCCTATATGTCCACATCTCAGAAGCATCAATTGCGATCCTCTCCACTTATTGGCCTTGTTTCAGCACTATTAAGGAAAACCGGAAACACCAGATATCTCAGCACTCTCAATTTACAAAGTAGTAGCCAAAAAATTGAGAGCCTTACACATGAATCTCAACTCAGCCATTACTGACGTCCTCCAATTTCACAGACGCCATCGTTGCAAACACGCTGAGGAGTACAGTAAGCAGATTCGGAAGGATGTAGTTTCAGTAGTTATTCGGAAATGATGAGACTTGCACAAGATAGAATAGCATGGAGAGGTGCTTCAAACCAACCTTCGGACTGAAGACCGCAACAAAAACATATACACTGTGTGTCCTCCAGAACCCTACAGTTATTCAAATAATTGTTCTGCAAACTACTGCACAGTTAACTTGGTGAAATTTGCATCACTGAAATTTTCCAAGCTTCCGAGCAGCTCGAAGAATTTGGAACTCGGAACACTTTACTGCATTGTTTGTCGTTCGCTAACTCACAAAATGTGTGTTCGAGGTTGCATCTCTAAAAGATCTAATGAGATGTTTTTAAAGTCATCTAGTCTCTGCTGCAGCACAGTGCTGTATGAAGAAGGTTAGAGAGTGGCTGCAGAAAGAAGAACAGAAACAAAGAACAGGGAATAGGGCGTGCTGAAGAGCCTTACAATACTGCTTTTGGGAAACAATTATGGTGGTGTCAGTGGATTGCGTGCACTGGTACTTTCTTCCTGGTCATTTATCATGAAATGCGTTCGCGAAGTGTGTCTGCGGCAGTAAACTTTGGTTGCTACACGCCGGGAAAGAATTCACGGAAGAACTTCTTGCGTGTCTCAGTACACACTCACAACACTTACAGGAAAAGCCGTCGGAACTGTTTGCTCTTTGCATTCCGCTTTGTGTTTACTATTAGGTTTGTCGTGGGTATAACACAAACAGTAAACTGTTATTCTTTCTATATTTATTTAATAGTTTACAATGAATGAAACTTTATTCTGTGGAATGGTTTTATTGATAGAGTCGCATATATATCTCTGGGATGGATCATAAATTATTATTTTCCGATGTAGACAGGGACACTACGTAAATATCAAGATGATTATTGATTCAAAATCACCGGCAGAACCGATCTGAGATTTTTAACATGCGATCTCCACCAGCTGCTGTTGACTGTCAGAGTAATTTAGCAATACGTTTAGTAAATATTCCTTTTATAAATGAGCACAGACGCACTTGAGCTACATTTCCTCCCACCTCGTAATTTGGGAAATATTTTGAGCTTATCTAAATCACAAACTTATGCAAACTCTGCAAATTGAAATAATCTGGTTTAGTATTTCTGAAATAGGTATTTACTTCTATATTTGCTGGAATACTCCAAGACACAACTGAAGGCCTTTTTTTTAAAACTAAAAGCAAGTAAGTTTATATTATAATGTCTCGTAGATATCTGGGAAAGAGGAATCGACCGCAATATTTTCAGAACAATCTATCTCCATGTTTGCCTGAAATGATTTAGGAAAATCACGGAAATTCTTTATTAGAATTAGCGGGTGAGACTTTCAACCTCACCCTTGCCAAATAGAGGTCCATAGCATTAATCAGTCTGCTGCATCTCTATGTCTACCTACTCTCACTGCTAAAAAAACAAGCGACAACTGTGCTCACAACACACGAGTGAGCCTTAATAATGACAATTCTATTTCAGACGTTCTTGGTTGTTTATTTCGTTGCAATGTGCAATAAAGAACACAGAATATTCCTGTGAAGTTTCTACTCTCCTTGTGCCATTAATGATAATGTCGCTGATATTTGTTCCTCCAGAGGTTAGAAATAATGGAGACACAAATTTGCACTTTTATGATCTGTCTCTCAGAGTAGCAGACACTTCTTTTCCACGTAATCGCTTCCAATAATTTTCTTTGGGTGTTTACTTCAGAACGAAAAAACAAACTGTGAACTTTATCTTGGTAACATGTTTTCGACTTGAAACGCCAAATTATTGTCTTACGATTCTGTGCATGCCGAAAAGAGGATGAAGATATACCTTAGAACATACCCATTTATTCTTAACTACGACTTTGTTCTATCAAACAGAAAAAGAAGAAGTCATTAACACGCTTTACATATATTTTATTTAATTTTTCTTATATTTTTTTTAGATAGGATTCAGTCTTCACATGCAGCGCTCCACTTGTCATCACGAGGAACAGATAAATTTTAAATCTGATCTCAGCTTCATTAACACGATTGTTAGAGTGCTAACTTCATTAATAGAAGTGTTTCAGAACTATTAAATGTGTCAAACGGCCGCTGTTGCACCAGCAGACTTACTTAACATTAAATATACACTTCGGGTAACAACGCTTAGTGCTTGAGAAGCAATTCATAAATAGCAGAAATATTTTTCAGTTACAGTTTTATAACGGTGTACCGCCGTGCCCCAATTATGCAAATAATCGAACTCTCATGTACAAAGCAACTTCACTCGGGTGATTACTTTCCAAAAGTGTTGCTGTCTTAAGTGTTTCACGTTAAGCATATGAGCGAGAAAAAGTTTATGAAAGTTGTCAAATTACGTTTAAAGCCTGAGTCATCTCATTATCAAACACTAGACGGGTATAGTCCAGGTAATGTGCGGTCCGTTATAAGCAAAAGCTACGTTTGTAGGCATATTATGACGTCAGACCTCCAAAAGCCTCAATCGTAAAATGATATAATTGTGCGCGTGCCTTCAATGATATATGTGAAAACTGCCTGTAAAACATATTGTGAATAATACTGGTAGTAAAATAGTAATAAATTAAAACGTCATGACTGATACTTTAATTTAATTGCTTGAACAGCGAAAATGCAAGACAAAGTTTCATAGAGTTCTGAAATTATGTGTTAAGTTTGTTGCAATTCACTAAGTGCTATCATTCTTAAATACTGGATGAATATAATCTGTGTGATTTCTACCCCCTGAGTTCTGCTGTCTCTAGACGTATACACAGTTTCTGTAATAGTTGACTTAGTATACATGAAAACTATTCGCATTTGCAAATATGGGCAACCATCAGCTGTATAATGGAAGGACGAAAACGAGTGCAGGTTTTAGACACATGGTTAACGCATATGGAAGTTTGGCTCTGGTCGTGAGTCGTGCTCGGGTAGCCTAATGGTAAGACTGCCTCTCGTAATAAGCGGTAAATCTGGGTTCGAGTCCCGGTAGAGCACAACAAAGGCACTGCAATATCGTATTGACTTGCTATGTTAAACGTTTAATGAGTAGATTATGAGAGCACTTAACAATTTTAAATTGCGTCAATAATTTTATGAAATTTTGAAAATTAATTTTTTGTTTTTGCCCTGGGCGCCGTTAGATACTCAACCTGCAACTAAGACTGTCCCCCAGCTTACCGTTCTGTAAAATACTCGTAGATGCTTTGCTGTTTGTGGTGTTGCACCTAGCCTGCTCACCACTTCCACTAAACGACTGGAACAAAGAAGGACCTTAGAAGAATCTGTGTCCCACTTTCAGATGTGGATCAAGCACTCGCTATGAACAGTGCTTAATCGACACTAATCACGGGTATGTAGGAGAACAGGAAGGATAGTGTCACAATCGTAACAACGGGAGGATTCCAAATTCGACCCCTTAACTGCAATATGTTATGCATTCAAGATTTGCAAAGCAACAGAAAACAAAAATTAAATACTGAAATCAAGAGGAAATGGTTCACTAGTGGCATTGAGCTTAAGGAAACACTAAATGCGGAAGGATATGAACAATTTTTACAGCACTGATTAATGCGTACAGCAGAAGACCAGTTCGGAGACAATGGCTGATTGTATCAGCATGAAAATGCATCCTGTCATAAGCAGCACCTGTGAGGCAGTGGTTTACGGAAAACAACTTTCGGCCGCGTGGGATAGCCGCGCGCTCTAGGGCGTCTTGCCACGGTTCATGCGGTTCCCCCCGTCGGAGGTTCGAGTCCTCCCTCAGGCATGGGTATGTGCATTGTTCTTAGCATAACTTAGTCTAAGTTAGTTTAAGTGGTGTGTAGGACTAGGGACTGATGATCTTAGCAGTTTGGTCCCTTAGGAATTCACACACACACACACACAAAACAACTTTCTTCAAAAGGATTGGCCTGCCCATAGTACCGACCTGAACCTAATGAAGAGATGAGTTGTAACGCCGACTTCGCTCCAGAACCCTGCACCCAACATCACTACCTCGTCTGATTTCGGTTCTTGAAGAAGAATCAGCTGCCAAGCCTCCACAGACATTGAGAAATCTCACTAAATGTGTCCACAGCAGAGTTCAGGTCGTCTTAAAGGCGAAGAGAGGACACACCTTACGTTAATATCCACTAATAGGAGTCCGGATACTTTGCATCTGATAGTGTTTCTCAGTTGGATGGCCTCCTACATGGGTTTCGAAATCTGAAAGTATGTTCCGACACTGGAGATTTAATCTGCCAGGGAGTTTCAAGTGTGGAAATGACAATTGTTAGTGTCTTTCTCATCGTAGTTCATTTACCATCGAATCGGACCGAGCAAATTTCCAACTAAGGCAAATTTTCGAGTCACTTTTTGTTGCTGTATCAATGGTCACACACTTGGGTGTCACAACTAACGGTGGACAACTGACACAGTTGAATCTACACGATAATAGAAGCAAAAACGTGTCAGAAAGCATAGGTCGCCAAACACACCATGTACTTGGTAACTGCGATTATATACTTTCCTGCCACAATTGGCTTCATGATTTGTAAGAATCGTCCTAATTAGGCTGACTAGGTATCTGAAGATTGCTCCTTTCCAGTGTGAATTCAGCGTCTTATTTTTCTTGGTGTTGTATGGTAGCTACAGGCATACATCCGCTAACGATCACAAAACTTGCAGAAGTTGTAGTAACTGCAATAGCAATAAGAAGAGTAAATGATTACTGCCCGTGCGATAGAGACCACTGCAACATAAAAATATATCTGACTGTAATATGAGGTATGTTGGCTTATTTTCTGTGTGAGGTAATGATGATCGTCTGGGGATGGAGACTGGCTGTGAAGGAAACTGCACACAGAATCGTTCAACGCTAGGTGCAGCAGTATTAAGGTATTTATAAAGCGTCATGATTCGCCGCCAAGGGCTGCTGATAAAATTTCTTTATTGTACAACCAGTTTCGGACCACAGATCATCATCAGGCATAATAAAATATTTAACAACGACATACAAGGCGACACAAAATCAATGGCGTCAAATAACTGTATACTTATATACTTTGTATTATTTATTTACCTTGTATTGTTGTATGCTAAGCTATAAGCCTTTAAAAACTCTGCATTTCGATTTTCTGTGTATCCCTAAGACGAGAGTGAGGCGGAAATTACTTATCATTAATCCCTCTGTGCATGAGTAGTTTTAGGCCAGGTTAATTTTAGAGCCACGGCTCTCAAACGGTAATTACATCTACATCTACATCTACATTTATACTCCGCAAGCCACCCAAAAGTGTGTGGCGGAGGGCACTTTACTTGCCACTGTCATTGCCTCCCTTTTCTGTTACAGTCACGTATGGTTCGCGGGAAGAACGACTGTCTGAAAGCCTCCGTGCGCGCTCGAATCTCTCTAATTTTACATTCGTGATCTCCTCGGGAGGTATAAGTAGGGGGAAGCAATATATTCGATACCTCATCCAGAAACGCACCCTCTCGAGCAAGCTACACCGCGATGCAGAGCGCCTCTCTTGCAGAGTCTGCCACTTGAGTTTGCTAAACATCTCCGTAACGCTATCACGATTACCAAATAACCCTGTGACGAAACGCGCCGCTCTTTTTTGGATCTTCTCTATCTCCTCCGTCAACCCGATCTGGTACGGATCCCACACTGATGAGCAATACTCAAGTATGGTCATCAAAACGGTGGTGACCTTTTGGGCAGCTCCTTGGTTTGAATAAGGATGCCAAGAGTGGTAGTTGGTGGCTAGGACCAACCACACAATGACCACCTAATAGACCTGGAGAGTTCCCTCAGAATTGGATGATATGACAGACGTCATAACAACGGCCTTTTGGGTTGCAATAGCGTCACTCAGCCTTACTTCTGTCGGTCTCCTGGAGCAGTGGACACGTAGTCTCCGTCGTCTCCGGCACGGACGAGCTCGTGGCCAACTGTCAGCCGGCGCTGGGATAAAATGGGGAGTGATAGCGTCTACAGGGTAGGTAACGCACCATCATCGCTAGTGTTACATCGTAACCATGAAAAACACCACCGTACTGTACTTCACTGCTGGCTATTGTGAGGTAACAGGCGAGTTGTGGCGGCCTGAAACTATTCTAAGTTCAGAGTTGGTGTGGCCACACGGGCCGCTCGGCGAGCCAGGGCTCGTCGGCAACCGCGTGGTTCCGAACGTTAGACAAGCGGGGTAGCCCCAGCGCGTGGTCCAGGCCGACCGCGTGGCTGGGAATTCCATGTTGACGCGGTGTCATGGACTATGGTTTTTGTCGATGAAGGAGCTTTGTATGCGAGGAGTGACAAAGATGGCGGACTTTGTGAAACCATAATGGCAGACATTTCACAGTTCATGTAAAAATTAATAGTAGCCAGAGGAATCATGATACCTCAAAAAGAAACATGTCCATTACCATTATTTGCACGATGATTCTGATGGTGTAATCAGATCTTCAATATCTTTATTAGTTTAAAGCGTAGTATCTGACTGTAAATTATACAAGTAACACCCAGCAACGAATTTCCAACATCTAAACGGTTCATCCGAGTTTGTCGATCGACATGTCTTCAGAAAGCTTCTAGTGTAAGCCTAAATTGGTATGAATTACAGGCATGTAATTTGAATAGTACATGAGTTATTGGAGGTCAAAGTGGCCGATTACTATTGATCGCGACAGGCTATAAGTACTCCACAGTTACACGAAAAGACGGTAGCAGAATGCTTGTATATATATTTATTCGTCTATGTCTTTGTTTATATCCGATATATACTATTAATGAAGAAATTCATCACATATTTACTGTGTTTTAGAAAGCACATAGACATTAGGCTACTGGCCTACTTTTGCTTTTATTCCTTTGATATTTGTTTATTTGATTTGTTTATGTATTTAATAATGTGTGTCAGAGCGTGTTTATGGACCAGCCATAGGAATATTTATTTAATTTCAAGTTATTTAAATGTAAATCCAGTATTTCGTATGTGTTTCAATATGTTTGTGAGTGTGCGTTGGTTTGGAGACATGGCGGGAGTGCTCTAGCCAATCACAGTGGTCGTTACTACGGTAGGCGACTACCGAACAATGGAGAGACTGTATGGAAGTGGGGAAGGAGCATCGGGTCGCACGGGACACGGGGAGGGCTGGACAGGAAGGCGCAATGGACGGTCGCAGGAAATACGTGGAGAGTGGAGCAGTTTGCAAGTGGTCGCGGGAGATATAAATATTTCGTGCCGACTTGTGCACTTGTGAGATTTCCGTGGCTTCTGCAGTGAAGACGTAGTATGTATTTGGAAGTGAATATCTCGCGAGCTATGTTGTTGTTCATAACTGATTACGTGAAGTAGGAATCCATTGTTTCCCTCTTATTCAACTTATATTTTATTTAATTGCTGGACCATCGACACCAATAAGTGTTTTGCAGTAATAAACGGCATTCTGAAAGATACTTCTGCTATTGTACTCATCATTTAAAGTCGTTCGAAATAGTACCTGCAGATTTTATTTAATTGCAGTCTTTCATTTATAACTTTCTATGTTACATTCAAAATTCGCAATTGCAGAGTGATAGGAACCTTCGACCATTCGATTCATGTGTCTATTCATATTGTATACTGTAGACTCAGCAGTATTTGGCTTATAATGTGGCTACTACGTATCCCAGCCCCTAGACAACGAAACAAGCCAAAACCTTTAATATTTCAAGTCTGAGGGTACGAAGTTAAGAGCCACCTCATGTGTAATTGAAAGCCCGCACTGTACACGTGAAGGCATTCACCAAGCCTTCCACACGATGGCCACAGGATATAGTGTGATTCATTTCTCCAAATCACTTGTTTCCACTCGGTCCAGTGGTCGGTCTTTACACCACCTCCAGCGTGGCTTAGCATCGACTTCAGAAATGTGTGGCTCATAAGGAGCTGGTCAACCATTGTGCCCCATTCTTTTCAACTCCCTATGTACAGTCATTGTGCTACCTGGACTGCTGGTAGCACTCTGAAACTCACGAGTGATTCCTTCCCCTAATTTTATGCAATTTTTTACAAGTATCCTCAGCAATGTGCGACGGTCTCTGTCCATAAGTACATGAGTTCTTCAAGATGTTAGTTAGCTGTGTCTGTTCCTTCGCATTTCCATTAATCAGCGCCATCACCAACAGTTGACTTGGGCAGCTTTATAACGGTTGAAATGTCCATGACGTATTTGTTACTCAGGTTTCATCCAATGCCTAGCCCAACTGTGATCTTGCTGCTTCTCTACTGATACACAGTATCCGTCGCCCCGTTTTATACTGCCAGCTCCGTTTCGTGTGACTTCTTCAAGTTAATTACGCATTACATAGGATGTCCAGATGCTGTTGAACAAATAATGTATGCAGGAAACCATTTTAAGCGTTCAGAATGTAGCAAAAATGTGGTGGTGGAATGAAGCTGAGAAGAGTCGTGAGACTTCCGTGGATAACTGTGTGGCCTGCAGAAGTCGAGACCTGATCTGGCACTCAGTTTTAATCTGCTGAGGATGAATCACAGGGCTGCACACTAGGCTACATAGTGTCATATTTATTCTGGCAGTATTTCTTGGTAAGTCATAGTGAAAAGTAGGACGGGATGGAAAACACGATGCCAGCATTATATGTTAATCTGTAGCCGAATAAACCATGTTGTCCACATAATTTGCAACACACTATGTCCTGGCTGCGCGTGTATGCTCTTTTGTTCACTAATGTGCATACCAGAACCGGTTTCCCATAGCCTATCCAGTGGACAGAGGCTTTTGTTCAGCCTGGAGATGATGTGCTGGTTGTCCTGTAATATTTACAAATAGACTTCTATTTGGAAAGTAAGGTCCGATCGCTCGCGAAGTGGAAATCACAGAGAAAATTAAAAATATTTTATTTGCAATAGTTTGCTACTCCTTCCAGCTACTTCTCTACGTACTCGCCGCTCCAACTTAGTTATTTGCTGCAGCGTTGTGCCAACTCTACAGTGCCCTCGTTCATAGAAGATAACCGCCTGGGCTTTCCGCCACTTCATTACGCTGGTCTGCAGTTCGTTGTTTGTGCCGAAATGTTCCTTTCATAGCCAGCGACTCATGTGAGCAGAGCCGAATATCAGAGGGAGCCAACATGTTCGGGCTTTATCTTGAGTGAACAAGCACTTCCCATCGAAAACGCTGCAGGAGGGTCCTTGTTGTGGTCAAGAAGCTTCAAGAAAAAGGAAATCTATGACACGTACATGATGTGTACTGCAGATTAGTTGCAAGCTCTCAGCGGGCACCCGTACTTGGAGGGAGACACAATTGTTCTAGGCATCTTTACGTGCTCACTGTGTGCTCAGAACTGAGAAGAGGTACTTGACGCGATCGACAGGCATACTAGAGGCACTCCCCGACACGTCTGTGCAAAGCTTCATCAGGTTTTCACTGTCGTTTCCATTTCGTGACCAACTGGACCTTACTTTCTGAATTGCCCTCGTAGGTGGTGGTCAAGGCGTGAAGACGGCCTAAGGGGCTGTGAGTTTCCCAGAACGAGAGGTGTTTCCCAGCATTCCCAGCACAGGTTGAAATGCAGTTTCCTAAGTCTTGGCAGGGAGCACCACTTTACAGAGTAGTGGCAGCAGGGAAGGCCAATAGAAATGCTTGTTTTGAGCGCCTTAAGTAAATGGCAGGAAGGTCTAAATGTAAAATAATATTATGGTGTGGTCTGGAGGACTGGATCTGGAAGAATCGAGAGGTTATTCTTATGAATAAATTAATAGGCCCAGTGGTGTGGAAGTAGTATTTTTTGTGTTGAATGAGTCAACTCAGGAGTGATTGATTCTCAGTGATCAGTGAAATTGTCTCGGAAAAATTGGAATAATTAGCCAGTGTATTCCCGTGCGCGGGCATGGAGTTCCGCCTAACCCTACAGTATTTTGGTGAGTGTTGTGGTTCAGTGACCGTGCAATCGCTCAGCAGAAGAGGTCTTATATCAGATGGTGCTTCCAGTAGCCAGCTGCAGTTCATGTCCCCTGAACGACGCGAATTCGGGAAGGTTCAATGAAATCCATACATTCCATTCATTTAGGTAAAATTGGAGTGTGGTGTTTTTCTGTGACTTTTCCCTACTCGTCTTTTTAGGGTTCCATACCTCAATCGGTAAAAACGAAACCCTCACGGTATCACTTCGTTGTCCTCTCTCTGTTTGTCTTTCTGATCGACTGTTAAAAACCCCTTTTTTCATGAATGGGCAAAAGTATCAATGTGAAATTTTCGTAACATACTGAGGTCTACGGTTCCTTGAAGGTGTAAAAAAGTGAAGCTTCTGAAACAACGCAGTCAAAAGATACGGCCATTTATGTCACAAATTTGATACTCGCACATTCACTTATCAAAACCTATTGACTACTTGCATTTGACCAGGAATCATTAAATTTGACATGAAGCAACGTTTCAAAGTACAAGTAATGGCACATCTTGTAAATTGTTAATTTTCACAGGAAAAATATATATTTTTGTCATTCTTGAAAGTCTTGGAATTCTCAGCAGCAGTATATTGCCAGTATCGATATTGATAACAGGCAAAAATGATCGATATTCTCAATTCCTGTAATGAATGAACTATCTACACGCATAATTAAGCGTGTACGGAACCCTCGGTGCGTGAGTCCTGCTAGCACTTACACGTATTTTTTTCACGTTGGTAATCAGTCTCCTGACTGGTTCCAGTCAACCTGCCACAACATCCTCTTGTATGTCAAACTCTTTATCTCACAGCATCGTTTACACTGAACGTCGTGAATTAATTGTTGAACATATTGCAATCTTGACCTACCCTACAGGTTTTACCCTTTACAGTTCTCCATAAAAGCATGCAAGTTATTTCCTGAAGTGTTAACACATGTACAGTCCTTCTTATCATTGCTTTCCATGTGTTACTTTCTTCACCTATTGTTTGGAAAGCATCCTCATTACTTATCTTTCCACCCACCTTATTTTCAACATCCTTGTGCTGCACCAAATCTCATTCCTCCCTTTGAATTTAAACTGCTGTCCTATTTTACCTTCGTGGAGATCGTCGCTGGAAGCTATTACGAGCCAGCTGTAGGCGGTGTATGAACAGCTGGCAGTCCGTAAGCCCTAGCACTTCCAGTTCATAGGTCGGATCTCACAATCTTCCGCAATGTAGTTATATACTACAGGTCTTATAATTATTGGCTTCGGAGTAGTCAGAAGTTTAATGCTGGCTCGCGGTTCGGAGCGAGGTGGTGCCCTTATTTACGTCAATCTGATAGCGAAGAGGATTAATTACTGTCTAACAACCGGTATGCATGCGACAGCTTGAATACCTAATGTGTTACAAAACGCCGCCCATAAAAATCAGGTTTTTCGGTTCTCATACCTCAGATTCCGTTGGCGATAAAAAGGTGGGGCCAAGTGTTGTGGATAGCCCATGGACTAGCGGCCATTTGTGTACCCAACAGAATAATCATCTTAATGTCATTATTTTGTAGTACAGGGTGAAATATGAATATTACACACTTTCTCATGCTTAGAAAAATGGATAAAATTGGTTGGTTATTTTTGCATTTGATGTGGTCTACGGTGAGCTTGATGGGCAGTTCCTCAGAAAATCCACAAAAAGGAACTATATTTTCACCGTCACCAGCGGACCAAAACCCAGCCGAGGATTCCAAGACGGCTATGTACAGCAAATGGCTGAAATTTTTACGACATATTCCTAATATACCGATGTCGACAAACTTGAAAATTTTCTTAATAACTGTATCCGTTTCCAAGATACAGAGGTTCAAAGTTACACCACTTCTACACGTAAAATCCGGTATAAGGCGAAATATAAATAATAAATGACTGCAACAAATTGCTCAAATTTAAACGGTATATACTCCAGGTATTTATCTAGAAGAACCAACTCTCTGTTTTCAAAACTCTTTGTCCATTATCAAGAAATACACCAAAAACTTATTTTTTGAGTACCATACCTCAAACGCGGATTCGGAGACGACTATACACTGGAATTGGCTGTAATCTTTACAATGTATTTCTAAGATCCAGATCTAGAAAAAACTTGAAAACTTTCTTCATACCTTTATGGTTTCCGAGATATACGGGTTCAAAGTTACGCTACTTGTACACATAAAATACGAACCTAATATCCGGTGTGAGGCGAAAACGTAGTTTATAAAGTGACGTATCACGGAGAATTATGCTGTAAAGTGTTTCTGTTATCGTGTGGGAACTCCATGTTATAGCGCTGAAGCACATGAAACTTTTTCTGCTCGTAAAATCCGGCCTGAGGTGTCAAATTAGTTTTGCGCAATTTCAGTTTCACATAAGCAAGCTGTCTAAATTTTACTGACCAAACAAATTTCTTATCATATGAGTTACATGTCCTGCTGCAGCAGGGAAAGAAAGGGAACCAGCGGAAAAGTGCTTCTATCGAAGCACAAAAAATGCAAATATATTCTCAGCACCTTTAAAGAGCTTTTCCAATAATTTTGGCATGCGAACGTATTCAAGCCTTTTTAAGCTGAGAGAGAAGACAGCAGCATTGGACAAGCGATGGAAAAGTAATAAATCTAGAAGATAGTAGACGAAGGTTGTGTTGTAGAAAGAGCGAAGGAGACAATGGCAGTGTGACAGTGTGGCAGAGGAACATAGCTGACAGTGAAAGAATAATGCTAGGAAAAGGGTGACGGACACAGTGCCAGTGGGAGAGGCATATAAAAAGAAGGGCAAATGATAGTGGGTGAGGGCCACTGATAAAGAGAGACAGAGTGCATGACATTGACAACGAAGGAGAGAGAGATAGCGACAGTGAGAAGAGACAGTAGCAGTAGAAAGGAAGGAATGAGATATTAGCAATAAGAGAGAACAAGAGGGAGGCAGTGACTGTGAGAAAAGACCGTAGTAGTAGTAGGACAGAACGAAGGGGACTGTGGCTGTGGCACAGGAGACATTGAGAGAGAGACACAAAGAGATAATGAGAATGAGATGGGCTGAATGAGTGAGTGAGAAAGGGCAACTGGGAGTGAAATGTAGCGATGGACTAGTGGGTGTGAGTGAATTATAGTTAGGGGAGGTTGTGGAAGCATGAGATGAGTTGCATGTTTAAAAAATGCGTGAATGTGTTGGCATGCCAAAATTTTTGTGAACATTTTTAAAGATACTGAGGAAGGTAGAATGAAGCACTGGTACCCTATTTTTACTCAGAGTCTTTTAAATAAACAAGAACGTATTCGCATTTTCTTTTTTTTTTTTTGTGCTCCGAAAGCAGCATTTTTCCGCTGGTAAACATTGCAACTGTAACACCTACACCGCCTCTCGCTGTTGAGAAAAACAAAAATAGCTCCCAAATTAGCTCCCATGTCCTTAAAATATCAATTCACAAAATGACCCAAGTCCCTCCACAAGGAGTAATTACGAAAAATAACTAAAAAACAAATAGAGGAAAATATCTAGTGAAGAAAGCAAAAGAAAAGGAAAATTTAATTATAAATTTTAGAAACATTGGAAGGGGGAAAACAGTAGAAAATATTAGAATATTAGTTATTCCAATACGTAAGAAAATCAATATTATAGTCATAGAACGTAGGTCTGGGACACCAATGATAGTGTTTATTAAAGTATAAATAGCCATACGTTGTAATTACGATACTCCAGTCTCTAGTCTGTTCTATTTCGGAAGTTATTTAGGACGTGCAGCTGTAGAGAACAACAATTGGGACTTTATTAAACGGGGATGAAGAATAGATCGTGACGAGATTGTTTTGGATGATTGTCAATTCAAGACTTTAATTTGGACATTTATCGATTAGATAAACGGGAAGGTGAATAGTAATCTCTTTGGCTTTAATGTCAATTCGTGTGAATATTTAAACGCTTTACTGAATTGAGAATTTTAACCGGATTCCGACTTTGAATTGTGATAGTGGGGAAACTTTAACTTCACGCTACTAGTGATCATAGTTAATGACAGTTTGTGGATATTAAATAGAAATAACTTATTTACCGAAAGTGACAGCATATTATCTAACATCTGTGATGCTAGCGGGAATCCTACTTAGATATCTAATTAAAGAACTTCTATGAATGAGATCGTGTGAGTGAACCTATTTATTAATAATTCTTGTCAATAAACTGACGTTGTTAATTTGAAACATAATGCAAGTCTTGAACATTAATTTAACTGAGATTAATAAACGTTATGGTTACGTGGTCTCTGCCAAGAACAAATTAGCGATTGGTAACTAAAACAATTGAACGAAAGGTTAAAGTCTCGTCGTTGGTAGTAAAGCTACTAAAGATTTTTTGTCTCACAAGGGAACCTCCCCATCGCACCCCCCTCAGATTTAGTTATAAGTTGGCACAGTGGATAGACCTTGAAAAACTGAACACCGCTCTATCGAGAAAACAGGAAGAAGTTGTGTGGAACTATGAAAAAAATAAGAAAAATATACAAACTGAGTAGTCGAAGTGCAAGATAGGCAACATCAAGGATAATGTGAGCTCAGGAGCGCTGTGGTCCCGTGGTTAGCGTGAGCAGCTGCGGAATGAGAGGTCCACGGTTCAAGTCTACCCTCGAGTGAAAAGTTTAATTTTTCATTTTCAGTCAATTATTATCTGTCAGTCCGTCCGTCCGATGCGAGGTAACTGCGCCGTAGTATGGGGACACTACAACTACACAAACATCGAAACACACGACGTCAGTCGACTACAGCACACGGAAGAGAGAGTATTCCTGTTGACGAGGCTCCCTGGCTGACAGTTGACTGTTCGCTGCTTTAGACGAGAGGGCATTAAATACGTGAGATGTATTCCGTGGGCAATATGAATCCAGCAAATATAGCTCGCGACTTCAATAACAAGGTCAATGAATATTTTCCAAACTGTAAGGAATCGCACGGTTTTGCGGTGCGGCCGCAAAACACAGACACTAAACTTATTACAGTGAACAGAGACGTCAATGAACGAACGGACAGATCATAACTTTGCGAAAATAAAGAAAGTAAACCTTTCACTCGAGGGAAGACTTGAACCAAGGACCTCTCGTTCCGCAGCTGCTTACGCTAACCACGGGACCATGGCGCTCCTGAGCTCACACTGTCATTGACGTTCCTATGTTGCGCATGGACTATTCAGTTTGTATATTTTGCTTATTTTTTTCATAGTTCCACACAACTTCTTCCTGTTTTCTCGATTGATCTGTGTTCAGTTTTTCAAGGCCTATCCACTGTGCCAACTTATAGCTAAATCTGATGGGGGAGCGTTGGGGAGGTTTCCTTGTCAGAGTTGGGAAGACTATACGTGTAGTTAACCACGTTTAACAGTTGGTTTTAAAAGTAATCAAACTGATACTTAGCCGGGACAATATTAAATAAAAGTAAAACCCTTCAATGACAATGTGTAAAAAATAAAATCAAACTTTCATCTATTGGACGAAAAAGCGAAAACAGAAAAAGGGCTGCTAAACAACGTAAATCAGCGAAGTAGTGCTCTGCTAATTTGTCTCGTGCGCCACACATCGCCAAGAATACGTAGATTCTGCTCGCCACTATGACGCCACGAGAATTCCGTGGACACACGAAAGGAACACTTCCAATGGCGTCTCACATGTGTAGTTGCAGCCTGCCTCACATCTACATCTACATTTATACTCCGCAAGCCACCCAACGGTGTGTGGCGGAGGGCACTTTACATGCCACTGTCATTGCCTCCGTTTCCTGTTCCAGTCGCGTATGGCTCGCGGGAAGAACGACTGCCGGAAAACCTCCGTGCGCCCTCGAATCTCTCTAATTTTACATTCGTGGTCTCCTCGGGAGGTATAAGTAGGGGGAAGCAATATATTCGATACCTCATCCAGAAACGCACCCTCTCGAAACCTGGACAGCAAGCTACACAGCAATGCAGAGCGCCTCTCTTGCAGAGTCTGCCACTTGAGTTTACTAAACATCTCCGTAACGCTATCACGTTTACCAAATAGCCCTGTGACGAAACGCGCCGCTCTTCTTTGGATCTTCTCTATCTCCTCCGTCAACCCGACCTGGTACGGTCCCACACTGATGAGCAATACTCAAGTATAGGTCGAACGAGTGTTTTGTAAGCCACCTCCTTTGTTGATGGACTACGTTTTCTAAGGACTGTCCCAATGAATCTCAACCTGGTACCCGCCTTACCAACAATTAATTTTATATGATCATTCCACTTCAAATCGTTCCGCACGCTTTCTCCCAGATATTTTACAGGAGTAGCTGCTACCAGTGTTTGTTCCGCTATCATATAATCATACAATAAAGTATCCTTCTTTCTATGTATTCGCAATACATTACATTTGTCTATGTTAAGGGTCAGTTGCCACTCCCTGCACCAAGTGCCTATCCGCTGCAGATCTTCCTGCATAATGAGGTACGTGTACATTCGCAGTGAACTGGAGATGTTATGTACAGAAGAGGACGGAGAATTTGTGTGTGTCTTCGAGAAGGTAAAATGAGGGAAGTGCGTATTAAGTACTGCCGTAAATAAAGTCCGGTGCGTCAGTGGCAGCCCTTTAGATTATGACGCCGATAATTTGACGCCGAGAGTGAGTCACCTGGCAGACCGGCGCAGCTTATTAAAGGAGACCGCCAGGTGGGCGTGAGGCGGCCAAGATGGCTCCGCCGTGCCTTTGAGTGACAGGAGAGAGGTGGGGAGGTGGGCTGGGGACTTGTGGGGGGGGGGGCGGCTAGAGGCGTCGGAGGGGAGGGGAGACGCGGCGCACACACACAGACGCACACCACCTGCCGCCGCCGCGACGTCCGCACGTGCCGGCGGCGCTGGAGCGACACCGGTAAGCGACGCCCAGCTGCATCTGGCCTGCACCGCGCTCACGACCGACCTTCTGCCGACGTGCGGTACGCTGCGTCACGCTGTTTCATGTCTTGTGCCTTAATGTCTGTGCTTTCTCTGTGACGAGTCATTACTCAAAGCAGCAGCGGAATAGCTCGGTTTTATCTAGTCGCTGTTGTAGACAGATTCTCAACAAATAACTAAATGCCGACAAAAAATTGGAGATGATGATAACAAGTATCTTCAAGTGCTGTTAATATTACTAACAACGGTATTAACACAGAAATAATTCGCCATGAGGGCCTGTATTCTTCTTAAATGCTTAAAACGTGTGTTCCAAAAGTACGGTAGCAGATGGAATAGCGGATGACTGGTAACAGAACTACGAGGAGTCGCTTTTTGATGATTTTAAATCTTTCACTACAGTTGTAGTGTTCAGCGGCTCGAATGGATAACGTATATTCAGCAGGAGGCTGTTGTGTTGAATGTTGATATCTTCCGTGACACGTAGAGGGCTTAATATTACTATTAACAATTGACATGCAATTTATTTCATTATTCATAATCGCCCATTTAAGTGAGTAGTGTTGACCTGTTGGCATATCTCGAACTGAAAAATCTTGCTGAATTATGATTAAGTTGGATATAAGTTCGAAGTTTGCTTTTGTCTCTTTGAATTAACATTGGGTCTATTAACTTAATGTTTATTTGACGTTACTATTTTATTGTACTTCACGACATATAATTTGACAAATTTGTATGACAATTTTTGTGGGTCGATGCAAGAAACTATGGAGGATTAACTTAGCGTGATGAATATTCATAACACCTTTATTCGTAAAAAAAGAACTTGAGAAGGTAACGAAAATATACCCTAACACAAGTTGCGCTAAATCCCGACCGAACAGGTCTTTGGGACTAAAACGATATCCAAAATCCTCAAGATGTCAACAAGTTCCAAGTCTCTCCGAGTGAGAAGAAAACGCACGTAACAACATTACTGTAGCTTACATCAGCTACAGATGGGAACATCAGTGTGTTGCAAGCAAGCGTAAAATATTTACGTTGAAAATACATCCAGACATCAATAAACGTAGCCTTTATAAATATTATTACCGTTTATCAATAAGTAGTGCGACATTCATCTTCCGCTAGAATTCCAATTGTGAAGACATCCACAGAACTAAACGGAACGCAGACATTCAAAATTGCAAGAATATTCACTCCGAATTAATTTCTTTTTTGTTTAAACTATATTGGACGCACCCTTTAACATACGCGATTTCTGTTCATCTCTAAGGGCCCTGATTTAGGAGTTTCGAGTTCATTAATAGATTTCTGCAGCTATTAATACAAACGTTCTACAGCACTGGCCTTCAACTTAATATGCTTTTATTTCAACGTGCGTTGATCAGTACACAACAAAGTAATAAGTACTGAAATTTTACATAGTGCTAAAATTAAAGTAATGACGGCTCTTAAGATTGATCTTAACATCGCGGTGCTTCTTGAGTCACATTAATTCTCAATGAAAGTGATGTATGCAGGAAGTCATGAGACGCAGTGACCGGTTGACGGTAGCAATTACGAAAGGAGCTATAGTTTATTGAAAGAACCATATCATGGCGTAATTTTGACGTTATCCTGTATACAGGATACTGCCAAAAGTAAATAACACATAGAAATACAGATAAATATCTGTATTACTCCATAGTCGAGACTCCATTGAGCTACATGTCAGATCATTGTGTATTACTGATTTTAAAAATAACATGAAATGAAAAAAGTTCATTAAGCGAATTGATATCGCACGTGCCTCAGGTGTTACTAAGAATTTCAACGGCTGTATAGCTGCTTCATCCCAGTCCACACGCAGTGTAAATAGAGCAACTGCAGTATTTTTGGAAGATGGCAGGTACTGTGTCTTGTCTGCCTGCTGTATGTGGAAACATTTGTTGGATCCGTTGTTTCGAGGTTAGTTTGTGCTATATTTATTAAAATTATTAAATTTATTAAAACCTGGAAATTGTGGCATTTATGTATTTTTGGTCGAAGATGACATTTCTAACCTATAAGGAATATTTCCCTTATATCGGAATGCGAATGAGATGAGCATGGGTGTTAACACCATAATGGCTCTTTCTAGTACTTGGGAGACTAGACTGACTTAGGTTGACTGTAGTATGAAATTCAGTCTCAAGTTAAAATGAATCAGTGCCTCAGTCCGTTTCACGAAGAGTTGCTCTTTGCGGGCATTTCTTCCACATAAAAATTCGAGGTGAGCACCGAAAATCAAACGTAGGACCACACCGGTAAAAACCAGCGACGGTAAACAGCAGGCCTCGGAACATAGGCTATCGCAAAGGGGGCTAGAGGGACAACAGTTGCCTCCTTCTGGAACTGAGAGCATCGACTTAATTTTTATTACAAAATTCTCCCGCATTTCTTGCAGTGATTGCTTGCCATTCTAGTAAATGGGAGATTTAACATTGTCGAACGATGTGGGAAATACTGTGGTTTTGAAAAATTTATTTCCGTTTCTCCACTTTCTCCACTTTCTGGAGTATTAATTTGATACTTTTCCTTTATTAATTTTGCTACTATCCAGTGGGATTTTCTCAATATTTCTGATTTTTTCTATTTCAGGTTATTATTTTTCATTGGCTACCTAACATTACTAGTATCAGATGGTTATAATGAAGATGCAGCTACTCACACAGGTCCAATGTGAACTGTAACTATCAGATGGCAGTGAAACTTGGTAGATATTGTGACGCGTTAAAGCGGAACTAATTGACGCTGGAAAAAAATTTAGTTCAAACTTTGACCACCAGGTTCAAATCTGGAGCTGTGGAAGCAAGAAAGTCGTACAGAAATTTTTCTTTATGCAACGCATTACGATCGGGAGTGGGCAGAAAGGGTCAAACAAGTTAGATAAGCATAATGCTGATGTTTGTATTAACGGTCGCTTACGCAGTTTGTTAAATATGAGCACACGAGACGTCGACGATATGCTGTCAATTTGGGCTTAATCGTAAGGAGGACTTCATTTCAGGTCTCTGAATGAAAGTAGAGGCAGTCGTATTCATATTAATAATATAAAGATATATACATAGCGTATGATAGTGACATATGGTTACCATCTAGGAATCAAACCAAGCCACCTAAAAACATTGAAAACTCACCTATCAACCGACTGAGATTGGTTACGTTTTGTTTGACTTCTGCCAAATTTAGTTCTTATACATGCTTATATATGCCGAAAATCATCGAATCGGTTAGAACGAAAACGGTAATTTTAGAATCTCACCCGCCCTCGGATTAACTTCTGCATTTGCCCACGCCCCGGAGATTTTGCATCAACTGAGGACATATTTGCCGGCCGCAGTGGCCATGCGGTTCTAGGCGCTTCAGTCTGGACCAGCGCGACCGCTACGGTCGCAGGTTCGAATCCTGCCTCGGGTATGGATGTGTGTGATGTCCTTAGGTTAGTTAGGCTTAAGTAGTTCTAAGTTCTATGGGACTGATGACCTCAGATGTTAAGTCCCATAGTGCTCAGAGCCATTTGAACCATTTTTGAGGACATGTTTGACACACTAGGTAACTGGCAGGTAGTGAAGCATGTGCTGTAACGTAAGGGGAGCCGTTGCGGGCTGAGTAAAAACGCATAGCTGCTTGCTTACGTGCGGCAGTTCTGAGAAGAGCCGAGTCGGCCGGTGTCGTCAGAAGCGGCCCCGGCGCTCCGCCGCCGCCCCCGGGGCCGCCGTGGGCCGTGGCTGGGCCAGCTGGTCCGCACTCGGGCGGGGTTCCCGCCGACCACCACCCACCACATCGCCGCTTCCAACGGGCTGAGCTCCTTAACCACACGGCAGCGCGACGCGACTGAGTCTAAAACTGTTAAGGTTACCAGCATCACAATCTCACTTAGATAAACTTATCACGGCACGCATACAACGCCGCGGTACATACACAGCGCGCCGTGTACACAGCCGGGATGCGCCGCCGGAGCAGCCGCTGCTACCGCCAAGGGGTAACCCCAGGTTCCCACCCCCTGCTGTAGGGGTGGCCTGTCATGATGACAAGTCAAGATCGCAACCTGTGCGAATCAGTTATTTACCTTTCATTGCGCTCTCATCATCATTCACACTTCACAGGTAGCGGAAGGGGTTACGGATGTGACTTGAGTGCTATTTAGATGTATCATAGGATTCTATTTTGGATCCTTCGTTGTTTCTCATGCGTTAATGACTTTCCGTCTGCTCTGATGCAGGATGAAACTTTAATATTTATACATCGGATGCACAAAATTATAGCCAAGTATCCCTAACGTCCATCTGTTGCAGGATACTAAACCATATCCTAAGCCAAAACGTTATGATTAGAGTTGATATCTACCAAAACTACAATTCGGTATTCTTCGTGCACTACGTAAGTGGCGTAGTAAATTGATAGGATTACCGGTAGTATTGGTAGAATTGGTACGGAAAGAAACGTAAATGAACGTGTAAGGGAGAAAATGGAAGCCGACGATTTCCCTTTGTTTTTTTGTTTGTTTGTTTGGTTGTCTGTTTTGCTCACGACTAGAACCACATTCACTGTCAGTCCACTGTGTATTTTATATCCCTACAGAATATAAATTGCAAAAATGGTTCAAATGGCTCTGAGCACTATGGGACTTAAATTCTGAGGTCATCAGTCCCCTAGAACTTAGAACTACTTAAACCTAACTAACCTAAGGACATCACACACATCCATGCCCGAAGCAGGATTCGAATCTGCGACCGTAGCGGTCGCGCGCTCCCAGACTGTACCACCTAGAACCGCTCGGCCACCCTGGTCGGCTATAAGTTGGACTTTATAAGTAATAACAATTTGTCCACCGTGTAACTTCTGAGCTTTTATGTAACCAAAGCAATTACTTCTGGTGCAAGTACAATTTATATGCCCAAACTTTAAAAAAATACGGATAAAAATAGTCTTGGTTTTCATTTTAAAATTTCGATGACGTATTTCGCTTACGGTTGGCATCTTCAGATTATTGAAATTGTTCACGACATACCCCGTCCATAGAACGATGCAAACAAATCGGTAAAATAGATGGCATGTGCCGTGACCCGTTTCGACACTCTGAAGATGCCTATCACAAGCGAAACGCGTCATTGATATTTGAAAATAAAAACCTCCACAACCAAGACTGTATTTTTGTCTAAAATCTTACACTGATTTCAGTACCAGTCGCAAAGATGGATTAGAAGAAATTAAAAAAAAGTATAATGACATATAATACTTACCGCTATTTTGTACTCAATAGAACCTTCTTCAGCATGATCAAACGCAATAGTTTCCTGTTATTAGTGATTATTGCTAAAGCTGTCAATAAATTTTTCTCTGGGTTTCTGACCGCATTATCAATATATAAAACTACCGACGTTTCGGACACTGTTGCAAGTGACCGTATTCAGAGTTTTTTTGTTTACTGATAACAGTGACTGAAACGTTGGCAGTTTTACATATTGACAATGCGGTCAAAAACCCTGAGAAATTTTATTAACTGTGACAAAGGTCACGGAAGCCTACGTTTCTAATTGCCAAAGCTGTTTCTAAATTACAGAAACATATTTTACGTAAGTTCAAAGAAGTATTGAAGCGATATTTGGTACATTTTTGTATCGCGTTTTTCTCTTTTTTAATTTTACCACTTTGCTAAGAAAATTGTGTTTTCGAGCGGTATGTGATAAATCTGTATTGTTTTCTTTATCTTTACTACAATATCCCTCTTTTTCATGTAACAAATCAACAATTTTCCAGTAAAACCTGAATTAAACATTGACAATTTTAGTTTTGCTATAAATACTGTTTACTCGTATTAAGTAACAGACAGGAGGATAGCGATGTAGAACAAAAGCGTTCTTGGGTGATGGTTCAGATGGCTCTGAGCACTATGGGAATTAACTTCTGAGGTCATCAGTCCCCTAGAACTTAGAACTACTTAAACCTAACTAACCTGAGGACATCACACACATCCATAGCCGAGGCAGGACTCGAACCTGCGACCGTAGCGGTCACGCGGTTCCAGACTGTAGCGCCTAGGACCGCTCGGACACCCTGGCCGGGTCTTTTGGTTACCTGGCTGTTTTATACGTCCTCATTCAGTTTTTAGACAGTTCACCGCTTCCGGTTTTTAGAGGAATTAAGTAAGACACGGATCGCATACGTAAAGAAAGTTTGAAGTGACGCCGTATAGGTATGCAACACATACTACGGCCTTAACTGATCAAAGCGACTAGGAAAACTGCTGTAGTCCACACTTACTTGTTGTAGTCTACGAGAGCCTACGGTAGTTTCACAACTCTAATTATGACGTTCCTGGAAGAAAACAAGCATCTATCAGAGAAAAAGCATGGATTCAGAAAAAAAAACCGATCACGTGAAACACAGCTTGCTTCGTTAGTGCAAACTATACATGCAGCTGAACAGGTAGATTTCATCTTTCTAGGTTTCATAGACATGCGGCATTGTGCCACATCGTCGACTAGCTATTAATAAAGGTATGATCATACAGAGTGTCTTCGCAAATATGTGAATTGTTGGAGGAATAGAAACTAAGTTCGTATGGCATGACGAGCTGGCAGGCCCTCAATAATGATGTTCACCCGCAGTTTTTTCAATTAGGCTTGGGCGCTCTTAAATTATCCCAGTAATCCTACAGGGAAAACGGGACCTGCAGTTTAGCGTGGAATCCGAAGCAGTTGTTCCTGGCATATCTTCGCATGGTTGAGAGGTATGGTATGGGCGTTTGGCGTCATTGGCCGGGAGGCCCCTTGCGGGGCAGGTCCTGCTGCCTTGGTGCAGGTATTACATTCGACGCCACAATGGGCGACCTGCGCGCCGGATGGGGATGAAATGATGATGAAGACAACACAACACCCAGTCCCTGAGCGGAGAAAATCTCCGACCCAGCCGGGAATCGAACCCGGGCCCGTGGGACGGCAATCCGTTACGCTGACCACTCAGCTATCGGGGCGGTCATGGTTGAGAGGTGAAGGCTAGCATAGAGGCAGACTGAAAAATTCCGATATATGACTGGGATTCTGTCCCGCGACGTTACTGATTCGCACATTACCACTAGATCACCAAGACAGATAGCTGTAGTAGTATTTGCCTAATACAGGGCCGTTCAATAACTAATGCAACATATTTTCTTCTGAGAGCTGATTGGTTTTATTCAGGATTCAAATACACCATATTATTCTCATTCTTTTGGCTACAAAATTCTATTTTTCATCATGATCTCTGTTGAATGCGATAGCCTTACGCCCCACTACTGGGAGGGCCTGTATGCCAGCATGGTACCACTCTACTGGTCGGCTCGGAATCATCGTCTTGCTGCATCAATAGTCTCATCATCCAGGCACTGCTTCCTGCGGAGTTGCATCCTTCATTGCGCCAGGCAGATGAAAGTCGGAAGGTGCGAGATGCGAATTGCAGGGTGGATGAGGAAGAACAGAAGAACAGACGTTTTGTGATCTACTCTCGGTTGCGCAGACTTGTGTGGAGGTCTTGCGATTTCATGGACAAGGAAACATTCGTTGGCACTTTTGTAACGACTAACACGTTGAAGGCGTCTCTTAAGAGTCCCAGAAGACCGTCGCCACAACTTTACCTGCTGAGTGTGCAGCTTTGAACTTTTTCTTCGGAGAAGAGATGGTGTGGCACCACTCCAACGACTGGCGCTTTATTTACGGTTCGTAGTGACGAACCCGTGTTTCATGGCTTATAACGATGTTCGAAAAACAGTTGTCACGATCAGCCTTGTAATGCTCAAGCAATTCGGCACATACGGTCCTTCGTTGTTCTTTACGGCCTGTTAGGCGGCGAGGAATTCAGCGGGCACATACTTCGGGTACCCCAATTGGTGGACTAGTGTGTCAGCAGTACCAACAGAAACGTCCAGATGAGCAGCGAGGAATTTCATTGTGCAAATAAGTTTCTATATTTACACTACGGGCCATTAAAATTGCTACACCAAGAAGAAATGCAGATGATAAACGGGTGTTCATTGGACAAATATATTATACTAGAATTGACATGTGATTACATTTTCACGCAATGTGGGTGCATAGATCCTGAGAAATCAGTACCCAAAACAACCACCTCTGGCCGTAATAACGGCCTACGCCTGGGCATTGAGACAAAAAGAGCTTGGATGGAGTGTACAGGCACAGCTGCCCATGCAGCTTCAACACGATACCACAGTTCATCAAGAGTAGTGACTGGCGTATTGTGACGAGCCAGTTGCTCGGCCACCATTGACCATACGTTTTCAATTGGTGAGAGATCTGGAGAATGTGCTGGCCAGAGCAGCAGTCGAACATTTTCTGTTTCCAGAAAGGCCCGTACAGGACCTGCAACATGCGGTCGTGCATTATCCTGCTGAAATGTAGGGTTTCGCAGGGATCGAATGAAGGTTAGAGCCACGGGTCGTAACACATCTGAAATGTAACGTCCACTGTTCACAGTACCAACAATGCGAACAAGAGGTGACCGAGACGTGTAACCAATGGCACTCCATACCATCACGCCGGGTGATACGCCAGTATGGCGATGACGAATACGCGCTTCCAATGTGCGTTCACCGCGATACTATAAACAGAACCTCGATTCTCCGAAAAAATGACGCTTTGCCATTCGTGCACCCAGGTTCGTCTTTGGGGTACCCCATCGCAGGCGCTCCTGTCTGTGATGCAGCGTCAAGGGTAACCGCAGCCATGGTCTCCGAGTTGATAGTCCATGCTGCTGCAAACGTCATCGAACTGTTCGTGCAGATGGTTGTTGTCTTGCAAACGTCCCCATCTGTCGACTCAGGGATCGAGACGTGGCTGCACGATCCGTTACAGCTATGCGGATGAGATGCCTGTCATCTCGACTGCTAGTGATACGAGGCCGTTGGGATTCAGCACGGGGTTCCGTATTACCCTCCTGAACCCACCGATTCCATATTCTGCTAACAGCCATTGGATCTCGACTAACGCGAGTAGCAATGTCGCGATGCGATAAACCGCAATCGCGGTAGGCTACAATCCGACCTTTATCAAAGTCGGAAACGTGATGGTACACATTTCTCCTCCTTACACGAGGCATCACAACAGTCTTTCACCAGACAACCCCGGTCAACTGCTGTTTGTGTATGAGAAATCGGTTGGAAACTTTCCTCATGTCAGCAGTTTGTAGGTGTTACCACCGGCGCCAACCTTGTGTGAATGCTCTGAAAAGCTAATCATTTGCATCTCAGAGCATCTTCTTCCTGTCGGTTAAATTTCGATATTGTAGCACGTCGCCTTCGTGGTGTAGCATTTTTAATGACCAGCAGTGTATATGGATATGGTGTCTGTTCTTTCGGAGGTGTCCGAAAGAACAGACACCATATCCATATAAGTATATAGTTCTGGCGATACCGGTCATGACCTTCCTCTTCTGTGCGGATGCATACATATTACCCGAACTCTTACGGGACTTGGTAACAATGTCTTCCACGAGTAATGAGTGAGTTGGGTAGGACCACTATGAATGTAGTGTGTGGACATATAAGGTGAGAATGTGGGTCCAGCGGGAGGCGTGCGCTAGATAGTCCCTGCAGTCGCACTATAGTCTGTGCCCTCGGTTGCTCAGCCTGATAGAGCGTCTGTCATGTAAGCAGGAGATTACGGGTTCGAGTCCCGGTCGGGGCACACATTTTCACCTGTCCCCGTTGATATATATCAACACCCGTCAGCAGCTGAAGGTATTAATATATAATTTTAATTTCAAATTAGTTTTTCCGCACGTTGCAACATTGCAGTAGTGACAGCTGTGTGCGGCCGGCCGGGACACGGTAGATCAGACAGGTTTGTGCGACCTTATTGCGATGATGGCAGACGCCTTGCCCAACGACTCACCGAGCTTTGCTACACTACCAGGTCTCCGTCGACATTCTGTAAGCGCTTACAAATACCTGCGATGCTCTGGTTTTCCACCAAACTAAACTCAATGACAGCTCTCTGCAGCTCCGCAACAGAGATATTTTGAAAGCCACGTATAGCGCCCACACCTATCGGAACTTCGTGAAACTATAGTGGTTGAAGCAGGAGTATTCCACGATGTCCCACAACAGTTTTCTTAAACGAACTGACCGAGAAAAAAATGTGTTTCACTACTTATTAAATATCCCTATTAAAACCCAGTACATTACACTGGACAGCGAATGTTGCAAGACAGTTCGTTGATGAGGCAGTTGTGTACAGAAAAAGTATTGCCGTTAGACGATAGTAAGGAAATCCAGAATTACTTGGACATCATTTACACTTGGTGTATTGAATAATGTCTCTCCTTAAATGGCGATAAATACGAGGGTTGCCCAGACAGTAAGTTCCGATCGGTTGCGAAATGGAACCCACAGTAAAAACCAGAAACGTTTTATTTGCAACAGTTAGGTACACCTTCCACCTTCTTCTCTACGTAGTCTCCGCTCAAATTTCGAGTTTTGTCGTAGTGTTGTATCAACTTTCCAACAACCTCGCCGTAGAAAGCAGCCGCCTGTGCTTTCGGCCAGTTATCTGCAGCTCGTTGTCTGTGGAAAATTTTTGTCTTCATAGGCAGCGGTTCTTGTGAGCAGAGATGAGACTCAGGGGGAGCCAATTACGGACTGTATTGTGGGTGATCAAACACGTCTCATCGGAAACGCTGCAGGAGCGCCTTCATTGCCCCTGCAGTGTGTGGCCGAGAATTGGCATGAAGAAGGAACTGCTCGACAGTTGTGTTATGTGGGCTGCATGACACAGGCGAAATCTCTAACCAGGTCCTCATACTTGGCGGGAGACGCTATTCTCTATGCATCTTTACGTGCTCACTGTTCACTCAAAACTGAAAAGAGCGACGCGAAACGATCGACGGGCATACTAGAGACTCTGCCCAACACAACTGTGCAAAGCTTTACCGGATTTTCCCAGTGGTTTCCATTTCGTGACCGATCGCCACTTACTTTCTGGATAACCATCGTATAACACAATGTGTTTATCAAGGAGAAAGAACCGCATAGTATCTGATTACAACAGTAGTGGTGAACGTCCTAACTGCGTGACGTCGCACAAGTTCTTACGGATAGCACTAGGAAGCTATATAAAATGGGACGGTCAAGTAAAATCTGTATTAGGATAGTCGAATGGGGCATTGTGATGCATCTGCAAAAGAAGTCGCATACGAAACTATAATATGGAGAATTCTAGAACACTGTTACAGTCTGAAATCGTTTTCAAGTACGTCCACATCCACATGGTTACTCTACAGTTCACACTTACGTGCCGCCGGCCGGAGTGGCCATCGGTTCTAGGCGCTACAGTCTGGAACCGCGTGACCGCTACGGTCGCAGGTTCGAATCCTGCCTCGGGCATGGATGTGTGTGATGTCCTTAGGTTAGTTAGGTGTAATTAGTTTTAAGTTCTAGGCGACTGATGACCTCAGAAGTTAAGTCGCATAGTGCTCAGAGCCATTTGAACCATTTGAACTTACGTGCCTGGCAGAGGGTTCATCGAACCACTTTCACACTTTTTTCCGACCGTTCCACTCCCGAATAGTACTTGGGAATACCAACACTTAAACATTTCCTTGCGAGATCTGATTGTTATATCTTAAGGTAACGATACTTGCTTTCTGCGCAGGTGGGCGTCAACAAAATGGTTTTGCATTCGGAGGAGAAAGTCGGTGATTGACATTTAGTGAAAAGATCTCGCAGCAGCGAAAAACGCCTTTCTTTTTATGATTGCCACATCAACTCGCTTATCATATCCGTGACACTCTCTCCCTTCTTTCGCGATAATACAAAACGAGCTACACTCCTTTACACTTTTTTTATGTCACACCGCTTGGCAATACTCTAGCAGAGGACGGGCAAGCGTAGTGTAGGCACTCTTTTTAGTGAATTCATTGCATGTTCTATGTCTAATGCCAATAAAATGCAGTCTTTGGTTCCCCCTCCCCACAACATTTTCTGTATGATCGTTCCAATTTAAGTCGATCGCAGTTGTAATTCCTAGGTATTAAGTTGAACTAACAGCCTTTACATGTGTGCGACTTATCGAATGACCGAACTTTAATGGACTTCTTTTTGTACTATACTGAAGAGCCAAACAAACTGGTACACCTGCCTAATATCGCTTAGGGTCCCCGCGAGCACGAAAAACTGGCGCAACACGACGTGGCATGGTCTCGACAAATGTCTAAAGTAGTGCTGGAGGGAATTGACACCATGAATCCTGCATGGATGTCCATAGATCCGTAAGGGTAGAAGGGGGTGGAGATTTCTTCTGAACAGCACGTTGCAAGACATTCCAAATATGCTCAGTAATGTTCCTGTCTGCCGGCCGGGTGGCCGAGCGGTTCTAGGCGCTACAGTCTGGAACCGTGCGACCACTACGGTCGCAGTTTCGAATCCTGCCTCTGGCATGGGTGTGTGTGATGTACTTAGGTTAATTAGGTTTAATTAGTTCTAAGTTCTAGGGGACTGATGACCTCAGAAGTTAAGTCCCATAGTGCTCAGAGCCATTTTTTTGTTCCTGTCTGCGGAATTTGGTAGCCAGCGGAAGTATTTAAACTCGGAATAAAGTTCTTAGAGCCACTATGTAGTAATTCTGGATGTGTGGGGTGTGGCATTGTCCTGCTGGAATTACCCAAGTCCTCCTGAAAGCACAATGAACGTGAATGGATGCAGGTGATCAGACAGGATGCTTACGTTCGCGTCACCTGTCAGAGTCGTATCTAGACGTATCAGGGCTCCCATACCACTTCTACTGCACACGCCCCACACCAGTACAGAGTCTCCACCAGCTTGAACAGTTCCCTGCTGACATGCAGGGTCCATGGATTCATGAGGTTGCCTCCATACTCGTACACGACCATCCGCTCGATACAATTTGAAACGAGACTCGTCCGACGAGGCAACATGTTCCCAGCCATCAACAGTCCAATGTCGGTGTTATCAGGCCCAGGCGAGGCGTAAAGCTTTGTGTCATGCCGTCATCAAGGGTACATGAGTGGGCCTTCGGCTTCAAAAGACCATATTGATGATGTTTCGTTGAATGACTCGCTCGCTGACACTTATTGATGGCCTAGCAGTGAAATCTGCAGCAGTCTGCGGAAGCGTTGCACTTCTATCACGTTGAACGATCCTCTTCAGCTGTCATTGGTCCCGTTCTCGTACGATCTTTTCCGGTCGCAACGACGTCCGAGATTTGATGTTTCACCGGATTTCCTGATATTCACCGTACACTCGTTAAATGGTCGTATGGGAAAATCCTCGCTTCATCGCTACGTCGGAGATGCTATGTCCCATCGCTCGTGCGCTGATTATAACACCAAACTCACTTGAATCTTGATAACCTGGCATTCTACGAGTAGCAGCAGTAACCGATCTAACAATTGAGCCAGACACTTGTCTGATATAGGCGTTGCCGAGCGCAGCGCCGTATTCTGCCTGTTTACATATATCTGTTTTTGAATACGCATTCCTATACTAGTTTCTTTGGCGCTTCAGTGTAGTTTGGGTGAGCTTAAACTTTTCATGACTTAGAGTCGACGGTCACTTGTCACACCATATATCGTATTACCACTAGCTTTACACATTTTTGTAACATGCCTAAGGTTTTTTTTTATTTTTAGGGTTTATAGATAAGGAAATTCTAGCTTTATTTGATGAATTCAAAGTGGAATACTTCACTGAGTTTACAACAGGTGAATAGAGAAGCGCTAATTTCTTCATACTTCGGTGAAGAACACGTAAGCTGATCTGATGAACATCCACCAAATATATCAACCAGCAAATGTATCATGTGATGGTAAGAAATCACGCGGGTATCTGCCCTGGCCTACTGTTAATGATTTCCACCTCATTTTTTTGCTGCAGGCAATGTAACTGCAAGATGAGGACAAGAACAAGATGTCTGAAGTGTAATAATTACCTTATTTGTCAAGTAACACTGTAACTACCTTCGCGAATATCACCGTGAGAATGGACTGAATTATGTAAGATTGTCCTGGCACACACAACTGTGTGAGCCCTATATCTTTGCGGAAAAGTAAAAATATACATTTCTAATCAATTAATGTGTCATTATAGGAATATTTTTATTATGAAAATGCTCTAATTTGTAAATTTCCGTTAAAAGTGTAACTGGGGGTATGAAAAGGTTAAAACAACGTAACCCAAGAGGATGATAGTATTCTGTCTTTAAGTGTAAAGATAAATAACAAGCTCATATGGGAAACCAACACCAGATTCACTGAAGCAGCTAAGTTCAGTTACATTTGTTGTACACGTGGCTATAGCCACAAAACTTAACTAGGTCTTGTGTAGGTCCCATACGTTGACCAGCCTCTGTCGGTCATCTGCGTATGGCATCATCTGGAAATCAAAATGAACTGGCACGTGGGTAGCACACTGCTCTGACACGCATCTGATTCTTTTCAATCTGGGGCCTCTACTTGCCAATCCGAAATCTTCTTCATTGTCGTCATCCCATAAAACAGTAATCCTGAAAATTACATGGAAGCGAACTACGGCCCACCATGTGGCAGTCACATTCAATGACTTCTCAGTTATGGAGGCGGGCTGTTATAGCTGAGTTGATTTAGGAATGAGGAAACCAGTATAATTTGAGTATTTACGCTCAATAGTAAGTTTCAGAATACATATTGGAAAAAAACTACTTATTGGCCTAATAAGTTTTAAAATACTCAGAATGTTAGCAAAAACGTTATAGAACATCAGTATAAAACCGTGATTAAACGATATCTAAAATAGTTTTTAACAATACTTCAGAGATTATTATACGCCATGTTGGAAATATTGTACAATTTAAAAGCGAACTGATCCTACTGCAGTGAGGAAAATCCAAACAGACATTCTTCAAATTATATGAAAATACTTAAGCTTTTGTTACAGTGTATTCGATAATAATAAGATAAACATCAACACTTTTATCATGTATTGTTTTACAACTTTATATTCCAATGTAATGAACTAGAATAAACTGTGTATCTTTCAGTTATTTCTCCAATCAGGAGCTGCCCTCGGTGGAATTTTTTGAATGGTTGCCTTTGCCACAGATTGACAGAGCAACAAGGGTTGTGAATAGACGTTTAATATCTTCGTGCATTAGTCAAAATTACATTGTTATGTAGACAGCTGTAGCCTGCTCTGAGTATCTGACATCAGATAGTTTTTTATTTGCTGTGATTATCGGAGCCACTTCGTGATTTTACGTTGAGGATGAAATCTCAGGACAGGTTACATGATAGCAATGTTCGTGTAAGTACAATCTGACAATGTCAGTGATGTGGAAACCGGTTATGGCTGCATAAATAATGTTGTGACTGTGACTGATAAATAATACGTTACTTGCAATCGGGTTCACATTCAAAACAAGTTTTCTGAATGACAACAGTCTGCCTCGCTGGATATGTTGACTGGATTAAAATATACATTTATTGAATTCTCCACTACATAGTGTCCGCTACCTATCCATTTCTCACTGTTTAATATTAAAATAACCGCTCATACGGATATATTTGGGTTGACTAGATGGAAGTACTGAGTGTCACCCAAATATTCCCGTATGATAGTTCATAGCAAAGCACTTGAAAATGTCTGCGCAGCCATAACTGAATTAAAAGAAAATGAGATTTTAACCAATGTAAAAATGCTTCTATCGGCACAGAAACAATGTGAATATGTCCCTGTTTATTTAAAAGACTCTGATTCAAAAGTGGGGTACCAGTTACCTCATTCTACTTTCTTCAGGACTTTTAAATATTTTCCCAAAAATTTTGGCTTGCTAACATATTCGCGCCTTTTTGACATGCAGCTCACCTCAAACGTCTACAAGCTCCCCTAACTGTAATTCACTCGCACCCACAAGTCCACTGCTATAAGTCGGTCATACCCATCCACTCCTAGTTGCTCATTGTCTGCTGTGTCAAAGCCGCAGTCTCCTTCATTCTATCCTACTACTACAGCCTCCTCTCGCTGTTATTGCCTCCCTGTTGTTCTCTCTCACTGCTACCGTCTCATTCCTTCATTCCTGCTGCTGCACTGTCACTATCTCTCTCTTCCTCATCGTCACTGTCATATACTCTGTCTCTCATTATCACTGGTTCGTACCCACTTCCACTCTCTTTTTCTCTATATCCTGCCCCTCCACCTGGTACTGTCTCCTTCACTCTTTTCCTATCACTGTTCTGTCATGTCAACTACGTTCCACTGCCACTGTTTCCCTCACTTTCTCTCACAGCGTCACTGTCGCCTTCGCTCTTTCTATAGCACAACCACTGTCTACTATCATCTAGTATTTATTACTTTTCCGTCTCTTTGCCACTGCCACTGCCCTTTCCTTTCCAGCATAAAAAAGCGCGAATATGTTCGTAGGCCAAAACTTTTAAGGAAGGTGAGGAACGTAGAATGAGGCAACTGATACCCCTCTTTTCAGTCAGTCTTTTAAATACACAGGAACACATTCACACTCTTCGTGCTCCGATACAAACATTTTTCCGCTGGTTCTTTTCTTTTTCGTGCTACAGCAGCGCGTGTAACTCATATCAAAATAAATGTATTGTCAGTAAGATTTAGATAGTTTGCTTGTGTGAACCTGAAATAAAGCAAAACTATTTTGCACCTCAGACCGGAATTTAACTTGCAAAAAATTTTTGCATGTGCTTCAGTACTACAACATACGGTTCCTAGATGATAATGGAGTCATTACACAGCATATTTCTCCGTGCTACGTCACGTTTTAACCTACGTTTTCGCCTCACACCGGATTTTACATGCACTCTTTCCATTTACATGCAGGGTAAATTTGAACCTGTGTATCTCATAAATTGATAAAGATACAAACAAAATCTTCAAAACTGTTAGAGATCGAGATCTTAGGAATACACTATAAAATTACAGTCAATTGCTGTGCATAGCCGTCTCGAAATCCGCTGCTGGGTTTTGGTACTCAAAAAACAAGTTTTTAAGAGTTTCTTGTTAACGGATTTTGGAAACGGGGAGATGGCTCTTCTAGATAAATGCCTAGATAATACACCATTAAATTTTAAGCAATTTTCTGCGGTAATTTTTAATTCAGATTTCGCCTCATTCCGGTTTTACTTGTAGAAGTAGCGTAACTTTGAACCTCTGTATCTTGCAAATGGATAAAGATATCAAGAAAATTTTCAAGGTTGTTCGAGATCGGCGTCTGAGTAATATAATGTATAAATTTGAGCCTTTTCCACGCATAGCCGTCTTGGAATCCTCGGCTGGGTTTCGTTCCGCTGGTGACGGCGAAAATTTAGTAAAAACCCTTTTTGTGGAGTTTTCCGAGGGACCACCACATGAATTAATGATGCCTTCATAAGTCTCTTCAAGCTCACTACAGATCATGTCAAATGCAAAAGGACCAGCGGGTTTGCTGCATTTGCCTAAGCAGCAGGAAGTGCATAATATTCATACTTTGGCCCTGTACTGTAAGATAGTGACACTAAGACGTTCCTTCTGTTGGGCATATAAAAAAGGTTCTTAGCCCAAGGGCTATCCAAAACATTTTACGCTACCGTTTTGTTTATAACAGGACCCGAGGTATGAGCACCGGAAACTCCTGTTTTTATGGGCAGCATTTTGGAACGTGTTAGGTACACATGCTGTCGCACGCATACCGACGACCCGTATGGCTAGTCGAGCGCTGACGGCGTGGTAGTTCAGCGTGTTCGGTTAGAATGCTGCTGGCCTTCTGTAATATTAAAAAAAAAAAAACCCTGCTTGAAGTATTCAGCTCTCAACTCGAAGGGGTGTCAAGTAATGTCCGGCTAGACCAAATGAAGAGAACAAAGACGAACAAAATAAAAATAAAAGCCGTTTAAAGCGCCACTTCCTGTGTTCGGGATTAATTCCCTGTCCTCTTACCTAGAGACGGGAGTTCTCTAGTTTCTCTACATCAGTCAAAGCGAATACCGCCATGATTTCTTTGAACAGCACACGGTAGATATTACTTCCGATCTTTTTCTCCACTTTAATCTTATTTTTCACTTCTAAAGTTTTCGTCTTCGATTAGATGTCAAATCCTAATGGACATTTATTTTTAACTTGGGACATTAAAATGCAGTAGGAAAAGTAAGTAAGGAACCTACGACTTCCGTCGACATCGAGGTTGTTAACGATGAGAAACCCGAACGAGACAAATAAAGGACAAGACATCTGCCGTATCTCTTTTTGAAGCGCTCGACTGCAGTTATGTCTGGGAGTAGATTTGATCAGCGTTATTCTTGAATACATGTTCAGTGACTTAATGACTTCACAGCTGCACTAGATCAGACGCAACAGTAACAAATTTTGTAATTTAAGTACCTACTTCTTCTTATTAGGTTATCATTTTTTTTCTCACGTACCACGAGAGGGTCGATTATGCGCCTGAAGAGTAGTTCATTCTCGTCGCTGCTGCTGGTTGCGTAACGTAAGCGTATTTGCTCACCTTTAGCCCCTCCTCGGCTGCAGTAGGCGGAGTGCAAATGTAGACGTGCAGACTTTTTTGGGTCCGCTTGTGATACCCACTTGCTCTGAAACGCACTGTAAGACTAAATATTGCGCAAAAGGGCAGACAATGTGACCAGTGTGTGTGTTAAATGGTAATCTTTTATGATTTGCTGTTTCGTCTGATCCATGTTCGATATACAATGGGACGGTAACCATCAGTAGCATTATTGTAATGTCTCGCAGATGCAGTGTCAAAAATCTGTGCCCGACGTAACATTTGCAGGAGCTGTTAATGCCGCTGGTGACCTTGGCCACCAACAAGAAAATTTAAGCAGGTGTTCTCTGTTAGTGTTTACCTCTTCGTCTTTAGTGGACAATCAAAAATGGTTCAAATGGCTCTGAGCATTATGGGACTCAACTGCTGTGGTCATAAGTCCACTAGAACTTAGAACTACTTAAACCTAACTAACCTAAGGACAGCACACAACACCCAGCCACCACGAGGCAGAGAAAATCCCTGACCCCGCCGGGAATCGAACCCGGGAACCCGGGCGTGGGAAGCGAGAACGCTACCGCACGACCACGAGATGCGGGCTTGGACAATCCTGAGGTTGGTTTGCAGCAGTACGCCATTCCACTCATCTTACTGTCTTCGTCTTCATTCGCGCGTACTTAGTGCATCCCATTTCCCTCATAATTTTCTGCATCTATGACAGCCTCGGTCGTCCCTGGCGATTCCTTGACTCAGTATCTGCTCCTGCTATTTTGTGAATGTTGTTATTGTCTTTTCGAATATATCGCACAAATTCGTCTCTTCTTGTTTACAGATGCCTCAGAGAGGTCTGGGTTCGTGTATTCTTCTCAGCACGTCCTCATCGGTAACTCTACCTCTCCAGCTGATCACCATCTTTCTGTAGCACCCGACCCCATGGGCACCTGTTTCTGTTTTCCCATCGTTCATGTTTCACACCCGTATAAGGCCACATGCAAAACAATAGTTTTCATGATCCATTACCTTATTTACAGGCTGATGTTCTTGCTTGTGAGTAACACCGGAAAAAAAAATTATATTGATCGTAAAGTGGATCAGATGAAACTTCAACCTATAACACAGTCTTCCATTAACAGTCTTCCAGTACACTTCGAAAAACCAATACGATGGGTGCGTCAGTTTAGGTTGAGATCATTACCACAAGCTTTCTTACAGATACACGAACTCATTTTAGATTAAATTGAAGTTTTAATCTTATGTTCTTGTTGAATTCGCTTCATGGAATCACCTATGAAGTGTAAGTGATGTGACACAGTGGTTGAGACAAACAGTCCTTGTATTTGGGAGGATACACATTAATTTGCCTGCCTGGATATTTTGATTTAGGCTTACTGTGGTTTAGTTACATCAGTTCTGACGAATACGCAGTGAGGTTCGTGTGATAAGGCGTATTCTTCGAATTATCCAGTAGCGGGTTCTGCACGTCGGTTTCGGTGGATTGACGGCCAGTAATAACAAAAATGAAGATGCAGGTGTAACATACTGTCGACGACGAGGTCGTTACAGATGCAACACAAACTCGAATAGGGGAAGGATGGGGAAAAATCAGTCACTGCATATAAAAAAGTTAAATGAAAATAGATTGCTGTGACAACATCATGCCCTAAAAACAAAAGGTAAGTTTTTAGATGTCTCACCTACAGTTATTTACTTTTTATTTTCATGATAGTATTGAATACAGTGTGTTTTCAAAGCCACTACACTTTCTTCTTATACGGCGCATTAGTAAATGCAGTATTTAGCGACCAGTACCAACTGAATTAAGTTTATTTAACACTTGCCTCCAGCGTCAAAATTCGACTTGATGACGACAACGCTTCAGAAGAAACCGAAAGTATTAAGGAAGAATATTGAACGGGGATTCCTGAAGGCCTATAGATATCTTAATCAACATTGGAACTTGGAGTAAATTTTAACTTACTGAAGAGACTGCAACTACTTCCATTTTCAGAAGATTAGTCCGGTCTATTGCATGCATGTACATACAGTTTTGGGGTGCTTTCCAGAATTAGATTTAGGATGAAAGTCGAAATGTCAGTCGAACTCGTCTCATATACACTTGTGACCAAAAGTATCTGGACACCTGGCTGAAAATGACTTACAAGTTCGTGGCGCCTTTCTTCCGTAATGCTGGAATTCAGTATGGCGCAGGCATACGCTCAATCAGGTGCTGAAAGGTTTCTTGGGGAATGGCAGCCCATTGTTCACGGAGCATTGCACTGAGGAGCGGTATCGATGTTGTTCGGTGAGGCCTTGCACGAAATCGGCGTTCCAAAACATCCCAAAGGTGTTCTATAGGATTCAGGTCAGGACTCTGTGCAGGCCAGTCCTTTACAGGGATGTTACTGTTGTGTAACCACTCCGCCACAGGCCGTGCATTATGAACAGGTGCTCGATCTTGTTGAAAGATTCGATTGCCATCCCCGAATTGCTTTTCAACAGTGGGAAAAATGGTGCTTAAAACATCAATTTATGCCTGTTCTGTGGTAGTGCCACGCAAAACAACAAGGGGTGCAAGCCCCCTCCATGAAAAACACGACCACACCGTAACACCACCGCCTCTGAATTTTACTGTTGGCACTACACACGCTGGCAGATGACGTTCACCGGGCATTCGTCATACCCACACCCTGCCATCGGATCGCCGCATTGTTTACCGTGATCCGTCACTCCACATAACGTTTTGAATCGTCCAATGTTTACGCTCCCTACACCTAGCGAGGTGTCGTTTGGCATTTACCCACTTATGTGTGGCTTATGAGCAGCCGCTCGACTATGAAATCCGTTTTCTCACCTCCCGCCTAACTGTCAAAGTACTTGCAGTGGATCCTGAAGCAGTTTGGAATTCCTGAGTGATGGTCTGGATAGATATCTGCCTATTACACATTACGACCCTCTTCAACTGTCGGCGGTTTCTGTCAGTCAACAGACGAGGTCGGCTTGTACGCTTTTGTGCTATATGTGTCCTTTCACGTTTCCACTTCAATATCACATCGGAAACAGTAGACTTAGGAATGTTTAAGTGTGGATATTTCGTGTACAGAGGTGTGAAACAAGTGACACCAATAATCTGACCACGTCCGAAGTCTGTGAGTTCCACGGAGCGCCCCATTCTGCTCTCTCACGATGTCTAATGACTACTGAGGCCGGTCGGAGTGGCCGTGCGGTTCTAGGCGCTACTGTCTGGAACCGAGCGACCGTTACGGTCGCAGGTTCGAATCCTGCATGCGGCATGGATGTGTGTGATGTCCTTAGGTTAGTTAGGTTTAATTAGTTCTAAGTTCTAGGCGACTGATGATCTCAGAAGTCGCATAGTGCTCAGAGCCATTTGAACTACTGAGGTCGTTGATATGGAGTACCCGGCAGTAGGCGGGAGCAAAATGCACATAATATGAAAAACATATGTTTTTGGGGGTATCCGGATACTTTTGATCACATAGTGTATTTTTGATCAAGTTATTTTTGATCAAGTGAGATGTTACTGAGTTCGCTGCTGTTGCAGAGCAATATCGCAGTTCACTCAAAGTTGATGAAAAACTCACAGTAAAAAGCATCACATGTTGGTCGGCAGTGTTGAAGTGCGAGATCTGAGAGCCCCTTACGGTCGATCCATCTTTGGGACAGCTCAGTGTCTCACTGTTCGTACACGGAGATGCCCGTGCAGTACTCCGTCTTGTTGAAAATTTAAATTTTCGGCTTATTCTAAGAATTTTGCGAAAAGGTAGCTCTCCACCTTATCCAATTACTTGATCCTTGTATCTGTCTTTTGTGTAATAAAAGTATGGGCCATAAATCTTTTCTCGAGAGGCATATGAAGTTTTGGAGAGTCTCTCCCGTGCACGACTAAAATATGTCGCTGCTGCCTTCCCCAACTTAAATGGAAAACAGTTTCATCGCTCAACGCTAAACGATAAGGGATATTGTTATCTTCAATCTCTGTGGCCTAAATGAATTCCCAGAGCTCTACACGTTGTTGTTGATCACGGTAACGATGGATTGTAGCAAATCAGTACTGAATTCCAGAATGAAATGAAACTTCCTGGCACATTAAAACTATGATCTGGACCGAGACTCGAATTTTGGATCTATTAACATTCGCAGGCAAGTGCTCTACCAACTGGCCTACAGAAGCACGACTCACGATCACGTCACAGCTTCACTCCCACCAGCACCTCAACTCCTACATTACAAACTTTACGGAAGCTCTATTGCGAACCTTAAAGCTTGGAGGATTTTTCCAGGTCCCGAGTTCGAGTCTCAGTCCGGCACAAAGGTTTAATCTGCCAGGATCTTTCACATCAGTTCACACCTCACTGCAGAGTGTAAATTTCATTCTGGAAACATCCCCCAGGGTGTGGCTAAGCTATGTCTCCACAACATCCTTTCTTCCAGGAGTGGTGAAGTTTCGCAGTAGAACATCTGTGAAGTTTGGAAGGTAGGAGATGAGGTACTGGGGGAAGTGAAGCTGTGAGGACGGATCGTGCATCGTACTTGGGTAGCTCAGTTTGTAGCGCACTTGTCTGCGAAAGGCTTGTCCCGAGTTCGAGTCTCGATCCGGCACACAGTTTTAATTTGCAGGAAGTTTCTCGAATACTGTATTGTCTGAAACATAGACTTCACTACAGAACACACTGGTCTTACGAGGAATGACTACCTTCGGTACGACGAGGCGACTTCTGTGGACTGCGTACCAAACTGAGATGAATGAACTCAACGTCTTGAACCATCGCGTGCGAGCGACCCTTAAATAAACGATCAATGTCTTGTAACTGCTGGTGCCATCGTCGAATGACCTGAGATGTAAAAGTTGCAGGGCCGTATTCTCGAGAAAATCGTTTGTCATAATTGTTAAGTGAATTGCATCTGTTGAAACGGAGAATGCCAAACGCCACTTGTTGCTGTGTTATCGTCATCTCGACTCTATACACAGTGGATAAAAAAAGAGTGAGAGACTATTATCAGCATCAGCCGGCCGGTGTGGCCGTGCAGTTCTAGGCGCTTCAGTCTGGAACCGCGTGACCGCTACGGTCGCAGGTTCGAATCCTGCCTCGGTCATGGATATGTGTGTTGTCCTTAGGTTAGTTAGGTTTAAGTAGTTCTGAGTTCTAGGGGACTGATGACCACAGATGTTAAGTCCCATAGTGCTCAGAGCCATTTGAACCATTATCACCATCTACATGAATCGGCAACTTAGAACTATTCCTAAGATAAACACTTAGTTTCTGTGTGTAAGATAAAGTTTACAAGATGCAGTGTTGTGTACTCACATTTGTGTCTTTGAAACCTGTATCGTCCAGCTCGCTGTACAAACTTTCAATTAGTTCCGGGTTGGTACTTGGAAAAAATAATGTCATAAGGACTGCAATGAACCTTAACTTAAATAGTTTGGTTGGGTAGCTTAAGGAACAAGTAGTACATGCCTTAGCAACAGAGAGCAGCGCCTGAGGGTAACGGTCCCGGTGCCCCTGCCTGTGCCTGCGGGGAACGCCCCAGGCGAGCAGTGCCTCCCGCAGGCGGCGCGTTATCGAGGAAAAGCAAACACGCTGCGCTCTGGTGTGACTGACCCACATTCGGCCGTCCGGATCTAAAGTTCGTTGGTCGCTGACACACGACATCTTTAAGGCGTCGTTAACCCGTGCAAGGGGCATGAATTCGCTCTTACAACGACTGGTGGACACACGTAGGACCGCAGTTAACGAAATAATGGACAAGTTTAAACACGGCGCGATTTTCTTTGTTCTCCAACAAGTGATAGTGGTGCCTTCGGTCGGGGGAACACGACAGCTTAGATCGCTGTGTCGTCATATATGAGGGCCAAGTTAGGTTGAAAAAAATGCGGAATAGATTGCGGGGCGTCGTGGAGTAATCGTGCTTCAGCCCCTGGAGTTTCATGAAGTCCCGATGGGTGGGGGCGCTACAAATAGCCTTCACAATGACGGCTATAATGAAGGTGCTCTCCAGGCAGACATTTGTCACTAAGTTTGTTTTGGCGGAAAATCAGAACATAGCAAGTATTTATAGGTGCTTGCAGAATGCCTACGTAGACCTGGAAGAGAAGAAAAGCACGGCGAGTCGTTGGGCAAGACATCTCTCTTCATCGCAAAGAGGTCGCGCAAACCTGTCTGATCTTCCGCTTGCTGACAGGGCACACACAGTTTTGACTCCCGCAATGTTGGAGTGTGCGGACACTCTCATTCGAACCGATCGACAGATCACAATCAAACATCTCGCTGCCCAACTGAACATCTCTGTTGGCAGTGCTGACACCAATTCGGTTACTCAGAAATGTATGGGCCTGCCGGTCGCTATGGCCGAGCTGTTCGAGGTGCTTCAATCTGGAACCGCGCGACCACCACGGTCGCAGGTTCGAATCCTGCCTCGGGCATGGATGTGTGTGATGTCCTTAGGTTAGTTGGGTTTAAGTAGTTCTAAGTTCTAGGGGACTGATGATCTCACATATAAAGTCCCATAGTGCTCAGAGCCATTTGAACCAATTGTATGTGCCTAACAGAAGATCATAAGGAACAACGAAAAACCGTATGTTTATCCCATTGAAGGATGCACTCTGCGAGAAGCAGTACGTAGATTATGGGGAGGTTATTCATGCAACAAGGCTTTGGATCCGACGTCGACCAGTAGATTTATATCAGTAATTTGGCGTTAGGCCATCGGATTGAACACAGATTATGTTGGAAAACTCGGTTTTGTAGCCAAAGGAGGGGGGAATTATACGGTGTATTGGAATCCTGAATAAAGCCTTCCTCCAGAAAAAAAAGTGTTGCGTTATTTGTTGATCACCCCTTGTACGTAGTCTTCACGCTGGTATAGTGCGTGGCGTATTGTAGCAGATCTGTTTCAGGAAGAACATGCATACAAATTATTAGTAACTTATTAAAAATTGAACGTGGTAGATACTTAACTTTGGAAATAAATAGTGTGCACAAAGATGAACTGAAACTGATACTGTTGCTGACACGTACAACATTTAGCACTTCATTACAGAACACATCAGAGTGCAATTCTTCCACTCGGGATAACTGTTCTAATCTCACGCTGTCGGATCTCTACTACGATACTGTCGTTGTAAGCGATGTTTACAACTGGCCGCTGATTACATACAGAACGGGATGAGCGGCTCTGCAGTCGCACGTGTAACTTAGAGGCTATTGTGCCGTACCAAAATACACTCGCCGAGACAGCAGCCTGAAAGTTACACGTGCGGCCGCAGTGCCGCTCACCCATTCTGTATGTAACACATAAAATATCAGTTCACTTTATTACAATATGGATATGAAGGTTTACTTAGTACAGTCCATTACCACTTAGTACAACCCATTTCCAAAGGAACGTTCTCTGAATATTAAAGTATCACTTGATACAGACAAATTTACACGACTCTCCGGCTGAAGACATAATGTTCCTATTAGTTCTGCCTAAGACAGTTAATACACTGGCGACGAATATAAGACGATACTGTTGTCTTGATCGTGACTGCGAACAGGACCGAGCGTTCCTCTGTTCAGCTGTAAGCACACCATGGACTGTGGTGGCGTAGTGAAGATCTGGGAGGCGTAGCTACGCCGGTTTTCTCGGTGCGGCATGCTGCGACTATCGTTTTCTGCAGTTTCGTTGCAAGGTGCCGACCTTGATTTGGCACCCCGTTCTCCGGACGGCACCACACTGGATGCGGCGGCGCAAGGGAACACTTGGGGCCGTGTCTACGCCTTCTGGTTCGTTGCTGCACTTGGCAGGGGCCGTCTTTACCTGTAGTGCCGTCTCGAGGTACCAACTTCTGCATGAGACCTCGTTCTGCGGACGACACCACACATGCGTTCCACCACTACTTCGTCTACTGCGCTAACCTCTTCACCTCAGCCGGCCGCAGTGGCCGAGCGGGTTAGTCGCTTCAGTCCGGCACCGCGCGACTGCTACGGTCGCAGGTTCGAATCCTGCCTCGGGCATGGATGTGTGTGATGTCCTTAGGTTAGTTAGGTTTAAGTAGTTCTGTTCTAGGGGACTGATGACCTCAGATGTTAAGTACCAAAGTGCTCAGAGCCATTTGAACAATTTTTCTTCACCTCAGGGTAGCACTTATACCCAACATCCCCAATTATTTGTTGGGTAAATACCAATCTCTGTCTTCCGCTACAGTTTTTGCTCTCTGCGTCTCCCTTTAATACCATGGTAGTTATGCCTTGGTGTCTCACCACATGTCCCATCGCACTGTCCATCTTTTTATTCAGTCTTTTACATATACTCCATACCGATTCTGCGGAGAAGCTGCAATTTTGTTAACAATCCACTCAGTTGTCAACATCATTCTACAGCAACAGATCTCAGAAAGTTCTATTCTCTTTTTTCCCAAAGTTCATGATCTTTTTCCCTACAATGCTGTGCTCCAAATCAACATTCCTAAAAATTATTTACTCAAATGAAGATCTACGTTTGATGCCAGTAGATCTGTTTTATCGCAGAATTCCCTCACTGTCTGTCTACTCCTTATATTCTCGTTGCTCGTTCATCATGTGTTGTTCTGCTTCCAAGGTACCAAACTTCCTTCATTTCGTCTACGTCATGGACCCTAATTTGAAATTTAAGTTTATCGCTAATCTCAGTTCCGCTACTCAGTATTTGCGTCATTCTTCTGTCTACTCTCAGTCCATATACAGTACACAGATGATTTAATTTCCTTAAAGATTATTATTCAAAATCGCCAGCCGCCTCCGTTGTTGTGCTCAATGTACGACTGTGGAGTGACGCTCGCCTTGGAGGTGCCTATTTATATCCTGATGCTGTATTTAGCCAGAAACAGGAAGGCTAATGGTGAAGTCAAGTTCCTGATCAGCAGTCTTTGAGCCTATACGGCAGATTAGCTTCCGGACACCTTCACTGCATCTCCTGCAGTCAGGACTTATAAATTTATTATTAGCGAGCCTCCGTCGAATCGAGACGTTAAGTTCGGTGGACCCCCTAGTGCTCTTCAAGGCCAAAAAGTAATATATGTGCCACTCTTATCGATAGCTCAAACTTGTTACTAAATTTACATACGCTCACAACAGTAACATGACAATAGAGAGATGCGCCATCATTACACCCCGCAAAGGAAGAAGGGAATGAAGAACTGAAGAAATGAAGATTAGGTATAACATCTCGTCGACGGTGACGTTATTGGAAAAGGACTAGCTGGAAACCCAATTGAGTCATTTTCAAACGAACCAAAGCGACATTTGCCTTCATCAATTTAAGGAACTCCGGGGAAGGCAAATCTATATGACCGGAAGAAGAATAGAACGTTATCGTCCAATGTGCGAGTGCAGGTCTTGCCACTGCGCCACTTAGGTCTGTTTCGCGAAGGAAATTTGCCAACGCACGTGAGGAAGAAGAGCCTTTCCATTTAGCCTGCTGAATAACCACACAATGTATCGCAACCAGCAATGCAATACAACGCAGCAGGTGGTTTAAAATCCACGACGTTTCTGCCAAATACTCCTCAGCGTTGTCAACTGGTGACTATGGCGCGGTTGGTTGCTGCTGCCTCTCTTATACAGGCGCGCCACCGCCTATGACGTCACTGGTGCCCAGCCCAGTGCCATATCAGGTAATTTGTCGTTTCAAGACTGCGGCGCCCGCTTTAACCTTCTGATGGCCGAGTCCCAAGCTGCACTTAGCTGTGGACAGCTGCCATTATTGAGAGTGTTGTCACACAATTTTTATCTTGGTTACTTCTTTTATGATGTTATCTCAGAAACAATTTGTCGGTCTCAGAATAGATGTTCCGTTGTATGCAATTCGGTGTCTGTTTCTGAGAGTATGCTCTGCTACCGATGATTTCTCAGGATACCGTCGGCGGAAATACATCTCATGTTCTATAAGCCGTTGTTCAATACTGCTCACAGTCGTTCCAACACAAAACTGTTTACATCTACGAGGTACTTGGCGTATCTGTATCGTCCTGAGGCCAACATCATCATTCACAGGCCTCATGAATTGCCTCTATGTGAGCCAGCCAATCTTTCCTGTTCCTGAGCCACAGACCGGCAAAGACGCTTGCTTCTTCGTGTTCTCCTCGGGGTCTTCTGCCTATGTGTCTTTGATGAAATAGCTTGCGAAATTTGTTGGTTGTTGTAGTCGTTTTTTCTGAAACTTTCCGTAAGTGGCTCAGTTCTTTTGGCAGTTTTTCAGCTTCTGAAGTGGCTTCTGTTCGATGTATCAACGTCGTTAAACTAGAATGTTTGTTTGGCCGGAGGTCGTAGCTGGTAGTGTGCTAATATCAGCCCGTGTGGGTGGGTTTACGTTTTTCTGAGTGAGCAAATGCGTGATCACGAACAAAAGGAAGTATGTAGTCAAATAATGTAAAACTTGAGAATGAGCTGCGGTAAAATACTGCTACAGATTTGTGTTACTCATCACTAGATGAAAACGCTACTCTCTCACACATCAATATTTCCTCCGTAGCTGCATAAGGATGATGTCTGACGCAACATAAAATTTTAAAACTGTCACAACTTCCGCGATGATGTCAGGTAAAATTGATAGTAGACCCTCAGGAAATGTAACTACTATCCTTTCGCCACCTAGTAATATACATCATTTAAAAGATGATGAGGAGGTTAGATTTGGTTACAAGCTAAAGACACAGGTGAATGCTTGAACCCTCTTGTCTAAGAACGTAGCTGTGGGACATAAGGCAATGACGTACTCTGATTGTAGTGAGGATAGCTTAGTTCCATTATTGTACTGAGGAGGAAGTACACTGTGGATTCGCTATGGAACTGAGACGTGCAAATTATTAATTTGTGACAGACTCCGCATGTATCTACACTCCTGGAAATTGAAATAAGAACACGGTGAATTCATTGTCCCAGGAAGGGGAAACTTTATTGACACATTCCTGGGGTCAGATACATCACATGATCACACTGACGGAAC